>NC_073725.1:73644944-74249111 GCF_023634155.1 Falco peregrinus | reverse complement strand
ACATGAAGATAAGGGATTGAGTAAAGCATTTTTTGCAGTTTAGCAGCAAGGTTTACTCTAAAAAGTGCTCGGATCTTTACCTTCTGGGAAGGTAAAGAGAAGAAATCCTGATGTTTGCCAGGAATGGTGGGGAGGTGTTATGTTATGCTTAATTTCCATCTTTATATGAGCACTGAATGTTCAGGTGCATTCCCCTCCGTGCCATGCGTGAGGGGTATTGACAGTCTTGCCGTTGGTGGCTGGATGAGTAAGATGTGGACAGAGGGAAGGCGAGAAGCATATGAACGGATAACTGTGAGTGGGACACATACACACATGTGCGCAGGGAACCTGAAACACCACATAATTTTCACATGGGTGGATTCATCTGCCTGTTGTCTGGCATCATTATTTATGATTTAATGCAGTAGTGCTTCCTTTCTTGGCCAGGTAGCCAACGTGTGCTGAATTAATAAAAACTTTGTCTCTATTGAGCAATAGGCCAGAGAATAAGCACAGCATCATGGGGAAAAAGGAAAGGAAAGGAAAATGCAGTAAGCTGTTCAGGGTATTTTTTCCAATTATTTAAAGTTCTAATACAGCTTTAATTGTCTAGAAGAGATTAGATTGCATCTTTTTAGGAAATCTTAGAACTATCCCTGTATACCATGTCCTGTATTATTCTTTCCTTGATCATCTCGAAGAGCACTCAGGCTGTTTATTAGCTTCCTATTTGGGTAAAATGTTAAGTTTGTAAACTAGAATTTAATGTCCTTTACCTTTCTGGGAACTTTGTCTTTGTTTGAACCGCTGTTGTGCCACATTGCTGTTTCTTACCTCAAATGCTGTTTTGCAAGGTTGACATGTTCCTATTGCCACATTATTTTTTTTTAGTTTTACAGTATGGATGTGTGAGGAAAAAAGGCTGTGCAAATGATTTCCTCCCTAAAGAAGATCTGAAATATCATCATTTTGGTAGGTGGAGGGGAGAGAAGAAGAAAAAAAAAAAAAATATGAAAAGCCACATTGTTTCAGTAGGAAGACAAGATTTGAGTGGGAGGTGAGATCAGAGGGAAACAATGATTTGGGGAGGTCTTCGAAGACTTTATGAAAGCATCATCAAAAATGGTCAGCTTTCCAGTATTATAAAAGTTTATCATAATCCTTCATTTATTCCTAAAGGGCATATGCTTCACCTCTCAGTATAAGACAAGCTTTATGCCAAGTCTTTCCAGGCTGGAACTTGAGTCCTTGCAACACGTAACTTGATTCATACAGCAATGGAGATGTTTGCTTTCTGTCTGAAAGGGAAATTGTTCCCTGGCCGCTTTCATGCCTCTTCAGCACTTCCCTAGTGCTCTGCATACCAATAGTTGCCTTGCAGCGCTTTGCAAAAAGCACAGTGGACACAGGCTGGGATCAAAAAGATCTGGGCAGTATATGTCAGTGTATCATCAACTTGAATCTTTTCTCTTAATGAGGTAAAGCTGAGATTAACACAGGCAGGAAAAAGATCAGAAGTACTTCTAGATCCAAGAGCTGATCCTTACTTTCTTACTTGGAAAAGAAAGGTTTCTGTTTCATGCTGGGTTGTATTTAAGTATGTGGGTACCTTTCCTGTGTCTGCACAAAAAAGGATGAGTGTAACGCAGTGGCAGGGTAGCTGAGGCAGTGATGTGACTGCCTGAGCGTCTCACCGCCTGCCTTAGCGGGCTGGGATACAACTCCTGCCACACAGCAAAGCAATGAAACAAGCAGATTATCCAATTCATGAAGAGCAGATACTTTGAATTCTATCCATGAAGGGTCCTAGAAACATCAATGTAATTTTAGGTGTCCAGTTAGGCAGCGTTCAGGGCCAGGAGCTCCTATTCAGCTGTTGTTTAGCTCTCTATAGTAGATGTCAAACTTTTCAGATTCCTATCTTGTGTCCTACCAGGGTGCCCAAGGTAGGTGAGCGTGGGTTATGTGGTTTGCAGTACTCAGGTAGGCAGGGGTACTAAGAATAACAGTTTTGGGTGAGAGGGGAGGTGGACGTGATTGCCCACTGAAACCATGTTCAAAAAGCACTTACAAATGTATGTGGGAGGTGGCTTTAAAAATCTTCTTTTGGCTCAACTGAATACAGGAATGTTTTTTCTCAGTATGTAGCCGCCACATGTATATTGGGTCAAGTCATTCTCAGTCCTTTTGTAAAAACCTACCAATTTACATAAATAATTAGTCATTGAGAAACACTTCTTCAATAGTCAGTTGGCTGGGACTGTGGCCTGGATTCCCATCTGTGTTCTGCATCAGTCAGAGTGAAAAAGCCATGCCTCCATGACCCCACCTCTTGCTTACCGGGGTGGAATGGCATTGAAGTGTCCTCTTTCCCGTGAGACAGGTCACCTTGTTGTAGGTTCCTGATTCAAAAATAGATTTAGAGCTGAAAATCCAAACGGGAGAAGAGCTTGTTGTGTCTGATGTACTTCACAGCACTCCAGCCTGCTCCTCCGCGCTGCTTATGGCTGGGTTTCATTGGCGTTCTGTTGGCTTTGATTTACCCGTGCATCGCCTGGGCAGCCTGCATGCCCGGCCAAGGTAATGATTCCATTCCTTAGCAAAAACCCTGTAAGTCAGGAGTTCAGGACATAGGAAACCTGTTAAATAAAACATAAGTGAATGCAAAAATAATCATTTAATAGGCATTATGAAAGGACAGTAAACCAAACAGTTCAGTCCAATGGATGATGTATAACATCTAAACAAATATGACAACTAATTAAGGATTAGGTTCTGCATTTTGGATGACAGGCCTTCTAAAAATGAACAGTTAGGTTATGTTGGGGGAAAAAAAAAAGCTGCATTTCGCAAATGTCAGGCAGACAGCTCAGTAAGCAGAAAAGCTCAGTTATCCAATTAAAATAAATGTGCAGTGTTCTCAATATAAAGAGCTAAAGCATCCTTACGCTGAGGAGTTAAGATCCTGAAATATAAGTGGAGTAAAAAGTGCTCTCTGAAAAGATTAATGTAATCTATCAAGATTAACATTTTGCATGCTGGCAAAGGCATATAGTAATGTGTTTCAATTCCTGAAATTGGAAACATTAGACTAAGATCAGTACCAATTTAAACCCCAGGTAACCCCAAATATTGAATTGAATTCATTATTTACAACCACAATGGGCTAATAAACTTGTCCTAATGGCTTCTATGGGAAATAGATACCTACGGTAGATGCTATCCTACTTCCCATAATCCCCTCTGATACTTCATGTGAAATGTAATAACAAGTTGCATAAATGTAATTTAGAGATAGGTCTTCCACTGAAAGTAATTCCTGATTTATTCAGGAGTTTGATTCCTGTCCTAAGAAAAATTAAGGATGTTTTTGAGCACTGCAGTGTGCGTGGATGTCATGGGAGAGGCCACACAGTTTCAAGACCATGGTGGGGGACATAGTTTAACCTCTTTTTTTTGTCCTTGCTTCCCAACAGAAGGAGGTTATTGCATAACAATGGAAAGTGAGTGGTGGAAAGGGATCACAATAACAAACCAGAAACTGGGTTGCACTTTCACTGTAGGGAAGAAGAGTCCACCATCTGGACCTCCATGATGATTGTCAGCAGAGTATATCTTTGTTTTAAGCCAAGATTTATACCTGCCCATTGGTGTAGGCCCCCAAAACAAGAGTTTCTCAGGCTGGAAGCTTACAACGACACACAAATTTTCTCAAAGGATGTTCAGTTCAAGGTATTTGCCATAGAATAAAGATGAAACATACAGATTTTCTGGTGGTTTATAGAGCAGAAAGCAGAGCATTATTCCTAGGAGGGAGGCTTTAGAAGATTTACCAGGGGTATTAAAATGGGATTCAAGTTTGTGAAGTGCTTGATTTATAAAAAAAAAAAAAATAAAATAAAAAAAAAAATCTGTTAAATGGTGAAATGAGAGGTGAGAATCTCAGCTCTGCAATGCTTGAGAAAGCATGGAAGATCATGGCTGTAACACTCCCACCTCTCTTTGATTTTGCCTCCCACAGAATTGCCACCTTTTTTGTGAAGTGAGCAGTTGCACTTGCAAGTCTGAGTGCCTCTGCTGTCCTTACCTTTATTCTTCTGGAAGCTCCATTTCACATCTTCTTGGACACGACTTTTGATGTTGACCTGGAATGATAATGATCCAGCTTCCTATTATTTGAGAAGAGTGATGGCCTAGGGATACAGACGTTAATTTATAGATTCAGCTGGTGAACTGTGTAACTGAGGTTTCATCACAGACTTGAAAGATCTGGAGCCCTGTTGCTCCACAGATAAAAGGCAAACAAAGTTTTTTTCGGGAAAAATGGCAAGCGAGAGGGGAAAAAATAGTTTTATCTGGGAGGCTGAAAAGCAGCTTCATTGGCAGTTTTTATTTACTGAGAATAGAGAGGGAAATATGCATGCTGCTAAATCTGGTAAATTCTGCTGCGAGAAGTTCCTGTGGGATATCTTTAAGTTCTGATACATGGGGTTTTTTTTATTTTTTAATTTTTAAACATGACCTGCTGTTAGGCCATGCTATGAAAATTGAACTTTGCCCTGTCTTCAGCCAACTTTGTCCCTAAATATCTGTTTCCTACGATAAGATATCCATATCCCTAGGTGTGCGAGGACGCAGTTTGTGCACTGAGATGAAGGCATGCATCACCACAGCGTGCTGTACCAGGCATCCACTCTGATTCCACTCTGAAATCTCTTACTTCTGGAAAATGAGAAGTGGCAACATGAATATGATAAGCAGAGCAACATGGCCTACTTTTTTATAATCTTCTTTTATAGCTTTATTCTCGGTGGCTTTGAGGGGAAGTCAATAGAGAAATCTTTTTGCCCAGTGCCAAAATAATGGAAATACATACAAATTTGTGCCCTCATTCAGTTGCCCATCTCTTTCTCATTTGGTCAGCCTGATCCTGGCACCTCTATGTAGAATATTACACCTGTGTGGATTGGGGACAGAAAAATAGAATGTCGGTACTGGAACCCCCAAAGAAGCAAATCCCCAGTAAAATGAATTACTGCAAGACAATTGGAGATTTGTGAAAGTGAAAATTGGGTGTCGTACTCTTACTGAAGACCAGAAGGCATTAGGTACCATCAGATACCGTGGTTAGCCCTGCTCTGCCCAAGTCTAGTGGGAGATCTTAAGAATATTTTCATCGCATAGCAAGCTGAAGACAGGATTATTTGAAACTCCCCAAATGCTGATTGCCTTATTTTAGTGTGAATTTTCTGGTGTTTTCAAGTTGTTTCATACAAAGCATGCTTAGTGTTTTAAAATCCACCTAAAGAGGTATGGTCCAACTTTGGCAGACACATTCACCTACATCTTTGACAAAGGATAGTTCTAAGGTCTTTTTTTACCATGAGACTTCTGCACTCTTGACACAAATTTGTAAGTTCTTCTCCCTTCTAATTTCATTCTTAAACTTAAAGTTCATTTTTTTCATGATTAAAAGAGACAAAGTGGAACAGGTAACTCTATTTCAATTTAGGTGAAAGAGAAATTAAGACTTGAACTTGCTAATTATCAGATCATTTCCTAGGAATTGTATTTTATGAGGATTTGGTAGAGTGCTAGAATATTTATACATAAATGTATTATATTCACTTCTCTGGGATGATTCAAAAATCTGTACAATATCTTCTAATGCAACAGCCACTGTCTGAGTTAGTGGAAACAGCTGTCAATAAATACATTTTGCCTGGAAGTTTCTAGACCTTACGTGTTGCATCTTTTTGTTGTCTTGTGAAAAGCAACCATTGCATTGCATATAATAGTGGCTGTATTTTACATCATGCAAGAATTGCCAGTTATTTTTAGACTGTGTGGTTTCTTACCCTTCTTAGAATCAGAAAGGACACAAGTGCTTATTTTGTCAACTGGCTTTAGCAGGTTACCATTCATTTTCTTCCTCACACACGAATAAAACTCTGATGCTAAGCCTTATCGTAGTGTTTTCCATTAATATCTCCTGCCTGCATATCCACGTTGTAAAAGAATGCTCACACACTAACTTTGCTGATTTTGCTCCAAAATTAACTTTGCTTTGCTCTTCCTTTTCAGTGTGTTGTTAGCCAAGTAATCTGTTAACTGTGCTGTTAGCCAAGGAATCTGGATTGCTTTCTTCCTACTCATTGCAAGAATAACATTGATAGATTTTAAAAACAACAACAACAACAACAAAAAACCAAAAAACCCAAAAAAACAACAACAAAAAGAAACAAAAAAAAAAGGAGTGAGAGAAAAAAAAGGGAAAAGATAAATTTTTTTGGTAGTTATGTGGGTGTGAGGAGGGAACTTAACGAGGGAAAAGAAGGCAGGTTGCTGAGTGAGCAGATCCTAGGAATTGTAAATAAATTTAAGACTGCTAAAAGCAAAAGTCATATGGTCTCTGGTATTTATGATCATTCTGCAGAAAACCAGACAACATTAAAAGAGAAACTTTTCAATTATCTTTTGTGTAGGCACAAGCACACAAGAGTATCAATAGTGTACTTTAAGCACAGAAGGGACAATGGCTTAAAGATTAATTTTTTTTGTGCTTTTTTTGCAGGGCTCAGCCCAGAGCCTGTAAGCATCTTAGGTGACCTGTTTTCTGTAAATTCAAGAATGGATATCTACAAGCAAATTGATACATTTTTTTAAAATAAGGGTTTTTTGTTGGGTTTTTTTTTTTTTCATTTTAAATTAGGGAGATAGAATTTTAGGATTTTAGAGTGAGCCAAGTAAAACACTGGTTTGGGAAAGTTATGTATATTTTTTATGTGTCACAGATTAGCTTTAGCTTGCCTTGCCCATCTTATCTCATTGACCTAAGAAGCCATAGAACTAACGTGTAATTTCATTGTTAGAAAGAAGAGTTTGGAAGTCACTCAAGGTATTTACTTTTTGCTTGAAAATGCTACCAGTGCAGGAGAATCCTGTCCTCCTCCCCCTCCTGCGCACGTGGCAGGAGGGAATTCTGAGCTCTTGCAGCAAATGGGCTTTGGGAAGCCACAGATTAGTTCCAATTAAACCCACCCTGGAACTGCTTCAGCCTTCCCCTGGGTTAAACTGGGGACTTGGAGTGGAACAGAGCTGAGATGGAGCTCTGGATGTTGGATCACTATTTAAGAACAGTAATGTATTACCTCGCTAACGAAAATCAAATAAGCACACAACGTAAAACACACAAATGCTGCCATCTCAGGGTTCTTAAGACATCACCGTGTGTTGCCTGAGAAAGGCAGCCCAAGCCGCCAGCAGTGCCGTGCAGCACCGACGGGCGACAGCCGCTTGCACAGCGATGCGGTGTGGCAGGCGCAGGGTGCGTTACCTGCTGGGGCTGTGGCACAGCCTGATGCCTGCCATGTGGGCTGGAGGTAAGGCCGCCATCCCAAGTGCTGAGTCAGGGAAGAGAGCCGTGGCCATTCCTTACCGGCTGTCCTGGTAAATTAATGCTGCACAGGCAGGCCCGATGGGATTATAGCTATTCCTCTGCTATCACTGGTGCCAGTCTTTCATTAAGCCACCTATGCAAGGGGGAACAGAAGGTGGCTAGATCTCTTCTCCCGTATTTCTGCATACAGGAATTCTCTTTCAGCCCTCAGAGATAAATCTGACCTTGAAGAAAACACAAAATTGAGGCTTTTCCCCATCCAAGTTTTATTCCTGCACATACACAGGAGAAATTAATGATTTTATTTTTTTTTACCTTATGCTTTCCTGAACATTTTGTATAATAACCCAATTTCAGTTATTTAAGGGTAATTGAAAGCTGAATTTTCCTAGAATCTCAACTGAAAAAGCAAAGCAACTTTTCTGTGAATATGTTGATAATGTGGAGGAAAAGGACAAAGACTTATGCAGCAGAAGGAAACAGACAGTCTTGTCAGGAAGTTTTGAGGCTTAGCTCTCCAAGCCACTTTTAATTATCTTCCCTTAAATGGAAACTCGCCAGTAGCTTGTAACACACTCATAGGACACTCCTTTCTCTCATAACAATAAAAGAAGCATGTGCTAAAAAGAGAAAACAGCGCAGAAGACTTTTTACTACTAATGAAGCGCTGGGTGCCATGCCATCATTTACAACTGGCCATCCATCTTTCAGAAAGTTTAAGTTAAGACTGAAAAAGCTTCAAGATGGGCCACACAGAGGTTTGGGACATTTCCTTATGATGGGCCTCTGCAAAGCCTCTGGGACTTCCCCTTATGTATGGCATTGCTTGTGATTAAGATGGCTTTACTGGAAGTATTGCTAAAGTTTTTAAAGATTACTTCTAAAAGATAGCAGTTGTGATTGCACAGTTTTCAGTTGTAATTGCATTCCTACGGTGCAGCTTATGAAGGTCTTCTGAGACCTTATTTTTATATTTGATCCAGAAGAAGTAGTTTGCTTAAATAACTCAACTCAGTCAGCTTTTTGTTGTTTTGCCTTTTAAAGACTCTTTTTACAATTCCTAATATTAAACTGGAGGAGACTGAGAAGATCAAACAGCAAGTAAAGATTTAAAAAACTAACAGAGTCTGGAGCTAAGGAAAAAAATCCAACCAAACAAATAAAAGACCAAAGAAAACCCCAAAAGATTCGTGATCTCTCAGTATATTAACCTGACTCTAAAAGGGAACTGTCCCTTTGGGCTTGTTTTTACCTAACTGTAATAGCTCGCTCGCAACAGACACCTGGGAAAAGATGATGGCCATGCAGAGGGGCAGCCCCCAACAGCCTTGCAGAGCCATTCTTCCCTTCCCAGAGAGTGCCTCCACCAGTGCTCAAGAGTGTAATGCAAAGCCGTGTTACGTGGTAACGGGGACCACTTTGGAGCCCCCTTCTCTTCCAAAGAAAAAAGTTCATCTGTGTTGTGAAAAGCACAAAGGCACTTGCATTTCATGTTTTGTAGCCAAGCCATGTGGCAAACCTACTCAGTCAGGTTTTAAAGCCTTTGTTCTTAGCCCCTGACTGATATATAGCACTGTGACAGGCATAAGTTTTCTCCTTATTCAGCATGAAATTAACTTGACGTGTTCAAAGAAGCAAAGCTATCAAGCTAGGATCATAATCAGCGTTAGCTTCTTCAGGGGAATCTTCACAGTCAAACAATAAAATGTAATCTGTACATGCAACGACTCCCACGAGCTCCTCTGGCCCTGCAGCAGTCGTTCCACACATGCTCCAGAGCAGACATGCTCTGGCTGCCCTTGCAAAGGGGCGAAATAAGGGACAAATAATCCTCATGCCCTCCCCCTGCCTTCCCACAGTAGCCCCAAAGTTGTCACAAGCCAGCCCAAATGCATTGTTTTAAATATGCCTGTAATGAGTAAATGCATCCATAGCCATTTGGATCTGGTATTTTAAATGTTTAAGTGCCTTTTGGGAAGCTTTTAGGCTGAAACGTTACCGTTAAGACACTGAAATATTAGTAAATCTTGCAAACGACACAAGTTCTAATGTTCCTCATTTCTGTGGTGCTGCATGCTGTGCTAATGACCCGGTGACTGGATTTTCTGCTTTTGAAAGCAGAGCTATATGCTGTAAAACTTTCATCTAAGTTGAGCTGCCTCTCTCTAATGAATTTTTTATTTGTTTACTTGTTGTTTCACTAGAATTTAAAAGTAGCAATTAAAAAAACCCAACCAACCAAACCTTCACCCCCTAACAAGGAGCTTGCCTTAATTCAAGGTCTAATATAATGATGGGGAAACATCATGCTATGTCCAGTAAAGTGAAAAGAAATACAGAAAGATGCATAAATGTGCTTAGTATTTTACAGGCAAAGAGATGCATAATTCATGTGATGATGGTATGCATTCGCACCAGCCGCCACAGCTACATTTGCCACACAGCTGTGCCTGTGCGTGCCTCTGCATAAGCACAGTGCACTGTCACTTTGTCACAAATTCCTGATGTCTTTTGAACACTGGCCCAGGTTACTCTCCTTTTCCAGCGTGGTTGGCTTAATATAGGGTGCAAGACCTCTTGAGTTTGGCCTGTGCTAGGTGAGGGATGCCAAGCGGGCACGTTCAACTTCTCCACAGCAGTCTGAAGCAGATCTCGAGCAACCTGCCCTCCCCTCTGAGCCCGGCTTCTCCTCCGCAGGAGTTCGCTGAGCCTTGGAAAAGGGGCCAGAAACGTAGGAGAAGCAGGAGTAAACACTGAGAGGAGGAGAGCCCTTGAATGAAATGCAGAGCAAGTCAAGGCGGCTGAGCAGGAGATGCTTGGGGACATGGATGTCTTCCCTGGGGTAGGGAGGGGGAGCGGGGGAGCCAAGCCGCATCCCACATGGCAGCAGTCCAGAGCTGGGTGAGCCTGCCTGACCAAAGGTGGGGTGAAAGGCATTGCTGTTCCCATTAACAGCATTATCAACAGGTAGATGTCATGATCTCTGTTCATTCTGGTCGAGCTCACCAGTGGAAGGGGGGTGCTGTGACATGCCCCTGGCGCTACCACCTGCTGCTGCCTGTGCTGCGCGCACCCTTGGCCCTGGGCCGCAACCACCCATTTGTCCCAGGGTTTGCTTTGCTCAGGAGTAGAACAAATACTCTGTATACAAAAATAAATAAAAACCCACAGCACTTCTGTTCAAAAATCAGAGACCAATCTTTATATCGTATTTACAGTAGAGCTGGATAAAACAATGTTATTAGAAAAATGTATGGTTGAAATAGGATTATTTTTGCCTTATTTCTTAACCAGCTGTAAAGATAAAAATTGCTCAGCTTAGGGGTAGGCAGCTGATGAAGGTGTGTACTGGAAATACATGATTGCCTGCCCCACCTTGCCGCTTTCATCTCAAACCAGCTGTTATTTCAGACCTCCAGAGCAAGGCAGGGTCTGTCTGGGCAATGTCTTCACGTGGCCTGCGAACTGTGTCTCTGCTGTGCTCACTGACTGGGGTGTCAGCGGGGTCTAGTTTTTAATTGCTAGGTGAAACACTTCGGGACGTCCCATGCTGCTCAGCCCTTGGCTGGCACAGGCACAGCGAGACGCCTGGGCTGGAGGAGGCACACTGGAGAAATGACCCTTCTCCACCATGTAATGAGGCAGGACACAGCAAACATGCAGACCAAAAAAGGAGAGAAGAGACATTAGCAATTTGGCTACGGGGAAAGAGCAGAGAAACGCTAGCACAGCCACTCATGCCATAAAAAGGGTGAGTTTTTCTTGTCTCCATCCTTTGCCAGAGGTTTATAGCTCAGCCTCAAGGCGCTGGTACGGGTGTTTGTGGAGAGAGGGATGCTGCAGTGCAAGGACCAAAATAAGCCATGGGGAGAGGGTTGGGGGGCAGGAGGTTTTGCAGAGGTGTGGACCTCCACCCCAAGGCATCTGCCTGTGACCGTCAGCTGGCCTCAAAGTGGCACAGAAATCTCTTCATCTTTCTTTTTTTTCTTTTTTTTTTTTTTTTTAAGCTACTGTTAGTTCCAAAACTTCATATTAGAGCTCCAAAAGCAGACAGAATAGTGTGTTTTGTGAGCTCTAGGTCTTTATTATGGTAAAATCATAATGCCTAAAATCCAATCCCATCCTTGCTATAAATAAGCATAATGAAGAATTTAATATTTCTACTAAAATTAGTCAGAAGGCAAACTTTAAAAAATGACACAGATCATTAACTGGGAATATTTCTCAGAAGAGATTTGTTATATTAAAAAGGCACTGAAATTACTAGCGTTAATCAACTGTATTGTATTAAAAACTCTGTATAGATTAATTAAGTACTTTAAATATGAATAAATAAAAAAATGGGGCTATAGGGGAATCACAAGACTGAATCTAGGTCTCCTGCCATGCTGCTTTCCCTGCACTTCTTAAACACCGAATTTAGTAAGAATTCAGATTAAATAATCCTTCTTGGCCGGTCTAACCTGTTTTTAATACCCCAGCTCAAAAGTAACAAAACTCCTGGGTATGAGAGAGGCATCACTTTCCATTCACTTCCCTCCGATGTGGATGCTGGGCTCTTCTCCCTGCCCCAGCTGGGGCTGAGTCTAGGCAGTAAAGGACAAAGAGAGCAGCAGCCACTCTGTGCTCTGCCTGTGATACACAGCTGTGATTCTTTGCCTGTAGGACCTGGCATTTCCAGGTGGTCTTGCACCTGAAAAAAATGTGGGTTTGTTTAGCCCTTGACTTCGGATAAGAAGCATGTTCAGCTCAGTACACCTGAAATTTGTATTTTCCTATGAGCACAATTTAGCTGTTTCAGGTAATTACCTACACTGCTGGCTCCCTTGGGTACAGGCCATGTAAAACAACCTCAGTCAAAAGTACCAATATTTAAAAAAAAAAATACTGTCAGATAGATAGGCTATGGTTTACCTTTCTTTCATCTTGTGGAAGATGTGGAGCAGCTCCTCTCTTGTTGGCTGAGACAGCCTTGCACAATGTTAGCAAGCAAGGTTATTTTGTTGATGGAAAAGCAGCAGGATTAGACCTGCAATAACCTCATCAGCACAGTCAATAGCTCCAGGGGTACCTGTGCCCCTCCTATACCGACTTACCTCGTTGGCATATACACTATATAAAATATTAGAATATTCACTGGTAACTCTTGCAGAAAAAAGTGTTTTGCTATTGTGGCACAGGGAAAGCAAACTTGCATTTGCCTGCTTGAACGTCACTACACTTTTCCAAGATTTTGTGAAATCCATTTGCACCAGGGATATTTCAAGAACTAGAAAAACAACCGTGGGTGCTCCCTGTAGCTATAGCACTTATACTATAATGAAGAATTTGTGAGAGAGGTCAACAAAGCTGTCCTCTCCCTACTGCCAAGATAAAAGGTAAAAATGTCGTCTTCTTTTTTTGTAGAAAGGCCTAAAATGAAATTTAGAAATGAAGAAACTTTAAAACCAGTCTTTTTCTCATCCTGCAGACGCACAAATCATGGCCCAGCCTCCTAAACAGAGCGAGGGCTTTTGCTAACAGAACTTGCGGCTCTTGAGCGTTTGCAAAAGAACCACCTGTATGCTGTTCCCCAGGCTGTGTGCAGCGCAGAAGCCCTTTCCTCCAGAGAGCCTCTGGTTCAGTAACTGCTAGTGAAAAGGCAGCCCAGAAGTAGAACATTTCACTGCTTTAAACTAAATATTCAAACGTGAGAGCTGCGAGACTTAGGTATTTTTTATTTTTTTTTAAAACGGGCTTAACATTAACAAAATAAAAAAAAATACAATTCTTGTGTGGTTTGTCTGGCTTAGTGCTAGGTATTATCATATATTCTGGTCCCCCAGTTTCCTGTTTCAGTTGCGTGGTGCTGTAAATGCTGCTGGGGAATACAGAGGACTGTGTATCAGAAACAGGTCACCAGCTGATTTTCTGCAGCTGCTTTATAGAAAAGTATATCCCTTAAAACTCAAAAGTTTTTCAGCCAAGTCCCCTGTACGCAAAGAGCCATTGTATATACAAGTTTTGTTACAGTGCATTTCATATTCTGGGCACAACCTTTAGTTATGTGATAAAAATACTGACATATATTGATGTAAAATGCAATAACCTAAAATGTTTGTAGCCACAGACTATTACTCAGACAGAAGGAGCTGCCTTCATTTATTTTATTTTATATTTTATTTTATTTTATTTTATGGAGACAGTAAATCAGACAATTCCTTCACCTGTGGAGTTTGGCTCAATGGATACACTTGTAATTATATTAATTGAAACATCTGGACAGCATCTCATACTGGAATTAGGCTTATGGTATGTGCAAACTTTTTTTTCCCTCCTCAATTACTTTCAAATTAAAACATACACATTTTTCGAGGAGTTTGGGATTTTATCTTTTTCCTGTTGTTTGTTTTGATTTTTTTTCCTCCCTTAGCAGTGGTCATTTTGCTATTGGCCAGGTAGCAAGATAAAAACCTGAAGGCAGATGCACCTGCTTTTCAACTCCCAGTCACTTTTCAGAGTGGATCCCCTGAGGAGGCAAAGCTGCTCGCAAGGAACCAGCATTAAGAGGCTTTTCTGCTCCTGTGAGTAGTGTGGTGACTGTAAGGTCGTTTCTCAGGCTTCAGGAAACCATGGGACTCAGAATGCATTTTTCATTTATTGGCAGAAAAGTTTTTTGTCTGTGAAGAGATTTGCTCCTCAAGAAAAAAAAATGGCATGGATGAGTGTTACTTAATGCAAGCAAGTCCTGATTTTTTCTACTTTTCAACTTTTGTAGAGGCCAACGAAAAAAAAGATTCTTAGCATTGGCCCTGAATAGGGAGGAAGTGAAGGATTTGGGGGATGAAGGAGTGAGGCTGAGCCTGGGAAGAAGGGGAGCATCAGGGGCAAGGTGCTTTAGGTTTTGTCTTTGTATTTCGCTCGGTCTTAACTGGCAATAAAAACAGTTCCCCACCTGAAGTCGAGCCTGCTTTGCCTGGGATGCTAGTCGGTAAAATGATCTCACTCCATCTCAACTCATGAGCTTTTTTTTGTATTTCCATCCCCCTGGTCCTGCTGAGGAGGGGAGTGAGAGCGCGGCTGGGTGGGCATCTGCAGGCAGCCAGGGTTGTCCTGCCGCTGCGAGGGCACGATGGTGGTGGTGCAGGAGCACTTGAGAGGAGTGCGCAGTGTGACATATGACAGGTTCATCTGGAGAAATGGGGCAAAGGCTTGTGGGGCAGGGAACAGGAAGGCTGCGGGCTCAGGAAGGTTAATTGAGGCAAGAGGAAAAAGATGTGTTGGGCTAAGGAAGTTGTAATAATTAAGGGTTGTTCATTTTTAAGCAACTTAATTAACATTAATGGCATGTAAGGTTTATATAGATTAAAAGATTAATGCAGATGCTATATGGGAAATTCCAAGAATACCTGGGAAAAAAACACATGAGGTTATAAATATGCCTGTAGGCCTTCAAAAAGAGGCGGCTGGCTGGTGGTACTGCCATACCAGGCAGGCAGCCGGCATTTGATTTCACCCTTAGTATCTGCCTCTTGCAGCATGGGTGTTAGTGAGACGGCGCTATACCCAGGCCGTTCTGTGGCAGCAATGACTCATCCTCTGTCCGTTTGTGATGCAGGCTCATTCAGCAGAAGTAAATAAGCAACAAACACTCTGATTGTGAGCTGGAGGTATATCGCTTCCATGTTACTTGATTAAAAACTTAAAGTGATAGTTTGGCTCGAGGACCCACATAAAGTGGAGCACAAGCCTTTAATTGGCTTTTTCTGCTTTGGCTGGGAGGTGCCAGTTAAGCAGCCCCTGCTGCACTGGTGTTCTTTAAGAGGGCAGCAAGGGTACAACCAGAGAGCTGTGAATTCAGAGCAAGAAGGGGGAGTGAAGGAGGATCAGCTGTGTCCCTGCATTAGAAGAAGTGTTCCTAATCTGTGACACACACTCTCACAGCCAGCAACAGAAGTGCAAACTTGTGAAGAAAATATCCCTAGAGGTGTTGCTGTGCTCACTCAGAAGAAATAAGAGGAACACGTGTGTCCATATGTATGCCCCCTGCCCCGATGGAGGGAATTTTCAAATCTTTTCATCCAAAGTGCCACCCTGCTTGCTCTGTGTGTGCTTGAGTGGCTTTTAATCTCTCTTCTAATTCAGTAGGAGCAGCTGGGGTCTGTCCTGTAATATTTCTGATACCTAGTTACCAGTATTACTGAAAGTAATGCTAACCAGCACAAACAGAAGAAATCTCTGTATTCTAATAAAGAAGCCATTTCCCACAGAAAAAAATTACTACAGGCTGAATGCTCTGGCCTTCAGTGTGCTCTGGGAAGGTCCCTGGCTTGGTGCTTGCTAATCCTGCCCTCTCTGGTGATGGAGGGTGGTGGTCGCTTGTAGGCTACAGGCGCAGGAGGTGTGGATGGGGAACACGACGCACTCACACAAATAGATACCTTCAGCGTAAGCCATCACGGTGGAAGTGCCTCGTATTCAGATAGACCTAGCAATGCAGCATGAAAAGAGGCCTCTACGTTCCTGTGCCTCGATGATAACTCAGGAACAGACTATGGGATCACTAGGCAGTGTATCTTTGCAGTTCTCCATACTGTATTTAGGAGAAAAAATAATAGGCAATCTCAGAGTTGCTGTGATTTTCAATTGTCTGAAGTGATGCAAGGAACTAGTACTTCTTAATAAGGTTTTGTGATTTCATTGCACGTGTTTCATTTGAAGGTAAAGAGTATTTGCACAGACACTGAAATATAGTGGAGAAGAACTGTACAGAGTTTACACTGCCCCTGGGGTTAAGAGTGTCTGTATCTGAGGGCTTATGTCCACCTTTTTTTTCCAGAAATGTTTGTGGGGTGAATTTTAAGTACTTTATCATGTGCAGGAGTTGTAAACGTACAGGAGCCGGGTTAGGGCCCCTGTGCTTTTAAGATAGCTGTTGTAAGCCTGGTGCTTTCTGAAAGCACATGTGCCTACGCAGCAGACTTAATGCCAAGATGTTTTGGCTGAACATACTGCACTTGCACTGCCTGATTCTGATACATCCCCAAAATTAGACTCACTGTGCAGAAACTGGGAGTTCGCACATTTGCATTGGAACTTCTGCAAACAGGGAACTGGTTCCTGTGATCACAGGACCAGTTGGCTTGTATTTTCTTTCTCTTGCTTAAGATGTGAGTGATAGCTTTTAAACATAAATAATTCTGAAATATACAATTGCTTCTAGCCTGAAACTTGGGCATTATCGAATGGGAAAAAAAAAAAAAAAGGCTTCACTCTTGTGTAAAGCAGCTTAATTAGTGACTGTGACCAGTAACTTTAATCAAATGTTTAGGGTGCGTACCCAACCAGAGTGAGCGATCAGAAATACGGTACTTCAGCAGCAGTTTGCATTAGTGGTAAACAACCGTTATGATGTTTCTCCTTGTTATATTACAGCTTAAATGTTCTGCGATGCAGAACTGTTAGTTCTGCTTGTACACAGCTATTACTTCAAAGTGAACGACCTATTGAGAGGAATGACTTTCTAAAGAATTAACTTCAGAGCCCCGAAGCAGAAGGCCAGGTTCCCCATGCTGGAATGGAAGCTCAGTGCTCTGAATTTGGCAGTAGGATTTCTACCTGCTCTTCCCTAAAAAACATGCGTGTGTCTCCTCAGCTCCCCACCCCAAAACACAGCGTTTTCTTTTTGTAATATTGAGGCCAAAATTAGATTTGCATGGAAATAGGGAGCTGAAACGAAAAAGCATTAGTTCCCAACATTGTGTTAATATTGAAGCATAACTTATAAAACACAATGGGTTACAAACATTTGAATCATTTTGATTTCTTGCCAGCCAGGCAGTATCAGAACATACACTGAGTTCTGTTAATGTTCTTCAGCTTTACTCTGTTGCATAAGAAAATTTGTATTTATGTCTCTGTGTATTTTGCCACTTTCTGATAGCACTGTGAACTAGGGGCTGGAGACTCTAGTCCCATATGGGGTAGGCACCTGAACAAAAGTGCAGCTTTAAGATCATCGTTGTTTTGACCTTTCTTCTCCTCTTCTGCTCGATTCACACTGTGATCAATCGATAGCTGCTGTGGGAGCCCTGGGTCAATATAATTTAAACTGGTTAGTGTGTCAGAATGATGCCGCTTCAAACACTGTAACACTGAAACCTTGCTGTATAAATAAAATAAAAAAAATAAGGAAAAATAGTTGGAGAAAGAAAAAGACAGAGATTTGTCTTGGAAACTTTTCTTTTATGACATTTCTGAGCTGACAAGTCTGGATTTGTGCTGATGTAAATTATTCTTATAAAAACAGAATAAGTCAAAAAACACTGGGAGAACTGCTTCCCTGATTTTAGGCATAGCATGGGAGAAACCCAGCCGATGCAATGAGCATGTGAAAAACTAGCTTTGCTGCTCTTTGTGCTCTGGTTCATTAAACCTAAAATAATCCAGTTTCACCTCAGACTTCTGGCTTAGACAGTAGCATGTGTTTGTTACAAAACTCCTTACTTGGCCAAGGTTTTGTTACCCCCTGTAAGGAGAAGAAAAAAAAAGAAAAGAAAAAAAAGTGTGTTATCTTAGTGATGGAGCTGTTGTTCACCTGTAGGTGTTGAGAAGCATTCTGGCTGCCACTTACTGATTTGGGTAAGCCTCCTGTTCGTGGTACTTTTCCAAAAGCATTTGCTACTTTTTTTTTTTTTTTTTTTTTGTAAACAAAGAAAATCTTAGCTTGCAGACTTAATGGAAAACATGAACCATCTGTGAATGTTACTTGCAGCTCATTTGCTTCATTGGCAAATATTAAACGGTGTTGTAAAGATCCACTGAAATTATGGAAATGGGTTTTAACATTAAAATCAAAGTGCAATTAGAACATTTCACTGCATAATTGTTTGGCAGACTAAGATAGTAAGCAGAAAATACCCAGCTTTCTGATTTATTGGTCACAGGTTGTTTCTTTAGAACTACAGAAGCTGGGATACATTTTTGTATTTATATTTTTTAAATGATCTACACAATTATGAAAAGACAGTGCACGCATATCTTGGGTTTTATTTTGTATGACTGTTTTTTACATTTCCAACCTTTTAACGCCATTCTCTATAACCCAGCATGAATTGAAACTTGCATGGTTCATGGGCAAGCGGCAGATACAGCAGTACCTTCATGTGTTACCTTCCTGCATGGCCTCCTCTGGAGCGTATAGTAGATTTGGCTTTAATTATTATTCAGACATGAGAAAAAATGGTTAATCACCAGTGTGGCCCAGAGTGTTTTGGAAGTAAACACCATGTTGCAAAAGACGTATAATGTATCACAAAACATACTGGATTATACCACCTTCAGAATTGAAGAGGTTTAAAAAACCCCAACTGATTTAGTGTTGAAATTCCCAAAAATAAATATTTTATATATGTAAAATATAGATACATATAGATTATGATTGCAATTTATTTGCAAAAGCATGCTACAAATGGTCTCTGCTTTGCTGTTTTATATGAAACAATGAGGAATTATGATAGGTAAGAGCTGGCCAGTGATGCATAGGCTGCTTGCGCTTTTAATTTATGTACAGGGTGCTCAGAGTAAGAATATATTTACTGTCTTATGCAGCTGAACACTAGGAGCTCAGCCTGGAAATGAAAAAACAAGTAGCTGAAATTACTGCACAGTAGTTTTCAGTGTAAAAGCTTTTCAGAGACTGTCTTTTTCGTTCAGTGTTTGTACGATAGGGTCCTATTTGTGACTAGGTTCCCAGGTGCTATTGTAATGCAAATTTGTTGGTTTTTGTTTAAATGCACACTGTGAGCTCCAGTCAAGCTTCAGGAGTAAATATTTAAGTACCTCTAATATTGAACATTCTCTGAATGCCTTAGTATTCCTGTTATAATTGTTTAGTTTATTTGTAGAATTATGTTATGCTGGGGGTGGGGGACGTGTGTGCTACTGAGATCAACAGAAGTTTGGAGACCTTGGTACTTCTCTGGATTGGGGCAACAAGAAGTGCAGCAGGTGATTTCAGCTCTGTGGAGAAATTATGTTAGGATATTGTTCCTTATGAGATCAGAAGTATACTTCCGAATGGTGTTAAGGCAAATTACTTCTCAGGGAGCACTACTGCTCTGTGGAAGATTTACATTGCTGCCCTGTTAGAGTTGTTCAGTATCTGGGCATGACAAAGGACTGAAGGTGTAGCAGAACAACTCTTGTAGCTTCTGCCATTACAGGTGGTGCAGATGTGAGGCATGTTCCCATAAGCACATGAGGATACTGCTAAACAACAGACTTTTCTTTGACAGCTGGTTCAAAAGTCAGGTGCTTCCACTTGCTCCTGTAGCAGGCAGGTGCTCCAGCCGCACAGCAATGCTGCTGCTGGGGGCATCCAGCTCTGGCTCCAGCTCAGCCATGGCCAGCCAGAGCAGGAATACTTGGGTGTGTTTTAGTAAGTCCTTCGGTCTTTGATTGCTTCTGCTTGTTCCTTGTAAGCAGAGGGTGATGGAATTCCACCTTGTTAGGTTATGAAAAGCAGTTTTCATCTCAGGGGAGTTTTTGGTAAGTTGGGGCTGTTACCAGCACATTGTTCTTGGGTTGTTGAAAAGCTATGCAAACAAAATGTAGCTGGACACTGGGTGGCTGTAATCACTGCCTTAACCAAATTCTTCTTTATTCCATATAATGCAGATAATGTTTTATTACTCTATTTGCATGAGCAAATTAGGTTCATTTAGCCATTTATCCTTAGACTGCTGTTGGGTTCGGCTCGTAACCTGCTGGCAGCCAATGTGAAAGCATTGCAGTTGTTGGCACTAATACGTTAAGCAGTGATCAGATTTTGAGGCTTTTAAATGTACTAAGGAAATAAACATCTTTGCACTAACTCACCTCCAGGTTTTCTCAGTAGTGGAAATGCTGGGGGTTTCATGTGGTTTGTTAACCATAACACCTTTGACAGCAATGCTTTAGGACGGGGAGGACATGTCAGGAGTAAGTGCTTTTGACTAGACTTTCAGCTGCTGTCTGTTAGCAATTACAAAAGCAAGCACTTGCCCTGGCCTCTGGGAGCCACCATGGCTGTGGTGTGCATTTGGCCCTGGAGCAGTAGTTCCACCCAGGGCAGCATCTGCAGGTGGTTTTGTTGGGTGCAGTCTCTACAAGAGGTGAGCCAGGTGGTGGTGATAAGACAGAGGTCTGCAAACATGTTCTGTACTCAGGATCTGGAGGTAAGAATAGGAATGAACCTGGAGGCACCTGAAGGCCAAGAAGTAAATTAGGAGGACAAGTTCTGGCTGGCAGTTGAAGCTGGAGGCTGTAGTTCTAATCCTCAAGGTATACCCTGATGCTGGGTGGGCAGCTTATATAGTGTTGTTGACTTCTGTGACCTGAGCTCATTCTGGTTTTGGCCAACGTTGGGTGTGGATGTACATGATAAATGAAATGGGCTGACAAGGAGTTTTGCAGTAGACCCACCTTTCTGGTTTTGAATCGGGGCCCCTGACACACCAAAGTGAGTTGGGTTGTTCAGGAGCTAAGGCAAAGGGATTTTTTTGTGTATTGTGGGCCATTTCTCCGAATTAATGTTCTATAGGGTTTAGTGTGCAGAGGCTGACAGTCTGCTGTTCTCACCACTGCTAAATACATGGATCAAACAAAACATTTCTCTAAAGGTAGAAAGCTTTAAAAAACCCACATCTCAGCCAGCATCATGCAAATGAATCTGCCTTCTCAATACAATTTCCCTGCAAACAGCAACACAATGTAGGTCTTTGTAATGTGATAAATCAGCTCAAGCAGCAGGAATCTAACTGAAGGAATAGCAACTTTTTCGAGCACCTCTGGAGGTTAATTGATGAAAGGATTTTGAGTTGATAAACACAACAGGAGGATTTGGATGTTTTCGCTCAGACAAAAACTTGTTAAACAAGTATCTTGCAGCTCAGACGATACAAGAACTCTAAGTATGAACATGTAAGATGATCATTTCTGCTCCTCAAAACAAACAAACTTTCTCCATTTCAGTCCGAAGTATTCCACTATCACTGTGACATCCCAGATAATTTCAGATCTCTTCAGGGGTTTAGAACCTAGAAATGTGTACATGCTAATCCACAAAGTAGATGGAGGAGGAAGGTGACCTCCGAGCTGTGAAACCTCACGGATGGGAAACAAACAAAAGTGAATGGACTAAGGCAACTTTGCAATATGAAGCTGGCACATGGTGATGATAAACACTCAACACTGGCACAACGCTGTTGTTTAGCTTTCAACCGAGTTAGTCTTGCTGCTACCACTGGGAAAACTAATAGCATAACAAATGAAACTATTGTTCAGTTTCATTAAAAAGAAATCTGATAAGATGGGGAAAATTGAATTAGCCAATCTCAATAGAGTTACTGCTTGTTGGAGCAAAAGCAATATCATCTCTAATAGAATATGTCCCAGATAGTTTTGGCTGGTCCACGCAGCCACGGAGTACGAGTTCTCTGTGCAGGTGCTGGCACAGCCGCGCAGCACGCTAATGTTAGCATTAGTGGGTCAGCACTCTCCATCTCCAGCAGCAGCTCCATAGCCAAGGCTGGCAATGGTACTTGTTAGATCAATGTGATGAATTGATTTCTCTTGGCAAAACGGCACAGGGCTTCCTTCCAGTGAGGCTGACTTGCCACTGCTGAGCGTCTGTCAGGTGAGGTGTCCCCTGAAACCTCACCATCTGAATCCCATACAGTAGCCATCGCTCAAGTTACTTTGCCAGTGTGGGCAACTGCTTAGATTTCTTTTTTAAGATTCCATTTTAGAATCCTATGGCTGAAAAAGACTTCCACGCTCAGGCCTCTTGATGCTCTAGGTCAATGTTGGTTTTGTTGTGACTTTGCGAGTCTCCTGCCAAAGCCTCAGCAGAACACTGCGGTCCAAAACTACGTGCTTTTGGTAACGGTCCGAGGTTGAGCTTGCAAGGTTTAAATGCTTGTATCTCATAACAGTGACTCAGAATTATTATATCTAAAATAATCAGCACTTGCTTGTTTTATGTTGGAAAAATAAGTTGTTATGACCTACAATTAACATAACAAGTCCTATTAACATAGATGCTAGGAGGGTTCCTGAGCTACCTATGGCACAATTCAATTCCCTGTCCTGTAATTTGTCATTGCAAGATGTTCATGAGTACCACAGACCAGACTGGGATGCCAGATCTTGGATTTGTATAACAGAAATACAGGAGATTGCGGAAATTTCATTTGCATCTTTAGTTAATGTGTGAGGACATCTATCTAGCTGTAGGGGAGTCAAGCACTTTGTTTGATGAAGGATATGAAGTCAGTGGTTTTTGATTAAAGTTGAGGTGAAAAGAGACAGTGTGGGTGGATGCATTCTCTCCCCCCACCCCTCATCATTTAGTAGGACAGTGCAGTGCTGGATTACAAAAACACTGTAATCGCATGTTTACAATGACTTTTTCTTTTTTTTAAAAAAAAGGAACCTAAAAGGTACAGGAATGATAGGAGCTGTTAGGCTTTGAAGCAGAATGGGTAGAGAGGTGAAGCAGGAGGCACCCAGTTACGACCAAGTGATAGTATACTTTAAGTACGATCAATATATTTTATATGTAACATAAACACCTACATATGATGTTTGGCAACAAAAGGAATCTTAATGGAGGTTAATCTGAATTAAGATTTGTAGGGGATTACGGAAATAACACGAAACCCTTCTGAAGCCTCAGTATCAGGATGTCCCTAATTCAGTCTAGATTCCTTAATTTTATACAAAATAAGGTTACTTAATTCTGATTTAGAGAATTACAAATGCTTATTTTTACATCTTTATTCTGCTAGAATTAATTTTCCAAAGCTGCCTTTTTTTTTTTTTTTTTTTTTAGTAGGCTTCTGGCTGGCTTCTACTAATCAAGACAGTGTTGCTATAGAGAGGGCTGCTTTTTTTTTTTTTTTTTTAGCATGGTCTTCTGGGGACTTTAAAGCACTGCAGTGGCTGTTTGGTAATGCTCTATTACTTGTTGCATCTTCTAAAATATCTCTTACGTAGTCTCATTCTTGTAAAAGTGGTGCATTCTAACTGTTCAGGTTTAACTAATATGTTATCAGATTTAAAAGCCTACTGTCCTTAGATGATCAGAGTGAACTACTTCATTTTCAGTATGTGAGGAAATGAAACATTTTGTAATAGAAACTTAAATCTCCTGCCTGTGGAATGAAATGACCTTGCATAGTACAAGATTTACATTTAAGCCAATGGGCACTAAAACCTGCTATATGCAGTTTTTGTATTTCCAACTAGCTGTAACTCCATTTTGTAAAATCAAAATGGAAATGGTATTCTGAACACTTCTATTTTAGCAGATTCAAATATAGTCATATAAATAAAACTATTAGATGACAAAGAGAAAAAGATTTGAAGAGTAATACATTGGAGAGATTGAGGCTGTGTGGCAATTGCCAGAGAGAAAAGGTTCTTGGTCCACTGCTAGGATGTTCCTGAAACGGGAAATAATAACAGGGAGGTGGAGACGAGTGGAAGTTTGATGTCAGTCTGAAACCCCAAATTAAAAAATAGCTGTAAAGAGGTTCCAAGTGGGCTGCTCTCATGGCAACCTATAGACCTCAGAGCAGCTGTAGGAATTTGTTACAGCATCACGGGTGCAAAGATTTATTGTGTAGCAATATATTTTTTTTTTTTAATCTTTGGCAATGTTAACTGTTCCCTCATGCTAAAAGGCAGGCTGAGTCTGTTCTCTTGCATATTTTCTGGCTTTTTCAGACTGCCAAGGTGTGAATGACATAGAAATGCCATTTGAATCTTGGTACATATCTACCATGGGGTCACTGGTGGTCAGGAGGAAGAGCTCTTGGGATGTATACAAATTGTGTGCTCAGGAAAATGGCTGTTTGGAACAGAAAGGAAGTTCCACGAAGTCCTGCTGTGTCAAAACAGAACATCAAGAGGATTTGCTGGTGGAGAGAGAAAACTTAATTTCTCCTGGGACTCTGTCCTGCAACCCACCTCTTGGCCACTGTGTCCTGCCAGCTCCCTTTGACGTCCCTCCACTGCAGGTCACTGCTTCTCTTGCTCACCTGCCTGAGAAAACAGCAGCATGTTGTGGATACCTGGACGATGGTGTGCTGTCCTTGTGGCTGTGTGCCAGGGTGGGGCTTGAATTACCATTGCCATCCTCGGAGGGGAGGAGAGGGATGGGTAATGGGAAAAGAATGTTCATTTGGGTCTGTCTTCTCTGCCAGACATGAGCATTGCAGAAATGTCACATACTCAGGAGATAAATTGATATTTCCATCAATCTTTGAGACAGCAACATTTTTTGAAAGTTATTGGAGGAGTCGGGGCAGGTGTGGCCAGACAGCACTTACGGATGTCGTGACTTTTGAGGCATCATCCTATGTCTAGTTTTAGTGTGGATTCCAATAATCTGTTTTATTATAGTGCTATAGTGTAGAGGAGTTACAGAGGACCGTATGAAAAATTTACTTGTAAAAAGGTTGTAATGATTGTTAAAAACATATTAAAAAAAAGGGGGGGGGGGAAGTGTAGTGTAATGAAGCTGGGTTAATTAGCATTGATAACATACAGCTGTGGGCTGGCTTCACGGGCTGCAGGTTGGCTGATGTAAATGAGGTGCAGCTGTGGCTGGTTCTGTTAAGTGGTTGGGCAGCCGAGGAAGAAGCAAGAGGAGAGAGACCATGTGCCCTCGATGACATGAGGAGAAGGCAGCAGAGGGACTGTATGAAGAGTGTGCTGGGTGAGATGGTAAAAGACTTTGTTGCAGTGTGATAGTTTGGAGAGTGCTGTGACACTATAGCTTTTGTAATTTTGAAGAAACTTTTGTTTTGGTAGGACAGAAAATAAAGCAAGCTGTTGTTCAAAGTAATACTAGAATCTACAGATATTATTTAGGTGACTGTGTTAAATTTTATAGTGAAATGACATGAGGTACTGGAAGTAGAAGGAAGCATGGTGGGACCCTGATGACTGACCTAAGCAACTCACTTAATCCTGGCCCTTTGGCATCCAAGGCAAAACTAAAATTTAATTCACAAATATCTTCTTAATTCATTTGAATAGTAATCAGGACATCCACGCATGAGGCTATTCAGGAATGGATATCAGAGTGTAAAATTTTGTTGCCCTGTAATCCAGGTTAACATTCAAGAACAGGCAAGTCCTATTAAGCAAGGTTTAGCAGCGTATCAAAGTTCAGAATTTAAAAATCTGTTAAATGAGTGTTCCTGGTGACTAGTACTACGTGCCTGTGACAAAGGATTTGCTGTTGGAGTCTCCATTGTAAGAATGGGTGTAGAAACTTATCCCAAAGAATCCCTGAATAATCTCATTACTAATGTTTTCATTAGTGTGCCTTTTATCTCTCTGCGCTTCTCCGTATGACTACCAAAATGACGTTGAAGTGTTCTTCCAAGATAACTTCTATGAGTTAACGTAAGCACTTTGATATATTCAGATAACTTTTCAATCAAACTTGAAAGTGTTTGTATTTCATATCAGCAGATTAGCTTCTCAAGAGTTTCACGGACCTACAATATATGTTACATTTTTACTATTCTTCAATAAAAAGTAAAATGTAAGGATGAAATTTAATGAGGATCCAGTAAAACTGTAAATGCAGTTTAAGGTCAAAATTATGCATTTTTTTTTTTTCTTCTGCAGAATTTACTCCTCTTAAATTAATGCTGTGGTTTTCTTGTGTAAACAGAGTTGTGACATGAGTGGTCAAACCCAGGGATGAGTGGGATGATGTGTGACCATCTGTATTAACCATTTATGAAAAATAGTGAAACATCTACAGTGAAAAAGTAGAGAAAAAGGCTATTAAAGTGGTCTTGGTTCCAAGGTAAACCCTAGGCAACTTACAAGTGGGGGCCTGTTTGAAAACACCACCCAGGTGACCATTGCTTGGGCATATATAAGGTGCAGACTAATTAATATAGTGGGTTTTCTGTGATGCTGCATGAACACTGCATTTTTTCACATTATGATGTTGAAATATTTTAACTGGAGACAATATAATCTTTATAGGTATACTTTTGTCTTACAAAACTTTTTATTGTGACTGCTTTATTAATTAATTGGGCCTATGGCATCTTTGGGAAACAGCCCCTAACTTTACATCCTATTTAACCACAGATGGAGGAGAACTTTACAAAAGGACAAGCGAGCTATTGTTAATATGGGATGATGCTGAAGCTAAACTTTGTCTCAGCTGAGAGCAGGATGAAATTCAGTTTTTCTGCTGTATTTGCCACATCCTTTCTTTCCTATATCCAGTTTGCTTTTTCAGCAATATGATTCTAGAAGCTTTTAGAAATAATGGCCACATTCACATCGAATTGTGAATTCAAAGGTTGATAGAAACTGCTCTCTCAGCTTACTTCTGAATCTCAGGAAAATCCAACTGCTGTTAGATAATGCTTTCTATGCTGTGAGATATATCATCCCTTTGATGGGGAACAAACAATAGATCCCAGTAGTGCATGACTGCTAAAACATTACTGAGCTAGCAAAATTCAGACTCTAATATCCTGGGCTTGACTTCAGCACTTTCATTTGTGGAAACCCACAGCTCAGGTAACCATTCCTGTTGCATGATTCATGCTGTGGATGTATGGATACATTGGATTTCCTGACTAAAACTATACATTTTTAAGAAACAGACAGACTTTCCCATAGTTGGTAGTTACTAAAACAGAAAAAGTGCATATGTACTTGGTTTATGGACTAAGTATTTTCTTATTGTGTGCCATAGCTGTACAAGTTGCTATGCAGAGGGTAATGGTTTTGGGCACCCCTTTTGGCTGGGAAGCGTAACTCATTAGTCTAAACTTAAGCTGTGTTTAAGCACAGTTCAGTTTCCTCTCACAAGGGCAGGATTTTTTTCTGTGGTGGTGCTGTTGTCAGCATCTCTGGACGGGTGCTGTAGTTTCTGTCTGAGGCAGCAGTCCCCCAAGAAGGCATTTTGGGCCAGTATATGCTTGGCTCAGCTACTGTGCCACCTTACGTAGCCAGCCCCGTGCTCCAAGTAGCAAAAGAGCACGGTTTCCCTGGACTCTGACCACATCAGTAGGACCCAGTCCTGGTTCCGCTTGTCACTCTGGAACCTCTGGCAAAGCACCTGGGAAGCATTTCCTGAAGCTCCTGGGCACTGGCAACTCAAAAGTAGTCCTTTTCTTAAACTCCGAGATACGTACCTTTAGGTAAAAGAGTAAGCTTATGCAGTAAAGGTTAAAGCAGGGAGTCCTACAAAAAGAGTTGCTTGTATTTTAATTTTTTCTTAAATCTTGGGAATTGTCGGCCCAGCCAATTTATTTTCCTGGTTAAGAAAGGACTGCATCTCAACATTCCTGAATGCTTCAGGGGTTTTAGTTGACTACCATTCCCTCCTCCTGTTGGGACTTTAATTGATTTGCTTCTTTTGACCTTACTGTTTATGAAAGTGCCTTTCCCTTCTTAATTTTTTTTTTCTTCCCCTCTCCAATTTTTGGGAGAAAAGGAGCCTGTCTGGCTTTTGGGATCTACCCACATGCTGCTCAAATTAATGGTTCTGCTAAGATTTCTTTGCAGTCTTCCGCTATTTCAAGAGACACACGTGACACCTTGGCTTTAACTCTGTCCTACTTATCACACAGGCAGTCTGAGGACTTTATTTAGAAAAAAAATATTAAATACAAGTTCCACAACACTGTACCAAAAGCATCTGCATAGCTAAAACCATTTCATATATGATGCATACATGTTAATGAGATGGGAGGATGCTGTTGATTTAAAACTAAATACTGGCTTGTAGCAGCATGAAAAAAAAATCCCATGGTCATTACCTAAGCAATGCACTAATTGTGAATAAATGCATTGTGTGAAATAAGGCATCTTGATAACACGTGTCTGGTGTTAGGTTACAGTATTGCGTAGAAGATCTATTAAAAAACAGGGTGCACAACTTTTCATGGCTACATTCTGTACTTCAGGTAAGTCTAATGCAAATGAGAGAGAAATTGGTGCCACTAGACTAATAGCACTGTTTAGCCTGTAATACTCCGCATTTAATAATGACTCTGTACTTAACATTTTCAGTAGAAGGGTAAAAACAATTCACTCCACAGGAAGCCTCATGGCTCTTTGTGCTTCCTGTTTCCCAAAAATGAATATTCAGACAAAGACAAATCAGGGAGTATAATGAAACAGGATAAGCATATAATGCAAATTACTTCCAGTGAAAGATCACTCTATGTCATAAAATAGCAGCTGCAGACAGTGGGTTCTTGAAAAAGTAATTGTGATATAATATAAGGACTCTGAAATTACAGCAGGCTGATGCATCTGTATAATCCAAACATAGGCACATTTAGAGCAAATACCTTCTTTAAAGTGAGGCTTGTGTCTAGAGCTAATTCTTGTCCCACAGATCTTCTAATCATTTTAGGGGAAATGAAGACCACAGCTGAGACTGGTGTTCATTTTGTCAGGCACAACTGTGAGCATCTCCAGGTCCCATCGCTTGAGTGTTGAGTCATCTTGTGGCTTTCCTCACAATACAGATCTATTATTACAGTCCCGAGTAAGGCATTACAATAATAATAAAATAACTGAAAAGAAGGTAAAAAACCTGAAAGAGGGTAGATTTAGGTGAGATACAAGGAAGAAATTCTTCCCTGTGAGGGTGCTGAGGCGCTGGCCCAGGCTGCCCAGAGCAGCTGTGGGTGCCCCATCCCCGGCATGTCCAAGGCCAGGCTGGACGGGGCTGGGAGCCGCCTGGGTGGGTGGGAGGTGTCCCTGCCTGTGGCAGGGGGCTGGGACTGGGTGATCTTTAAGGTCCTTTCTAACCCAAACCAGTCTATGAAAAGTGGAGAACAGAAACATACCCCATCTAGAATCAAGGTAAATGAACTTGTAAAGTATATCAGCTCCTGGTGAATAACTGAGTAAGGCTCAAACATATATTCTGCATCTGCAGTGATAAAATGGCAGCACTCCGGGTTGCCTTTCCATCTGTGATTTGTCCATACTGATGACAAACTTTTTTTAGCTGAGTGCACTGCTTATGGTGCAGGTTCCTGTCAGTGTGCATTTGATTCATTTTACCTTATTGCACCAAAGATTAAATCATGTCATTTCTATCTGTGGCTACATGTGGTTGATTTGTGGTATATGTTGAACTGGTGAATACATAACATAAGATTGATTGCGATAGCATTTCTGAGAGTGTAATGATAACTTCTTATGGCTTTCAACTCTGTCATTGTGTTGGTGTCACGCTGTCCTGGAACGAAACACAGTTTGGGATCTCATGTTAAACGTGTCACACCATGCAGGAAAGGTAGGGAGAGCAGCAATATTCAGAACTGGGGGGAGTGGTGGGGGTGGAAATCACATTTATTCATTATCTTTGTCTGTAACATAAAAACTGTCAAAGCATACAGATGTTTCACAACACCCTATAGAAAAGAACATATTCAAGATAGACTTCCATTCACTGCACTAGAGTGGCTGGAAATGAGTAAACCAAAATCAGCATTTGAGTCTCAATGCAATGTTAAAGATACATGTGGGTTTTATAGTATCTGAATTTTGAAAGGTCAGTTTTAATGTGGAGTTTGGCGGGACTATATGAAGTGCTTTGGATTGCCTGTGACTATCTTTTCAGATACAGAGTGGTTCCACTTTTTAAAAGCGATTAGTGATTTGGATGCCCATTTAAAGGCATCAGAACTAATAGGATTCTTCAAAACCTGTTAGCTATGTGGTCTGTGTGGGTTTTTTACATTGACAAAGTAGCCCACTGATACTTTTACAGCTGCTTAAAAACTGTGTCAGCCAGCATCCAGAATCTAAGCAGACAAAACAAATAGAGAGTAGATTAAAATTAAAAGATAACACAGTCATTCAGGAGCAGATTTGGCAGTGTCACTCTACTATTTTGAGTCTCTAAATGACTCCTTTACAGAGGAAATGAAATATCTGGCATCCTTGACTTCTCCTTGGCTCTGCTATTTATTTTTTTTTTTGTATATTCTTCTGAATAATCTGACCAAAACAGAAAAAAAGTTGTTACGTTAAGTGTGGAATTTGCCTGTGGTCTGAGTCACGGGGGAAAAAAGGCAGCGCTCGCTCCTGAGGAAGTGAGCTGTTTGTCCTTCATCTCAGAGCCAAAAAGGCTAAAGATGGATCTCTATATTTGAAGAAATCCTTCTAGAGCTGATCAGTTACAGAAAGATCCATAAAGTCTGTCCCAGTGTAAATGGGCATTAAATATCCAGGGATCTTCCTGCAGTAAGTGAAGATCTAATGACCACCAGTTCCTTTCCAAGTAATTTCCTGTTTTGCATCTTTACTTTTTTTTTTCTTTGTTTTCCACCCATACAGTCTTTTTTTGGAGGACATGCAGGTTTTGGCTTGTGACCATACCACAATTTTTATTGAAGCCGCTGGGCATACCTTCTGGATTATTTTTTTTTTATTCCGAAGTGGGGGAGTGAATTATACTCCCTGCTTACATAGTGATAGCTAAAATCATGGAAGTTCCTCTCCAAAGACTGGACTAAATTTCAGGCCAGCAGCACCCTGGCTTGTACCTGGAACAGCGTGGCCAGCAGGGCCGGGGCAGTGCCCGTCCCCCTGCGCTGGGCACTGGTGAGGCTGCACCTCGGACCCTGGGGTCAGTGTCGGGCCCCTCACGGCAGGAGGGATGCAGAGGGGCTGGAGCGTGTCCAGAGCTGGGCAGGGGGCTGGGGAAGGGGCTGCGGCACCAGGCTGATGGGGGGCGGCTGGGGGAGCTGGGGGGGGTGGCCTGGAGAGGAGGGGGCTCGGGGGGACCTTATTGCTCCCTGCAGCTGCCTGGCAGGGGGTGTAGGTGGGGGGGGTCAGTCTCTTCTCCCAGATAAACAGTGACAGGACAAGAGGAAATGGCCTCAAGTTGTGCTGGGGGGTGGTTGATTGGATATTAGGAAAAATTAACTGAAAGGGTGGTCAAGCATTAATACAGGCTGCCCAGGGAGGTGGTTGAGGCACCGTCACTGAAGGTATTTAAAAGACGTGTAGGTGTGGTGCTCTGGGACATGGTTTAGTGGTGGACTTAGCAGTGCTGGGTTAATGGTTGGACTCTATGACCTTAAAAGTCTTTTCCCATTTAAATGATTCCCTGATTCTATGAAATATGCATGCTGTGGTTGATTAACTATGGTTGTAACTGTGTACTTTTCAATCAGTTGGAATAGGCAGAGAGCACAACAGAGCCACAAAGCACAGCAAGAAATAAACTTCTTGCCTTTGTCCCAGGGTCATGTAAGAGGAAGAACGTTTTAAGGAGCATTGGCTTTGTTGACAGGGTTGGAATAGGCACTAAGGAACCTGACTCTTGCCTTGAAGGTTCGTGCTCAGAGAGGTCTTGTCACGTGTGCCCTGTAAGCAGCCGGCGCAGCACTGACAGAATACTCGGCTACTGAGTCTGTTTCTGTCCAGCTCACAGCTCTAGGTTACAGCAAACCCCGTAGGCTAACAAGACATTGATTGTCAAAGATAATTCAAATGCAATGATCATGTTTTTACTGTGTTAACTGGGCCTTCTATTTGTCTAACAGTGTTTGCAAGTACTGTTTAAAAGCTGGATAAGTTAATTAAGCTGTTCAAATAATGTGTACGATGCTTCAAATTAAAAGCAGATTTGATTTGTCTTAACAACTGTATGAATGCATTAGGGACTGCATTGTCATATCCCTTGAAAATACAGTAGTCAGAAAACCATGCTGACCATTAATTGAGTTCTAATGGCAGATAGTACTAACTGGAATTAATTATTGGTTGGTATATAAATATATATACATTTAATCTTGCACCTTGGGCATTTAAGTAAAGAGAATGTGGTCTGATGTGTTCTGATACAGTTTCTAAAGCACCTTTCCCAGTTGTTTCCTTGAGTTCAACAGTGTTTAATTGGAAGTTGATTTCTGCTGTTAGCGGTTCTCTGATGAGGCATGTTTAAGAAAACTGTTTTCGTGCATTTGTCAGGACTTGTACATTTTAGCTGCTGCTCCAGTCAGTATGTAGATGTTCCCTTAATTTAATTGAAACTTGCCTTTTGAAAGAAAAGGGGATCAGTAAAAAATGTTTTCATGGAGTATAGTTCATGCTGATAAGCAAATTAGAACAATCGCTATTCTGCACATAAGCAGATACAAATTTTGTTGCAGTGAAGTATATTCAAAGTATGCATCAAGCTGCAAAGAAAATTACTATCAAAAGTACTGAACAAACGGTTGTCTAACTTGTGCCTCCTGCTTTTCTACCAAAGACTCTGAGCCTGATCAAGGTGGGCTGTGGTGCCCATTTTGCAAACTCTTTTTTTGCATGATAAAGCATGCATTATTTCTGGTGAGTAATTACATAAACCTTGTATTCCTGGAAACTGCAAGCCAAGGAGTCCTCCAAAACTGCAGTAAATCACCTTTTGACAGTTCATGTTGTTCAGAAGTTAAGTATAGGATCAAATAAGAAGGTTGGGCAGTGAGGGCTGGATTATGGATAATTTTGTCCATATCGCTCCTGAGAGATCTGGGGGTTGATATTTGGTTTTGGTTAAATCTGTTTTCTCATCCCAATGAAAATTAAGTTCCCTTTGTCCAAATAATTTATCCTATGAACCATGTGCCTTGCATCACATGCTCTTTCTGGTCATTATGGGTGAAAAATCCACGAGGTCTCTAAAATGTATGATAGTTATGGAAGTAGGAATTGAAAAAAATAAGATTAGCAAGGGAATAAAGAGGGAAGTCAGACTTGGCAAGGGTTTTTTTTGTTTGCTTGTTTTGTGAAAATGAGCTGAGGAGCATCAATAAAGCAAAAATCAAAGACCAGTTTTGCAAATATCTGTGTGATCTGTCATGCATCTTTAGTTTTGTGTGTAACGTTTGCATACCTGCCTTTCCTACAGATCCCTTCCCTAGAATGCTGTAATTGCACCCTTGGGGACCAGTATTTTGTAGCACTCTCCAGAATCACTTCATGGAATGCTCCCATAACTTCAGTTGCTCTCTTCTAATTTCTGAGACCACTAGAAGCAGAGGGGGGGAGCCCTCTTAATTTCAACCAAAGAGCTTGTCTGCTTCAGACTGAGCATCGCTTCATAGTAAATATAGGGTTTTATTGTAAAAAGAGATGGCAAGGAAAATGTGGTATAACTTCAGTAAATGCAACACTTTTTGGTCCTGTTTTTACTGTGAGAGTTGCTAGGAAATTGAGTTCAGAGTACTGAGGACACAGTTCAGAAGTTTTGAACCCTAGCGTACCTGCTTTACTGAAGAAGAATAATGAAGCAGAATAGCCACAACTACTGGAATTGTTTCACTCTATTGAATTGCATCAGCTTCAGACAACTAGATCTGAACTGTGACACGTGAAACAGAATGTTGTAAATAGCACGGCTGTGTGCACAGCACACCCCCTCTTCATCCTGCCTTTCCCTCTAGGTCTTTCTGGCTTAGAATTCAACACAAGTTTCTTTCTCACCAGTGAGAATGAATTTTGATTATCTTGAAACGTCTGGACATCTGAACTTCAACTCCAAACTATCTGACTCTGAGACATACCTTTTTGGAATTTCTATTATCTCCATCTGATGTGATCTATTCCGTTCACATAGCAGTTTGTTTCTAATTATAAATTTAAGTTTAAAAAAATAAAAGAGAATTTGAAGTGCTTTTAGTAGGGATAGAACTAGTTCAGGGAAAACAAGATTCAGTTCAAGCATGGGTAAAGTTTATGGTATTGTAGGGTTTTAGGTTTTGCTGGGCTTTTTTCCTCTCTCTTCTGTAATTCCTTATTTTGGACAGAACAGGTGGACTAGAATTCTCTCTTCCCTAGTTTCCCTTCTGGGAGAAAACACATTCCCAGGGACAGATTCACTGGTATAATTGAAGCAGGGAACTGGCCAGTTGCATTACTGACCAACTGGAACAAGAAAGTGAGCTTTTATGTGACTCTTTAGCCAAAGGGGAAAAAAAATATAACAAGCAGCTGATGTGGTAGACTGGGGTGGATGTTGCCATCGCTTTTGCACCCTGCTTGTGTCCCATCTAGGCAAGAATTCTAAAAACGCCAAGATCTTTAAATACCAGATGCTATTACTAAATCTCAAATGGCTTTATGAAAGGTCACTACCTTCTTACTTGCTTTACAGGTGGTTATACTGATACTTGGTAAGTCCTTAGAGCAGGAACAACAAGGATACATCCTACATTTTCTATCCTGTGCTCTGAAAGTGCCTTTAAAATGTAGTAGTGTTACCTACCTAGCAATTGTCCCCGGCAACCTTTGGAGATCTGAGCTATTAAGTACCAGTGAATGAGTGTATGTGCTGTGGCCTTTAACCTCATCTTTGGGTTCTCATTTCTGATGTTTCTTTCAATAACTTCACTGGTTTCTTTTCTTTTTTCTTTTTTTAACTGCCACTGGGATATTATTCCCCCCCCCCCCCCCCCCCCGGAGCTATGTCTCAGACTTTTGGGGCTCTATCCCTGGGATAGAAATACTTACCTTTTCTTTCATATCTCAATGTGTAATTTGTTGGCCCTGACAATTCCTTCCATTCTGAAAAATACTGCTTTAGAGAAATAGGTTTTAAAACCTAGCAGCAACTCAGACTATTTTTGTCTGTAGCTGTTCCAAAGAAATACCAGTTGCCAACTTGTCTTGAATGCTGCAACAGTAATCAACACCTCCAGGTAATGGCTTCTTACACACTTTTGTACAAAATGTTGCTGAAAACTCACGACCTGGCTTTTCTTTATAGGCAAACAAGATGCTGGGGGAGAGAAAAGATGAAAGCATTTACTTCCCCCTTGGAATAAGGGCTATGAAAAGGGATGAGGAGATGTCAGTGTAGGATCCTGAACTTGCTGAGAAGGAGCAAAGGGACGCTGTTGTGGTGTGTCTCCAAAGGAGCTGTCGCCTCCAGTTATGATGCTGTGCTATGGCAGACTGTCACCCCCCACATGGCTATTCTTTGAAGTGAACAGGCCAGAAGTGGTTCAACTTCCCGGGCACACCAGCTTGGCCAAAAAAAGGGGAAAAAAGGAAAGAAGCTTGCTTGTCAAACTTAAAAGAATAAATAAAAAATTAACTAAACTTTTCCCATCTGCTGTGCCGGTAACTTGAAAACTGACCTAGTGGCTTTTAACCATTTTTGTTGGGGTTTTTTGGTTTTTTTGTCAGGCTTTTGAGACTGAAAAAGTTTTAAAGCATGTCCTTTAAAATTCAACTTGTGTAGGTGGGGATGCAGTCAACTTTTCTCCCTTCTTGCCAGAAGGCATCTGAGGGAGATGGAGCATGTGCACCAACACACTGTGGGCAGCAACCTGGGGAGCGCGTGGGTCGTGCTGGGGTGAAGGTGCCCTTCCCCCTTACTGACCCTACCCTGCAGAGGGGCCAGCTCCCCTAGTTGCTGTGGATCGGGTGGAGCTTTGGAAGCAGTGCTCCCTCTTCCTCTTCATTTTCAGGGGAAAATGTTTTTGCCTCAAGAGTTTTGCAGCTTGGAGGTGAAGGTACTCTGGCTGTGTACAGCCATGTTTGGAGCAAGGCGGTTCTTCAGCTTCACTTTTTTTTTTTTTGTCTAGCATCATTCCAGGCATAATTTCTAAATAAAGCAAGCTACAGTGAATGCATTGTTGTGATGATGACTGCCTTGTCTGATCTGAACAAGACAACCTTTTCCTTTGAATGTGGCTAGAAGCCAAAAAAAGTTTGTGGTGGGGTTTTGGGTTTTTTTGGGGTTTTTTTTTTTTTGAAAAAAAAAAAAAAAAAGGAAAAAAGCTAATGCTGCTTAAACAAGTTCAGAGAAAGCTTATGCATTAACCTTAAACCAGCTAGGTATAGACAGAGAAAGGAGCCTATGGAAAGGTACAGAAAACCAAACTGCTCTCTCCACCTAGTTTATGAGGAAGAGCTGGCTGCAGCAGGTGGCTGCTTTGGGTGAAAGAGCGAGACATGGTGGGTGTATTTGCACAGGGAGGAGCGTGGATGGAAGCTGTGCTTTCCCTGCCAATGGGCAGGTCCCCCTGAGCCATTGAAAAGCCATAGCTGGGCAGAGAGACTGCCAGGTTAGTCTCTGCTTGCTTGCTTGCTCTGCTTGTGAGGTGTGAGGCAGTGTTGTGCCACAGTGACTCCCACCTTACAAACCTACGAGTCTTCAACTTTTTATGATGGCTGCTTGAGTACAAGTGCTGCAGACACAAAGGGTTTGCCCTGGAAGCAAAGACTGTCCACTAGCAAAGAGATTAGTTGGGAGCATCAAATCATTTTTGACAGTGCTGGGTGACATTTGACTGTGTATACCAGGTTTTCCGCCTGGTTTTAATAGCTCATGATTTTCAAATGAACTTGTAATTCAAAGTTTTTCTACATTAAAAACTTCTGTGAGGGATTATGTAAACCAGGTTTCAAGGGGAGTGTACACAAGAAAATCTATATAGCCATGAAAGTAAGCTGTTAAAATAACTGAACCTATTTAGGAGCTTGCTTGGTAGCAATAGATCAAACTAATGATGTTCATTATGTCCCATACCCTGCAATCAATTTTGCAAAACAAACCAGTGCATTTCTTGTGCTTGGACAAACCTCAGGCTTGACCATAATGTACAATGCAGCTGCTAAAAAGGTGTGCTTCGGTCTAGCACTGCAAGGGGAGCACTTCTTCAGTAGTGGTTTGGACCTCTTTTGTAGTACTCTGCTACCTATGAGATGGAAAAGGTCGTCACTGAGGTGATGTTTTATAGTGGAAATATGAGATTACTCTAGCTTTCCTTTCCTAGATTCCATATCTTTTCTTACTTATAGCACAGCTGTGAGTGTCTTTTACAGCCTTTTATTTGATGCTTCGGTATGTTTTTTTCTTTTAGCTGTAACATGGTCCTTACTCCCACAGTCTGAAATGCTTTCCAAAATGTAGTTATTACTGTTAATGAAACCTCAAGCACTCTTATATCTAACACTAATGTCAGATATATCGGATGACTGTGGATGTTAAAAAGAATCTTTTAAAAAATGAGTATAGTTGATAAGTCTTAGGGAATGGGTGGGGAATACCTTATGCAGCAAGAATATGCAACTCCTTATCTGGTTACGTAGAAAGGCATTAATATCAGGGGAAAATCACAGCACTTCATGAGTTTAAATCTCGTTTGCATTTCATTATAAGATACAGGTCTATTGAATTTTTTGGGGTTTTTTTAGGTTAAAGAACCAACTATGTTATCCCTGCCCTGACCAAATCTACCAAGCCAAGCAAAAACCTTCTTTTTATCCTGCTTTGATACTATAATGCTTTATACAGGACCAATGTAAAATCCTTTCTTCTACCCTTGCCACCTGATATCTTAGAAATAGGATTTATCTATTTATTCCTTTCTATCCTCTATTCTAACAGTGTAAATATTTGACTTCACAGTTGTGAAGTTAGTATAAACTTTACAGTAAAAAGTTGACTTAAATAAAAACATCAAAATATGTCAACTGTGTATGTACAAGCTGATAGATTAGAATTGGCTAGCTACAAATGCTGCTGCACATGTTCCAATGTCTCTTTATTCCAATAGCACTTATGTAAAATTGGGTAACAAGAAAGTTTCTATTCTACCAGGCACATCTATATACAGAAGGTTAGGATTTATCCTACAACTTCCTTTAAATATCTTTTCTAAAAATATGCTGTCACATGTGGTGTAAGATACACCAGTACAAGCATGTCATAAATGCAGCTGAATTTTAAATACCCTCTTGTTTTTATGCCTGCAATCATTTCAAAGCACAGGAAAACATCTAGAGGTCAAACTAAATGAAATAGTAACACAATCAGCTTGGCATATAAAATTTTCATTTGCAGTAGTAATTGCTTAAAGATGTAAAATAAGAGATCATTTTGAAAACTGGATAGAAGTAGAAAATAAACATATGGAGAAAATTGTGTGGATTACTTTGGCCATGACAGATCTGTGTTTGATATTATGGCTAAATTTCATAGTTGTCCTGGAAAACCATATTCATTTTTTTAATGTAAGACTATCTAGGATAATTAGTTGAGGGGAGTGGGGGTTCCACCACAGGATGAAACATCCATTGGTACCAGACTGTGGGTAAATAGAAAACTAGACTGCAAATAGTAGCACTTTGGGTTTTATACAATACAGTGCCAGGTGCAACTTGATTTCATAAAACAATAACCCCTGGCTGATGGAGTGTAATATGGCACATCTTCAAGAATAAATGAGACAAAATATTCCAATTACAGACTAATCTTACTTCTTTCTATCCTGAGCCAAGTATTTGCCTCAATTGTTCAGCAACAAATTACCCCAGCAGCAGACTGCCACAGAGGATAACAAAGCGGTGTCTGCTCAGGGAGATTATCTGTTGATCGGATTCTCATATTGAGAGTTCTTGAAGGAAAAAAGCAAACTAATTCGCAGCAGATGAAACACTGATGTCTTGTTCTTTGTCTTCAGAGAAGCCTTCTGTGCTGTGTTCACCAGGATTTTTTGGGGAAGCTGCTTTTTGAAGATTTGTGCATGCCTTCTGAATAACACATGGTGCAATTAAAAAAAAAAAAAAATCAAACCTACAGGAACAGTTTAAGGGGAGTGGGGGCAATCTTAGAAGTGTTGAGCAGTGGCAATTAATGTATGTATTCAGCACTTCCGAGAGATTCAATTAATGATTTGGCATTAACTCTTTCTTGTGTACATGTCATAAAAAATGTATTCCTTTTTCTATTCTTTTGCATCATGGTTTTAAGACTGAGGATGATTTTCCTTTGCATGCTGCAGAGGTGAATTTCTAAAGAGGCAAAGCTGAGATGTAGAGAGACAACTGATGGAGGCACTCATTTCAGCCATCCTGTGAATATAGATCTATTACTGTGTTGAAGTTCTAGTGAATGATACTCATGTATGTACTGCAATTGGACTTAGTCTTGTTCACTCTGAACTTCGGTACTCCCCCTCCCCACCCACTATAAATATTTTTATGTAGCTACTGGAATGATAGCCTTTCTGTGTTTTCTTCAGTCAGAGCTGTCATCCGTGGTATCCACTGGGGACTGAATGAATGTGCAATTCCTCATTTGCTTACAGCTGATTAAATGAATGTTTTTGATCCACACAGAGCCATTATAGAGCTTGAAATGCTTCACAGTCAGGTACTGTTGCAGCACTGATCAATTAGTCTGTAAGTATTTTCTACAACTTAAAAATGTATCATTACCATGTAGGAAACAGCCACTTGATGTGATGCATGCATTTTAGACTGTGAGGATCGGCTGCATTTTTAAATGTGTAAAAACACTGCATTGAAATATCTATGTGCAGCTGGCAGAGCAAATCTGGCCAAAATTTTCAGTGACCAGCTACCAGCCCTTACTTGAAGAACTTCAGGGTTTGGCCTAGCAGAGTATCTTAATATAACTGTTCACCTGTGTCTTGTCTATTATTAAACACTCAGATCTAGGTTAACCAAGCTGCTTAGCAAGCACAGGCTGTTAAAAGAATTCCTGACATCAGCTATTACCTTGCTCTTTTGGAAATATTCTCTTGAGGGAAACCAAACAGTATTTAAAACAAAACCCAGCAGCCTTACGTGGTCCTGAGTTATTCCAGGGACAGCCCAGACAGTGACTGCTGATGATTCTCTGTCTGCTTGCCGCTCAGTTTAAAAATACAGGTTTTGTTGTCTTTATTTCAGATTGTATTGAGCATCATCCTCTAAATCGCTTTGGGTAACAGTCAGTGAGAGGCTGAGGTAGCTGGAAAGCCACAGCAACGTTATGGAACAACATAAACACTTGGAAGAAAGTGATTTGCAGAATATTTAAGAGCAGCTCAGAGTTTTGGGACTTTGAAATGTGGCAGTTCACTGTGTTTAGGGGGTGGTTGTTAAATAATGTGCATTTAACAAGCAAGAGGGTTTCATGAGAGTAACTTCTGTTTGCTTAAGAGGGTGGAATTACTGGGTTTCAGCTGCTTAGATCATGGATGGCTCTTGGGAGTAGAGACAAGAAAGCACAAGTCAGATGCAAACCTGAAGGTGCTGATGAAGGTCAAACCTTTGGAGAATCAATGTAAGCACCATTTGGTCAAGTGGTGGGCCTTGTCAGGAGCCCAGCACAGGTGAATGAGTTGCCTTCTGGTGGAAATTGATGAAAAATACTTAGTTACTTCAAAACAGAAAACCAAAGAATGACTTTGCTATTTTCCCCAAGCATTGGGAGTGATCGAGTGCACTCATTGCCGTTTTGGCTCCTGCAGAGATGTGCACCAACGCGTAGTAGGTTCATTGCCTCGTGTGCAGATTGTCTGTAATGCTATAATCTAGATTATCAAGGTGTTTGCCAATCCTTTGGATTCTCAAAATGCCTGTCTATCCTTGAGACATCTGCAATCAGCCAACTGCTGTAGACTTGGCCAGCCAATGCTGTCTGGCAAATAGGAAGGCGGCCTTGTTATGCATGGTTTGGTTTGATATACGTGCTCAGAAAAGTGGGTGGCTGTTCATGCAGCTAGTGAGATATTAAAGGTAATATTTCAATAGGTTGTGATTTGAGTTTGGGATTATGGTATGGTGATTATTATTTTCTCCCCTGAGCAATTTAAAGAGAAATTGAGTGTTTTCGTAAGTTTAGCTGTTTCAAAACTCTATGTACTCAATTCACAAACTGTTCTAACAATCCACCATCATGTGAATGCATCTCTCTTACATTAACAATGTCTAAAAGGCTCCTGATGGCTTTCTCCTTCTATTTAAATCAAAATTTTGTGTGGGGTTGGGGGGTGGGGAACCAACACTTTTTTTTGTTTGTTTGTTTTTTCCCCCAATGCTTCCTAATAGGAAATTGTTTCAGTTTTGAGCTTTTTCCCCAATATCCCAGAGTGCAGGTGCCCCTTTGCAGAGCACCCGTAGTTGGTAATTCTCATTGGGAAGGTATTATTACGGCTTCGAGTAAGTCTTTGTGCATTGTACTGGAAAACACTCCTGAAACCCATAATGCTGACAGGCTATGGGCAGAGGTGTACGTGAGCTGATCCAGCACTCACAGACCTGGTTAATGTCGTGTTCTGTGTCACCAAGTGGTTGGGAAGGACTGACTCTTGCTTCATGGCCTTTTCTGTATCCAGGTTGTGCTCACATCATGGAAATTAGCAGATCTTCAAGTCTTTGGCCAGGTGCCACAACCATGAGTGCCAGGCTTTAAATCCAAGAGATTGCCCTGACCAGAGCTAGAAGTGCTCTGTGGTGCTTCAATTTGTTTCCTAATGGCAAGGCTTCAAACCCCATTTCTCCAGCCTGCTGTAATTCCATAGAGAAATGGGACAGACCAACATGCAACTCATTACTTTTGTACCTTACTGGGCTACGCAGATTTTATGTATAATATGGGGGTTTTTAAAGACACACATTTTCTCAAGCATAAAGTTTTATTAATGCAACATGGGTATGCTGGATTACAGTATGTAAAAGGATGTGACAGTCCTGAAATTCCTATCGGAGGCCTTAAAAATGCATTACTGGTATATTTACAGCAAAGAAGCAGCCTTTCTGCTAATGCCCTGGAATGTGTGCCAGGTCTTCAGGGCATGCTACATAATGTGGCCCTAAGTAGAAATGTCCTACTTTCAAAGATGAAGAAGTTAAGACAATGAATTGCAGAATTAGAAGATGAGGAAATAATGAAGGAGGCACAAGAACTAATTGCAGAGAGAGATGTCACGAAAGAATTTCTAAACTTGCATGCTAGGGCAATAAAAGCGTGCCAAACTAATTTGCACATGTACATTAAATGTATTAGCCATCTTATTTCCTTAGGTACATATCTAAATAATTAAAATGTGCTCTTAATTTAATGAAAAGAGTATGCTGCTATAAGCAAAGATTAAAGGCTAAGGAAAAGTTTAGAAATAAGGTTTTCTACACTTTCAGCTGTAGAAATGATAGCCCAAGTATTGTCTTGCTTATTCCATAACTGTTTGGGCCAAATTTGAGTGAGATGTGTATTGGAAAAGCCCTAATAAAATTTGTGAGAGTTCCCTTGCTTCTTTCAAGCTTAACTTTCCCTATGGTCATTATTAGTTTTGGGACAAGCTGTGTCTTCAGAATATTGGATTCACTGCACCCGCTGTGTACAGTGGAAATTCTACTTTCAGAGGTATAAAACCAGATCCTTCTTCTAATGGTTTTGAATGTGGTTTTTTTTAAAAAAAAAATCCATCTTGTCTTTTGCAATGAATTGGGGACAGGTTGGAAATCAATTCTGCCCAGCTTACATCTAAAAATGAGTGGGGTAGCCTCACTGCAGCAGACTAGCTTAATTGAGATGCAGGTGTGTGCAATCACATTGTTCAGGCAATTGAGTGCAATTGATAAGCTACCAGGCTTTGCTTCTCTGTGGGCTGTCCTAAGGAAAACACGTGGCATTTGTGGTATGGTTTGGGTTAGGTTTTTTATATTTTTAACTTTGTTTCATGTTTGTATATAGTTGTTTAGTGATGATGTTTCTGCACAGTGGTTTTTGTTTGGGAAATCATCAGGAAATATTCAAGTTAGGTTTTTAGATTAAATCCTGGTTTTCTGTGCCAGAAGCAATTGAATAGGTGGAAGTATCCAATTCATTTGTACCTCCAGAAGCTGAGCAAAGGCACTGTAGAGCTCATGTGCAAGACAGCTTTCAGATGACTAGCAAAGCATCACTGTGGGAAACAGAATGTGACTTCTTGGTATTTGTTGCGATTAAGAATAATTTGGATAACTAATCAAAAGCTTTTTTTTATTAACATATTTATTTTCCCTGAGTTTTAATTTTGGGTTTTGAAGTTCTTCATTAGTAACGTTCAAAGTGAAACAATGTTCTTAAGACATTTTCCAGTTGCAGAAGCTGTCGTCTTCTGTTTGCAGCTATGCAGCGTAATGTTTCAAAGTGCTTTTCTACCTTCAGTGCCAAATACCTCTTAATTTTATTTGGCACACAGTAAATATTTATTTTTGTTCTCCTAGAGATAAAGGATTTGCATGCAAGGTTTTTGAGCTGTTTTGAAACAATATTTGTCTTGATAATTGGGTGTATTTATCCTGTTTTGTTGCTGCTTTTAAAAAAAAAAAGGGGTTGCTGCTGTTCTTTAGTGGGCTCTGTCCTTTAAAGACTTGTTTACTGAACCTAGATTCTTAGTCTAAAATATAGTACATATTACATGTTTGCAACATAAGCTGTGGGAGGAAACCCATGAAATTATTCAGTCTATGCCATTAAATTCTTGCCAAAATGGGGTGTGTGTTGGAGGTTACTTGTTGCATTTTTTAAAGGTATTTTAACACCTGGTATTTACTTAGGAAGCCATCAAGGACACATGTTGTTCTCAAATTGCTGTTCTTCTGTAATCTTCATTCTGTTGCTCTTTGGATGAATGTGATAGATTGCTTTGCATGCCTAGGAAGCTTAGTTTCTCACTAGGTAGAATCACGTGTTGACATCTCTTAGGGAGTCCCATATGCCAAGAAACCTGATTCAGTCTTTAATGCCTACCAGATATGTGCCAGGCCTGGAAGAACCTCTTTCAAACTTTCTCTCCTGTCACCTTGCTATTTTTAAGAGCTATCTTAGTAGCATGCAAAGGGGAATAGACTATAGGAGTGCAGGTTCTTATGCATTCCTTTCAAGTAATAAATAAATAATGCATTCCAGGCTGTGTTACCAGCAGATGGCTGTTGTTCCAGCATTATGGTTCTAGAGATAGTGAGCAGTTAGTTCCAAAGGAATTTTATGGTACTTCAGCTACCAGGGAACAAAGAAAAAGGCGTCAAAAACTGTTGCAGGTTTCGGTTCCTGGAAGGCAACTTCAAATAGTTAAGTTTTACATGTTAGTAAGAGACGAGTGAAAGGGGAGTTAAAACTCTGAAATCGTAGAGTGATTTTCTTATAATAAGTAGACTTCATCCTCAGTTGTCACTCTAGGAGATGAGTTCTAGTCATTAATAAGCAGGATGTTTCTCTGTTATGATATACATTTTGTTTAGCTCCTCTTTGATGAGCTGAAGACTGTTGTTGACTTCAGTGTCAGTATCCTCTGACTGAAATAGTATAATTTATATTTCACACTAATAAAGAAGAAAAGGCGCTGACTGATACGATGACCAGGACTGCAGTCTTTTGACTGTGATTTATGAAAATGATACATTAACTAGGAACAGACCTAGGTGGACTCTGAGTCAAACCCTCCTCTAAACAAGGTAATGAACCATTATTGCACAGATTTGGTAGAAGACAGCTGTTTCATTTCTTATTCTAGTAGTGCCTACAGGCCTAGGGTGGGACCGAGGTCCCTTTGGCATAGTGCTACACAAAGAGTAAGCAGGTACTATGACCCCGAGGAGCCTCCACTCCGATGAATTTCCATCTGATATTTTGAAGTGTGGTAAATGGCTTAACAAAACTTTCTTAGATAACTTTTGACAGAGTAATGCTGATTTTTCATTTCACTGCCTTTGAAAGAAAGATTATTTTTTTTTCTGTCTGAATTCTAAGGGTTTGCTGAGCTTTAGCACCAAGTGCTCTTAATTCCAGTAGAATTGTTTTCTAGGGTCGTGAAATAATGGTACAACCACAATTGACGTACTGGATGTATATCTATGTATATGCATAACTGTTTCCAGAGTTTTTATGGAATACTTTGTCAGCGGACATCAGTCACTAGTTGTACATATAAAATAAAAGCATAAAAAATATTTAAAGGCATTCTAATGCACCCTTCTCTCTGCCATATCAGAGAGTGATCATTGCAAATGGGATTGTGCAGCAATATAACAAATGTCTTTCGGTTTCTATCCTCCAGCTGTAATCAAATATGAAGAAAGCAGGAAAAGCATTCTCTCATGCATATGTTTTCCCCCCATATTCTTTTTCTGTGATTGCTGTTTCACTTTTTTAATGCATTTTTTTCTTAAGCAAACAATGAAAAATGTGTATGCTTTCTTGAAATGATGTTTAATACGATGGAACTCAGCATTCCGTTATGTCAGTGTTCCTTGCAGTTCTGCAGTTTTGCATTAGGGAGTTAAACTTGGATCTTGGATTTTAAACTTGGCTAACTCTTGTTTTGACAGCATCTAAACTTATCCATGCATTTTACATTGAACCATATGTTGTGATATCTGAGGTAAATCTGGTCACTGGAATTTACTTTTTTAATACTTATGCTGAGTCTGAACTCCTTTGGGAAGTCTTCTACACTTGGCGCATTGAGATTTGCCCTTATTGTTATAGTGCGGTTTAGATAAGTTAATTTGGGTAGAAAGCCATAAAATAACTTTGTGGGGGGGGTTCCCTTTTATTCATTCCCTTTTCAGTCATATTTCCTCAGTTCTATAAATAAATGTCTTATTTGGGAAAGGTTTCCCAGGCCATTTATATCAGGGAATGAAGTTCTCCTGCCAGCAGAAGTGGTTCTGTGTGAGACACTGGGCCTGGGCTGTAGCCAGTACCCATGGGCTGGTTATAACTGGTGAAAAACCATGTAGCTGCCCACTCCTTTGGTGTCAGATTGGATTCCACTTCAAGCAGAGCAGAAGCTCTGCAAAGCACTGGAGCAGGTCACTGACATCCAGAGAAGATAAGCTTGCATCTCCAGACTGGCTGTTCTGGAGCCAGAGGTGGAGCACTGCATCATTCAGCACGCAGCCTTTGAAGGGAGAGCTTCACTTCCCAGGCTGCCAGTTCAAGGGGTTTACACCAACACTAAATTTTAAAAGAAAGTCTCCTAGCAATGCATGGCAGGCATGCACATCTGTACAGCCTGGTGTTACTAGAAATCCATCTGCAGTGTGTGCTGCAGGCCGGTGGTTTGTTTAGAGGAGCGTGAAGGTTGGCCTTTGAGAGAGATCACCGCCTGGTATCTGGGGAAGGGGGGACAAGGAACCTCCTGCTGTCTCTTCTGAACTCTGTCAGCAAAAGCTACATGTGGTCTTAGGTGAACCTCTCTGATGGGTGGGGGAGGAGGAAGGGCTGAAAGAAAACTTCAGGTTTTGTAAGATACTTTAAGATTTGCTATCAGCTTCCATTTTCTGCCTTTTTAAGTCAAGAAGACAGTACAAGAATTGAATACCTGTCCTCTTCCAGCACTTCTGCTTTACCAGTTGCCATGCCAAAGCATGAAAATTCCTGCGATGATGTTACCATTTTGCTAATGGTTCATGCCCTGGTGGATACCCTCCATTGCCCTAAAATATGCAATCATTTAATTGTCATTGCAATCCTATTATATTGCCATTATGGAACGTCTGGTGGGGAAAGCTATGAACATGTTATTAGTGCTGAAAGGGACAATTTACTGAATCTCACTAAATGCCATCACTTCTCAAAAATGAATCAAAATTACTTTATTATGCATGTCTTACTTTAATATTCTGCTCAGATAATGATTGGGAGCCATTGATCATTTTCTGAGTTGAGCTTCTTTGCACAATTTTTAGTTTGTTGCAGCAGCAGGAATGCTATAAATTTCTTGACTAGGCTTCTTCCTGCATTGCCCCCTTTTTTTTTTTTTTAAAAAAAAAAGAAAGAAAAAGAAAGAAAAAGGCAGCTCTTTTTAAATTGGAGTTATGACTATGGATTTTGAAGTGTTTTGTGTTTAGTGACCTGAGTACCAAATGTCATGTTCCTGTTCATAAGTTCTTTATAAATGAATCTGAACTCAGCTTCCTCCTGGCACTGGCACCGTTTTGGTTTGGGGTTTAGGGGTTTTTTGGCTCCTCTTTCCTTACTTTGTTTTTTTTTTTTAGCTGTTTTTTAAACACTTTAGAGCATAGAATACATCTTGGTGAGTATTTGAAACAGCAATGTACTATGTTCTGTACAACCTCACTTGAGGTCTCCAATTGCAATCAAAGTGCAAATAACTAACTTCCCATGTGTGACTTGCACTTAACGAGGACTGGTTGCATCTGGAGTACATGCAGTATGTTCTCGCTGTAGGAGAATGTGCTTATCCAGTCAGCTTAAAATTGTAGGCGATTCCCAGAGATGGTTTGAGGGATTGGTGAAGTTGAACTTCGTATTGGTTCTAGAAATTGCTTTTCCTTCCGTGGATAGTAAGTAAAGCTGAATTGATTATTCCCTCATCTTTGAAATTGTCATGCCAAGAACTATGGGGAATGCAAACAAAAACATCTTTGTGAAGCACTATGGAGATCAACAGGGCCCTCTCCAACATATTGTATGTGCTGGAGGAAAAGCTATTTTAACATAATGAAAGAAAGTAATATAGAAGTCCTTTAATTTCTTTATAGTTTGGTGTCTTTGTAAGGGCATATAAAACAAATTAAAGAGTATTACATGAAAATGATGATTAATAATTTGAGTTTGTGAGCATTAAAAATCTTAAAGTGTGATAATGAGAAATATATTGGGATTAAGAACGCAGATGTATGCTTGCAAAGCAAGAATAGTTTGTTCTGACTTTTTCCTCCTTTTAATGCATGTGCTATGTTTAGCAATTTCATATAGATTCTTCAAAATATTATTTTTTTTTAACCCTAGATTTCTTCATGGTAATTTCAAACTTGTAGTTCTGGGCCAGCTGACACAACACAAATAGAATTATTACTCTACAACTTAGTTTAGAAAAGGGATTTTGAAAAGCAGTTTTGAATTGGCTTGTGGCAATTCTCTTGTATATAAACTCATTTTAACTGCATAAAACCTACTATATCGCATCTAGAAACTGCGGTGAATGTGCATTTAGATGTTATGAATAACTGCAGTTAAGTAGAAATGAAACTGAAATAAATCTGAATTTTATTTGCACTTTCCCTTCATTTTAATGCCACTCAAGCTGCTGCTACCTTTTTTTCTCAGAGTAACATAGCTGTTAAGGATAAAGAGTGTGTATGCGTTTATCTGTGAAATGCCGAAGTACTGTTGGCCTACATGTATCATGGTTTATAACCACAGAGGCTATGCAATGAAATTTTGACTGCTGGACATTATTTTGAAGCTGTTTGTTCCTGTCATGGAAATGCATTACAACTGATACAAGGCATGGCAGAGAAACCTGACTAACCACTTAGAAATTTAAGATTTCTGGGGATAAGTGATACTTATGCCTTGACAATCAAGATGCTGTTAAAAGATAATAGTGATGAGGCTGCACACAAGGACTTGTTCCTACAGATACTAATTGGTTTCCTGCATTAGCTTGTGGTATATCAGAACACTTGGCTTCCTTCCGTGACAATAACTAGTCCACCCAGTGGAACCATGTGGATGACCGTAATCCCCCCGGTCTGTCTCAGCATCTGACTTGGAGGACCACAAGTAGCTATGGGGAAAAATTTCAAAAGCATTGAAAAATTTAGCCAGCTTTGTCTCATTTTTGAATGTGATTCACCTGCTTCGGAATCTCAGTCCACAGAAAGTTGATGTGTTCTGTCTGCCAATGCAGTCAACAGCTTCTGAAAATTTTGCCATCTGAACTGTGGGTTACTGAAGGTTTTCTTGATTTATCAGGCTGTAATGGCTTTTCTTGTTTTCCCTGCTGTTCTTGGTTTGTGTTGCCAACTTTTCATACCTAAACCTTTTGGACCATTATCTTCTGTCAGCTCTCAACTTTTGTCACATACTATCATGCACAATTACCACCACAGTGTAACTGGAAATGCTGAGAAAGGTAGTATGAGCCTGTGCATTGCCTGCCTGGGTCTGCCAGTGACTAATGAACAACCCCTCTGTCCTGAACGCACTGATGTGCTGAAAAAAGCCCCAGTTCTGAACACAAAAGTTCCTAGCGAAAAGCCATCATGCAACTGAGCAGTTTGATCATGCCACTCCTCCACAGTGCAAATGCCCACCCAAGGAAGCGTGATGCAGCCCAGGCTGTCCTGTCATTGTGCAGTGCTGGTCATGATGCCTGTGCCTCGCTAATGCCAGTCTGGTGCCTGGGATCACTGTGCGGAGGCCGCGTGATGCTCCCCCAGGCTGAATGTCTGGTCAGCCCTGGTGTCGTGCCATCCTGTGCAAGGGTTGCCCTTGCTCTAATGAAATCAGAAAGGCAGGTCTCCTGAGAAAGCATGAGATGTGTGGAAGGTGGGAATAGCTTGGAGTCTGTGTTGAGCAGTGAAACTTAGAGCCTTTGGGAAATGTGTTCGAAGTCTTGGGACCCAGCAGAGGCAGGGGTTATCCCTGCCGCAGGGACTGGGCTGGTTCCACAGTGCTGCTGAGTGTGCAGAGACCAGGCTGTTGCAGCTGCAAAGGCATTGGGTCATGCTGGCTTTGCTTTGCGGTTCAGAGCTCTGTCAACAGATGCATCAGTTTGTGCACCACTTTCTGGGCTGCTCTTTGAGAACTTACTGGGTTTCTGGGAACCCTCTGAGGAACTTGAGGGTGCCTGCTGTTGCCAGGTGAAGCTAAGCAGATAAGTAAGGGTAGCTCTAGCAGCTTCTAAGGAGCCCTGTCAGCTGTTCTTGATCAGAGTGCCTGCAAGGCTGCCTGCAGCTCTGTTCTGGATGCCCTCCTTGATTATGGAAGGTCAAGCACCCTTGGCAGCCATTGCTTGAGACAGGCTGGACATCAGTCCACTTGTGGGAAGTGGTGAGTCGTCACCTTTGCATATTTCCTTCTTCTTGTTGTTGGGCCTGGGAAAGGAGGGGAGCAAATGAGGACCTAATGTGCTCTTATGCACTGGTACAGTATCAAAGGTGCAGACCTCCTCCTCTCAAGTTCTCCTGTGACTGCTGCAGGGATAAGTGGTCCTCATGGTAGGTGTTAAAGTAGGGGTATCAGCTACTGAAAATATTTTTTTTTTCCTCATCAACATTTGATTTGACATAGCAGAAAAAAAGTAAAATATTGTTTTGTGTACCCTTACCCCTGCTATGAAAAGCAAGGCATGATTATATTTGCATCATGTTTTCTTCTTTGTTTTAGAAAAACAAATATCAGCATGGTAGAGGTGAGAAATGGTAGCCAAACACTTGTTTAATCTATAATGGTTGAGACTAAAAGCAGAGTCAATAGCAAAGCTTATGTAGATGCCATCATATTTTGGATATAATTTTTTTGTCTGTTTTCTTTTCTCTCATTTCATTTCTCATTCATGTTAGTGAGTCAGGTTAGCCTCTGTAGAAACTAGACTAACTTGAGTTTAAGCTTTCTCCAAGTAACAGAGTATCATCCTCACAGTTGCAGAGCAATGAAGAAAAAGCAACTTTTAAAAGTGTGTTAGAAATCATATATATCATAGATAGCTCTATGTGAATCCAGGAAGGGGAAACCCCTTCAACACTATACATTTTTTTAGTGAGGAAGTTGGGATGCTGTTGATTTTGCTTGAGGAAGACTGGTAGCTTTTAAGCTTAGGATCCAGAGAGGGGTAGAAGGGCAAGATTAACACTGGAAAAAGGCTAGATATTAGTACTGTCTGCATAAGGGCTGCAACTGTATTATTTTTGAGGCTATGTTTCTGTAATACTTTTTTTTTTGAGGGGGGGTAATGATTACATCTGGATAATAATGATACTTTGATTAGACTGTTAATATTTCAGTTATAGTACTCGCAAATTATTGGCTGGACATACAAGGTACACTTTCTTTTTGCCCACAACAAGATTTTGAGCATAGCTTCTCTGATCTTTTGAGTTTACAATGGCTCAAATTGAAAAAAAATAATTAAAAAAAATTGAGCAGTCTGCTGGCATGGAGACCAACTGAATTCAAGAGTTATCCTACAGTGCGTTGCTCCCCCTCCTCTTTCCTTAACTTTTAACCTGTTTTATCATGCCCGCTCCCCTTCTTCCCTTCTTGAATGAGTTATCTAAATGACTGAGAATTACTATAGCCTGGAAAATTTTTGATTCATGCCCTAATTAATGAACATAATGCAATGTACACCTGTGGTGATACCTTTATTCACATTGAAACTGTAGACATCGAAGCATTGTATTGGGCAAAGCCATCTATTTCTAATTTAATGGAATCACAATTAAGGTGTATTTTGTCAGAATGAAATCACATTGTAACTGGAGTTCTGCACGGTGAGCAGAAATCCTTCTATCCTGAATTGAAGATTAATAATATGGTAGGCTTTTATGTTCAGCGTGGGAACTGAAGCATTAGGTTGCAATACAAGTTTAACATCAGTGAACCATTTGTGAATTCATTCTTTTAACATCTGATAAGTGTCTTAAGAAGTAAATGCATTAAAATTATTTTTGCTTTATAAATAAAGGTTGAAGCAGTGTTCTCACCTTAACGTGAACACTTTCAACACAAAGAGGAAATGCTGCAGCTTTCAGAGCAAGAATCCATTTCCTATGTGGATGCTGAGACTGAAGGCAAAGTAGTTTGTCTCTCTCTAGTATTATAACTACATTACCTTTTGCCTTTAAAAAACTGAAAACTTTCCTATTAGACTATAAGCAATGCTGCGGTTTCTTTCCCAAAATCTCCTCCTGTTAATCTTATTTTATAGTAATTTATAAAAGGATTTTTGTTTGGTTTTGTTGCCTCATCTCTCCAAAGTGGGAAGTGTGTTATTCCTGAAGAAAATATGTTGGAGATTTATGGTGTAAAGTCTGGATGTGCTTACTTTGGCAAAATTCTCCATCATCTCATTGTTCTTTAAGAACCATGAAGAAAACTGGTCTTGTTCAATATTGCCTGTTCAAGCAGTGCCTTGTAGGCATGACAACAAGAATATGTTGTTGGGGAGTCGAATGCAGCTGGTTTTGGAACTCATCCATCTCTTCAGACAGGGGTGGGGGAGTGAGGGAAAGGTAACAATAGACGTTACAAGACAAATATAAGATGAACATTCCCATAAGAAGGATAGCAGCTGATCAGGGAGTGTTGGGAGGGGAAGACATTCTCAGTACTCAGGGCTTCATTTTCATATTCTCTGGATCATGTTTGCATTTATCTCCTGTCAGGAAAGATGAAGGGACCAATAATGGTGTTTTCCTGCTCTCCACGCTTTTTTTTTCCTTTTTTCCTCATGGATTCTTAGATTTATTTTTATTTTGGAAAAGCTGCAGTTTACTGGTGCAGTAGGTTAGCTTTTATAGTTATAAAATTTAGGAGAGAGTGATATTCTTTCCACACAACTTCCAGAGTGCTTTCTAAAACCTTTATTGCTGTAATCTTTCAAATTCAGTAAGAATCCTTGACCTTTGCTTGCTCCATTATTTTAGAGGTGTTGCATCATTTTGATTCCCCTGTACTACAGCATCATCAAGGCAAAATATCTTTCCTTATGGAAATGGTATAGCTGTATCAGATAGATAAACAAGCCTTCGACTCCAGTCAGCACAGTAAATGCTATAGAGGAGGACAGGGAATGTGACTGTACTCACACAGAGAAGTAACTACTACTGCATTGCAGAACAGGTACAATTTAAATGAAGTATGGTGCTAACCTATACAAAAACTACTTAGCATATATTTTCAAAAGAAGAAAAGTGAAATTAATTTCTTTGGATATGTGAAAATTAAATGGTCTTTATTTTTCAAACTTTACAAAGAGTATTTGCACGCTGTTCTAATTTGGGGCTCAAATTAACAATCCAGAAACTCTTGATTTGGCTGCCAGAAGCAGTGAATTCTTCCTAATCCTTTTAGAGCTGCAATTATTAATGTTGTCCCTCCATAATATTTAAGTATCTTTATAGGGATAACCCATAGATATGTTTATTTGTATATGCATGTTTGCTCACAGAATGGGAGAATCCTCTTATTCCTGAGTTATTAACTGGGATACAACATGGAAGATATGAAGACGTTAATGAATGGTAAAGGCATATTTGTAGTACACTTCTGTAAACTCCAAGCACTTTTAGCATATGAGTGTAGGAATGATCGTGAAGAGATGCTGCTTGTCGAAGCTAATGACGTTATGTGTTCTCACACTTGTGCTGAGCATGCCCAGCAGTCACAGCCTAACAGACCACAGTAACATTTTTCATTTACAAATTTATTACAGGAAGTATGTGTAACATTTCCAGTTACCTTGCAAGTATGAAGGGACATAATCTCATAGAAATACATTTGAGTCCCTGAGGAAAATATTTTAAAAACTATATAAAGGGCACCATAAGTCCATTTAACATATGTAAGTCCTAGCAGTGGAGTTCCTTGAAGAAAATTAAGAAAAATGTTGGGAGGAATATTTAGAGTTTACAGTTTCACAGTGATCAACAGCTCTGTGTTCATTCACTGGCACATCCCTTCTAATTTGTGATCTCATTTGTACTGTGTCAACAGCTTTTAGCAGCGCCTCTCCACATTCTGTTTACTTTAAAGCATAGTTTCTGTAATCAAGAAAACTGGGAGCAAAACCAGCACTTCAAAACCTTTAGTCATACCAGTTGCTACATGCCTCACTGCTACCTGGTTGAGTTTGGTTGGTTGATCCTGTCAGTTGGTGAGGTTTGGTGTGTAAGTCTTTTCACATCTGAGTATAACTGGTTACTATTTTCAGTAAATCGCTACAGATTTTGTGACATTGTAACAGCATTCAAGAATTGACCTTTTTTCCTTTTATGCTGTATGATCAAAGTAATCTTTTCTTTCACATTTTGTGATGTGATAAAAACATGACTGCTGTGATTTATACAGGCAAATTTGGTAGTCTCTCCTTATTTACTTGAACTGAAAGATATATATCAAATTTGTGCCTGTCCTGATGAATATGTTATCTGAAAGAGTAGTGTGTGTGCTAGTGGATCAGATGTAGATTAAGGTGTTGCTGTAAGTGCATGCCCCAGGTATGATTTACAGTGTAAACTGGCTTCCCTTTTTTAATTTAATTTGCTTTTTCCATTTTAGTTATACATTTTGTAGTTCGGTCCTTTTGTAATTTTTGTCATATACTTTAGCACAAAGTAAGCCTGCATAATGCCAGAAAATACCTTCCATAAAACTCGGCAATTTTTATGGTACAAAATATTTTCCCATTGTTTACATTGTTCAGGGTTGGGGTTTTTTTGCAGTCAACTGCTATTTTGAAAGTTCTTAGAGCCTTCCGACATGCCTTGTAACTTTTGTGTGACCTGAATCATCCTAAGTCTGCTTATAATAGGCACCCAGGCTGACTCGAGACACTGACCTCCTTTCCCTCTTGTCCTGAACTCTGCTGCAGTCGCATCAGAAGCTTTGGTCCTGTGCAATCAGGCCCTGCCATTGTCAGCTGGGCCCACTGTTTCTCAAAAAATTTAAAAAGTATAATTTGCCTGCCTGGCTATTAGGTCTGCTAGCTTCCTAATTAGCTTCATTCCTTTGGGTTCATCTGTAACAAGTCAGAGTCCATTTTCTATAGAAAATCGTAGATATATGGAAGCAGAAATTGTGAAAAGTTAATATTCTGTAGTCCTTAAAAGAGAAATGTCCTTAAATGTAAAGATCTTTTGCTATTAGAATTAACTTTGTTAAGCTCTCAGTCTCTGACTAGGAGAATAAGAAGCAGAGGTATCACCTGGAAGCGGGAGGGAGAGAGCAATCTAAACCCACCTGTGGCTGTTTGATGTTTTGTAAGTTTGCAGGGGTTAATATAAACCTTTTTGTTAAGGCGGCTCCTGATTTGGAGCTCTGGTAAAGGAAGTGGAACAATTCATGCTGCTTCCCCTCAACGTGCTTTGTGTGAACCATCCTCTAGAAATGGCTTGTAGTCACTTAACATGTTGTGGGATCTTTGGGGATGAAAAACAGCAGGGAAAGAAAACCAGTAAGATTAGAACAAAAAGCATTTGGCTGTGTAGTTAGCCGAAGTATCAGTTAGGTTTTCAATATTAGTAACCTTCACAGAAGAATTAAAATCAAGGGGAAGGGACTGGAAGCCGCTGTGTGTGCAATGCAGCAGCTGGCACAGCGCTGCAGCTATCAAAATAGTTCTGTATACACTTGGTTAAAAATTTCGGTTAGTCTTCGTTACAGCCATCTACTATAATGCTCCTTATTCTTTCCTGCTGCACTATCAATAAAAAGGGAAGGGAGCTCAGAGCACTGCCGCCGTGTGCATCTTTGTAGACTTTTACAGTTCCTGATGAAAAGACAAGCTTTTACAGATGTAGAGTGAATGAGAAGCTGAGCTGTTTCCTCAAAGCACAGCCTCTGCTTAATGGCATTTTTCACTACAGCACTTTTATTGAAATTTGTGTGGGTGATGTCAGTTTGATAAGCTCAGCACTTTTAGGGGACATTGACAGAAACTAAATTGGAAAAATGCAACAAATGTTAGGTTTTAGCAGAATATCGACTTAATATAGATTGAACAGGGGAGAAAAATATTGCGTGGTGTGCAACTTGAACTTCACATTGTCTCATTAAAGACTCTGCAATGGATAACACTGTCTGCCTGTTTTGCCCTCAGCTGTAGACCTAGCAGATCATTCATGTAAGGAGTAATAATATACCACTCCATGGCACTTCGCTAGAACTGCCACGAGGTATTTTGAAAATCTGTTTTTATTACTTACAAAAATCTACACTCCATTTATTTCTGTATAACTGGGTATTTTGCTCCCTCCCCACTTTCTTTTCCCTGGCCCCACATCTACTTCTTATTTGTTTGTTTGACCCAAACTTCTTTCTTGTATACAGCAGTCAGTCATGTATCCCTTGAAACTCTGAAGTCCCCAGACCCGGGTATGTAATTAGATGCATTTGCCACCTTTTCCCTTTTTATGGTGTTCCTAAGAAAAATGAGTCAGGAGAAATTACTAGTTTCTATCAATGGGAAAATGTTGCCTGCTGTCTGGACTAAATTGATTAACTGAAAAATTGAAAACTGGGTCTATCAACTTAATTTTCACCAAGTCTCACAATACAAGCACAACATTCGCTGTTTATTTTCAATCCTTACGTGCTTTATATTATTAATTATGAGTATCTGGCTTAGAAACTTATAGGCCATGGATTGAGAGATCATTACTTCCATCACCTATGTGAATCCAAACAAATTTGATGTGATAGTAGCCAAAACATCTATTAACCAAATTGAAACAAGCATGGGTTCCCAGACGGAGGCACAGCCTCTGGTAAGACGGCAGAGCCTGCAGCACCCGCTGCTGGGCTGCCCTGACTGCAGGGGATAAAGAAGTTACTGAAGATCAACTAGTTGGTGGTTGGTTAGGGTTGGTTAGTTGGGGGGCAGTTGGCTTTACTTTTCACCCCCCAAATTAATCCTAATATAATTTATTATAGGATATAATATATTCATATAGGATTATTAATATAATCATATTGTTTACTTACCAGAGCATAAAATAGATGGTATTTGTCAACTGCACAAAGAGTAAGCTTTTGGTAGAAGGTACTTTTTTGGTATTTGTGGACTGTGTCCCACAGTGGACCCTGACTATGTAATACTGATATTTAGTGCTTTCCATTTCCTAAATAATAATTCTATGCAACTTATTTACATTCAGCATATGCCAAAAGGTTGGTTTTTTTTTTTAAAAAAAAAACAACTTCCTAATAAGATTTTGTGCAATGGAATACTGAGTTTTGTACCCCCAATGCAAGAAAAGCTGTCTACTTTTAGAAAGCATATAGGTCTGACCCTTTATGATCAAAATGTAATGTGAACTTTAAAATCCACAAATCCAAAGCAAAGAATATTATTAATGTTTCTCCAGTTTGCATTCTTTCCACGATTGCAACACAAGCACTGGATGTGATTTTCCTGTCTTGAAACAAATGTAGCAGTAAGTCTATCTGGTCTGCCAAGAAAAGATGCGACATCCAGACAGTTCTTTGTACTGTCAAATGAAACAAGGCTATTTTGACTAGTGTTTAGGATATACAGCATATGGCATGCTGCTGATTTTTCCTTGTGAGGGATCATATTGGATTCACGTATCTGATATAATTCTAACTGCATCCTACAAAATACTGAAATGGTAACTCAGCATGTTCTTTGAACGGTGTCAGAACCATAAAAAGTTATTGTTGGCTCTGTTCCAGCACTTCCCCTCTTTTATGAAAGCTAATTTCTTAGCTTCTGACTAGTCTCTGTTGTCTCCAAGGGCAGTAAAAGTACATGTTAGGCAGATTGTTTTCTCCTTTTTTAGGAAGCCAAACCTTTGGTGAGGTAGTTTTGTGTTTTGCCTTTCTGCCCCCTACAATCACCACTGACTGTGGTTTCTGTCTTCTGACCGTAACTGATCTTCAACCTGAAACCCTACCCAGGACAGCAGGAGTCACCATCTGCTGCCAAGTGCTCCCTGAGTTTTGGGGAAATAGGTTTTGTGACTAGCTGCAGAGCAAGCTTTCCAGCTGGTGCTGAAGCCTTTGATCCCCAGTCATCTTCGCACCCGAGGGGCTCAGGAGAGCACCATTACCTCGGTGCTGTAGGTCTGCTCCTATGATCTAATTGTGAATCTTTCAGCACTCATCCAAAGCCACTGCTGCTGGATTTGGGTAATAGAGGGATCATTGTTGCCTTATGTCTTCCATATTGTGATGCTTTATGAAGTTTTATATTTTTCTAGATCCAACAAGGTTAAAAAAAAAAGGCATATATTAATTTATCTCTGCTTCACAACTTCCAAGCTAATTTCATGTTGATCTGGCTGTCTTTTTGGGGGTGTAAACATGATGATTTTAGATGTTTAAAGCTTGGCTATGAAGTGTGGTTTCATGGTTAAGTAAACTCCAGGCTGTGCTTGTATCATTTCTTCTCCCTGTATCTGTGGACTACTACATCTCTCTTCTATTGGCATCACTAATTATCCAGGGAGCTTCATCAGCACTCCAGTTTAGCTAGGAACAAACTGTTTCATAGGATTCATTTTCAGATGGGTTGGAAAACTGAGCTCATTGCTTGCTCATCTTCTTTAACCTCAAGGAAACACCACCACCACCCTGCAAGCATCAGTTGAGCTGCTGTGTGTATTTTGCTGTTAGAGAGGCAGTGGGGACCAGCTTAATAGGCACATTTCAACTTTTGGGTTGATCCAGGTTCTGCAGCTCTGAAATGCATTGCACTGCAGTCTGAAATCACCCTGGATGTTCAAACCTCTGGTTGGATAATACACTCTTACAAAACAGGTTAATTGCTTATTTTAGGTGGTCTTAATTTTTTTTGTGTGTGTGTGTATGCCATTTTGGGGTACTGGGAATTACACACGGGCGTGTTTCACCTGTGCTCTGGTGTTAATGATTGCAAACAGTAAGAACTTTTTTTTTTAATGTATTACTTTTGTGATCCAGCACATACATTATGATCCTGTCCATTTCTTTACTTGTCTTCTCACACAAATTTAATATTGTTGCTACAGTATTTTACTGCAGTCTAATTTTCTGGTAACTTTCAATTTTATAGGCTAAAAAATACCTCTGGGAAAGAGCTTGTTGATTGGTATTCTTTTTTGTAAAAAGCTATTTTTATAACCACTACAGTTTCTTCTCTTTTTTCGGTGCTTGCTTTTTTCAAAAACAAGAGCAGATCTACTGTATCTGAGAGCTGATATGCCTATTTTGCTCATAACTTTTAGCTGCTATTTCCTTAGGAATTTCCTGACGATACATATGGTGTATATGAACAAGATGCCCTTCCTGTATTTCCTTTTATTCCTTTCTTCCCAAAGGCTTCATATTCCTAACATTTTAAGGTAGAAACATATTTTTTGTTTTAAATCTGTCTTATTCTTAGATGATCCATAACTCCATTTTATTCAATCATTAATTTATAAGATGCCACTTTACTATTTCTGTCATTTCCTCCCTGATCCACAAATGCACAACCTGAAAGCAAATTTCGGTTTTAAAGTCATCTAAAAATATTCCTTCCTGCGATCTGTTGCTGCAGCTTGTTTGACATGAAGTGCTGCTGTTATTCATTTGCTCTGTTTCAAAGCAATTGCAGGAGCAGAATCCATTTTGGCTGCATGCTGTCTGGAGACATGTGCAATGCAGGCAGAGCAACCACTGAGTGTGCAAGAGCTGGAGAAGTTCCAGCTTGCACATGCACGAAGATAGGTTTTGGAATGGGCACTTAGAAGGGGAATAAATGACCCCTTTGTAACCCCACTGCTATTTTCTGGAGTAATATTAGTGTTCACAACCTAAATCATATGAGATTTGGGCAGGTTAAAGGCATTCTAAGGGAAAATAGAAATTTTTATCCACATCAGACTTTTCTAAAGCATGTTCTCAAAAAAAAGGCATAATGATGTTTGCAGAAGCTTTCTCAAAAATGGTGCCAGGCATTGAGAATGCCCAGCTTCAGAACATTATGCTGGAATTTTGGGGGGAAAGTGATGAGACTTCCAATGGGATGTATGAATTTAGGCCTGTGCTGCTGTATTAGGAGTCTGTAACTTCAGTTGGCTTACATGAATTATCAAATTCAGCCTCAACTGGCAACAAGCATGAGGCAGTCTGGGCTGTTAATTGTCTCTGCAGCTTAGCCCATAAGAAGGCGAAGGATGAGACTGAGGTGGCATCCTAAAGTAAAACATAGGCTGTGCTGCGCTTACTGCTATTTTAGGTTGCTTGACATAGCTTAAACAGAATATTGTTTGGAGTTTTTTGTTTTGTTTAGTATGTGGGTTTTTTTTCTTCATCGTAGATATTCCCTAGCATGGTCTCTATACATATTGCCAAATTTTTATTATTTTTTTTAGAATTGTTAAAATAAGTGAGAGATAAAATTAATCTGACTTAAGCAAAATTCAATGAACCGGGCAATATATTACTGAAAAATTTGTCTCCATTGAATGTGAGGGCTGGTGACAAGGCGGAGTGACTGTAATGCATTGTTTTCAGATCATCTGTGCATCTTTAATCTGTGTCTTTCAGTTTTGATGCTATACAGCTATTGTCTCTTAAGAGTTAAGGAAGAAACAAAGTTGTTTAGCGGTGACAACTAAAACTTGGCTAACAACTCAAGCTGTAAAGGTGAAGTCATTACAATAAATAATGCAGATGTCTGCACATTTATGATGCTAGTCCTTTGTCCATAAAGCCTTGAAGCTTGATGATAATGCATAGAAATAACGGTTATCTGTGACCCAGTATATTTTGAGGAACTTTCTATACTTAGCGACCTTTAGACAGTATAAAAACTATTGATAGACTCTCCTTGTTTGTGCTAAAACAAGATTTGTGGAATAGTTTAATGGATCTGTACTCTTACAGCTATAAAACAGCCATTGCAAATCTCTTACTACTTTTTGACCTCTGTTTCTTATGGCTCCCTTTGGTTTTGATGTTATCTATTTAAAAACAAAACTGATAAGAGATAATGGCTGTGTTAGATCTGAAGAACTGCTCTACTTGATCTGTCTTTCAGTGGCTCTAGAGAAAGATCGAGGGACTATCCTTTTGTCATAAACACTGGTATAGATGATCCCTTAATTTCTCAATCAATTTACGACTAAGGTGAATGTAGTAAACCATTTCCCTAACCGAATGCAAGCATGAAGATGTATGGATTGTGAAAAGAAACACACAGAGAAATTAAGGGAGCAAATTAACAGCGTGGCTGAGGAGAGGCCCTGTGGGAGCCGCCTTGCCTGGGCAGTGGAGGGGTGCCTTGCAGGTGGCAGGGAGAGGGGAGGGAAAGCTGCGGTTCAGGCAGGGCCTTTCCTGTATAAACTGCAGCAGGAGCTCTTGCTGTTATATCAACTTTAAGCTGATGTTTGTTACGCCTGTGTGTCATAAATGTTGTGTCTCCTCCCAGCCCTTCAGTCAAGATCCTTCATTTACTGGCAAATACCTGCATTATTTCTTTATGTATTTTATAATTACCTACATATACTTATCTGTGTTCATACACAGTTAGACTCATAGAATCCTTCAGTTTGGAAAACACTTTTAAGTTAATCAAGTCCAACCATTAACGCAGTACTGCCAAGTCCACGACTAAATCATGTCCCCAAGGGCCATGTCTACACATCTTTTAAATAATTCTGGGAATGGTGACTCAACCCACCTCCCTGAGCAACCTGTTCCAATGCCTGACCATCCTCTCAGTGAAGAAATTTTCTTTAACATAAAATCTAAACCTCCTCTGGTGCAACTTGTGGACACTTCCTCTTGTCCTGTCACTGTTTATCTGGGAGAAGAGACCGACCCCCCACCTACACCCCCTGCCGGGCAGCTGTAGGGAGCAATAAGGTCCCCCCGAGCCCCCTCCTCTCCAGGCCAAACCCCACCAGTTCCCCCAGCCGCCCCCCATCAGACTTGTTCTCCAGCCCCTTCACCAAGCTTCATAGAAATATATATGAAATATATATAATATATTAAAAAAATCTACATCTATATATAAATATATATACTATAATAATTCTAGTCTCCTTTTAGTAAGCTAAGAAAAACAAATGTGTATGTCCAGTATTTATTGCTGGGAATAATGACCTGAATTATTTTCTTGTTAGAGTTCAGATAGCTTCATTATTTTATGGTTTCCTCAGAGCAACTCTGAAGATAAATAAGTACAGATTATATAAAAAAAATTATCAAAAAGGTCATTATTTGTTTTAATTATAGTATGCATACTGCTTTTAGATATCAAAAGAACCAAAGCTGTTAAAAAGGTAAGGATAACCTAAAAAAAAAAATTCACTAATTCATCACTTTAATTCATGAGGTTCTCGATTCACAAGCTCTGATTCATAAATTGTAATTAATAACTTGTGCATTTGTAAGTGAACTAGTTAGCTAACCAACAGTGAGGGTGCTCACCCTTCCTCTTCCATCACAGTGCAGGTGTCCCCAGTGTCACACTGGGAAGTGTGAAAGCCTCAGCAGTCCAGTTGCTGTTGGATGGCTTCAAACCTTTTTTTGGGTAAACTTACATGTTTGCACCTTCCAGCTTGGAAGCTTGGTCTATACCATTCCTATCAGTTAGTGGATTCTGAAGAAATCCACTTCTTGCAGATAATCCACCTTCCTTGCACATCCATCAGTGTGCAAGGTTGACAGCTTGGAGGGGACAACCAGCTGCAGGTGACAGTGGTTGCACTATGACCTGCAGCCCTTCCTGGCCATCATGTTCTGCCTATGTGTTGCCCCCGCGTTGACCTGATGGTGCTGATCCCAGCACACATCAGGCAGTAGCATGAGCTGTGTGTTAGCTGAATTCCGAGCAGGAGTTCGGCAAACAGTCACAACTTGGCCTTTCGTATTCTTGTTTCCAAATTAGCATGCAAGTTGCTATATATATATATGGATATATCTAAGGGGGTTTCTGCAAGCCTAAAGATCTATATTGTATAACTTCAGATTTTTTGGAAACACTATAAGTAATTATCTGATAAAGCAAGCATAACTTTGATATTTGATATTGTATGGTTTTGTAACCTATTAAAGCATTTACCCTTTATCTATTCCACAAATACATTAGGAAGAATGCTATGCCAATGACATCTAATTAAGAGGAAAACTACACTAATGTCACAGCATAAACCAGAAATAGTACTGAGGTATACGGTAATTAAGGTGTTGATGGCTCTTCCTAAACAAATTTGGGTTTATGGTGAACTTTGAATATAGTCCAGCCTTGTTGTTTGACAGAACTTTAAATATACACCTGTGGCATGATGGCATTCAGCTCAGATATGACAGTGTAAAAAGTGTTGACTCTACTTGTATTAATGCTGTACTGAAATGTACTTTGCACAAGAACTGTTTGAAATTAGTTCAGTTTGCTACCCCACTGTAACATATGACATTTTTCTAATTAGGGCAATGTTTAATTTACTGTCTCATGGCTTTTTGAATAAATATAAATTGTCATACTGAAGTGACAGGTGTAAAACCCTGGGTAGCTGTGTTAGAGAGGTTAATTTGCTCTTAATCAAATCAGTTCTGCTTCACTTTCTCATGGGGAGTGAGAGATAATAGGCCTGTTTAACTGGAGATTAGGCAGCCTTTTTCCTGGAATTCCCAAAGGGTTCACCTGAGACTTATTGTGTCGTATTGTCTATGAAGATATTTGAATACATCAACATTTAAAGATGTGCTACATCTGCTCACAAGGGTATTTCATTGCCCGTGTTTGGCTCAGCAGCACTGAAAGGGGACCCAGACTAGAAGACCTGTAGGAATGTGATCTTGTGGAGAGCTGCAATACGCCACCCAAGGAGGGATCCGTCCCTTTCCCAGGCTTGGAAAAGAAAGAGAGACAGATTGTTGGGGTTTTATTCTTCTTACTGAGTTGAAAAGGGAGAAAAGGTCCTTAGCCCATTGTTTGCAGTGAGAAAGGTGTCAATATGCACTGCCTGGCAAGACAACATGAGCATCCTGCTGTGAGAGGTGCAGGAGGGGAGCTATATAATGTGAAAAACACTCAACAAACTTGAAGGGAAAGAACAGGCTGAGGAAATTGTGTGCTAAGAGATCAGTCTAGTGTGTGGAGGGATGTCTGAGACTATGGATGAGAATGATGGAAGTTTTCTGTACCTGCTACATCTCAGATAAGTTTGGCATGGAATTCGGGGACAACTTGGCATCATCTTTTCATGATTTTCAGTGTCAATAGCTACATTGCTTACAAAACGGGAGCGGTATAAAGCAGTCTTTAGACTAATTTAAAGTCATGACACTTCATGTACACTTGTTCTTGAGCAGTCCCATTTTGTCTTTTGCTAGCAGCGTGAAAAATGAATAAGCAACTCTGCATGGGAATCTGTATGTGGAGGAGAAGCCAGAAGTACAGAACTTGACAACTCCTTGTGCCTGGCAAGCGCAGCAAGTGAGGTTGTTACTAGTTCATCTTGTGCAGCCCAAAGGGATGCAATGTGAGGAAAGGTCTTTGCCTTCGTTCTGCCTCAGCATCAGGGAAACCCTCCCTAAAGAACATTAACTTCAGTGGGCTGTAAAGGTACGTGTGACAGGTTTGGGTCTAGAATTGCTACACTGGGAGTGGAAGGTATGTCTTGACGAAACAGCTACATGGAGAAGCAGGAAAGGGTGGTACGTTATATGCAGAGTTCCAAGTGAATTCCTCTTTAAGTGATTACACACAAAGAAAAGCCATCTTCTCTTTAATAATCTAGGAGATAGGAAATTAATTTTTTGTAGTCCCTGGCCATAGATGAATGCTGCAATGAATTAAGACTGATTTTTGTTTGAGTGTGGTTTTTATTCCCAGGTTCTAACATGCAAAGGTAGGCTCCCACCTGTGACTTATTTTCTATTTATTTGAATGCACTTTGTGTAAGCCAAATACTCAGAGAAATGTACCTTTCTTGGAAAAAAAAAATTACATAACCTATATTGTATGTAAAACAAGTAAATCCTCTGACATGTTTAGAGTCCTATATTCTGGTTGTTCTGGGCAAAATAAGAAGGATAGATACTATCGCTCTTCTATTATTTATGGACTATAAAGTCTTTACAGTGGCATTGACAAAGGGTTTATAGTCAGTACACAAGCTGGTTATACCATAAATTGTAATGTTATATGATAAACTGGAAGTTTATAGCAGTAGTAGATATCAAAGAAAAAAATGAATTTTGGTGCGAAATGATCTATCATGGGATGGAGTTGCTACATGTTTAAATATTCAGCCATTTTTGTCTTCATTTATTTTGAAGTTACTGATAATTCATGTGCTACAGAGCAAGGATTTATAGGTTTATTTAGAGATTGCTGTGGGGGGAGGTAGGAATAGACCCTTTAAACTCAAGAACAACGCATTCTTGTGCGGTAGCCGAGAAACACTGATGCAATTAAATTGATTCAAGTCTTTGGTTTCCAGCTCAAGAGATGGCAAACAGAGCTGTTGCTAAATATTTGGTCTGTTGCTACAGGGCTCCCAACAATGCAATAAAATAGTTGGATTACTATTTCTAGGAATGTAAATGGAAACTACTTACAGCAAAAATGTCTTAAACATAATTTAATTGCTTTGAGTTTACATAAAAACTAAAAGCAGTAAAATGTCAACGAATGTTAATTCCCCTTCCTTTGTGAGTTTCATTCTTTCCTTTAGCTAATGATTCTGTAAACAAAACCCAAAATATTCTTAGTGTTTACTTACAACACTTTTAATTTCATTTTAAAATGTCTCATTGTAATTTCTCCCATTGTAAGGACTTACTATGTATTAAAATCTTCTTCTTTATTTAAATTCATAATTTCCTGCAGTTCTTTTCTCCCTTTAAAGGATTTTGGTGTATAAGTACTTTACAGATTGAATGACACTACAAACAACTAATAATTTGCAGGTAAAATTGATTTTTTTTCAAGAGCTTTTTTCAAGAATTTTTTAGAACTGACTGGAAATATAACATGTACCCTAGGATTTCTCAAGCTTTCAAAACTGTTCTGCTGTCATGTAATATGCTCAACAGTTAAGTACAACCAGGGTTTGGGGAGGCTTAAGAATAGACACAAAAATAGAGGGAAAGACCCTTTTATGGAAATGGTATTGATCAGCTGGTGGCAGTTACTAGTGTGTTGGTAGACCTAGGTTCACCAGATCAAGGAAAAAAAAAAACCAACAACAAAAAAACCCCAACAAACCACACACCAAAAAAACCACCAAAACAAAAACAACCCCCCCCCACCAAATCCTCTTTGAGTTTGGCAGTGGGAAGACTCAAGACAGGTGATCCAGGCAAGAGTGTAGAGTGCAAATACAGAAGACAGCATGATGGGAGATGGGGACTGAAGACAGCGAGCGCCGAGTGCCGGTGCTGTGGAGCATCTGGGCTGCAGGGCTCAAGGCAAACCCAGCCCCTGATGGCTTTAACCTTTCTCTGCCCTGACCAGACGGAGTGAGCTGGCAATGTAGGCTTCTGCTGCTCTCCTTTCCTGAAGTCCGTTCTCACTGTGGTGGTTCAAAGCCTCCAGACCAGCCCTGAGCCTCCACAGTCCACCTTGGGTTGTGTTAAATATTGCCCAGCACCAAGTTCAGCTCGAAGTGGTTGGGGACAGTTAGTGGTGGCTCTGAACTTAAGCAAAGTTTTCGTTGCTGTCTCTCAGTCACTACAAATGAGCAAGTCCTTTCTTTTTCCCTGCTTTGAGTTTCTTCCGAGAGTCCCCATTCCTCTTTGTGGCTGACATATTCTTTAGAGACAAGAGTATATATGTTAGGAAGGGAGAAAGGCTTTAAAACCTCTTCAACAGTCAGCAGAATGGCATGAGAAATTATGTTCAGGGAGCCAAATATGAGCAATATTTCAGTCTCTCCCTATTGCCAGGGGCCCAGGTAATGTCTGACAGTATGCACAGTGCATATATGGCTTGCTTCCAAGCTCTGCTCCGGTGTGACTAGATAATGAATATGTATGAAAGGGGAAATGGGGGGTGGGAGGTTTTGTTTGGGGAGGTGGGGTGTTGGTGTTTGTTGTGTTGTTGGCTTGTTTCTAAAGAAATATTTTTGTTTCTGGGGGGAAAAAAGTAACTGCTATTTTCCCTTGAAGTACAAGTCTTGACTTGTGTACATTGTTTAAGTACAATGCTAAGGATGAAAAGATGTATCTCCCCAAGCCATTTCTTGAGTTGTTTTTCATGCAACATAACAGTTTTCAGTTGTACCATGTAGCAGTCAAGTGGTCTTGTTTTTTTTAGTTATGCCAGAGGAACTCTTTGAAGAAATTAAAAAAAAAAAAAAAAAAATTGGGTTAGACTTTCCGCTTGTTTTCAGCATTCTATGATCTTTGATACCCCTGCAAAGGGATTGAAATATTGGGTCTTATAGCATTTCCCCATTTGCAGTGGTGTAAACAAGCACATATCCTAAGACCCTGTCTGATTTTTTGACATCTGCTTCCTCTCTGTCACTGATGTTTTGAATATGAAATAGTTCCTCAGGAATTTCAAATAGCAGAGCTTTATGGGTGCTTTGGCCACTGTTCCACCCCATAAACCCTAATAAAGTTGACATTAGTGTCTACAAGATAGGTTCTTTCAAGATGGGCATGTATTTTAATCTTTATGGTTGCCACTGCCGCTGCAAATCAGCCTTGAATATTCACACAGGGACAAATTCATCATGTTGCTAGAGCACTTGTAGTGAATTGTAGGCAGCTTTGTGTTGTGGGGGATAACGATGGGAGAACAGCTCTGTGGAAGCATGGATATGCTTCCTCCCTAAATGGGCACAAGGGCTGATATATCCACATTCTGTGGTCCTGTTCAAGCTTTATCCCTAACATTCCTAAAGCCCCAGAGAGCTCCAATGAGCCTTAATTATGCTGAACAGCCTCACCTGACCCTTTTTCCCATGGCCCAGGAGCCCTATTTAAGCTCAGGTCAACCTAAGACATAGTTTGTTCCCTCCTGGCATCTGCTGAGTGCTGGGTTGTCGCCTGGCCCTGCCACGTCACCCTTGCTCAGGTACTGCAAGACTGCGCCCAGCGAGCAGGGTCAGCCTTTGGAAGCAGTCTCACTCCTCCTAACTCTGCGGTAGGCACTCCCAGCGGAGATGGTTTTAGCTGCAGAAAGATTGCATAGCTCTTGTGTAGCTTCCCACATGTGACTTCTCCTATGGTTATTGTGATCAGTAATGTAGGTTTCAAGTGTCTTTGTAGGGTAATCACTTTTTGGTTTTTCTACTGAGGTTGCTACCTGTTTGGTCTAAGAAGTTGCAAGATTTATCTGCAGCTTGAAACAGCTCCCTTTGTATAGCTTTTTTTGGTTTACCAAAAGAAAAAAAAAAGGGGGGGGGGAGTGGGGATGGAGAAGGTAAGGGGCATGTTTATGTGACAGTGGTTTTGTTTGTGCTTGGCAGGTAAAGTGACTGAATAGTTAAATTATTGGTTTTTTCCTATATGAGGTCATCATTGATTTATATGAAATACTTTAAAGTTTGTTCCTACCTCATAAAATCTGTAATGAATACTCATTGGACCATGTATATTTTTGAGGCTTTATGGGCTGTTCGTGATGCATTCAGTCATGATTATGATATACACAATTTTAACACAAAACAATTATTTTGGTGGTAATTGTTCCTTTTTAATTTCCTGAGCTTACACTCTTGTAAGCATAATACCTGTATTAATCTCATTATCTAGAGTGAATAACTAAAAATGTATTTAAGCTTTCAGTTCCTGTGAGAGGCACTAACTTGGTGGTGGTGAATCTGAGTTCAGAAATTTTGATTGGATTTCCGTGGGCCTATGCTCTCCCTTTCTGGTGGAAGAAGCTCAGTTGGTGCAAGGAACAATGTAATTACAGGTCTTTAAAAAACAAAAGGTGCTTAGCTTGCATCTCTGATGCAGCCTTGGTCTTCTTTCTGCTCTCTTGTTAGAGTTCCCATGGAGAGGTGGGATATATCTGGATGTCTGTGTAAACTAAGCTGTCACTCTAGCCAGAAATGCTGCCTAAAGATTTTGAAGGATATAGAAATTTCTGCTGTGGAAGAAAATTGCCTATTATGCAAAGTAAGATAACCCAGATCTTTGGTATCTTCCCAGAATATGCTAGCTGAAATGCCAGTTTTAATACAGATATTTTTAGCTCTGTACAATGTGTTGGTATCTGGTAGCTTGCTCAAGCAAGTGTACTCATATTTTCCAGATAGCTGCAGGTACCTCCAAGTCTGGGCTATTAAAAGCTAGCTGGTGTCTTGTCCTAGTTGTGAATATTTTCCTTAATAAATGTAATAGAGTTCAACTACATTAGTTTCTCTTTTGGGAGTGCCAAAATGCAAGCCTGTATTAGATCTTAGTGAGGTGGAGAGATGTTGTCGTGTACTCCCACCATATATAATGCTTGTCTTCAGTATGGTCTCTTTGGAAAGAAGAGAAAAGGTTGATGGTCTACTTGTGCAAATCTTGAGCCCACAATGAGTGCATCACTGCACAACATGTTGCGGTGATGCTGTTCAGTTGTGCATAGCAAGCAGGATGAGCCTTTGCAGCTTTGCGTAGTGCACTGCAGAGAGATTCTCCCACTTCTCATCCCTCACTTTCCAAGAGCTGTCTTGACATACTACTTGAGCTGGGATTTTTAACTGTGCAGTTATACTGTCAAAGAGAAATATGGACTGTGATGCACATCTGAGCTGTTTATATTTTGTTTACAAAATATCATATTTTTTGATTCAAGTCTTGAACCATATGCACTTAATAGAGTATAAGCAGAACCTAGCACTGAAAAGATAACATCACTTTAGCTTGTATTTTAAACTAGAGTAAAACATTTGCTAAAGATATGTGCATGTTATACCTTAAATACATACAGACCCTCGTAAGTCTTTCAGTAGCAATTGTGGCTGACATAGCTCAAAGCTAATTTTCCAACAAAATCTTCCAAGTATGATATTTAGAAAACCAAATTACACTTACAGGCAGAAATTAATCCTGGCTGTGGAAGGTCCTACATACAACTTAAGCTTCCATTAGCAGCTCAAGTGAGCCTCCTGAGTTGGAGGAAATTTCACACCGATACAGGAGTAATACAGTGAGAACAGTCTAACCACTACAAAAGAGGCAAAAGCCTGAGCAGCTAATTGGTTTGGATTGCTGCAAGAGCACTGTGGCAAGCCCATCACCCAGAGCTTAAGGACTGCAGGACCCCTATTCATATTAAGCATCCAAAATTGATTTCAAGACACTTATTTGAACATTTTCTCTTCAGAAGGTGGTGGTGTTTTTTTTTCCTTCCTTCTCCCCTCATTTATTTTCTACAGTGCCCTTCCCTCCTGAGATTCTACATGTATCCATGAAATAACCAAATGAGTTTGTGCCTTCAGTTTTGGAAAGCTTGTTGTTTAGAACTATGGTATACATGAAGAAATTAATTTGTAGGGAAGAAACTTTCCAACAGGTTTGTCACCATGCAGTTCTTGCTCAGACTCTGTATAAGTGAATGGATCTAAATGGATCATAATTGCTTACAGTATGTATAAGGTGGTTATGAGTACAGATATAGGTGGTTTCTGAACTTTTGACTACATAATATGATATTGAAGAGGTCCAGCCTAATCCCTGAGAATGGATGGCAGCATAGAATGGCACTAGCTCTGAGTAGCAGCGTAGGAATGTCAGCACACTACAGAGGATGGGCAGTCTCTGGACCTAGTCAACTCACCGTCAGTTGCTGAATTCTGTATAGCTCTGCATTATATATCTCACGTTGTTCATTTGGGATCTTGGTTTTGTGATATAGTTTTTAAGTTTGTGAATTATTTCACTAAACAACTGGACTGTTGAGGAATGTTTGTAGCACAGATGTGTGATGGTCAGCCTATTGTAGTGATCCTTTGAGTCCTGTCTGATGTTTGACCTACAATTATCTTTCTAGCATGTTCGGTAAGAAGTAGCTGAAAGATGAGATTACAGGTGTGTGTGCTGCTCACTTTACCGTAATCAAGACATACTGGCTTGCTTAAAGAAGTTTTAGCAAATGTGATGAAGCTTCCAACTGGCTTAACACAAATGTCTAGTAATTACTTAAAATGCCTGCATTTGCATCTTATGCAACTCCAACTAAAAATCGTACAGTCTTTGTGTTTTCAGATTTTTACTTAGAAAGAAATGTTCCTCTTCATCTATGCTAACCTGCTGCCTGAGGCAGAAAGTGGATTTTGATTCTGTCTGTATTTTCCTCATTAGTGGAGGAAGCATGATCCAAGTCCCTCTCTAGCTAATACCTTAACACCTGTCTGGCTTTAAACATCCAGGATGAATACCTCCTCAGTCCTGTGAAGCAAGAGGTAGCTAAGCAAGATAACAACCAGGGTCCCATTTGTGCCTCAATTGAGAGTGGAAGCATTGCTAAGGTCCATGTGCCACTCCGTGTCACGCTGGACGACAGGATGCAGGCAGCCCTGGATGCTGAAGCCAAGAACAGGGTTCCCCTGGCTGTGTTGCAACTGACTTTCAGCCTGTTCTCTGGGAACAAGAGGCTTGGACGAGTCTGTTACCGTTTATCTGCCCGTTTGCCTCTCAAAATCAGCCTTTTAACCATGTAAAACAAATCTAAAAGAAAATTTCAAAGACAAAGGGAATGATTTGGGAGTAAGCATCTGGCAGAGGAGACTGCAGGAAAGAACAGCCATGTGAGCTTATTCCTGGCTAGCGGCAGTGAACTCGCATTTGAGAGAATTGCTGGAAATGGCTCAATAGCAGGGTGCTCTCAATCAGAAGTTGCAAGGAACTTCCAACGCATGCTGATCAGGCTTCGTTATTCATGTAGCATTTCTGTCTCAGTATCTTCAATATTGGGGTGTACAATTCAGAAATCCAGCCCAGATAAGAGACCTTGTGAATTTGGTCTCTTATACAACAGCTTTTGCAGCACTTGGGGATTTTTCAGTCTGTCTCACCACTTAGAATGTGGTAAGCTTTGCAGTGTTCGAGTACTTTCCAGCTATTGCTCTTTTTCTACTTTTTCCAACAGTATAAGAAAATGGTTACATCATTTTATTTTACTGCTTTGTGCTGTGCTTTACAGCCTATATGAATGCAGAACTTGCTATAGGAAAGGTAAGGGAAAGGGAGAGAGGAAATGTCTCCACAACAAGTAAGCAATTTTAGCTAACTATCTATTCACTACTCAGCTTGTCTGCATAATTTTTTGTTGCCCAAATTACCCAGAGATTAAAGCAAAGCTTACATATAAATAGGGAATATATCCTCTGTTCAGCTGTGCAACTCCCTGTAAGGCAGAGGAACACGTATGTGCATATTTTACAATACCACTGAGCCCACATTTTTCATTCTTTTTAAGTCTCAGTAGGTTTATGTGGCTGTGACCATTGGGCCTTTGATCAGCCTCGCTGTTTGAAATCTCGGAGTGGCTAATAGCTCCTTGTTAGCGAGGGGGAGGAGATGAGCACTGAAGCTTACAATCATAGTCAGTCACTTGGTGAACTCCTGAACCAAAGTGTTTTGGAGTGATTTTTAAAGCGGGAGTTTGAATTCACAGAGTTTGAAGTTTGCACTAATACCAGTGCCTCAGCATGGAGATGACTAAAGTCTGTTTTGAAGGAGTGGGTTAATGGAAGGAACTGGATAAGCACACAGGACATAAGTGTGCACAGTTGTTCAGGTGCACCAGAAAGTATCCCAACAAGACACGTTGATCTCTGTAGGGAAGGTCCTTATTTGAAATCTCATGCTATTGAGGACTGGAAGAGCCTCCTCTAACTCCCCTGAACTGACAGGCCAGCCCATTGTCTTCTCAAAGCCAAGGTCAGAGGCTGCACTAAGCCTCAAGAAGAGGGTATTTAATGAGCTCAGTGCTGTTTTGCACCATGGGATAACTTACAGGTGCAAATGTGAATGCTGGAAGGAAGGAGAAATCCAAGTAATGTTTTTAAGTAACTTTTTCTTTAAGATAACAAGATGAAATGTCAAAAGTTATATATGTAAAATTCTGGATGTACCAGCACTGTCTTATATGTGGTGTTGGTTTTGAGAGCTGATGGTGGTCTTCTGGTGGAAAAAAAATATAAATTGTATGGTTTGGGTAGCCTCTAGATCAATACAGTAATGAAAACTAGTAACAAAAGGGGGAAAATGGCAATAAATTAATGCTTATTTCAAGTAAAAGCATGGGTAATGGGGAAAAAAAGCGCAGGACTTACAGAAAAGAAATTATTACACATCTTGTACCCCCATATTAGGACCGAAGTTAATAAAGAAGCATAAACTCCAGTAATGAAATATGTGACATGACTTACATGATGAAAATGTTAGAAATCAATAGTTATGACTTATTTAGGAGTGATCTGGCAGGTATTGAGGTAAGCAACTTTTTACAAAAAAGTCATGTTTCTCAGTAAAAGATACTGAAACAAAACTGTCCTGAATGTTTATGGATCAACTTCTGATCAAATGAGGTATACCTATAATTTAACAGCCACTGAATTGCGGAAGAGAACTGGATCTTTCCTTTCCTACTTTTACTTCTGACACCCAAAGTGGATACTTTGTCTACTTTGGCTAATTTCAGTTTGAGACAGAGATGCTGGAGGTTGAATACTCCAAGTAGTAAAACACATCAGGAATTTTTAACTACCCCATGCCCCAACTTTAAAACGACCCTATTCAGTAGGGGGAAAATTTGTATTAGTTTTCCTGATTAAAGGCAACGGAACAGACTACAGAAGTAAATGTTAGCAGTCATTTAGCTATACAGCATAATTCTGAGGTATACTTGATGCAAGTAATCAAGTTGTACTCTCATAAGACTAAATAAAAAGTTATACATTGAGCAATGGAGAGCTGGGACCATGCTTTCGGGCTGGGGTGCTTGGGCACTTGACAAGAACCATGTGAAAAATGGTTGAGGATCTGGGAAACATGGCTATGGTGGGGTGTGGGTTGTTCACTGAAACGACTGCCGTAGTGCAGTCCATAAATGCGTTTAAAGGAGAATCAAAAGTGAGTGTAGGCATGCCATGTTATGTTTGACCAGTATGAATCACGAAGACCTCATTTCATTTTAGCTCGCCTATCTGAAGCAAAGGTGGTTTTCATTAATTTTATTTTGATTTGGTTTTAAGAAGATTCTGTGAAGTGCTGAAAAGTAATTGTCTCTACATCTTTTACTTGACCATATCTACCTTGCATCTGGATTTGTATCACCCTGCACAAGCTCAAGGTATTATGTTGTTTGGGAAGTCCAATTGACCTTCCTGAGCAGACTTGAGTTTCTAGCTTTTCAGGAAGGATGCTGTATCAAAGAGGGAAAGGGTGATTATTTTCTGCCTTTCTCAGAAGTTTTTTTCTTTTTTCCCTCAAGGTCTGTGCCAGTAAAAGGTATTTTATTCTTGACCTGAAGTGGAGTTTTCATCTACTCTTTTTATTATGATGAAGTCATAATGAAACCCCAGAATGTTCAATATCAGTTTTGCTAAAAAGCTTCATGGAGATCTGTCTGTTTTAAGACCATAATTTGGTGCTAAAGATATGGGAAAACAGTAAATAGATGCAAGAGCTTTAGAGGACAGCGCGTTCTGGAAATTCACAATTCTCATTATCTCCCCTCAGCAGCACATCCAATCCATGATTGTCAGATGAATTGGATCTTGCATTGAAAAAGGCATTATCTTCCACTGGGAAAAAAATTTCAGGAGGCGTCAAGGAGTACTCTGAGAACACGAGCATCATTTAAGCAATGAGTAGCAGCTGACTCACCAGAAAAAAAATCTGCAGAGGCAGCTTATTTACATATAATGATACTTAGCATTTGTAAACACTGCCTTGCATCTACAGAGAACTGTGCAAACATCTAATCGTATATCACTTACACAAACAGATTAGTTTTGTTAGCCACTCTGGACTTCTCCATTCCTGAGAAATATAATCTAATCTGTAGTCTCAATTTAACTTGTTTATTTTTTGTTGCAGTAGTTTGTCAGGACAGAAAAAGGGAAGTAAAAGTCCTAGGATTTTCCAAGCTCGTTTGGGAAGTAAGGTGTCTGAATCCTACTGAACAGCAGGGGTGACTGAGTACTTAATTGCCTCTGAAAGTCACTACTTCTAAATTCAATTTTATTCTCACCTACAGGAGATGATAGCACAAATTTCTGTGTTTCTTAGACGTGAAACATTTATTTGCCACTGTGAGATAAGCTGCAGTTTTTAGAAATGCCTCAAATAGTGGGGTTAGGGGGGTGGGCGTGGGTGGGAACGGCCTGAGGTGGCAGCTAGGGCAGCTGAGGCACTTGGTCTAGATCAGGGGTCCTCAAACTATGGCCTGTGGGCTGGATACGGCTCCCCAGGTTCCTCAATCCGGCCCCCGGTATTTACAGACCCCCCTGCCCCACTGGGGGTTGGGGGGGGGAAACCGAGCAGCCGCAGATGGCCTCCTGCCACTTCATCCGCGAGCCGTCCCCTGTTTAAAAAGTTTGAGGACCCCTGGTCTAGATTTACGATTATGTTCTATAAATTTAATACTTGGTAGTTCAAACCTCTTGCTAAAGGATTCTGCTTCATAGATGAAGTAGACTCAGAACTTTCTGGAGTTCTTTACGTTTAATATCATCTTTGACCAAAGGTGTAAAATAAGAGCAGTAGATGACTACTTTTTAAGTAGTTAGCTTGATGTTCATGTCAAACTGAGCTAGAAATAAAAAAGTATATTACTTTGAAGACAATCTGCTCCAGATTCTTGCAGGGAATTTGTTTGCTATAGTTGGTAAATTATTATCCTTTATATGGATAAAATCCAAAACCAGGTGAGAAATCTAGTATTTTTTTAAGTATGTGTCTCTATATATTTATTCATAATATCTGTCAATCAATATTATGTTCAACCACGGTTTCTTTACTTCTTTCTGTAAAATTCAAATTGCCAATAGGGTTTATAAAATACTCTGACATTATGACTCCTGTTTCGTCTCGGTGAAACCTGCCTTTGAACCTGAGGATGTACTTTTTGAGCAACTCTGATGGACAGGGCATTGGACTAAGCATCAAAGATTCTGGGTTGGATTTCTGCCTCAGCCATGAACTTTCATACAGTATTTTTGTTATTAAATGGTGATTTAATGCAACACATAGCATATGAGAGAATGTATAAGTGTGTTTGTGTGTACATATATATATAAATAAGAAGTCCATAGTGTGGAACAGGAAAAGTAGAAGGGTCACAGCAAAGAAACAGATTAGCAGAAAAGTAGAGTGCATAGTAGCTTGTAGTAGGTATCAACAACATTTGCATCTTGACTTTATTCCATTTACTTCTTCATGGGCAGAAGTTGGTAATATACTATTTTAATACTTTTTCAAAAGCTGCCTAGGAAACCTAGCTACTAAGCCATAAAGGGAGTGGGTAAGTCCCCAGAAGGCTTCCTTTCTTTTATAAATATGTAGGGGGGAAAGCAAGATAAAAAAAATACAACTTCAAAGATAGATGTAAAATAACTTTTCTTTATCTATTGTCTTGCCTACTGCAATGCACTAAAGCAGTTTTCCAAATGTTATGGAATTTAACGTTAAACAAAAGTAAGCAGAAACAAAAATCTGTTCTAATTTCCTTCTAATTACTTGTTCAGAACCAATCAAGCTGCTAGTCAGGGGAATTCAAGACAGAACACAGATTAACATTTCACTATCTTTGTTGTTAAATACAAAACTTGGTTACTTTGTTAATGGACAAAAAAAGTGTTGAATTTTGTTTGAAATTTAGACAGCTGATTATTTCTTGAAAGAATATTTACATGATCTTGTTGCAAGTTAGTCCTGAGCTTGCTTTTTTCCAGCACTATTGGCTAAAGAAAGATGCCTTCCAAACCTCAGGGATGTTCTTCTAAAGCTTCTAAACAAAATCCTAAATTAAAGTAACATTGATGATAGTTCTATTCATTGAAAATAAGGATGAGGAATGCTGAGTTGAAGTGCCTTTAGAACAAATACATTTCTAAAGATCAGAAAAAGTTTGAAACAGATTTCTTTTGCATCTGCACTTCTGTAGTCTCGTATGCATCACTAAAACTCTCACAATTTCTTTTTCTCATGTAAATGAAAGGAAAGCATGGGCCTAAGGTTTTCGAAGTGTTACCTGTATCTATAGGAAAAGTACAATATACATTTGGATTATTGTATTTTTTTATGTTATTGTATTTCTTTATGCTGGGTCTCGTGTGTTACCTACTGCGCTTAAGAAAGTATGTGATTTGGTTTTTGAAGGAAACTGTACTCCTGAATTCTTTTGAAAAATCTCTCGCTAAATCTGTTATACCCCTAATTCTTTATAGAGGTAACAAACAGCATGTGTCTTGTCTTTTCTTTACATGCTTAATAAAAACAGTTTGATCAATTCTAAGCTACAGGCAGGGCAAAAGAAAGAGTTATAATGAATTTGTAAATGAGGAGAATTTTACTTGGGTCACCTTTCTAACTTTGCATTCTCCCCTTCCTCCCATCCCTCCCTGCCCCCCTCTGGGTTTTGTGTATTTTTTCTTTCCTTCCTGCAGCTTTGTTAGTGTTGACTGCAGGTAAGCTATCAGTTTGGAATATAGAAGTTTACATCTTTCTCTATCTGAGAAGTTTGTTTCTGAGTTGGATACCTTTTTTTTTTTTTTTTTCCCTGTGTTGGCGTAGTTTTGCAAAGCACTGGTAACATAACATTTCTGAAGTTCTCAGAAACAAATATGTGGGAGGGAAAGCAATGACTACACAAAACTTAAATTTCTATGTAAATTCCTATGTATTTAATGTTTCAGTGATTTTTGGTAACTCATACAAGCAGAAAACAAACAAACAAAGGTAACAGAAAGTCTCCAAAATTCAGAAATTCCAGCTTTAAGCCTCTCTCCACTCCCTAAAACTTCATTTATGTACAGGTAAGGATGTGCTTAACTTGCAGAAGGATGCCTGAAGCCAGGATACAGCTTTGGGGAGAGAAGGGAAGGACCTCTGACACTCTGCATGGTATTTACTTACATGTGGGCTCATGCCAACTACTTTTTTTGGTTGTTGTTCTTTTATTGCTTATCTCTGTCGAGCTTTTCTTTCTTAGCTACTATTTGTTTATTAAGCTGAACTTAGTTGAACATTTTAAATAATCTTGTTCCAGTTTATGATTGTTTTTCATGAGAAACTAAATTTTCTCTGCTTTCTTTCTCTTTGGATGTGGTTACTTACCTCACTCAGTGGTGAGTTCTGCTTACTGAGTTACTTAAATGTCTATAGAAAAGAGACTTTCAAACGGCAGCACAAAAATTCTCCTTGTGAATATGGAAAAGTTCACATGAGCATGACAGAGATTTCTGAATGACCACAAGGTAAAGTCCTGTGCAACCTCATGGTATGGAGACAAACTTTATTTTTCTGCAGCATTATCTAGTTCAGTTTCATTGCTGTAAGCTGCTGTTTTCCTTTGTCTCCTAGTCCTGAGTGAGAACTATAAATGTCACAATATGCTGAGTTAATGAGGGAGCACCAGGCTGGGCTCTCTGCAAGTCTTTGCTTTGTGGTTTTAAATCAGAAAATCAGACCCTTAAATTTATCTGAACATAGACTCTTTTTTGCCTGTGTGGTTTAATGTGACTTAATTAACTAATATCTTAAGTGAGGATTCAAGTACCCATGTAGATTAAATGAGCCAATTTAGGATCCTGCAGGAGCTGAGTCCCTCTGAAAATACATTACATCTCCTTTCACAAAGGAATACAGAAAGCACTTAAAAGGCTGCATCGGGTTTGTGTGGCAGGGCTTTCATGGGGGAGTGCAACAAGGGTGGCTTCTGTCAGAAGCTGCTAGAAGCTTCTCCTGTGTCCAACAGAGCCAATGCCAGCTGGCTCAAGATGGACATGGAGGTGGCAGTGCCTCTGGGATAAAATATTTAAGGAGCTGGGGACGGGGGAACTGAGTATCTGCAGCTGGAGAGAGGCGCGGGGTTTTGAGAGCAGCAGCCCTGCAGCCCCCCAGGGCAGGGCAGGAGGGGGCCGGGGGGCTCCAGGCGCCACAGCAGAGGTTCCCCAGCAGCCCAGAGAGGCCCACGGTGAGGCAGGATGTGTCCCCCTCTGCCCATGGAGGCCCATGAGGGAGCAGACACCCCCCCCAGCCCGGGCAGGACCCCACGCCGGGGCAGGGGGTGCCCGCAGGAGCCGTGACCCGCGGGCAGCGGCGCTGGGGCAGCTCCTGGCAGGGCCTGTGACCCCGTGGGGAGAGGGGCCCGGGTGGGGTTGGGGCAGGGCTGGGACCCCGCGGGGACCCCCCTGGGGCCGGCTGGGCCTGAAGGACGGCAGCCCGTGCAGGGGCCCACGCCAGGGCAGTCACAGGGGGCTGTCTCCTGGGTGTGCCACACAGGGGCAGGGCGGTGTGAGGACCCTGCCAGAGGCAGGGGGGCTGGGGCCGCGTGTGAACCCTGTTCCTGTCCCCCAGCGCCGCTCGGGATGAGGAGGGAGATACCAGACGTGAAGTTGAGCTGGGGAAGAAGGGACAGGCGAGGGGGAAGGTGTTTCTAAAAGTTGGTGTTATTTCTCATTATCCTGCTCTGATCTGATTGATAATAAATTAAATTAACTTCCCCAAGCTGAGTCTGTTTTGCCCACAGCGGTCCCTGGTGAGTGCTCTCCCTGTGCTCAGATAACCTGTCTTTAATGGTCTTTTTTAGGGAAGGAACTCCTGGTTCTCCTTTATCTTTACATTTCCCTTTTTCCTACAAGCAAGTTCTGAGGGGGACAACGTGCTCATCTGGGCTGATGGTTCCGTTTTGCTGCCCCAGCATCCCCACCTTACCTGCAGACAGTGTCAGATTCTGGGTAGTGTTTAACATCATGAAAGCTTATGGTTATTTCCTCATATCTGTTTATTTTTACATGGTTGAATACTCACCGCAACTGCAAACCAGCATGCTGTTCAAAGAAGCCAACTCTTGTATAAATGACGACACTGTAGAGTAAAACTGATGCAGAAAAACTTTAAAGGGCTAACAGTAAGTCAAATGAAACATGTTACGACTTTGTCTTAGTACGATATGTCTGTGGAAATTTAAAGGAGAGTGATGTTCTTAACAGTCACCATAAAGTAGACACTGGGTTATAGAATAATTATATTATTAGAATTAAAGTTACACAAATCGGAATCAAAAGCCTTTTCTGAACTTAGCATCTCAAACAATATTACTGTTGAAGTAGAAAAAGTACTGTATTATGGGTGTTAAATGGTAAGCTTCTGTGTGCAGAACACTTAGAAGTTACTCAAAACGGCATTCTTTCTGTGAAAGGGCATTTATGAAAACGCAGAGGCTCATCACACCTAGTGTAGGCTCTGAGGCAATTAATGGTGAAAGCTTCTGGAAATAGAAATAGATTTGATAAGTAATTGCTAAGATAAACGTTACAGAAATGCTGAGGTCCTGGTTTTAGAAGTGACAAAAGGCCTCAATGTATCGGGTGCTTTTTGTTGTATCTGCAGTGTTTAAGTGCCCATTTTGAGATACTTTGGGCCTGATTTAAAAATAATAATAATGGCTGAGCATTTGGGATACCCACAGAATTCAGTCAAGCTGATATAAGGGAGAGTTGCATTATGATCAGAGTCAAGATTGTCAGTGATCAGTTTGCCAAGTGGTAATTTAATATATAAATCATAATTATAAGATATTTCTGCGGCTACTAAGGCTTTTCTGTCTGAGCGCTGGTTGTCTCATTTCATTAGAAAACAGGCCATCCCAATGCAACCTGCCCTCTGGACCTCAGCTAGTGACCACTGGCTTGAATTCCTGGATGAGAAAGGCTGCCTGCCATTGGAAGGGAGTATGGACTGTTCCTTATGTTTTATTCCTCTTTAAAAGTCTTGGGTTTTTTCCTGATGAGAAGTGGGAAAGCATTTTAAATTTTAGGGATGTTTATGATACAAAAAACAGTTTTCTGCTTAGCTCCACTTACAGCCATAGAAAAATGATAAAATATTTCAGTGGAGAAGAATTGGTACCCTTAAAGTATTATTAGAAAAATATTTTTGCAGACCTTTAATACAAATAGTTGGCTTACACAGACATTTTCTGTGAATGCTTTTGCATGTAGCTGTTTTTATGAAGCTATTTTGATGTTCCTGAATACTATGCACAAAAGAAAGCATCCTCATTTTGTTAGTTACTACTTATGAAAATGACTTTATGCATCTTATTTATAACCTAAATGTAGAGTTATGACTTCATCTTGATTGTTATGCCCTGTTGGAGTGAAAATACAGTTATATGCAGTCATACTAAAGCAGCAACAGAGGGAAAAATCCTGTGGTTTCTGTAGGTAGCTATTGCACTCTCTATTTTAGTGGGTTGGCTTACAAGACAAAAATGTTCATTCTTTATTTGTGTGAACAGCCAACTGTAGCAGCACCAATGTCTGTAACTGGATTTCATTATGGAAATTCAGCTAAAAAGGGCCACAGGCACAAAAATCCATTAAAATGTTTCTATTGCTTTACATATTCTTCTGTGATAAAAATAGCCCTATATTTGAATTTAAGAAGCTTTAGCCTAAAGGGTAGCAGATGGATATTAAGGAGATTATAATAAAGAAGGGTATTATCAAAAAAAAAAAAAGGGGAAAAAAAAAAGGCAGATGGGAGAGAACCATTCTTTCATATTTAGGGAAACCATTTGTAATAGCAAAGGTATTCAAAATAGCTGATCTCTTTTTAGGTGATCAATAATGACTTGTTGATTCTTTATGTTACTGTATGAAGTCCTGATACAAAAATGGGCTCCTTCCATAATAAACTCATACAAAAGGCAGCTACAAATTTGGATGCATCTAGGACGCTTGCGTTGTTGTCACTGTAACAATGTAAAATGTGACAAGTGGCTGCCATCTGAACATATTTTGAAATAACCAGCAAATGCTGTTTGGCTTATTAAGAGTTTCAAAAAACAGCCTTCAGAGGTTTCTGAGAATGTGCAACCGTTGCCAATTCTAGATGCAATTTCCCTTGCTATAAGTCTACTTTATATCTGAACTTTTCCCCTGTCTTTGTAAATTTGTCCTGACAGATGTAAGGGGTTTCTCGGGTTTCTTGAAAATCTCTGGTTCCCTTGGAGTCCAGACGGAGCTTTCCAACACCCAGGTCAGAGTTTCTGCTTCACACACAGAATTAGGTTCCTACCTACTGTGGGAGCAAAGATGACTTGCACTGAACAGCTTGATACGTGTGTTATAAGTTTGGGTCAAGCAAACCTACAACAAATCTCGCAGTTTCCAGAGCTGTTAGATAGAAACATTATGGTGCATAGGGGCAGGGCTGGAACCAAACTGATAAGAAGCATTGAATAGTAAACTTTATTTTTTTAATTATTATTTATTATGAAATCTTATTGCTTTTTAGAAGCTGGATGGGTTTTCAGTAGTTCAGCACGCTGCATCCTTCATCATCTGGCCTTTGGAAAGGGGGATTCTTGAGCTGCAAGTGGCTGCTGCATTCACAGGATGTCTGCTATGAAGGGTAGAGCAGCTGACAGGGAGAAAAAATATTCACATGTGGCTCATCTCAAGCTCTCTGGTGCACTGGCTGTAGGTGGCCCATTTAAGTCTGATGGGATTAGCTGGCTTCAGTGGGCTTGACATCTGTGTGAGTAAGGTTAGACTTTTTCCTTCAGTTTAGAGTCTGTCATACCTAGCTGTCCCTAATAACATTTCAATGATTGCATTCCCCTTCTTATACTTACCATTTTTTGGTTGAATATTGTGAGCTGTGTTGTAAGGACGGATTTGTTAGATATTTCTCATGCTATTTGAGTGAGCCCTGGGACTTTTCCAGTGAAAGATAAGGGAAGAAAGGAACAGGGGAAAAAAGGAAACAATTGTAGGTCTTAATAACTAAGAAGGGTTAAACAAAGAGATGACTGCTGCAATGCCTAAATGTTTTTGGCATCCCTTTAATGTGAAACCTTTTCATCTGAGTTATACCTTCAGAAGTCAGATCCCGCTAGACTCCCTTTGAGTTTTGTGCTTCCATTTCTGTCCTAATTACCTTTCTCAGAGTGAGATTGCTCTTCTGTCTTAGTAGAGGGAGATTTTTTTTAATGCAATGTTGTATTTTTATATATATAGAGAGAGTCAGATTCAAGTCTTTTGTTCTTGGCACTCACCATATGCTACTGTTTAATATTTAATCAGCCCCACCTCATCAGAAACACTGCTGGCCTCATTAGATAATTAATGGCTGCCTGTGTCTCATTTGCTTCAGTTGATACATCTGCAGCCAGTAATTAGAGCAGGAGTTTATTAGTTGCACTGGCTTAGTTTATTTGTGAAACAATCTCTCCTTTGATTGAAGCCGCTGGGATTGGCATATGTGGACAGCCTGCCTCCCTGTTCAGTAGGGCTCTTTTGTTTACATTTTTGCTACAGTTTTGCAACACTGCACATCCTGGCAGTCCTAGGAACAGTTGGTGGTGAAGATTTGCCTTTTATAATTTAGAAGATAATTGGGTAATTCACTGCAGTAAAGCTACTGCAAAGCAATTCTGTAACTTTGGGGAGGGGTGAGGAGGGAAGTCTGGTAGTCAATTTGTTCATTTATAGTTTTTAGTTTTAATTTTTTAAGGTTTTTTTTATTATTTTTCAAACATCTTAATAAGCATCTTCTGGATCTGTGAAGGATATCTATGTGCATAGAACAACGTATTTGGAAAGATTTTAATTCCCAGTTTTTACCTTAATATATCAGCTAAAATCAAACCAGTATTCTTAAATATTGGTGAGTGATCAAGTGCCAGTATGGGTAACCCATCCTCCTTAATGAATTCCAGTGTTAAACCTCTCTCCTTGGTCTTTCTCCTCGTTTGCAAATGTATAAAATGTACTGTGACGTTTTCTTCTGGCCTTGTGAATTTACAAGAAGTCCCTCACTGAGTAGTCTAAAGGAAGACCTTTATACAATTGATTGTATTAAAATAATGAGATGAATTGAATCCTGTCAAGGCAAGATTCTGCGTTTTCTCTTAGAGGCAGGAACAGTCTCTGAAAGGTCCTTTCATATCGTTATAGCTGTTCAGGTACAAAAGCAATCCTGATTAAGTAGGTTTGTTTTCTCTGAGAAAGTAAGTTGTATAGCTGTTTCTCCTCCTTTTTAAACATTTTTCTGTACTAATGCTTATCCAGCCAGGCAGAAGTTTGGGGAGCTGCTCCCTCCTCATTGCCTATTTTTGCCTTGCTTCTCTGCTGAACAGCTTGCCTTGGCATTGCCTTTGTGTATATAGGTGCTGCTGTATTCAACTCTGGAATGGCATGTGTGTATGCCCCTAGCAACATGATGCAAGTGTTAACGGTTAATTCTGGGAAGAGGTCTGTATCAAATTCAATTATCTTTACCACTGTGACTAGAAAGGCAAAAAGAAAAATTGTTTTATTTTTTGCATTTTCATTCTCCAAAGGGCCAGATTATTGAGTTGGCACTGATTTTTCTATGTGAGAAAAGGTAATTCAGGCTGTTAATTCTGTTGTTGCCCTCAATGAAGATTCAACTAAAGTGAAGATTTCTGGTTAGGTTTGGTTCCAAGATTAACCTGTCAGATCTAGCCATCCTTGCAGGTGTACAAAATTCCTGCAATTAAGCCTTATTTCTCTTACAGTACCTCTGTGTCTACCAGCACATGCGCTCCGGAAAGCATATCCTATAGCTGCTGTGCTCTTTCCTCCTGCTTGTCCCTTGTCGAACTGGGGGAAGGCTAGTGCAGGGCTTTCAGCACATCAATGATTTTTGCCTTCAGCCTTGCTGCAGAAGAGGCAGATCCTAGTAAAAATTTAAGCTACGCTTTCTTTTAACCTGTGTGCAAACCAGATAAATTACTGTGGGTTGGAAGCATCCTCAGCCTCTAGAGGGCTCGGTTAAAAGTAATCCTGGACAAGTTATTCAGTTAAAGACTTAAACTGTCTGATAAGACTTGGGGCCACCAACTCCCCACCCTTGCTCTTTTCATCTAGTAGTGAAGTGCCTTTAGCTGTCTGTCTTGTGAAGCCTTCTTTCTGTTATTCTATTTATCTGGGTGGGTTTTTTATTGTCTTTTTTTTTTTTCCTACTTTGTGAGCCACACTTTGTACCGAGCCCAGCTACCTCTCTCATATGGCTGATATTTTTTTCTGATGTTGTTTAGAGATTTAACCCTGGAGAGGAGCTAGAATTCATGCTCACCGCATCTTTAAAGGAATGGTACCAGGCAGTCTGGCTATACAATTGGAAGGGGTGTCAGCAAGCAATAGTTTTACTATAGCTTCAAGCAATGGTTTCCTTATCAGTCTTCAAAACATTAAAAAGTCTTTTCTTCTACCAGATAATCCTTTATCATGCCTCTGTAGCTCCACTTAGCCTACACTGGCAGATTGTGTGTTTTGACAGTTCTGACCTGATGAAAAAGCTTGTGCTATGTTTGTAATTGATTGTACCCATAAATGACTCACGGACTCTATTTTGTTTCTGTTGTTTGGTGTGTCACTTGAGTTTTTTGTTTGTGTTTCTCTGGTTCGATTTCTCCACAGTGAGAAGAGCTTTGCAGAAACCAGTTTAGATTCTCATTCATAAGGTGTTGTTGGGCTGCCTCTGGAAACAGGGGAGGAAGGAGAGACAGCCGTCAGCATTTTCCAAGCAGAGCAAGAGTCTAATGATCACTGCCTGTGCTCCATGGGGTATGCGCAGGCTGCCTGGGCATTGCTGCCTGGAAATCTGGATCAGACTAGTTGATTAATAAGCACTCCTTCCTTCAGACTTTTCTGTCATTGTTTTTGGTCAGTAATGATGTCCTGAAGCCTGGTAATGGTTAACTTTTGCTTCACCATATTACTGGTACCGGGGTATCTACCAAACCACATTTGGGTTAGATTTCTAAATGGCAATACTAGATATGCCTACACAACTAATTCCAGTATGTATTTGACTAGAACTGCTGATATCTGTGTATTGCCTATACCTCTTCATAGATTTTATATATTTGAACCAATTGTGTATTGCCAAATTTTCCAAATGCCAATTTTCTTCTGAATCCTCCCAATGTGGTGAATGATGGATTAAATGCCAGGTTTTGAAGGCTGACTGTTTAATGGTGTTACATTCCTAGATTTCCAAAGCAGTGTTTGGGTATTTAACTTCCTAAGACACCTTCAAAACCCCCAATTTTATTTTTGAGTCACAAATTCTGAGCTTTCTTTGTATTTTGTGTACATGATTACTTTTACTAGTTCACAGGACTCTCATTATTATGCATATGTTCTGTTATATTGTGACTTTTTTTCACCTTTGCATGGTGAAGTGATAAATTCAAAGGCAAGGGCATATGGTAGCTGATTCAGAGCGCCTATGTATCTTTTTTTTTCTTTTTTCCTTCCACTGACTCATGCTTCATATGGCAATATACCCTTTCACACCATCCCTTCAGATCTGGAAAGTGTTATTCACCCATTTTATACAACTGTAACAACAAAATTTACAAGACTAGTAAAACATTCTTAAAATTTCATTAGGAAATGAAAATTTTCCAGACTGCTGCAGTCTGTTTGAAATGTCATTTAAAGTAATATATAGATGAGACCTATTCCCATGAGATGAAATGTAAAGGAAATTTAGCTGACATATCATATAATAGTGAAAGAGACACTAGAACACACACTACTTCGATTACAAAATGATGAAAGGTTACAATAAATCTCTCTGTATGTGCCTTTTTTTTTTTTTCTTAAAACATTGTAATTTCATTGTTGTCAAGTTTATATATTCCGAGTCTATCTCCTTTCAGTAATCTCAGGCTCGCCATTCTCTCCAAGGAACACAATTATGTTAGTTCCAAATAAGGGCTCTTTGATCTCTTTTTATTCCTCCTTTGTTTCTGCACAATAAAAGCGAGAGGAACTCAATTAAAGTGACTTAGTCTGGTCTCTTGACAGAAGTTGTTACAAGTAAAGGGTTTGATTCTCTCCTCAGTTAAACCAGTGTTTTGCCAGTGTAGCTACATTGACACTATCAGAGTTGCATTGATGGAAGGCTGGTATAATGGAAGAAAGGATCAATCCTGAAGTTTCTCCAAATAGGCCATTTGAACGAACTACCACTTTCTTTTTCTCAGCTGAATTGAAAGCAATTTAATTGGCTTTCAAAGTAGTCTGTTCTGTGAAAGATTCCCAAACTGAAGGTCACCATGTTTTCAACATGAACAAGAGGCACTTGTTTGTGACAAAACTTTTTTTGTTTGTGTTGATATCTGCTAATCCTATAAAAGTAAATTTTAAAAATAATGTGCCCCTGGCTGTCGCTGTTGCCAGAACTTAAAGCAGGAGTGTTACTTATTTTATTTTTTTTCACAGTAAACTAATGTCTTAAATTCCCTTATCATGCACCACACGTTGCCAGTTTCTTTTTTAAGAAAAAGCATGAATTTCAGGTAGTATGCACTCCGCTTTTCTTTTCAATCCAAATAGTATTCACCATCCTTAATATATGTTTTTAGGTCTTAAGTCAGTCTGTCTTGTGTAAAATCCAAAGATTTGCTAAAACCTGCAGGGATTATGAACACTTGGTAATTACTCCAAAATAAAATACTTCTATTGGTAAAATGGAAAACTGAAACTTAACTGCACATGTTACTGTTCAGAAAGCAAGCTCGGGACAGAAAAAACATTGTGCTTTTTGGAGATTTGGAAATGGAAAAACATCATGGAAACTTGGAATATTCTAGTGAAAACAGAATACATAGGCTCTTTACCCTTTGTGAAATACAGTAATAGGTCATTAGTGCTTTCTATAACTGTTGGTTATTTTGCATAATATTTGGCTTTCTCCAGTTCAGTTTCTAATTTGGATATTAATCAGTCTGGGCTATTGGAATGTCATCTGTGCAAAGATACATCTTTATAGAGACAACTTTGAAGGAATAAGAGTTAACTTGACTGGTAGACCTAACCTTTTCAACCAGTTTTTGTTTAGGATTAAGTGGTTTAGATGCTTTTGTGCTTGCACACACACCCCCACACCCCTTTATTATGTGTGTGTGTTTTTAAATTTCTAAATGAATTGTTATTCATTCCTTTGGAAATTTCTGTTTGCCCTTGCCCCATTGTATTTGGCCAGCACTATCATAATCAAAAGAGTTCTGTTAATACTGTAACAGATACCAAATGCTATTTCTCCTTTACTCCTTTTATTTTGAGGCATCGTTTCCAAATTATATCCTGCAAAGGGGTTTTGTCAGTCAGCAGAGTTATTCCATGTTCAGCTGCGCACCAACCTTATTCATCCTACAATGCTGCTGTGAAGTTTGCGGTCCTTGGGTTCTCTACCTTATTGAAGGTTCCTTGTCAAGCTTTATTTGGGAAATCCTCTCATTTGGCTTCCTTTCACTTCTTTCAGGATGCACTGATCCCCAGCATGCAAACTGTTCAAAGCTGGTTTTCCCATTAGCCCTGAGAGGTATGAGAAATATCGTTCATATAGTCAGGTTAGTTACTGTCTCCTAAGCCGTTTCTCCTTTCAGCCTTCCCACTCTTCTCCTCCTCCACAGCTATTTCCCACTCCTGGCTTAACCCCCTCCTTGCCAAATCTCACCTAGTCAGAAAGCCTCATTACACTGCTTATAAGGCTGCCTATTATGACAAGAGTAAGGCTGCATTTTTTTACGTACAATATTGTGTCAAATATATAAATTGAAGGTTATCTATATACACACATGGTAATCTCTACTACAGATATATAGTAGTCGAGATTGCCATCAGAAGATCTCAGAAATATATACTTTGTTTTTCCTGAAATCCTTCTATTTTATGCTTCTAAGCAACAAAGATAAAAACAAAGGCTATGTGCTTGCGACCCAGATGACTGAAATTACAGGCAAGTAAGACATGAAGGGCAAGCAAAGAATGTAAGTGTGGGAGGTATTTTTCTGTCCTTTCCAACCTCATAGTCAATTTGGACTTGTCTAGAAAGAATCTAATAATCTCTGGGATATTTGATCAATTCCTGTTTAAGCAAATTCTTTTCAGAGTTGATTCAGTGATAACGGAAAGCTTTAGACAACTCTGTTTCCTTTGTGCTTTTTTCACCACATAAAATTTTTAGTGCCAAAGAAGTATGACGGTCTGGTGAGAGGTATTGTAGATGATAAAATAGGGAGACAACAAAATCTGAAATCTTGCAAAAGATATTTCACAATTATCTGCTACTGGATCTGGCTGCTGTTTCATGCTGCACTTCATAGGCTCAGAGGAACAAAAATAAGTGAAGAAAACCTAGTATACAAAAGTTGGTGGGAAAAATCAAATATACATAGGAAATCTTGACTGCTGTATAGCAAGACTACTACACTTGTAATATATGACAAGAATGGAAACAGTTCAGTTGGTGCTATTTATCCTGTCCATAGTTGAAGAACAGTAGGCCAGTCAATGAAATTAAAGGGCAGGAAATCTTACAAAGAAAAAAAAATTCAAAATTGGTGTCTTTTGGCTTACGGCATTCAGGATCCAGGGCTTCACTTACTGAAATACAGCTGTGACTGAAATTAAGGGTACAGAATGCAGAGCTATTTATAACATTTTTGGTTAATATTACTTAACTATAAAATATAATCAGTCAGAATGTGAGTGTTTGGGAAGGGGGGAGGTGTGTGTGTGTGTGTGTGTGTGTGGGAACTGTCTTGTACTCCTGGATTTTCTTGCCCAGGCTTCAGTGTCCTAAATCCTGGGTCCAGGTTACATGAGTCCAACCTTCAAGAAGGGCTCATGGGACCTAGATTTCCATCACGTCATCTACGAATTTTACACTGACTGGGACTGTGCTTGTGCTCTCAGCCTGCTCCCAACTCTGAGCTATTCAACATTGCTTCCCCCCCCCTCCCCTTTTGGAAAAAGTGCTTTAAAATTCTCTTTTTCTATGGCAAATACTTTTCTGTAGAATGAAAATCTTTTAATGCCAGTCTTTTACGTAGCTTGCATATCGAGCTTTGTTGTTCTAATTTATTTGCTTATTAGTAATATCCAGGATGAGACATTTGTATTTCAGGATCTTGCATTTTCAGTGGGGCAGGAAAGTTACTTGCTTGCAAACATCCGAACCCGATGATAAGGAACGCTGGAGTGCAACATCAAGACATTGTGCATAGCAGAAGCATTACTCTGTGCTCTCTAATTCTGGTCCACTGATTTAAATGGAAAATGCTATCATAAAAATGATGAGGAGGAAAAAGATGAGTTATTACTTGGTTCTGCATATGTTCTTCCATATGCTAACAAGATAAAATTAGGTTAGGGTGAAGCCAAGGAGTCATTTTGTACCCATCTAATTCTGCTTCTACCCATTCACCTGAGCAGGGTGTAATTTGCTCGGTCCTTTCTTCTTATCTGCTATGCACAATGTAGGTGCTGCTTCAGGAGCAACACAAATCCTTTTAGTCATGTGCAGCCTCCCATGTATTTGGGCCTTACTGTACTGCAGTTTTATCCCCTGCACACATACCTTTGGTTTTACCAAGCTCTCAAGAGAAGGTTTATCTTAAGCTCAGTGTGAAGTGGAGTTCTAAATTCTGAGCTGTCTCTAAATCAATTCACTCTTTCCTGGTAGAGAGTGTGCCATTCATGCCTATAGTGGAGATAGCAGACTTCTCAATATTAGTTAAATGTTTTATCCTTATTTATCTTATTTTAATTCAACAGTTCTAAAGTACTTTTCAAAGTAATCAGGTATGACAGTGCTGAGGTTAATTAACAGTTGGTATGCTGCCAGCAGCTTCCCTGTGATGGTATTGATGATGATACTGATCTTATCTGATACGCTTTGCTAGGTAAAAAATCCTCTAGAAAGAAGCAAACACATTATGATATGAATGTGTAAGGACGGTAGGTGTCCTTCCTGCTGTTTTATGAATGTGTCTGAAGGATTTCTTTTGTGAGAGAGAACAGAAGCTCAGCCTAACCCTTTTCTGTGTTACACCACAAAAATCTATCTTCAAATGACATCAAACACTTGTCTTAAAACCACAAAGCAACGAAGTATAAAGCAGAGTCTGAAAACTCATCTTACTGATTGCACAGAAGTAGCATCATCCATGTGATTTTGAAGGTCACTTGCTATGTGAAAACATGAGTAGTTCCCATGCATGGGCTATGGACTTGCCATATTTTGAGTTTCAAATTGTCAGCTACTCACGTATACCAACATTAATGAAACACATAGTGAAGTGTTTGTTTTATGAATCTGGAAGCTTTGCAATGTTTGTTCGAGAAGCAGCAGTCTGAGAGGTGTTAAGGACATTAATGCCTTGCCACTTTTTGCTTTTGCAGTACAAGGAGTTTTTTTGGTTTGTTTCCTGCCACAAACAACATAAAAATATAATGCCAATAAATCATGTAAAAAAATAAAAAACAAACCACAAAAGTCTCACAGAAATACATCACTGTGATAAATGCTTGTCATGCCTGTGGGAGAGAAAGAGAAAAAATAAAATCAAATCCCACATGTGATACTGGAAGAAACTGGGTACCGCTGTTAAGAATCATGCCTTAAGAACCAGTGGCGATTAGATTTGTCAAAAAAGCACATGTAAGCTGGTGTTCCTTTTTCAGTGCTCAAAGTCTGTCTCCAGTATTGATCAGCTCTGTCTAATGCTAGCAGTCTGAAAATCCATATGTTTTTACACAGTGTATAAATACTAATGGTTTTTCATGTAGCCATCAATCAAATTTATGTACTGGGCTCTATGCATTTTCAGAGACAGGTAAAGGAGGAGGCCCTTCAGATTACTGGAGTGTTGTTGCTCAGCAGAACTACTAGGATGAAAAGTCAGTGCAAAAAGGAGTTAGCCAAAGGCAGGTGAACAGACCAGGTGTTAACCATGGATGCTGGTAAAAGTTAGCATCCGCACTGTTGCTGTGCCGTTTTCATATCCCTATTGGTGAATGTTTTTCAAGTATTTGAATTGTATTCATCAGTGTTTTTCACTTGAAAGTAAAAATTGAAAAAATATTTGTGTTTTTTCAAAGCATTCAGAACTTGGAAAAAATTCAAAATTTAACCTGATTAAATTAGCTGTAAGGCTTTTTCATTGAAATCTGGAAAAATATTTAAACTTTCTTGATATTTTATTTCTGTTGCAAGTATTCCTGATTATGAGCTTAACATTTGTGTTTAAAACTGGTCTGTGTGTGTGTCTGAAGTCATGTTTCGTTGGCTTTTTGGCTTCGCTTGAATTTGGTTCTCTCTTTCGCAACTTCTGTCATTGCCATCATTTTATTCTTTGGACTTGCCCCTGTTACTTGCTGCTGCTGCTTCTTTAGAAACTTTTAGGATTTCTTTCTTGAGCACAGGGTTTAAAGATGTTAATGTTTTGTTGTATGCTAAGGAAAATGTCAAACTGACAGTATCACTACTAAAAGTTGGCTTCTTGGTGTGGAAGCAATGAAGAGAATTGAAAAGACACACACACCCTTCCCCCCCCCCCCCTCCCCTGTTAATTTCTAAAACCAGCAATTATACTAACCTAGAACTTGAGTTCCTGGCCTAGCTGTTTTGATTTTACAAACTAAAGATAATGTAGCCTGACAAATGTCAGTGTCATTGTTTTCAGATACTGAGTAGTGAGTATTTTATGAGAGCAGGGCAAGTATTAAAGCCAAACTGGTTTTTGCTTACTACGATTGCAGTAAAAAGAGTTCTGCTCTCCCAAGGACTCACAGCTGGGAAAGTAAATAACTTCCTTTGATATACTTTCTCATTTTGAACTCCAACAATAGTAAAGCTGTATTTGATAAATGTTGGTTGGGTTAGATGATGATGAGAACTGATAATAAAAAACTTCATTTAAAAAGGAAGGGAGGGGATGTTTTGAAGCTGTGGTATCTCTGCAAATACTTTCTTTTAACCTGCCAAAAAGCATTCTGTATTGTTGCTCTCTCTTTGCAAAATAGAGTGAAAATCTTGCAGGTAATGATTCTAAATTTCACATAGTGAGATGACTACTTAAATTCACAGTGGTGTCAGGGAAGCAGCTGAGCTGAATACTTCTACTAACCTATCAGTTCCTGCAATCCGGTCCTGTGAGAGCACTTGATACAGTATTAGTCTGTATCCCTTTCTCTCAACAGGGGCTTGTTATTTCTCTGTGCTGAGCTGACTGTTGTTTAGGTGTTAGTCAGATATTGTGTTACTGTGTGCTTAAAAGGGTTCCAAGATGTGGGTATGTCTTGAATTTGCTATTAGTGTATGAAGGCTCATCACAGACTATGGATTAACTTTACCTAGAGCAACCAGGTCAAACATGAATGCTGTGTACAATGTAATTGGTGTTTAAGATAGTATTATCAAGATGTTTAATGCACCCAATTAAAAATAGGAACACTGGAAGTATTTTTAAGAGTTATAGAATTACCTTTAAATTGTTGTAATTATTGGTTTTTTGACTAGAAAAAGTGGTAATGCCTGACAGCAGGCCAATCCATCGGTTCTGTTCCTGGTAATTCTGCTGTCAGCAATGACCCAGGTAGCTGATGATCTTTTTGATTAAGTTTTTTGTTGTCATGGATATCTTCACGCTTACGCTTCTTGTTTTAAAAAATATCATATCTGGTGGCACTTTCTGCCCCAGTATTTCCATGTGGACCTTCCAGAGCTCTTTGGATAATGCTATTACTTCGATGTACGCATCAGATTTTTCCAGTTAGTGTTTCTGTATGCCTAAGCAAAACCTTCCAGATTTGTTTGAGGGAGACTGTTAAGGACAATATTCATGAGACCTGAGGTCTCCTTCAAAGAGGTGGTTTTATATGCAATTTTCCCATTTGTTTTAGGCATTGGTGTTACCACCCATATTAGCATCATTTTTGGTCTCCAGTAAGTCCCTGAAGTAGCTGTGTAAGCTTTAAATTTTTAGGGAGCTGAAGTCCAGGTAATTTTTGATGGGACTTTGTTGTGGTAAGGTAATCAAAGAAGAAAACTTTTTTGAGCAGTTTCTCAAACTTCATTAACAAATCAAGCATTTCCCTTTTTAGTTGCAAAACTTTTCCTCTGTTGCAAGGTCAATAAAGAGGAATTTCTTTGACAGTTTCTTTTTCCAAGATTTTTTTTGGTGTGGGTTTTTTTTTTTTTTTTTTTTCTTGGGGATACAGACAAGACAGTGTTTCACTTGAAAGTTTAGTCAAGGGCAAGTGGTAAACTGACTGAATAAACCATGTGTGAGTTCACTTATAAAAAGAAGTTTTGGTAGTAGCTAGCTGTGTGATTTCTTGGACCCTAAATTTCTTGGCAGAACTCTTAGAAGCCATTGCACCAAGGATTTTATTTCCATGTTTCAATCGTGCAAAGACTCAGAATGCTGTAGGGTAATTCAATATATTGATGACCTTGGTGCCAACGTTAACTAGGGGAGCAAAGGAGGAGAGAGGAGCCTGCAGCGCAGAAATGAATTAGATTTGAATCATGTTTTTCATATCTTATTTGAGCAGTTCTATTTTGTGATACCAGTTTAGACCATCTGCATTTTGATTATAACAAGCTGCATAAAACAAACAAAATATTGACAAGATGTATGGTGTACATCCTTTTACAAATTTAGTTTAAAATAAACGTAGTCCAGCTCTAAAGGAACCTTTTCTTTTTAAATATCCCTTCCTTTAATTCTCTTAAGTGTAAAAAAATGAGCTCACTTTTTGCTTAAACATACGGTACTTAATCAAACTTGTATATAAATTACTTGATTCTTCATACTGCTGGTATTCTTCCAATTGTTTTAATAGACCATAAAAATGGTAATACTGTGGTAAACCATTAAACGCTTTAGCCCAGCAGTATTCCTTGTTTAATAGTTTTACTCATTTAACACTTACGATTTGTAACAGAGTAAATCTAATTTTAAAGTAGGTTGAGGAAGTTAAACCACCTCTGGGGAATAAATCTACACTCCCTTACCTGGAGGGCAATACTAATTGCTACCCAGACCCAGAACAGGCTCAAATGAAGTCAAGCTCCAAGGATTACTAATGAGTGAGGTTTACATTGTATAAGCTAAAAGTCTTTGAATGCTATTTTTTACTTGAGAAACTGGCTGAACAAAAGTCTGAGAAAATCCATTGCAGTCAGTAGACTGCTGGTGCTTTTAAGCATTAGTAATTATCAGCCTTCCTCCTTGGGATGTTAATGATAGTGGTTTGACCTTACCCCAGCATCCCTATCTAAATGTATAACTTAGCCTTCAGTTTGCTTTAAATCAAGCACTAAATCTGTCTGAGTGCCATTTCATATGGATATTAAAAAAACATCAGGGTCTACTTGGCTTCTTTTGTCAGCTAAATCTTGGGCAATTTTGTGAATAAATTACTGGATGAAACTGACCTTTTATTATTTTATAAGCTTTGCGTTGGCCTAAAGAGATGATGATTATTGTTATTATTGTTATTATGTTACGTAACTATATCGGTGGCAAGGCAGGAGTGTTGCTTTGTGTGGAGACCTTCAGCCTTTCTATCAGTTCTCCACTCTTTACTTATAAATCTTGTTAGCTCTATTATGAGGCTGTCCTTTTATTTTTCCACCTCCCCTTAGTTCCCTTTGTTCTGCTGATATATGGGAATGGCAGCATCAAGATTTGTTTAAAACATTGGCAAGCAGCATTTAGACCTTTTCAAAACAAAGTGTGAAAGTATTTGCAATGATTAGCTAGACAAACGTTAAAGATGAATAAATTGTAATGTATAACACTTTGCAGGACACAAAAGAATAGGAGAAAAGAAAAGATTAGGTCTCTGTTCCCTCATTTAAATCCTGTTCAAGCCCAGGGGGTTTAATAGGTGCTGAAGTGGTGTCCCGGAGGGGGTGAGCGGAGCGCCCGGGTGCGTGCACCTTTCACGACCTGCTGTGGCCCCAGTGACCAGCCCAGTAAAACCCAGCTGCTGCCTTTGGATAATGAAGCTGTGGAAAATCCAGCAAGTATGTGGAAATCAGAACGAGGAAAAGGCCCTAGAGGATTTTTAACCTAAATAGAAGAAGCTGTGTCTCCAGCTCTGAAAGTTGTTACTCTTTCCCTATTCTTTCTTTTTGCCTCTGGGATATTCCCAAAACGTGTGCATCTTCTGTTTTATGAGATGTACTTGCCTTCCTTAGATGTAGAGAGAAACAGGAGGCGGTGGACAATGGCATGGCCTCCAGCACTTTGTTTATGAGAACATCCTTCTAGCAATTTTATGTCTGCATGAGGTAGAAGAACTGTTTCTAGCCTGCCCTTGAGCTGTGGATCAAGCATTTTACTGCCTCTTACTCTCTTTCTGCTTTAAAACTTTAGACTCCTTTTGCAGAGTCTTTAGACAGATGAGATTTTTGTCATTTGTAGTGGTGAAGCACTTTGTGCTTCCTTTCTTTTTTCCTAGCCATGTTTCGCAGTTGATGAAGCTGGCATTCTGCATTTCTTTCTCTGCAAAACAGCTGCCTGGGACCAGGCCTAGCATGTTGTCTTCACGATACCTGTAGCACAGCCGTGTGGTGCAAGCGTTGCCTCAAACTTCTTTTATTATTGCTTAGCCTAATGAAATGGGGCTGACTAGTCTGCTAGCCAGGATTGTGTCCAGGCTGCCTACCATCATACTCGTAGCGAAGACTTGGAGGGCTGCGCTGACTAGTGGCTAGCTGCCTCCTGGGAGAAAAGCTCTATTTACCTGCTCATTCTCCAGTCTTCCTGCTGCTAATGTTTGAAAAATCCTCAGTTCCCCTATTCCCTTCCCCCAGGAAAAAAAATAATAAACCAAACACACACCAAAAAAAACCCAACAACAAACCAAAACCAAACAAAACTCCTGACTCCTATATATATATTTTTATTTTTTTTTTTTTCCAAAAGTTGAAGTAACCTAACAAGTGATCATAGTGCTGGGTATCATTCAGTCCCAAGAGAGTGTGGAGGGTGCCTTGGGCACCCAGGCCCAGGGCCACCCCCAGGGTGGCAGCGCTGCCTGCATGCAGGGCTCCACGTTTCTGCGTTTATGTCCCAAGTACCACAGATAAGTACTATACTTGTTGTTGGAAATTAAATATTGGCCTTTGCAAAGTTGCCAGATTTATTTTTTAATAAAAATAATCATAGGGTTTTTTTCTTAGTAGATACACGTGGAATTACAGGTGTTGCTCTGCTGTAGCTGTTGTTTGAGTGGCTGTTGATACTGGGTTTAATTCATATAAGAAGACAAAGAAAAAACTACCGCTCAAAAAACATGTCATCGTCTGGCAATGCTGATTTCTGAACAGTGATGTCTATATAGAATACTGTCTTGTTTATCGTATTGCTAATTTACAGAAATAAATTTCTTTATCCATTGAGCATTGAGACACATATGGGCAATTCACTAGTTGTAACTTGTGTTATTAGCTCTTATCCCTCCACAACAATTTGCCAAAATAATTGCCTCAGCCACAATGACCTTGTTATGTGGTGTTTCTGAGTAAGATGTGCAACAATTTATTTCTTACTGTAGCTTTCTTGTTTAAATTAGCATAATTCCTTCTTAAAAACAAACAGATTGTCTCCTCCATTCAGCAGTAGTGCAGACAGAAATTGTTTATGCTGGTTTTACTTTGTTATTATTTTGGGTAGAGTTTCTATTTTCTTTTGGAAGATAACTAATGATAGATTAGGAGGTAAACAGCTGCTTTTACAGAGTGATGCGTTAGCATGTAGCTTGCTTTTGTAAGAACTGTTTTTAAATACCAGTGTCAGAGTGACATTTATAATGAGGAACACTTTACTGTAGGGGTTGCTTTTATAAAGCCTATCTGAAAATCTGTGCAGATAACAATATACATGTAAGGGTATTTCCTAGTTTGTGAGTAAGATGTGCAAAACTTATTTTCTACTGTAGCTTTCTTGTTTAAATTGGCATAATTTCTTCTCAAAAAACAAACAGATCTGACTCCTCCATTCAGCAGTAGTGCGGACAGAAATGGTTTATGCTGGTTTTACTTTGCTATTATTTGGGGGTTTATTTTCTTCTGGAAGATAAGTAATACACATGTGAGGCTATTTCCCAGCCTTTGTTTCCTGTCTTTTTACCAGTTATTAATCAACAAGAGGACCTTTCTTCCTATTCCAAGACAGTCTTCAGTGAAAGACTGTGGCACAGTTTTGGGGAGTGAACACAAGTGTTCTGTACCGGTAGGATCATTTTTTTTTTTCATTCCTCTTACTGGGAGACCTGGGAGGGCCAGCTTCCCTCCAGGATGTTGACTTCTCTCAAAATTCTTTGATGTTTAATCAATAAGGTAAACATTTTAGTGTTTCATTGACTCCTCCTTATATATACCTACAATATACACATTCCAGAAGTCAGATTCCCTGGTCTCCTGATACATTGCCTACTATTTTTTGCTCTACTGGTGTCAACACTGATTTAAACTGTAGGTTGCAAACCATAATCAGATAATCACAGATTTTATATTTGAGTTCCTTTAGAACTGCTGGGTGTATACTATGTGCTTCCATTCACTTTATCAATTTATTCTAAAAGCTTCTATTGAGGGTTCAGTTTGAGCAAGTATTTTGTATTCACCTTACATGGAGAAGCTCTCCAGTCCAGAAATGCCACTAAGCTTCCCTATGGCAAACATGGATGTGTAGGATTCATTCAGTTTGCCTTCCTTGGATGTCCTTCATAAGCATCCATCAGGTCTGTGTGCTCAAACAGGCTTGCTGCTTCCTGTGAGTATTTGAAAAACTTGCTATTTTAAATTTTTATGTCTTTCACGAGTTACTACTTAAAATCTTTCCATGGCATTTTTTTTTTTTTTTTGTTGGTTGGTTTTATTCCCCCCAATTCTGGTTTGATATTGATTTTGTCAGTTTGTTACTTTCAATTTTCTCAGGCGCATGCAACTTTTCATTTTTGAAAGACTTTTTTTCATGTCTAATAGCCTCTTTTACTCTGTTATTTGAGCACACTGGCTTTTTTTTTTTTTTTGGAAGACCATTTAAAATTATTTTTTATAGGTAATATACATGTACTCTGAGATTTTACAGTGATGCCTTTAAACAGTCTCTATGCCAGTTTATATAAAAAGAAATCTTTAAAATATTTATGTGAATATTTTAAAATTGTAGCTGATTCTTTTTAATTTATTTTTAACTAGCTTCTTCATTTTTGTATCATTCTTCTTTTTCAAGTTAAGCAAGCTAACCTTTCAAGTTAAACCTCTTGTGAGTTTCCTTTTGGGTTTCTTTTTGGCTTTTTTTTCTCTCTCATAGAAGCAGTTTTGTATCCAAATGTGGAGTAGTGTCTATTCCAGAGTTTTTCTTGGATAACTTCATCTTAAATCTTGAGCTGATTCAAGAATTGCTTCTCATCTTGTGAATTTTTTCATTAGCTGCTCCAGAAAGCAGTACTTTGTGGTTTAATATGTCCGCCAAACACGATATGTAGCCATAGTATACTGATAGGGACCAAATAAAATCTGTCATTATTACTGTGCTTTACGTCTTCACAGCTCTTCACTCTCCCTGGCAATTTGTAGCTATTGTCATCCTAGTATGTTTTAGATATGTTTTACATTTCTATTTTTGTATATCTTGCTTTGCTGTCCAAAGCTTTGTAGAGAAATGAGGCACTTTTCTAATACTTGTACAAATAATCAGTTACTAACCCTTAGTCATTCTTTTTGAAGCTTAAAGGACAAATTCACATGAGATAACATGTTCCTGTTCCACTCATTTTGGTGATAACGCATCTTTCCTTTCCCTGCAACTTTGAATTGCAATATCTCTCGAGTGATTCTGATGATTTGCAGTTGTGTTTTGTTACATCGGTACCTTTTCATCCTGTGTTATACCAATTATACTGCTGCTTGATTTATCCTGTATGCCAGTGCCACCTTTTAGATCTTCTGTAACAAACTGTGTGTAAACCAACTATTTATTCTGTTCTTCCCCTTAAAATCAGGTCAGTGGTGATTTTCAGGACTTTCTTAAGGTGGAATGCCATACAAGTCCTCATTAATTTCTTCTAATGAATGACAGAAAACCTTCATTTTAGGTATTTCCTATCATCACTCTTAATCAGTTTCCCAATCATCATTTGTTTTCTCTCCTTAATCTTTTGAGTCATTTTGTCAAATCTACTAGGAGTTCACTTTTTGCTTTCAATCCTTATGCTCAACCTGGAAAAATTCTTCCTAACTATACTTACTCTTCCTGAACTTCTCCTCAGTTTCAGCTTTATATGGCAATTACTCTCATTCTGATACACTACGGACTCCATCACCCATTGTGTACATGACTCTTGACTAATTTGAGTTAATTGCAAGTTAATTACTATTTAGCAGATTTGATTTTCTTCATTATTTGCTGAGCTACATGTTAAATTATGCTGTCTTTATGAGGAAATGACTTTCCACAATTACAGATATATGCCCTGTTCAAATTGTTTGGCACTGTTAGATGTGGCCATAACATTTTTGCTTATGTTGTTCTTTTGTTTATTTGAAAACACAGTTCTGGAATATAGATTACTTTTTTACTCTTTGACACTGCTGCAGCTATCTCTAGGAGTACAAAAAGCTCTCGTGTATGTCCAAGGCAATATTTCTAGAAATTTTGTTATAGATGTGCAAGTTTGGGAAAAGTGTGATGTGGTTTTTATCTTGGGTGTTCATCTAGAGGTATTATTTACACTGTGACCAAACAAACTTTATAGTAAAATTATGCAAGATTAAAAAACACACAAAAACATGAGCCAGGCTACCCAGCTTGTGTAACAAAGTTGAAGAGAATAATGTTTTACTTTAGCTTTTTTGGGACACTTCAATGGTATGGTCTCTGTGAAATTTGGCATCACAGAAAACATTGATTAAAAATAAAGGTATCTTTTTAAAATATATTCTGTAACTGAAAATTATTTCATCTCTAAGTACAGAGTGAATATTGGATTAGTGCTCTTAATTCTTGGGTTATGCAGAGAATTTTTTATGAGAAGTTTTAAACTGTTTGCATAGGTGATCTCTGTCTCTAGATCATTGAAAATAAAAAAAAATTAATATGATGTGATCACTCCAAATTTTTTGTTAAAACCTATGCCTCCTAGACAGAAAAAAAAATATTTGGGTGTTTTTAGCTACTGTGTTTGCTCTTGCATAAGTCTTAGTTACAACTCTCTATTTTGTAGTATCTGCTGATCAAAATCATGACGTCCTCCTTCAGACTTCTCTCAGGCAATTCTACCTTTAACTCTCTGTTCTAAATTATTGGGAGCTTATCAGGGTTCCAGTAGCAGCATTTTGGAACATATAATCACAAAACCTTAAACCGTGACCAAAAACTAGTCCTGCAATGTTACAGTTTCATCAAATTTAATGCCTATATAACTTCTTACAATGACTTCTGCTAGGTGTGATCTTATTTGGTAAAGCTGGTGTTTACGTACTAATTACTGAGAGCTATGGTCCCTTGTTAATATGGTGCACATGGTATTGTAGGTTACAGTACCAAGCGGTTCCTTGGTAGCTCCTAATGAGCCAGCATGGCCAAAGATGGTGCTCTCAGCCATTGCTGCACAGGGCTTTCAGCAGCACTTTTGCTGGAGGCAGCAGCGTATGGCCAAGGTGCTGTGCGGCTCCTCCTAAGTGTATGCACAAGATGCGTTATTGAAACTGTTGTTAAAGGTTAGCAGGGCTTTTTCTCTGAACGCTGTGTATCAACATCAGGTATTATTCAAATATTCTACAAGTAATCTGAATAAAATACTTGAGATAAAATATATGCAGGAAGGAGAGGCAGACTCGTAAATCTCAATGATAAAGTGCTCCAATCTCAAAAAATAGTGCAATAGTTTTTTCTTTTTCTTTTTTTCTGGAAAGTAAACATGTCCATTAACCTGATATGCTTTTTGGTTTGCATTTAACTTCAGTAAGTGTGGTGGTGTTAACTGTTGAACTACAAGTTGATGGAATTGCAATGGTTTTGTTATATGAAATAGGTTTATGACCAAGGAAATGCAAGGATTTTCAGTTAATTACTTTTCTCCTGAAAACCTTTACATTCCTGGGAAGTGGAGAAATTCAAATCCCTTGCATCCTCTCCTCCACTGCACCCTGCCTCCTGTTGTATGAGATTTTTAACCATTAAATATTAAAATTTGCTGAAAATTTTGTTGGTGGACATACCCATCTTGCTTTTATCACATTATGCTCTCATTTAGTGACCGACATCTGTAACTTACAAACAGCCCTAAATTCTGGTCTGTATTTAATTACAAAATTAACTATGTTATGTAATTTTGAATTTTTGAAGAGGCACTGATACATTTGTGCTTTTGAAGGAACACAGATTTCTAGGGCTTCTACTTTTTTTACTGAGCCCCCTCCTGCTCCATTTAAGGCCTGAATGAAAACTAGATAGGCAAACTTTCTTAATTGTATTGTGATCTTCTGTGTTACTGAAATTAAAGGATGTGATTTTGAAAGAAGAAAATTTGCCTGTGGTAGCATGTGTGTGTTAATTCCTTCTGATTCTCTTTTGCCTCTTGAAAAAGAGAAAGGAGATTTTTATGTGTTGTGAGCTCAAATTGTAGCTTGATCTCTGCATGAGAGGTGAATGTCTGTGGTAAATGTGGCTTTCTTAATGAGGACCTGCTGTTCTGCATGAAGCACGGTCGCAAATAATAATAAACAGCACCCAGTTTCTGCCTTTGCAGTAGGAATAAAAGGCTAGTGAATCTCTTCTCCACAGTCGTGTCAACAGCAGGTCCTTGTTACCTGTCCTCTTCAGCTGAAAACTGATTTAATCTCTGATGGCCAGAATGTTGCCTAAGCTCAACATCTTTGTTGAATTATTTTTCAAAGCAAAAATAAATATTTTCCTCTCTTTTTCAAAATGTTTTTGTTGGTACCCCCTGAAGCTGATCCTGCTACTTTCAATCCATTAGATTGCTAATGGATTTTCTGGACGCTGAGCCTGTGAGCTGTAGGAATTGCAAACACATGTGATCCCAGCCAGACTCCTGAACTGACAGGTAATCATCTGATTAGGAGGTAGGAAATCAGGTTGTGATTTCTTTCAGAAAGGATTTGCCTTATTCATGATTTTCCACTAAATGCACAAGAGCCTACTTTCCATCTGGGGAACATGAGAAGCTCTGTAATGTCATTATGAATAATATCGCATCCTTCAGTTTCTTCATTTTCTTGTGTGCTGGTTTCCTCTGAGTGATCTTCAGTTACCCTGGGCTGCAGGAAGGAGGCACAGGAAAGACAGTGGAAGAGCATTTGTCTTGAAAGGAAAAAGTGAATCAAGATCTGAAGAGGCTATCCGCTTCAGGAGGATTATCTTGGCAAAGTAATAGACATCTCTAGTATTGAATGTTTGTTTATAATGACGTTAAAAGGAACAGTGAAACTGGATGGAGGGGGAGACAGATTTTAATTTATCTTGGAGTCTAGCATTGAGACTCATAGGTCTTCCCATGGGTGTAAGGAGACACAACTTGAAACAAAATGGTTGGGCCTGTTCTTGTTCACCTGAGGAGTCCTCCTGCTGACTCACTCTCAGAGCAGATAAGTAATAAAGATAGGTCTGTGTGGAAACAGTGATTCCATGTCACTTAGCTGCAGATGTTTATCGTGCTTCGTTTAGAGATGATGACCACACTAGAGAAAAGCAGAGTTAGAGTTACTGCTGAGGCCCTGGAGGCTCCTACATCCGAGGATCCATCTTAAGGCTGAAGGATTTATACCCTTTATCTGACTCAAGGCTGCTGCAGACTTCGTGACCGACTCAGAATCAAAAGCCCCTTTAAAGGTTCAAACTTCATAAATCTTAAATCCTGTAAACATCCTCGTTCATAGAGTACCAATTCCAGGAACGTTTCAGGAAATACTGTTACAGTAACTTGGAGTCATGTTTTCAGCAAGGAAAATCAATTAAAAGAGGGGAGAATTAGATGAGAAATCTCAGTTGGGACTAATTAGAAATATTTCTGAATGGGGTTAGTTAGATGAGGAATCCACTAAAACCATGCAAAGCCATGGCTGTCCAGCTTCCAGCAGACTGAGTGCAAAAGGAAATGAGAGAAAATCCCAGAGGGGATTTCTTTTGGAAGGGGAGAGAAAACTTCATGGCTGATGGAGTCTGTTTTGTGCCATTCCTTCTCTGAAAGGAGTTTGTACCAGTCTGTGGTTCAAAAATACTGCTTTTTGCAGCAAGTCACTGAAGCAACAGACACTACAGGGGGAGAAAAGATCTAATTCTGTACCGGTTGCCGTAAGGTTTGAGATTAGCCTCCTCTACCACCAAACCCAAACTGAGGCAGTGCCATATGCTGGGGTGAACACAGAGTCTCGGGACGAAGATAAACAGAGATGTTCTTGGTGTATGGTGGGAGTATTTGGGGGTGGATGTGATTTTTTTTTTTTTTTTTAAATTGCATTTTGGAGAGGAGCAAAGAGCTTTTTGTGAAGATAGCTCCCTCTTTTCCCTTTACTTTTTTAATAAGTCCAAAAGGAAAAGTTTCTAGAGATATAGTTTAGGATGTAAGCAACTTTAGGACTTTAAGAAATCTCAGTTCAAATGAACTAAAGCTTATGACATCTGCATGCTTTTCTTCTGGTGTCATTGGTCTGACACTTGTGCCTATATCTATTTTTTTGATGCTGCATGTGAGATGATTATGTCAGTGGAGTAGCTAATGTTGTAAGCACACCTTACAAATGGTTCCCTTTAAAAGGGGAGTTAGAGTGAGGGCCAGCAGCTCCTTGGGAGCCTGCAGCCGTGGGGATCCCCTGGGGTAGGGAGGGCAGGGCTGTCCTCCTGCCCCTCAGCCCCAAGCTGAGGCCATCGGGCACCTCTGTAGGGATGGGCCAAGGTCAGGCTTAAAGCTTATGTGTGACCAACCAGTACCTGGGACAAGACCAACATCAAAATATGGTTAGAGTCTTCTTTGGTGTTGCTGTTAGAACAAGTTAAAATATGTATTTATAAGGTTTTTTTCCAACTAAACTTTTCAACATTGTCAAGATGTTATTACAGTATGTTGGCTTTTGCCAGTTTTAAATGGTAAGTGTTGAAAAAAATTGGTCTTGTTTTGATAACATTGAAACACTACATATTTCTGAACAAGAGGGGTTTGCGTTGGCTTTATCATGGAGTCATTCAGTGTTCATTTCAGAGTGATATATTGGTTACCTTAATGAGCAATGTTTAATATGAATAGTATATATTTAATGCAAGTATTGAGCTACCTTATAAAGTAAAAGTTGTCTGACCAAAGGCACAAATGAAAATACCACCAGACTTAGGAGGTTTTACCTCTCTTGAAAATATTAAAGCCTATTTGCCAAGACGCTAGAAACTTCATGGATACATCTACTTTTTTCCAGTTACCAGGAATAGTAACATGTGTGTCCCCATGAACCTACAATGAAAATTCTAGTAGTCAGAATTTGGGCAATTATGTCTAGCTGAAAGAAATGCAACATTTGGGGGGCATGTGAGGGTCTGAGCTAGTATTTTTTTTTTTAACGGGTTGGACAAACAGTGCATAGGCTTGTCCTGTGCACCAAGAAGCTGGTTCATCACTCTGCAGTGTATTTTTCCTAAATTAAAGGGCTGGATTTTTATCCTGATGTTTTATTTTTGTGATTTGGAAAAAAGGGGGGAAGAGCATTTTTCTGGATGTATTTGTATTTTGACCAGAAATTTCTATTTGATGCTGGAAAAATATATCTAACAACAGTCTCCAAAGGTGAGTTTTATTTTTCACAAGGCAGTTTTCACATTGTTTGAAAATGTTATCACCATTGCATTTCCACCCCCTTCCATCTGACCACTCTTCTCCCAGAAAACCACAAATATACCCGCCCCCCCCCCCCCCCCAATTCTTTGACAGTGTCATCCAGTACAAGGATCTTTAACACAATGTGCTCACTGTTATTAAGGGTCTTTGTTCGTTTGTTCATCTCTAATGGCATCTTAATTTCTTAAAAGCATCTCAGCTGAAAACTTAAACAGTTTTTATATGTTTCATGATGAAAGAATTATCTGATGGTAACTCAGACTTGCTGTGATCCCTATTGGCTATATTCACAGAGGCTTTAACATGATTATCTTAATCTTTAGGGGGATTTGTGTAAGCATGAAGTATTCAAATGAACTGAAATTCAGAAGAGCTTTTCATAATTCTTTGTTACTGAATTTTTCAGGGAACTGGACTTCTATTACTTAGCATTTATATTTCAAACAAGCGTACAGGAGGTCTTGCTTCTCCATAAATAGCGCTTAAACGGAACAGCTAAGAGTTTTGAGGACTCATGTCCAAGACTTACAAATTTGACTAAAGATGTCATCATCTCTTAACTCCAGATTTTCATAAGGAGACTACCCAAACTTTTCTGAGGTATTGTATACTTTCTGCTGAAGTCAGGTGCTAGCGTAGAAATATTCTTACTTTTCTGTATATCGTACTTTCATGCTGGGTTTCTCGGTGCCCTGGGAAGCTTACAATTTTCCACAAAACTTCTGTTATGACTACAGCACCATTTAATTTTTTATGTGTATATATGTTTTTATGTTTTGGTGCGGTTTTGTTTTGTTTTCAAATACTTGATTCTACTTCTTTGGAAAATTCTTTGTTATGAGTGATGGCTTGAGTGTTAAATTCCATGAGCTGGAGCACCTACACAATATGACCAGGTCTTTATCTGATATTTTGCATATGTGGTTTGCAATAACTTAATTCGCCTCTAAGTTTTTCTACAGATATCAGTAACCTACAAAGTGTCAAATTGTGTACAGACACACTTGTGCTCATTTAGTTTGGACAGAAAATAAAGAAGTATCATTTTCACAATAGAATAAATAACAAAGCAACCAGCCTGGAAAACTCTTTGCTTTTGGAAAACCTACTGGTCTTTCAAATGCTGTCAGAGGAAGACTTTTATTCCTCCTTCTGTGTTGTTTGTGGTTTGTTGTTTTGTTTTGGTTTTTTTTTAATATTACAATTACCCATCCTATCTTTGTAATATTAGGTACAATGGACAGTGTTCCCTGTGTGAAGGCTTATAAGTGTTGTCTTATAAAACAGTGCCTCTACTTTGAACATCTGTAGAGGGTTCTTCAGAAGATGGAGATGGTTTCTTTTGTGAGGCATCAGAGAGAGCCTGAGCTGTAGCGTCTGCTTTTCCAGTACTGCACAGCTGTGAGCATTGCCTTACTTTGTGTGCTTCGGGGTACTTCAGTACACTTTTGTGCAGTTCGCATGTGTAACTGGCAACAGTTTAGAAAAAGAATTTTTTTATTAAATATGTTAAGCGCCTAACACCATTTGGCTTGCAGTCTCAACTATAAAAGAAATGAACAAGAGGGGGGAAAAAGGTTTCATGCATAAAATAAGTGTAACATGAAGTCAATTAAAAATAGAAAGGTGAAAGATCAGTTGTTCCCTCAAATCCTTTCAGTCCTAATAATGTGTTTTAACACCTCAGAAAAAGAAATTGAGTCTATATGTGATTTTTATCTTGACTCTGATCTTTTATTGCCACTAAAACACTTGCGGTATTTAAGAAAGTCTCCTTACAAGTTATTTAATGTATTTATTACAATGACAGTATGTTTCCATACTTTATTATGATTAAAGTTCTCTTGGCTGGACTGTTCTTGTATGGCATCCAGTAAGTGTTTTTGTGTTTCTGCATCGGTGGTGTATGGGATTTGCAATAATGGATGTCATAACCCTCCGCTGAAGCTTTGGAAAGAATTGGCCATCAATCACAACGTATAGTCTTTCAATTGTAGCTCCTAGTAAATGTGTTTTCTTCATTTATTTGGAAGCTATTATGCTGTCATTTAAAAGCACAAAGGAAAGAGAGGAAAAAGCCCTTTTAATGAGACTTTGTGCACTCTGTTTTTAATAACAATGGATTGTCTCACGTTAAATTTAAAGCATGTAGTTCCTTAGCAAATAGTTTTTAGTGGGAACATATAATCAAAAACAGAGCAAGTGGAATATTTGCATCTTCTGTGGTCCTGGTTTTCAAACACAACACGAAGAACAAGCATACATACTTTCCCTATTTTATATTTTGAAAAGTCAAAACTTTCTTCCTCATGTAATTGCCCTTGCAGATCTCATCAGTGATGGTTCACATGCTGTGTTCCACAGATCACAGAGATTTCAAAGCTTGCTTTCTGTTGAGTAAGAGGTTTTTCAGCCATCATCACCAACACAGCTTTACTTCCTGCTTCTCTCTAGCTCTTGCTTTATTGCTTCATCATCTTTACTGATGCTTAACCCACTAGTTCCGGTTTTTGTACCGTCACATAGCAGAGCAGGACCTGAGTATAGACCTCATTGCAGAGCAGAAAGGTTGTTGTTTGCCTTTAACATTTCTTTTTCTCCCTTTTTAGAATGAATGCACAAGTCTTTAGGGTTATGTGTGATTGTGATGTAACAGTTTAACATTATTTTTTTAAAAGCAGTTATTTTTTAGGTCACTTTAATGAATTGACATAGTCAATATTCTAATAAAGGAATCAAGCTGGCATACTTTGAGATAAACAACTCATTCTTTAAAAGCCTTTTAGTTATTTTAGTCTGTTCTGAGATTTATAATTAGTAGAAGTTAAAGACATTGAAAACAAAAGCTTCATAAATATGACCACATTCCTGTCAAGTGTGTGACTTCCATGATTTTAAATGTCAGCATCTGACGACATTTCCATAATTCTCACTTGTTGAATCAGGTGTGTTGTATTGATAGAAGTTCATAGTATTCAAGAAACTTCCATGGAAGATGATGATACAGTGTTTGATAGTAACTGTTCCTTACAGAACAGTCAACAAATAACAGTTTTCCTCTAACAACTTTACTTCATCTTCATTGTAAAGTGCCTCTATGATTTTACACTTGTTCCTTGTTTAGGAAACATCTGCAGACTGTCCTGTTTTGGAAAAGACTTTTCTTTTAAACCTTGTAATTACAGCAGCGTCAGAGAAGTTTCTTCTATCACATTTTTCTTAGTCTCAAATATCTGAACAAACTTGAAGAATTCAGTGATTTGTGAAAATCATTAACTACTACCGCAAGCAGCTGATACTCATCACTTTACCTACAAATTAAAAAAAAAAGGGAGATTGTAAGATACAAGAAAAAAAAAAAATTAGACCAGTACATAATTGCTTCTTTTTAAGCAGACTTTCCTTCTGAAAATACTGGGGAAAAATATATATATTAATAGGGTCTTGTTTCTTTCTCTATCTTGAGTGCAAGTTTTCCTTGCCTTGTGATATAATGGTAGCCATGGTAACTTAACATTTTAATCACTCCTTTGCAGTGCATTTCTTAAGTAAAGAGTATGTAGAACCTGCACTTGATAGCTGAACTAATTAATTCTGCTTTCTTTTAAATACTATTTCAAGATAATTGTTTTTACTTTAAAATAAATGAAACAAAAAAAGCCAATCTGTGAAGGAGACCACAAATTTGCATTTGAAATTTTGTTGTTGGATCCACCTGACTGAACGAAATGGATTTTCTGTGCTTATAAAATCCTCACCTTTCCAAGAGAAGGAGGGAAATCCCATGACTCTAAGGAAGCGCTTGTATCTCATTTAATTATATGTCAGCAGCAGTTCTGCAGGCACTGGCCTTTCAGCAGATGCAGCATCTCGGAGAATGTGAAAAGAACACTTGAGTTAGTGGCAACTGCTGGCTCTGCAGCAAGTGAAGCCAGGCTTTACTCTAACTGCTTTCAAGTATTTTTTAGCACAGAATCAAGACAAATGTTGAACTCTGTCCCTAATCTGTAAACAATTTTTGATTACTGTATTTATGTGGGAAACAAGCATGTGTCTGTAGTAACAGTGTTGGTAGTTCTGTTGTAGGGAATGCTTGTCAAGACTGAAAATTAACATTTTTGCTTCGGATTTTGGATTTATGGATGCTCCAAAACACTACAGAGTGAAAAGGGAGTTGGTAATAGTCTGTCATTAAGTGGTACTTTGGGTTTTGTAGTTTCCGTATGTGCTACTTGCCAGGTGATAACTTTATTTAGCTGTGCAGTTGGATATTATTATTGAAACGCACTACTATGAATATTAAACAGAATATGTGGTCCTCTAATCATATAAGTAATCTTTTCCGCAAACTCCTTGCATAGAGGAGGTGTGTCTACGCACTTTGCTTTCTGTGACTGTGGTACAACAGTATCATTGCTTCCCTAATAAAGAATGTGATTTATTTTTTTTAACAGTTAAAATTTTTATTTATCTACCTTCTTTTTCTGTTGTCTTAAATTAGAAACTGAAAGCCCTTGGTATCAATGGCTAGATAAGGATTTTGAGGTCTGTTCATCTTGTGGATGCTGAAGTTGACACGTGGTCAACTGGCTGGCAGAAGAAAACAACATGGTTTCTTTGTATCAGATTGAGTATTAAACTTTTTCAAGACACTTGTAACAAATCCTGAAAACCATTGGGATTTTCTTTACCTAGGAATTCCTCAGCCTTGTTCTTCTGGATTCCCCAGGAGATAGTAGCATAAAATTAACGTGGTAGGCTTTTATTTGTATTTGTGAAACAGTTGCAAAAACTAGTTATTTTACAGCAGTTATTGAGAGCTGACAGTCTCAATTATTTTTAAGAATCTGATTGACATCAGTTAACTGAATTTAAAATAAAAATCATGTTGCTAACTGTATGGAGAGAGCTTACTATGTAGGAGTCACAGACCAGCTCACTTAAGCATTTTGGTGGCACATTGATGCTTAATTCAGGTTTGAGTCATGTGCTTGCCATATCTTTCCTACATGTAGAGGAAAGAATTTCCAGTTCCCCTTCCTGGGCCTTGCCAGCCTTCTCTGCCTCTGCTGGAGAAACTGTTTAAGCAAGAAAAAAGTTTGGAGTAAATCCATCTCTGTGTTAACAGAACTTGCTTATAGTGTTGTGCTGCAGCCTTCTTACCCGGTGCTTCCCACTCTGGCTTCGAAGGGAGGTGTAGGAGGTAGAGAGGAGGGTTAAAAGAACTGTATGATTTTTGTTTAGAAGTTGTTGTCAATGGGTAATAATTTAGGCAGGGGGTTTCAGTGGCCTGCTGCAACTAATAGAAACCTCAATGAAACCTGTGGAGTTAAGCTAGCCTTTGGAATTTTATGTGCTCTGTACAGTGTGATCAACAAATACCCTGGGTGCACCTCACTCGGTCTTTTTATGCTCATGTTTTAAAAGGGTCACTCAGTCATTCATGGGAGGGAAGTGGAAGGATGGGTGACTTCAGAGGGGCACAGCTTGCTGCACTTCCAAATGTCAATGCAGAGATGTTATTTTAACACAGGCATTTTGGAAGCTGGGAAAGATGGCTCTGTGGCAGTACGTGCAGAGATTTAGAGTAGCAAAGTGAGGGATGGGTGTGTGAGTCAAGAATTTGGGGAAGCAAAGGCTTTTTCTGTACCTGGTATGTGTCTTTTTGAAGCCCAAAAATGTGTCTGGTAACACATGTGGGATATGTCAGCATTTGTAGATGTTTCTTGTACACTGTCAGGAAAGAAGCGTAGTTCTTTATCTGCAGTAGTACTTCTGCAAGGAAGCATGAATTTAAACGGGAGAGCAAACACATCAGCATTGGTCTTTGTCTTAATATAGAGGAAGAAAAATATTTGGTCCAAGCCTTCTGCAAGATCTTTGGACAGACTGGTCAGGAATATTGTGAGCACCACGTTCAGTGCCAGGCACCATGCTTCCCAAACTGGCAGAGCAGCTGAGCAATTTGACTGTGCTTTTTGCAGACTGACTGCCTGGGATATAGCCAAATTAGAGAGCCAGTTTCTCAGTCTTGATATGTAAATAAAAGAGGGTTGGGTCCCTAAGTATCAGCCCCTTAGACTAGAAGGAAAACATCTAAGAGGGGTTAATGAGTGAATTCCCTAAACCACAGTGCAGTAGAAGAGGGGGAGGGTGTGGGGAAGGCTAAGCAGCTTTTTTTTTTTTTTTAAGGGGAGGGGACATTCATTATACTTAATCAAGAGGAGAATAATCTGAGAGTCAAAGGCCCTTAATTATGTTTTCACTTGGTATGAGTTTCATTTGTCTGACAGATCTCTTTGGCAGCCATGCAAAGAGGCTCAGATATATTAGAGCTGTTTGTATTCAATATATCAACTGTTACCCACGTCTCTAGGCAGAGTTCACACACAGAAATGAAAATTCACCTACACTTCTCTAAGGTGAAGGAGTCAATCCCCAAATGGCTGCAAACTGTATGCATGTACGAGAACTTTGGGTTGCAGAACAGAGTGGTAACTGCTGAATGTGCAGAATGGCTTAATTTCCTGTGTGCAGGGCTGAGCAAGGTTATTAAGAAGCCTTTTCAAGTTTAAGATTTTCCCCAGGGAAACTCCAAAAACACAGCTGCTTAAAAGGAGAGAAAGAGAGAGAGAGGGGGAAAAAAGTAAGAATAAAAAGGGACTGAAATGTGCAGATGCTGGCTATGTGCTGTATAGAAGCTGGAGGCAATATTTTGTACAAATCTGAGATGAGGCAAAGTAGCAGCAGCAGGAACTGGAGGAGGGACTGCTCTTTCATCCACACTTGCTCTTGCTCCCGATACCTTACTCAGATGTGTTGCAGGTGTAGAGAGTTGCTGACGCATGAGAGAATAAAACCTGCAAGTGCTGAGCAAGTGTTGAATCAAAAGCTATGGCTGAGCAAAGGGCGAGAGAAGGAAGTATGGATTTAATTTGACTAGTAATGATTTGGGGAATCTGTATATGTGGGACTTTGGTTTGGTAACTTTGCCATGTCATTGGAAATAATTAGTGTGAATGGAATCCACTGGCTTCTGTCTGGTGCATCTAAAGGCGTATTGTTCTGGAGGGAGAGGGGTGTTTCTGGGAAAAATAGCCAAAGTTAAAGAAATGTGCATGATAGTTTGGGATAGACGAGCTCCTTAAAAGGATAAGACTTCTGAAAGACTTTCTAGAACTCTTCCTAAACAATGAGGAAAAACCCAAATGTGATGTAGAAGTTGAGGAGAAGGCAGTATACGGATCAGGATGCATGTAATTATTTTAAGGCAAAGCAAATGGGTTCAGGAATGCTTTGCAGAGTAAATATTTGCTTTCAGTAGTGTCATATATGTCCCTAAATAAGTCCCAAAGAGAAGAGCAGGGGTCAAGTGGAGTCATGGCTAGCCTTGGAGCCAAACAGCCACACAGTCCCTCTTTCATAGAGAGGTGGCAGAAGCAGTCTGCTCCAGAGCAGCTGGAGTCAAAGACAGAAGCGGAGCTTACAGACATCTTGAAAAGCTGTGGGCATATGGGTATGGCATGCTGAAACCTGAACTTAGCTGTTAGATGATGCAGAGATTGCCAAAAGCTGTGCTACTTCTCTGCAGCAGTCGTGGGTCTTCAGGATTATACTCGGTCTTTTTACGTATGCAAGTGCTGCTCCTCTTACACTATGTACCCAGAGCTATTAGGCTGGGAAAGGAGATAAGAAGTTAGTGTGTGGCTGAGAACTCTGATCAAATAAATATACTTTTATATATGTTTTCACTTACAACTGGAGAAAACAGTATAACAGGAAATTAAAACAGGAACTAGCATCCTCTCCTACTGCTCTGGACATGAGTTGATTGTCCTTTCCCACCAGGCATCCCAGTGCCAGGGTGTGACAATTACTCTGTGCTTTGTTCCTGTGTTGGCTTTGGCATGTCCCCCTCTAATGTCAACATTTGGTGTGTTGTCACTGTATGTGCTAATGTCTAAAGAGGCAGTTATAAATACAACAATGCTCAAGTCACACAAAATCCAGAAAGATTGTGAAACACTGACGTAGAATCTGTTGCAATCCTTGACGTGCTCTCTTAGTGAAGATGGTGCACATGTACCACGCGACTGCGAAGATGCAAGTAAGAATGATTCTCATCTGTTTGGATCAGAATCTAAATGCTAGCACACTTAAAATCCCCCTGAATTCCTTTTACTAACGTGTGATGCTTTCCTACAGTGGGATGCTGTTAAAGGCAGGCTGTCATGTAAGGAACAGTTTCATCTAACAGCATCATGTCTGCACCATGTCAAAGTCTTGGCTGACTTAGTTCCTTGACCAACTTAATTATTTTTATGAAGGGTGCCATGTAGTGTCACAAACAATGAGATGTTTGAATTCTGTCTCTAGAATGAGAGATAAAAATAGCTATTGCTATAGTGTCAGTTAAAAAAAAAAAAAAGACTCAATGTCAGTAACTACCTGGAAAAACAAAGAAGTGTAGAATAACTAAAAATGTATGTATAGTACAGCCTACCAGTTTCAACCTCCACAAGTGACTGATTTTATTTGGAAAGGGTAAACACATTTTAGTTCAGATTTTTTTACATTCTAGAGCTGGAAGGTTTCATAACCCACACTGTATTTTGAAATGTGTATCAAATGGTATCAATTTTTTTTAAATTCCTCTTGGTTTTTTGTATAAATATAGAGAAAAGGGTTATAGAATAGAGTCCCTTTTTAAGCGGCCTAAAAAATCTTAACAGAAAGAGACTTGTTAAACCAGCTGCTTATCAGCCCATATCTATAGTTATCTCCTGGGGGGGGGGGGGGGGAGGGGAAGTGAGTTTTTGTTTGTTTGTGGTTTGCTTTGGTGGAGGTTTTTTGGGGGTGTTTTTTGTGTGTGGCTTTTTGACTTTTTTTTTAATAGATCTACTTTTAAATTGTTTGATGAAAACCTGAAAATGTAGAACAGAGGTACTAATATCACAGTGTCTTTGTGCAGACAGTGAGATTAGGTAACAGTTGAGTCCCATTCCTGCTGGCTCCATGTTTTAATGCTGACAGTGGAGGGTGACACCTTCTTTAGTATAAGTAACTTTTTTTTAATCACCTATATGCATTATGAATCATACTGTAGGTGTCTCTACTTTGACATACATTTTACTCAACTAAGGTTGCATATATGAGAAACCATTTTATTTCACCATTAGTATTCAGAATCATATTTTTTCTTATTTAAACCTTCTTGTTGAATTCTTTAGCAGCTTTAAGTAGACTGAAAGGCTAGTGCAGTGTTCATCAAACTTCAGGTGATACTTAAGCCAAAATTTTGAAAAACGTGTAATTTTGTGCTGCTTTTTTTTTTTGGATACTCAATAAGAAATGCCTTGAAAAGATAAAATTTCAAAACAAATTGGGTTATTCATAAGGAAGTATTTTCATTACTGGATTAATTAGCTTATAGTCTTTAGCAGAAAAAGTAGTTGAGCTTCAGTTAAGCCTGGGAACACTTAGCACTTCTGGAAATGAATTAATCTTTCTGAAACTTCCAAACTTCAGGATGAAATTTTCTGGTGTAAAAACTTAGGTGACTAATATGTTTGGAAATAAATACCTTTTCAGCCAGTTTTGTGTAGCCACTGTGCTGCGATTACAGCCTAGACAACCCTGAGAAATAATTCCTTCCTCTATTCAGAATTTGTGCCTTGTATTTCTGTGTATCTTGGAAAGGGTTTTTTGACCTGTAGCAAGAGACTAATGGTGGAAAACTTGCTCATCAAAGCAGTATAACAGCATAAAGCAGAAGAAATCGCTGGTGTTTGAAGATGAGAAACTGTTCTGTGCAAAGGGCAAGCTCTGTCGTAGGGGGCTGCTCTGCTGCCCGTTGCCATACCTCAAGACAGACCTGGAAAATGACACTCAAAAATTGCCAGTAGCTGGTCATTCTTAACAGCAGAGATGTGTATAAACAGGAGACGTTGTAGTGTAAGTAGTTACCTGCCATATGAGTGACCTTCAGTTTAATATGCGGTTGTCTGTATTGATTTTATCTTACAGCATGTTATTGAACAGAAAAGCAAGATGAGCCAAATCCCCCTTATTGTTCTTGAATGCTGCAAGACTCTTTATGTGAATAAGGGGACCAGGAGGTGACTCTATAAAAAGAATATTTAGCTGGGTTTTTAGATCATCTGCCAGATTCTAATCTCTGTAGGCATAGAAACAGTGGGTTTTTTTCTTTGACAGCCACGCATCTGAAATTAGAGTTTAACTCCTACAGTTGTCAAAATAGATTTTCTGTGGTGCCAGAGCTTTTCCTAGCATCAAAAGAATATTCAGTTTAAGTTTCATCCCTGTCTTATGAAGGACTTAGGTTAGATTTTTATAAAGGCTGATTGCTTACCTTCAGTTAGAAGACCAGGTGCAGCTTTGTATGCCCTCAATTATTGTAATTTCTCCTAAAGGAAGCAGAGTTTAAAACCAGTTTAGATGATGTATGCCACTGGAGGTTACATCTCTATACCTACCCAACAGTAACACATTTGCTGTCAGTCAATGTCTGATGCTCTAGGTACCTTTTTACCAAATTTCAACTTAAGGACCACTGAGGCAGTTGAAATCTTCTGGGCTAATGTAGATCAGAATGGAGGTTGTTATAACAAAAAGGATATACTCCTCAGCCAGGAGGAATTTCTAGAAGGTGGTCCAGTGAATTTATAGACTGAAAATGGGTAAGGAATGCTTCAAACATTTTCCAATATTTTCTTGATAGAAGCTTTAGGGTTTTGGGGAGGGAAAGCAGCTGGCTTTTTGTTTTGGTGTGATTTTGTTTGTTCTGTTTTGTTTGGTTTTTTTTTGCTGAGTGTTTGTTCCCCCCCCCCCCCCCCCCCCCCCCCCCGGCTATTTGCAACTTCCTAACAAAACACAGCTTGGAAATATACAAGTTGATTTTTAAAAAAGTCAAATCAGCACAGCTAAGATGATGCCAAACACTTTATACTCAGCACAAATTTTATGCAATGAAAAGAAAAAGCAGCAGGTTTGTAAATTCCCTTTTGGGACTGTGCTATATGTATGATGTATTTGGTAACCAGATAAGTGATACAGAGGGGAAAGGTCATGTGAAAATATTACAAGAAATAAGAGTTCTTCTCTCTGAAATTCAAATTTTTGACAATAATGGGCTCTTAAAAATGTGACGATAGAGACTACACCAAACATTATGCCACTACAAGTGTGAAAACAGTTTAGGCAAAGTAGGAAGACCTCTTATTTAATGCCTTTAACTAACTACTAGGAAATTATATTCTTCCATTTGTTTTAAATTTCCCGGGTGTCTCATCTTTCCCACAGCAAAAATTGAAGTGTTAGGACTTATTTCCTTCACTGTAGGTAATTGAAATTTATGCATCAAATTAAACTTATCTCCCACATTGGGAGTCCATCCATTTGAGATCCCACTCTAGGAAGCCAATTTTCTATTTTAAAGGAAGAAGAGCAGGTAGAGATCTTGGTCATCTTGGCTGTCATCCTGCTTCAAAGCAGGATCCACTGTACTTTTTTCATCACTGGCAGATGAGTACATAACTGCTCTCAAAGATCTCCAGTTATGAAGTCTTTGCAGCATCCTCAGGGAAATCTGTCCTTGAGCTTAAGTATTCTTACAATTAGAAAGATTTTCCTAATATCTAACCTAAATCTCCTTAGCTGTAAGTTAAGCTCACTAATTCTTGTGGTATCCTAAGTAAAACGGGTGAACCGATTCTTTCCTTTTAGTACATTAAAACTGTTATCAAATCTCCTCAGCCTCTGCTTTTTCTGTAGGCTAGGCATCAACAGTTTATTGAAGCTGCTCTTGTAGGACAAATTGAAGACCTTTGATCATTCCATTTTAATTTTTTTTCAAATTCTTCAACTTTTTCTTGAACAGTGCTGACCAAACCAGATGCAATATTTCGGGTGATAGGTGGATGAACAGTTATTTCTGGAACATAGCATACTCTTATGCCTCCCAGGAAACTCTTCCCTTTCTTGTAAGGGCATGACATTTACTGGGTCATAAACAACTTATGATCTGCTATAACCTTCTGATCAAGTCTTCAGGAGTCCTAGTTAGCTGCTTGTTCACTGTATTTTCTTTGTGCCTCTAAATTTCTTTGTTCCTTTTGAATTGCCTTCACTTCTTTAGATTTCTTTCTCAATTAGTCATAGTTTTCTGGGGAAATTTGGGGGCGACTTTGTTTTATTTGGACTGCTTTTGTGTTCTTGTAGATCTTCCTGTGCTCCTGTATCATCTTCACAGGAAAATGTGTACTCTTTATAATCCTGTTACTGAAAGCATTGAACCAGTGCAGACAGCGAGGGAACCTGACAATGCTTCCTCTCTAATGGTGGATAACTAACACGTGTAGAAAATTGTTTTATATCCTGTATTAGTACTGCATCAGTATTAGATTCATCTAGTTCAGAGGGCTTTTTGTTTGGAAGCTGTTCTTTTGTGGCTTGGTTTGGTTTTCTCTCTTTTTTTTCTTTTTTTTTTTTTCCCCCCAGGCTTTCCCATAAGAGTCTGTCAACAAGCTTACAAGTATCAGAATGTTTAACATCCATCTCTCTATATTTTCTTTTTTTTCTTCTTGTTTTTCATCTGCCTGTTACCTTATTATAGAAAGAAATTAAATGTGTTTCTGGTGACTACTTTTTACCAAATCTGTTCTGACTGTTTCTGATCATCTGGAAGTTTACAACTAGTTCAATTATTTGTCTCAATATTTCCCCTGGAAAGTAATCAGACTCCTCTGTAACTGCCTGACCCTTAGTGCCACCTCCTGTTTTTAAAATGCAGATAGGCACAACGTTTCCCTTTTCCTTCTGTCCAATACCTCAGTGTTGTAATGAATTATAAATTATAATTAATTTTTACATTGCCTCAGTTAGATCTCTAATGAACTCGATCCACCTGAGCTGTTTTGAAAATTTTTAATTTATCTAAATACTCCTAGATTGTTCTTTCTATATTTTAGAGAGATTCTATTTTTCCCTGATTCATTGGTATTTACTGTACTGGCAACCTGCCTGCAATAATGTCACTAGTGCAGGCTGAAGCAAAAAAAGACATTAAACTTTTTGGCCTTCCCCATTTTCCTCTTTCTTGCTTCTCTTCTCCATCCAGTGGCAGATCAGTAGCTTTTTTCTTTCTTTCTTTGTGTATGTGTCTCTCTTATTACTAACACCCTTTTAGAATTATTACAGTTAACTTTACAACCCCTGCTAGTTGTGTTTGTGTGCTCTTGAGTTTTACGCTTTTGTGTATGCTATTCTTTCCTACTTGTCCTTGGTATTTAGAAACATTTTCTAATTTCTGGCCTTTGAAGTCAATAACTAAATTTGTGCTTAGGGCAGTGACATGTTGATGATGGTCTGTTTCGCCTGCACGCTCAGATAACCTGTCTTTAATGGTCCTTTTTAGGAAAGGAACTCCTGGTTCTGTTTAATCTTTATATTTTTCTCTCTTTAAGTGTAAAATTTGCCCATTGGAGATCTGCCTGCTGGAGGTCTGGCAATTCTTTAAGCTTATTCAAAGCCTATTGAATTCTGCTTTCATGAAGACTTTGGTTTTATTTCGTCATATGCTCTCTTTTGTTTCAACATGATTGTCAACTGTTATCTCGTGCTGACGCAGCTAAATAGCTAAATAGTTATTGTCACTACAGTGCGATGACACTGAGAAACTAATTTCCTCTATCACAGACAACTAGAGACCTGTTGGGGCTTCAGGAAAATGTGCAAGCTAAGTGATTTCTGAAGAAATGGATAAGGGTTTGGGAGGGTTGAATCTTGCAGGCGAATTTAGACAATGCATGCGATGTGACAGCTTAAATACTGTGATCTGTTTGTATCATCAAAGTAAAAACATATAGGAGTTTACATTGTGTTTCTCGGGAGATTCTTTTTTTTTTCCCCCCCTTCCTAGTAGCTTTTAATGTTTCATTGGGGTATGTTTTCCCTCTTTGGCTGTGGAACATGAGTTTTCTGAGGACACTATTGAGTTGGCTTTATATTATGGAGGAAACTGTCTGCAAAAGAAGGATGAAGGGAAATATTAAAATAATATCCATGTCTATTAAAAAAATAGCGTGACTGAGAATTATATTATTGATCTACACATGGTTTAATGTTGGGGTTTTTTAAGGTATTCTTGTGTTTACTGCTGCAACCTATGGCCCAACATCAGATTATCTACTAGTAGTTAATATCCTGTGTTACAGAGAAACATTTTCTGAAAAGCCAGGATGTAAAAAAGCAGGACTGATGTTTTCACTTTAAGAAACCTTTCACTGGTTTTCCATTTATAAGCGCATAATTTAAATTTTCTTGCCTTGGAACAATCCCATTCCCTTTCTCATTGAAGTTTTTGTAAGACAATGTTAAATTAGATGGGTAAATGAGCTGGCAAAATGACTACTGAAAGGCTGCTAAGGACACACCAACTTTGGCCATTACTTGTAGTTTTTCGGTTTTAGGAGAACACAGTAGGTGTTGTCCATAAAAGCTGAAGATTTGTCACAGGAGTATAGGGTACTTTTCAGTACTTTATGTGAACTACATATTAAATGTATTTGTCGAATGAAATATAATTCAAAAAGGTCTCTGGTGGAGCTTGCCTATTTGCTCTTCCTTTTTTTATTTCTTGCCTGCATCTGCAAAGGAGTATGTAGTTATTTCAATGATGCAGAATTCCAGAAAGGACTAAGTTGGGCATCCTTTTCTGAATCGCTTGCGTGTAGTAAATATAATTAGCAAACTCAGTGAGTTTGCTAGGTATGCCAGGCACTTCAGAGACTTTACTGCTTCAAATAGGGAGAAGGGAAAATGACATGCAATTCCCGCCCCACCCCACCCCCCCCTCCATCTTCTCTGCACTAAAAAATTGAAACTTATCTCTTCTTTTAATTTCACAAGATCTAGCATGGTTTTTTTCTGCACACAATGTACTGTATAATATTAAGATCAATGAATTTTCTGTTTTTTCCTAACATGCTATGTGCATCAAGAAACATGGCAAAAATGGATTTTATGCATATTTTAGATGCCTACTACACCTTTCACACTGAACAAGATTATAAGCATCTGAAAATGATCACTGAGTATAACTGGGAAGATCAGCTGTAACAGCAATGCACCACCTAGAGTAGCTTTATAAGCATAAAATATCAATAAAACATCTGTGTCAAATAAGTTAATAACTTTTGGTAAATGCTCTGATATTTTTGTCCACTGTTGCCGTATAACTTTGTGCTTTATTTAACATACTTTGAGTATAGATTTTAGTGCTTTGAAAAATACATATAGCATTCACAATAAGAACTTTATTTCTTATACTTGTTTGTGGCAAGGGTAGATTTAGCAAGATGCATTAAACTAAACTTGCAATGTACTCAGCACACTGCACTGAATCCTTCTATTGGCAGTAACTTATTCTAGTTTCAAAGAATAAGCAACTTAGCACATGCTATATGCTAAAAGTGTAAATGCCAGAAATACGGTAGTGCCATCTCCTTTAGCTTGGATACCCTTAATAACATGATGAAATTTAAAAGAAAATGAAACAAAAAGTAACTACATTCAAAAATGCATCCTTAATGTGAGTAGAAACTAACTTGCCATATTTTAGGACACTGAAGTCACACGTATTAATTATTCTTATGCGCCAACATAAGCTGCACCTCCCAAGGTTCACAAATTGCCAACCACCATAAGAATTCTGCTATGTTATTCTAGTGTGACCAGACAAAGAAGGGTGGTCAGACTGTATTAAGGACCAAGAATAGCAACGTTCCATGGAAAAGCAATTGGCGGTGAGGACCTGACAACCAAACTAATTATTTTTGGGATTCTAATTCAGGCTAGTTTTGGTCTGGCTATGGACTTCATGCTCATGAGCAGGTGAGCTACACTGGGAGCTGTCACAGAGCTTGTCTTTTACTGGAATCTCACCTGGATGAAGTATAGTCCTGGAAGTCTGAAACTGCTCTTCTGTGTGAGCAGGGATTTATGGGCAGCTGGGACGCTTGCTTCAAAAGTGAGATCCTGATGCAAACTGAAATGCCGATACTCTCATTCAATGTTGTAAGGAGTCTGAGGAAGAGTTATTTTACTAGAATCATCCATACTTTGAAAATTAGTTGAATTAGATTGTTACAATACTTTCCAGTTGAACAAGCCTTTGTTAAGTGTTTCTGCTTTTCTGAAAGAGCTGGATAATCTCTGTTCTCTGTAAGGATCAGCTTACTCTCAGAGGATTCAAGGAGACTTTTTCTGTATTGTGACGGTACTCTATAAAGCAGTCTTATTACAGAGCCCAGCCAGCAACATAAATAAAACGGAAAAGGAAGAATTTACCTCCCTTGATGTATTTAAAGAACTGGAGGGACAACAGTCTTTTAAAATAATTTATCTTTTTATAGAAGGGAAGCTTTAAAGGAAATAGCATGGAAAGTATGGATTCACATTCTCATGTGGAAAAATATGGGCTCTAATTCAAACACAGTCTGAACAAAACCTTCCTTTAAATTTTGAAAAAATCCCATGATTTAATGTTCATTTTCACTAGAGATGGATTTGAGTCAATCGTAAGTTCAAATAACCTTTAACTTGACATAAACTTACCAGAGATTCAAACCTAGATGGCAGTCCTGGAGCACTTTGTGTGGGTTTGGGACTCTGGTTACAAAGCAGACATTGATGGATATGGGAGTCTAAGGGAGGGCCATCAAGGTGGCTGTGGGTGCATCGTACGGTGCACCCAACACTGCCTAAAGTGTGGTGCAGAGTCCTGATGGAGTTGAACTTGTCTCAGAGGTGTGCAGCAATAGGTCAAGAGGCCACAGATTCAAATATGGCAAATTCCGACTCAACATAAATATTTTCACTGCAAGAGTGGTAAATTATTGGAATGAGGCCCAGAGAGGATGCCCGTTCCTGGAGACGTTCAAGACTTCACTGGACACAACCCTTGGTAACCTTCTTTAACTGCACTTGTTCTCCATGTGGATTTGGAGTAGAGACCTCTGGAGATCCCTCCCAACATTCTATGGTTCTGAGCGTCACAACCTAAATATGATTTATTTGATTGTCACATTTTTGCCTTTTAAGTTAAATTGACATTGGAAAGGTTTCCATATCTTTGGAAAGAAATATTCAGGAAGGTCTCTTAGTCAAAAAGCTGAAGAATTTCATGTAAATTGGCAGACTTATAGGTACTTCTAAAACCCAAACAAACCTCAACTCCTAGACTTTTACAGTCTGTCCATGTGATTCTGAACTTACCTTTTAACCTGGCCAGCAGCTTACTGAATGAATTGCAAAGGGCATAACTGACTTCTAAGCCAAGACATACAAAATGAGCTAGACTGTCCTCATATCTGTATTATTAAATGCATATGTTGCATCACGATGAGTCCCAGAAGGAGCCACATATTGAACACTGAATTGTGTAACCTTTGTATATTCACTTCATCCTTTTATATGCTTGATTAATATCTATACAGCTACTCTCATAATGTACCTAATTTTTATTTTTTTAGTAGTGCTGTAAAATATGGCATTAGCATTGTATAATTTCTGCAAGTTTACATACCTTTCTATACAAATTTTCTAATCTATTGTAGACACACAAGATTTTTTCCCTCCAAAATTAAATAAACATTTAATTAAATAAAGATTTTCTCTTCAAAATGGAGTCTACAAATATCTAATCCCAGAGCTACACTTTCTCAACCTTCCTCCTCTTCTATGAGATGTTGCTATGGTTATTACCCTGCTGGGTAGTCAAATGCAGTAATTTGTTTAGCAATTCCTCTCTTCCACAATACTGTACACATATACAGGAGGCTTGCATTTACTAAGCACATCAGTGTGACAAGTATACTGTTTTTTTACAAATCCTTCTAATATGAGTCGTGGTTTGTAAGGCACATATATTTTGGGTTAGTAACTGAAATTCTTATCCAGTAAAAATAAATTTCTTTGGTAGCAAAAATAAGTTTATAGCAAGCTGTTCCAAGTACTTCCTTTCTTTTCCCCTCTCTGCAGAAAATTTGATGGCCCTTTTCTTTGATAGAAGGGGCAACAGTTTTCATGTATATGTTGGTTTTTTTTTTAAATTTGCATTATTAGTTAGATGGCAAAATAATCAGAAGGTTGGAAGAAGCTTGAGACTTAATCAAGTTCAGTTAAGAGCAGGAGTATCACACTGACATCTGTTTAAGAAAATTGCCTCTGTAATGTTTCAGTATGGTCTGACTTGCTTCAAATCTCAAAGTACGGTTGCAATATAAATGGTAAGCAATGATAAGATTTGCAAGGGTTTCTTTGAATAAGGCATGCATCTTCAAAATTGCACAGTGTTTATAAGCCACTTAGTTTATAGGCTTCTTGAAACAGTTGGGCTTTATTGAACATAAAATATAATAAACATAGAGGAAGGTTTTGCCATGGAAAACAGGATAAAATTTTGGGTTTCACTTGATAGATGGTGGATTTTTAAGGGATTCAGCTGCAGAGGAACTGAATATGATCATTGTGCTAAGTAAAGAAGGTGCTGCATTGCAGAGGTGGATTTCAAGGCTTAAAAGGGCGAAGAGAAAGGAACTGATATTTAATAAAAAAGATGCAAGCAAAATAGGTTGCAGGTTAAACAAGAGCGGGTTTTATTTGGACAGAAAACCAGCAGCAGATTCACATTTGGGAAGTATAGCAGAGGAAATCAGTAGTGCTCTCTTCATTTCTTTATTCAGAAAATCACAGAAAGAGACCAGGATCAATGCTACCTTATCAGACTGTGTACAGGAGATACTTTTTGCCACCATTTTTTAAGACAAGAAATCTATTCACACCTGATAAAAATGCATAAGGTAATAGGGCTTTTTGCTGGAGGCTGTGGGAGAAGATTCCCACCTCCACCTGGCAGCAAGTTGGAAGGTGTTAGACACTGATTTTGTGAGTCCTTCCAATGCATTAGAGATTTAGCAAGGTACCATGCTCGTGTCCAGTGATGCATCTTCAGCTACACTATCTTGTTACTGTTGCTGTTCCTTTTTGTTTTGCAGAAGTTGTGTATTCTTTTGCCCAACCTCTGGCTATAGGACCAAGTAGTCCTCCTCTTTCAATATGCACATTTCATTTTTTGACAACTTAAAATTGGAATATGCCTACTAAATGTCTACTATACCACTTTACCAAGTAATGAAGTGGTTATTCTGCTGTGAATTCTCCTTAGTTTCATTTAGTCTTGTCATAATGTTTGAAAGAATGGAAATTCCACCTCTTCCTTTGGGGAAAGTATTTGTTCTGTAGTCTAATTAATCCCATAGTCAGGTTGGTTCTTCACATTATTCAAACCAAATATTCTTAATTAACCCCCTAGCCCTTCTTGCTTTGCATGCTCAGCAGAACACATTAGAATTGATGGTCTATGGTCATTCTGGCTCCTTTTGTACCCTGGGGCAGCTCCCTCTTGAAATTATGTCGGGTGCACTCTGATAGACTTTCTTCTATATCCTGTTGCTCTTCACTGTTCACAGACTTTTTCAGGATGGAAAAACTCTGGACTCTGTTTTCTGGAAGGAAAAAGTGAGAAATGGAGGAAAAAAAAAAGGAAAAAAGAAAAAGGAAAAAAAAAAAGACATTAATCTTTACATGCAGTTTATGAAAGCCTATGGGCTTGATTCTACCAGGAAGTGGTCAGCCACCTGGCTGGGTTTCGGGTTTAGTCTTAGCTAGTTCTGTGTAATCTTGATAAAAAACCCAAGGCAAACACAACTCTGTGACTGAATGTGGTGATGTCCATGTCCTGTCCGGTCCCACCACGCCGCACTGGAACGTATAATAGTGACAATACTGTAACAACCCCTATACGGTGAATAAAGTAAGGGTCATGGAAGGGTTTACATAAATTTATCACATGTTGCTTCAGTTCAACATCAGATGAAAGTATAAATAGCATTTCAACCTTTTCCCCCTTTCCATTGTTTGCATGTTTTGGTGCTATCTTTTAGCTATCTGTCTGTTGCTAGGGTTTCAACAAACACTTCTGTTCATTTTGATAGGATGAAATAAGTGTTTTATTGCAATTGCCTGGAATTTTCTTCATTCAGTCTTGCAGAAAAGAATAAGTCTGTCAAGTGCGCCTGTGTTACTGTACTGAACTGTCAAAAATTGATACATAACTCCCAGAAGCACAGAGAAGTTGTTCTCAGCACCTTGACTTCCTTTTCCTTTCTAAACCACCCAAGATTCTCCTAACCTTTTATTTGCTTCACAATCATATAGTAAATTTGCAGTAGACTGACTTCTCATTTCTCACTCAGCCTTCCAGACTGTTTCCTCCATCGAGGTGTTTCTATATTTCCACTTCATCTACAACTGGTTTAAGCCTGTGGGATTTTTCCACAGGTTTGTTGATACTTGCTCTAATGTGCAGAATATTACAGAATGTGAAGTTTTGTGGCAGTTTGGCTAGATATGGAACATTTTGAAATTGCATTAGTTTCCATTATTTGATTTTTCTGAGTGTCTTTTATTGCTATCTTCTGTGCTTTCCTCATCTTCTCTCTCATTTCTCTTCAACCAAGTTCAGTATAGCTTGAACACAGATATGTGTCCCTAAAGGTAAGGAGTTCAGGGAATAAGCTTAAATGAATGGCAGAGTTAGAATATGACCTCTAGCCTTTAAATTTTATGCAAAGTAGGAAAAGTACTAAAGATTCTTTCTTTGAAAATATTAATAGCAATAGCCATATGGAGAGAAAAACTTGACTACGGTCTACCAATTCTAATTATGTTGATGTTATATGTTATGTTGTATGTTGATGTTGAAATTATAATCATGTTGATGATTACAATCAGTAGATTATAATTGTGTTGATGTTATGTTCTGTGAAGTTATATGTTGATGTTGAAACAATAATCGTGTTGATTAAAATCAACAAATTATAATTATGTTTTTTGTAAGTTGGATCAGGTTTCTTGTGGCCTTGCACACTTGAGTTTGGAATATCGCCAAGGGTAGAGATTCTTCTTTTCTGCTCACTTCAGCATGGCTCTGTCATCTCTACACCTCCCAGTAGCAGATCTAGAGAGCAGCAGATCACCTGCCTGCTCCCGTCCCCCTGAGCCTTGCCTCCCTTCTCCAGCCTCAGCCTCTCCTTGTACATCGTGTGGAGCTGCTGCTGCCTGCGCTGGCAGCTCTCCACCAGCCTGAGTCTGGTTTGGCAATGTCTACCTTGTCCCCGAGGCCTCAGGCGTGTCCTGTCTCATTGCTTGGGCTTGTGTATGTCTAGTTTGCTCAGAGGTAACTCTGTCTTCCTCTGTTACGGGTAGTACTTCACTTCCCCAGTCTGCCACCCAGGAGGCATGTGAGCAGACCTTACCATTTAAGACTGAGGCATTAATCCTCAGCGAGTCCTTCCTCCATAAGTCCCTTACGGTCACATCCTTCACCTCATTGAGCAGTGGCCCCATATTTTCCTTGGTTTTCCTTTTGCCGCTATGGTACCTACAGAAGCCCTTCTTTCCTGCCCTTTGTGTTCCTTGCTAATCGTGTTTCTCCATGCTTTGTGTATGTTGAGCAGATTTGGCCTCAGAGCAGCGTAACTGGGAGTAATAGCACAGTATGATTCGCTGCGTGTGTGTAGTTCGACGAGCTTCTGAAGGATTGCGTGCCAGTCAGCTTAGGCAACGAGCAGTTCCTGCTGGCTGCTGCAGAGGAACTAGTGTATGCATTAATGAAGGGGATCATGTCAGATAATACAGTAATGTAAGAATTGCAATCAAAATCCAGAAAGCTCTGTGTCATTTTCTCTAAAATGAATTTCACCCGTAGCAGACCGCTTCGTGTGCATGTGTGTGTATGCAAGCTAAAATGCGGGTTTGCAGCTGTAAACCCTGGGTACTGAGACAGAGTAACTCCTTCAAACTCTTATTCAGCAATAAAACATTAAAAGCTTGTTTCTTCTATTCTTTTGACAACTGTGTCTTAATGACCCAGAAAAAAGGTATCCAAGCAAAACTACAGTAGGACTTTAAAACCCTGAAGGAATTCAGTCACTAAATTGTCTACAATTATTTGACACCCACACATGCTGGCTTAATGTATTAGACTGAGAATATGTTGACAACTTTGCCAGCAGTTTCACATTAAAATCACTGAGCAAAGCACAGAGATTTTATTTTTCACTCTTTATGTGGGGAAGCAAATTTAATAAATATTTTGTGAATATAATTATTTTATGTTAACTATATTTACATTGACATATATAATTTTAAAATAAACTATTAAAGTCAGCAGTAAGAAGTGAGAAAATACATATGTATATATATACAGTTATGCTTATATACAGTTATGCTCGTATAAGTAGGGCTGTGAACTGACTTCATGAAAGTAGAGGTACATAAATAGAAAGAAAATGCCAGTTCAATGTTTTACAGTTTCAGTGCTGTCATTTTCCTTAAGGAACAACTCTGAGTCCCCTTCCCTTCAGAAAATGAGGATCAAATTCTTTTTTCCATGTAGAATTAAAGGTCGAATCCTTTAGCCTTAACTAAAATGGTAATGATTAATGGAAGAATGGTATCTTATGAAATTGTAAAGTTAAAGTTTAAATGGAGGAATTTTTCTCTTCATAATTTTTTTTTTAAATGAGAGATTGAAGATTAAGCAAACTTTGCTCTACAGTGACCTTGTGTCCTTATTAAATCTTACTGTATAAACAAGAAAAGCTTTAGATTAGAATGAAGGCAAAAAATGTTGGAGGAGAGGCTTCACATAGTATTTCTGACTTCTTGACATTGCTACAAAAAAAGTCAGGAAACCTGTTTTAGGTTTTCACAGATTTTTAGTATGATCGTTCAGGAAACTGGTAAAAATGAATAGGCCTTGAAGAACATAGACATTGTGAACACTGTGGAGAATATCAATCACTTCAGGGAAATCTTGCTGAAGATCACAGAAATGTATTAATATTGATCAAAATTAAATCTTTTTTTTTTTCTTTGACTGTCCTTATGCATTTAGAGGAACAGAAATTCTAGGGGTTTGCCAAAAATCTAAAGAGTAACATAATTCTGCTATTTGATGTTGGGCAAGTTAATATTATGCCTCAGTTTCCCTGTCCATAAATGGGGATAATGATACTTATCTCCTGTAAATTGCTTTGGGAACTTTTGATTATGAAAGTTGAATATGATTATTCATTATGTTTGCTTCCTATGAATATTCTAGTGAATGTGTTTCGCAAGGGGATGATTAATTTTCAACAAATATCGGAGACTTGAGAAAATGAGTTTATATCCTCATAAATATAAATGTTCTGTTTCAGATATTGAGGAAATGTGACATATTTGTATTCCATACAAATGAAGCCGGTATTCTCAAATGAGGAACACTGAGCCCACGTGTGTTAATCACATGTTCTTTCATGCCAAGAGCTATCAAGCTTCCCCCATGCCAAGAGGGAATGATTCTGAATGAGCAATATATATATTTAGACAAAAGTAAAGAAGAGATGTAGATACATAATTTACTAGGTTACGGCTATTTCCATGTATTACGGAGGTAAAACATGGGATGTTTACTCTGACAAGTTTTAAATATACAAAGAGTCGTTCTATCAGTCTGTGTGGTATGACATAGGTCATGACTGTCCTGTGCATGGCCCAAAAGTCATTCTAGCGTGACTGTATGGAGAACACTGTGTAATAAGTATATAGTTTGCAAAGGCCTGGAATGTCAATGAATCAGAAAACGGTGATTTGCTGCGATTTGTTTTCTCAGGGGTTGGCCACCATCACTGTGGAGACCCTTCACCGCACAGCTGAGTTACTCTGTCTTGCTGCTGCTGCTCTATTTCCTCTCCATGAAGCTGCTCAGATGGTGGAATCACATAAGAGTTGAGATCCCTTTTAGGTAGGCTGAAGATATCAAGTCTTTGTCTGTCAATAACAAGACACATTTTTTTCAGCCTTGAAATCATATTTGTGATGCATTTGCACTTTCTTTCTAATTTCTCAGCTCTCTAAAAATGTGGTTACCAGATGCTGTAGAGTCATATGTAACATTGTCCTGTTCTTACTCTTTACTCCTCTTTCTTTGTCAGATACTGAATTAGGGTTTATTTTTGTTTGTAACCAGCATTGTGACAAAGTACATGAATTACCTTACCACTTATTCTCCACTTCTTTATCAGAATTGCAGCTTTTTTGTCTTTATTCTGTCATTCATTGGTAGGACATGTATTCCGTGCTCCTCAGTCTGTAATTCTGCTCAGTATTTGTTTCAATGCATCTTTCCTGAGAGACAAAGTCTTCCCTTATGGCTTTTGTCACTGTCGTACACAAATGTTATTAGGAGTATTTGTATTGGTATTCAACTGTGTGATCAAAACAATTCTCATTTTGGTGATTCTTTTCTTCTTGCTTCCCACTCTCTCACAATTACCCTGTGATGTAGCAGCATCTTCTACCAGATAACAATGTGTGTGTGTGTGTTGATTTCTTGTAAAAAAAATTAACCTTGATGTAGGAGTGTTCACAATTAAAAAAAAAAAAAAAAAAAACACGCAAAAAAACCAAACAAAAAACTCCAACAAAAAAAAACAAAACCAAAAGACAAAACAAAATGAAAACCAATCATAAATAAAAACTCCAAACGAGTTCCTAGTTGAAATAATTAAATCTAATGAACAAAACCAGAAAAGTATGATTGTGAGAATGGGTATAAATACTGTTGTCTTCATCTTGCTATTGAAAAGCAACATGTACACGGTATCTTTTTAATTGTTTGAAAAACTTATGTACATAGGTTGAAATGAACAGAATTGTGCTTGACTTTGGGGATGGGGAGTTAAAAGGCAAGTGGGAGCAAGAGGGGCCCATGTCCTTTTGTGCACGAAGAAAAAAAAATATAGTTTTTATTATGAGTTTAATCTCTGTGCCCAGGAAACAAGAAGCAAAATAGCAGGACTGGTCAGAAATGAGTTACATCAGCAGGGATGCTTTTGGGTCTAGCCTTGAATTTGGTTGCCGGTGTTACTAAATAATTATTTTCATCAGCAATAAAAATTCAGCCCTCCTTAGAAAGACAAATGTAAATCTGTCTGTAATTCATGTGAGGAACAATTTCCAATTCTGGTGATGAAACACCAGAAGCATCACTGATACATGGGCAATAGCAGCTAAGGAAAGGTTTCAGGTAGCCTGAAACAAATAAGGCAGTAACTGACAAATATTGATGCAAGATTTCTCTAGGATAGGTTTGGGGTTTTTTGGGTTGTTGGTTTTTTTTTTTTTTTTTTAAAGAAAAAAAAAGAGGTATTTTCACTTACAGGAGCTTAATTGAGTAATTATTGCCTTGTGGGCAGGCTACAGGTCAGCAAACATTTGCTCCAACCCTCTCTAACAATCTGAAGATTAGTTGTGGAACTGAAACTAAAAAAAACAGCAAAAGCAAGCCAACAGGCCAACGAGCTTTATAATTTTGTCAACTTTTATTTTATTTTATTTTTTTCAGAGGTGTGACTAGATATTGAATTGTGCCTGAAATGTGTGATTGTTTTGTCACTTCTGCTGTACCAAGGGATTTTTTTTTTTTTGGCAGTTATCGTAAAATAAAAACTGCCAGTGAAAGAGTTGAGCTAGAGGAACAGATTTGAAAGATTCCTGCACCAGTCAAACTCGCTTAGCCCCTTAATCCCTTACATTGGCAGTTGAATCCAAGAGACATGCAGTAGTGCACAGAGGAGCTATAAACAAACAAAGCTTGAAGCTCTTGGCACCTTAAAAAAATTGCCTGTTTCTCCTAAATACATTGCAATAAAACAATAGCTACTGAACATTAGTGGAGAAAGAAATCAGCCATAAGAAGCTCGAACTAGGTGGTCTTCCAATTGTGGGGAAAAAACACAAAGAAGGAGGTCGAGATAAATCCTGCAAATACTGTATGAGGTTTTTGAGGATTTATTAATAAAACACTCTGGTAGAACACATACAGAAAACTAAACTGTTTGATTGTTTGAATGGTAGAATATTTGTCTTAGACACTGAGACACTCAGTTCCCTGCAATTTAAATATCTGTCTTTGATTAGTTATTATACTACCCCTGCCTTACCACCCTTTCCTAGCCCATAATTGCTCACATTCTGCAACCTTTTTGCTAGAGAATATGGGAAAGACTTAAATAAAATTAGATGTCACATTTTTAAAGTGCAGTGATGACAGCAGGATTCATTCTCATAATTAAGAATGTTTCACTGTGAATAGTTTGAGTATCCTGTTAAAAATGCAATGTGAAGAATTTTTGTGCTGATTTAATGATGCATGTGCCTAAAACTGAAAATGCAGCATCTGAAATTGTTAAGTTTTAGTGGATTGAAACTCTACTACATTAAAAACATTGCACTCCTGTAAAATACAGTCTGTGGTAGAAATACTGCATAAAATAGATGGGAAATAAATTAAAGTTCTTCAGTTGTCCCCTTTATATATGCAAAAGGTATTTATTGGTGGAAAAAACTATATCTTTCTATAACCGTTTTTTTAGTGGGTAGGGTGGACAGTGAGGAACTAGGAGAAAATTGTAGGAGGAGGTGAAACAAAATAAAGCTGTTTAATACTGAATTTGATTATTATCTTGTATTCTTCTGACTTAACATCCCACACATTTACCTTTCTGCCATCTGTGATTTAGGTCTGTTCTCACGATGCTTTTAAACTCTTTGCTAAGTTTTGCATTGATAAACTAGTTAATACCAGTTGATGAACACGCTGGAAAACTAGTTCATGAATTCTGTCTGGTTGTGAAATCTGATTATGAGTGCCTAGGATACATCTCCATTAGCCTAAAACCCTCATCGTGATAGGAATGCTAGTTTGCCTTCTTTTTGCTCTCACTTTTGAAGTAAGATTGACAGGGACAGTAACACAGGTGAAGGACTGTGGTTTAGCCAGGTGTTTTCAGTAAGTAGGCAAGGCTTGCCTGAAGTAGACCAGATGTCACATCAGAGAGGAAGGTTCTTTCTCATCATTTTAAGAAGCAGCAGAAGGAAAGGCTCTAGAGGACAAAATGGGAGCCTTGAAGAACTGTCTTAAGCCTCAAGTTACTTCCCTATGTTCAGTAAACTCTGTGTGGGGAAAAACATTAGGTGTTGTGCTTGTGTAGCCTACTTCATTTGTATAAAACTACTCCTAGGAGTAGTTAGTAAAATATATGCTGCCATGCCTGTGAGGTGAGGACTGCAAAATCATATCCCATGAGAGTCTGTACTACACACAATCTTGTTAGCAATGGAATTTAATAAATCCCCCGTCTCCAGGCTGCCCCAGGTGAGTTTGCATCCCAAGCCACATCATTTCCAGAGCACGTTGCATCCTCCAGCATGGATTCTGCGGATTCAGCAGGGCAAGGCTTGCTTTGCACACCCTCCTCCCTGCTGCTTCCTAAATAGTGTGAGAACTGGAGGGTGTGAAGGCAGCAACTTTTGGATGTTTCTCTGCCTTTACAAAGAGTTCTGCTAAATCAGTGGCCTATCAAAGTTTCTTGCGGGCTTACTTCAGTCTGGAAGCAGCAGAGGCAGCACAAGCGTTTCTAAATCTGTGTAACGCTATACTGGGTAAACATAGCACTCAGCTGTCTGCTAGCTTGGCATCTTTTCCATCATGAAGTATCCTAGAGGTTCTCAATATCTAACAGTACCATTTGATGTCACCTCTCACGAGATACAGGATTTAATTCCATTTCTGTTGTTCTGAAAATGATCCCTGTGGAAGTCAGTACTGCCAGAGAGGTGTCAAGTAGCCACTGCAGGAGGCTGAAATCCTCCCAGACAGTTCATGTGCAATACAGGCAACAGGCGACAGGCACACCATAATGTGGGATTGATATACGATGATGTATTAATCATGTGCCTCGCTGCTACCATCTCTAGAGATCAGAGAAATTATGATTTGTGGTCTTGGTGTGAACTAAATAGATATTCCTTATTTATTTTGCAATACTTTGAAAGCCCTCAAGTCAGAATGGTATTTTAGTTATTTTCCATCCACATCCAAAGTTTGTTCACTATTTTGCATTCACTAAGTCATAATTTAGTCCTAGAATTCATGGGGGACTTATTTTCACTTATATGAAGATCTCTCTGTGCTGTTCTGTCAGTGAAAAGGAGACTTGAAGTGGGAGTAAATTACACTAATATCCAGCTCTGTTATATTGTCAAAGAGATGCAAAGCAGTATTATTATAGTGGGATGTTATGTCCATCTGCTCACTTCAGTTCTCAACACAATGAAATTCTCTCAGCTAGAAAGGGTGCAGCAGGAAGCAGTGAGCAAACTAACTTATATCAATGGAAACAACAGTAGCCCTTTTTGTTACACAACTGATTTAAGGCAGTAGAAGAGACCTTGATGCTGTTACCAGTTTTCTAAGCAATCATGTTCCCTTAGATGACTGTAGTGCTACCTCAGTTTAAGTAAAGTCTTAATGAGTAAAAGTTGTGGCTGCTGTCCTGCCTGGTATTTTAGAATAGAGAATGTGTGAGTGCCTGTATGGGCTGTCTAGCAGTGTGAGAAAAATGAATTATTACTGGCGAGCAATGGCGTTTTATTAAAAATAAGTGCTTACTTCAGAGAGATGCGGTATCTTCCCAGTTGGATTTCTTAAAAAAAAAAAGCCAAACAAACCAACAAAACCAACCAACGGACCAAACCCCCCAAAACCACAACCCAACAAGAAACATTTAATGGGAGGGACCAGTAATGTGTTTAGAGAAACCATGATTTGGTGTTCAAGCCCTATATGACAACAGGAGACCTATTTACATTCATTTAGGATCTTCCTACTTAATGGGTTTCATTTTAGAATCCAATGCCATTACTAAGGGATAAGGAAACTATTCTTTCAGTCTTTAATCTGTATATTTTGCTACATTGATTTTCATGGAAACCAGCAACATCTTTCCATTGTGAAGGTTGACTTTATGATGCACTCCAAATTTCTGATCATGCTTTTTGGTAGTGCTGACTAATAACCATTTTTAAAAAACTAATAATATTGCTTGTAATGAATATTTGAATTAAATTCAGTAAGAATTATTATGAATAAGACATTTTAGCATCAAAAGCAATTACTAATACTGTAATATTTGAAGTATGGATTTCCTTTACCATACAAAATCCTTCTCTGTGCATGTGGAGTTACATTATCTGTTTAAAAATATAAATACAAAAATTATAGCTCTAAATATTTCAGTTTGTCTTTTGTCCTACATATAATTTCACAGGCTCATAGCAAAGTGACCATGCTATGGTTTTGACAAATACAAATTAGATTCTTCATGCAAGTATATGATGTATCTGTCTGTGGCGTTACAGGTTTCAAAAGCCAGCTTCACAAATTAGTTTTACAGCAGTTGTGTGAACTCAGAAGTCAGTGGTTAGGTCTTGCTTTTATGGAAACAAATAATTTGAGAGTATGTTCTGGGTGAGTTAATAATGAGTTTCGGAAAGGGAGGAAATAAAATGCTTTTGTGATACTTTTAAAAAGTAAAACTGGGAGTGTATGGAGAGTAGATGGTTATGCAAATGAAAAATTTGAGATGGTTTGTAGAAAGGTTGCAGTAAGTGAAATAAAGGAAGATCAATTTTCCTCATATAAGTAAGTCTGTACCAGCAGCAGTTCTGGCCATGTGAAGTTATACAACATGTATCACAGCAAAGTTATAGCCATTTGATGAGGACTCCTCAATATTCCCATAATATTAATAGCATTATACCACTAAGTTTGATCATACATATAACATTCCTTAATAAATGAATTGAATACAAAACATAACCACAAGAATAAATACGTAAGGTCTATACCATTCTGTTTCTGTCCTGTACCTAACGGAAAAAAGGATTAACTTCATTATTTCTGACTCAAGATACAAATGCACAGTGTTCGGGGTCATTACCACAACTTCAATTGGCTGTCTTCTTAAAGGGTCACCTTAGACACATGCAGAACATGCTGCAGAAAAGACTCTCTGCTGGTACAAAGGAAGTGACAATCTGGAAAAAAAAGTTGTTTCCAGTCTATATATTCTTGACAATTAACTTTTGGATAGAGAATAGGCTTGGTATTAATCGTATTTCAGAAAGGGAACAGTCACAGACCAAGGCATTGCTATGCATCTACAGACTTTTATGGAATTTGTTCCAAACCCACGCAGACTAGAGGTGTACACCAAATATGAAGGGTAAGATGCAGAGAATGTTTCTTTTGAGGTGGTGGTGAGGCAAATGTCTGATGCTTGCTGCTGAAAAGATGGAATTGCTGCAGTAACTTTGGTGCACACAAAAAAGTATTACCGCCACTTATGCGCCTCTGTAATTTTACAGAATCGATAGGAACAGAAGCAAGGAAAATGTTTCTGATTCTAGTACTTCCCTGTAATCCAGCAGTGATCACTAGTGGGTTTAGACCTGGCAAACATGGACAGTATTAGGCTTAAGATGTCATTTGTAGCTGCCTTTTTTGATGAAAGGTTCATAAAACGAAAGATTCAGTACTGGCCAGCAAAGTTAGGCTTTTTCTTCAGATGAGTGGCAAAAACCACAGGGGATGGGATTGAGGAGCCTGGCCGTAGGAGCTCAACTGGGTGTACGCACTATATCATTTGAGTCTCTGTCTTTGCCTTTTTGTAACCATGGTCAAATAGCAACAAAAGTGAATGCACAGGTCCTAGGTGTGCAGCACAGCAGCTGTAATGGTGCACTTGCTCCTTCTGGTCAATGCTTTTTCTTAGCATCACTGTGAAATTGAGATCTCAAAACCAGCATATTGAAGGAAGAAAGTGAGATGGAAAGAGCAATTCCTTTCATTATTTTATTCACTAATTGGGCTTAATTTCCAGCATGGCTATTTTGGTCCATTAATTTCTGGCTTCATGCTCCTCTTGTTTACCAGAAATTATCTCAACACAGCTCCTTGGTTTTATGAGTAGGCATTTTTGGTTTGGACTAATTCAGTCTCTCTTTCTTCAGCTTTTGTTGACTACAGTAAAACGGTTTTATGCATTAGCCTGAACTTTTGTTTCCTTGGATAACTAAAGTAGATATCTTTGTGAAACAGAAACTACAGAAAACAGTAGTAGTGTTGTCTTTATTTCTCTCACACATACTTGCCATTTTAATTTGTTCTTTTTGCTTCTGTTTTCTTAGTGAGCTCCAGGAACCTGGAGCAAAAGCAATATAAAAAGAAAAATCAGTTCAGGAGCATATGAACCTTATTTTATATTCCAACACAAATTTTAGCACTCTGCCTTTGCTTAAGAGAAAATGTGGAGGAAGATTAAATTTGCTGTGTATACTTAAACATACTACCCTTTTTGACTAAAGCGGTTGTGCCAAGAGCTTGTTTGTTTGGTAAGCAAGTGTTCGTGTGCCTGAAAAATGGGGTGAGGTGGGGGAAACACCCTACATCTTAACCTCACCTGCAGGAATGAATAAGGGCAGTGAGAAGAGCAATAACTTTGTGCGGTTTAGAAGTAGCAAGTAGCTAAAGCTCTACTAAATCAACAGATTTCTCTTCTTGTCCAGAGATTGACGTTGTTTTTAATAGAAAGACTTGTGGTATATTTCCATGATTAGCAGTGCTATTATAACATAAAATTCAGGTCATGAAACAGCATAATGTCATTGTCCACAGATTCCAGATTAGAGGTTGTAGGGAAAACTCAGAGCTCTACAAATCTGTATTTTATCTTGTATAATATTCACTAAAGCTTTACAGCAGGCTTAATCAGTTGAACATGAATTAATGATGGTTATCAAACAAAAAATAATGAATTCCAAATAAATACTTATTGCATAATTGAAGTCACAAGAATTTTCTATGAATAAAATATATTTGTATTTACAGTGCATAAATTCAGTTGTGACACTGTTGGCCATAAACAGCTTTCTGATAGAAGTATTGATGAGCTATGTTAAATTAGTAATAGCTCGAATACATTTCTTAATTATGTCACCAACTTTGTGTGCAGGAATGTTGTTTAAGATGAATTGAGTGCCATTTATTTTGCCTGCACTAGAAAATAGTGTTTTATTTTTATTTTTAAGCTATAATATGTACTCAAGACCCTCAGTTACCAATAGAATGTTTCAGATTAGTCTTTTTGTGTGTGTATATGGAGGGGATATTACGCAGTTTACTTCTGCTTTGCCAAAGACAATTCAGATAATGTTTTAGCGATGCAATAATTAGCATAGATTTCAGATGTGTTGCTGAAAACATAAATATGCCACTCTGGGCCTTCCTGAAGAGCAAGACAGAACATACCAGAGTTGCACACATGTTGCAGTATTAACAGAAAAATCTTTGTTTTGAAAACAAACATGCACAACTTAAAGTATAATTTGGGGATAGTCGGGGTCATCCTGGAGTCAAAAGAGTTCTCCTGTGCAGAACTAAGACTGTCAGTTCTCAGGAAATATTCAGTGTTAAGAAAAAGGAAGGCTCAGAAGAACGGCAGCTTTGCTGTGCGCGGGTTTCTGTGAGGTCATGCTATGTTCTTTAGTGATGAGGGAGAGGGGTGATTTCCAGGCCCAGGCATTCTTTGTGACTGAGGTAGTGTGGGATCTTTGTAAACCACATCTTCTTTTTACACATCAGTTTCCTATTCATAAAATGAGAATAACTCTTACCTACACACCTAGGGCAGTTTGGAGTTTATATAATGCTTTTAATCCATTGAGCTGAGTGATCCTCTGTCACTGCAGCATTAGTCTTTGAAAGACGATTTGATGCTTCCACTTGAATTAGCATCACACATTTCAATAAAAAGCATGGATGGAAAATTTGCTTTTTAATCTATGTTGAGCATAAACCACACTGGAAACAATCTTATCACTATTGCTATCCTGATCCGAGAGCCCTAGTTATTGACCATAGTAAAATTGTTCCTGCAAAGAGCTCTGAAAAAGAAACAGATAAATAGAAAAGGAAGGAAAAGCATGACAAGCAGAAGTCTTAATGTGTCAGAAATCTTATTATATTTTGCTCTTCCTTTTTTCTCAGCAAACAGGAACTCCAAGGAGGTAATTGTAGAACAAATAATGAGTCTTGTAAGATGGAGACACCTCTGAGATGTTCAAAATAGTAAGCGTTCAAAGATGTTTGTTTAAACAAATTTGTTTACTGAGATGGGTAAAAGAAGGCTGGAGGAGTGAGAGACAAAGTGCAACAGATGGGAAATGAAGAGAGGCTGAGGTCACGTGAGCAAGTGGTACATCCACTTGTGTAGTGGTATGTGAAACTACACTGGGCTTCATGATCCTCTTAACAAGCTCAAGTGAATTCCCTGCAATTGCACTAAAATCCAAATGGATCCCCACTGGAAGAAGCGCTTGTGATTTCTGAGAATTCTGACCTTGTCTCTTGAAAACTCAAAGCAGTAGAGCACCCTCTGTAGAAATGTTGAAATGCTTTGAGTCACAGTTCTGCCTTTCGTCTATCAAGGAATTTCCAGATCTGGTCTAAGGAATAAATCCTCTTGAGAAGTGATAAAATTCTTCATCTTGCACATCTAAAATTTACCAGGAAAAAAGTGTAGGAAAACTACAATGAAGGGTAGTGTGTCAGCATAGATGCTATCTCCAAAGTTTTTCTTCCTTTTTTTTGTATTTTATAAATGTTTTTTAAAGGCATGAATATAAATAATACACCTTACCTGCTTCATCTTTATTTTATGTTCCACTAGTTAAGAAAAGTTCAAAAAGATAAAATTGAAAGTGGCGTTTTTGCTTGGAATAATGACAAATTAGAATGAAGTTTCCAGTGCTGCTTAAACTCCTGATCCACCCGGTCTTGGATCCTGTTCTGACAGAGGCCGGTGCTAGATGCCTGAGAGGAAGATGGGAGAGGCTCCCACTCAACAGTTCTAGTAAAATCTGTTTCCAAATAAATACCTGCAACAATAGAACCAACTAACATGCAGAAACAGCTTCAGTTTTGTCATAAGATTTGCAACATTTAGGTCATATGTAGACTGAGGACAAAGAAACAGTGAGATTTTCACTTTATTGCCCCTATTTCATCAGTAGCAGGAATAGGTCAGAACAATTACAGTACATCTCATAAAACTGTCTGCCTCCCTACTCTGCAACTTGATTATTCCATATAAATTTTCAGCTGGAACTGTAAAATTTGCAATATTTATACTATGATATGAAGCTGTAACAATGGGAAACCACTCCATTTCTGCTATGTCTGCTCACAAAAGAATTGAGGTTTTGAGTTATTTTGCTCTTTGCAGTATGTAAGAAAATAACACAGCCTTTACCCTTCATAAATCTGCTTTGCTGTCACATGTCATTTTAAAATTACATAATACTTTGGTCTTATACCCACGTGAAAGAGTCATTAAAACAGAACCCAGCAATATCTGTGAGTTAGACTTTGAGGAGAAAAGTGACACCACACAAAATATTCTTTGGAAGACTTTAGCAAGAACACCACTATTTTAGGACTTGAAAAGCACAAACTTTCACATCCTTGTGGCAGTGCCAGTTGTGTTCTGTTTTTCAAATGTTGTCAAAAATTATAAAGCGTAAAAGCTTTCAAGCACTGAAGATTAATCCTCCCTCCCAGAAAGATATAGATTGTAGTCAAATTCTATAAACCTCGTTTTGCTTCCAGCTACATATTTTTAAGTGTAATTCTGAAGCAATATCAAAGCAGATGGTGCAACATCAGCATTGAAAAAGCATTTGGTGTATTGTAAGTGTCAGGTTAGAATTCACAACCTGATGAATTGCCCACAAGTTCAGTGCTAAAATGGTGCCGTTTCTGTTTTAAAATAACTAAGTTAGAAACTATTTTCAGAACTGGAATTAAAGTAAAAAAGAAAATAAATAACCCATATGTCCCTTGTTGTTTTTAAATATTTAAGTGTCAACTGGAATTGCAAAAGCAACCGTCATGCGTACTGTATCGCTATAGAGCTTTCCATTTGTTTGGAATTTTCATGCTGCGTGAACAGTGTTTTCAAACACCTTTGCAGCTGGTATCGTCAGTGTGTACAGGAGACGGGAGTTTTACATAATACCTCAGGAGCAACCACACTTGGCTTTGAAAGAAACTTTGTTTTAAAGGCATAAAATTCTCAACAACATCACTGGTGGGAATCGGAGAAAATCTTCCTCAGGTGATGGATAAAAGTTGACCTTTCTAACTATGAGTAATGTCAAGTGCTGAAGCCATTAAAGTTCAGTTTCCTTATAACTATAAGGCTACATGATGCTATTTTATATTTCTATTCAGGAAAGAAAAAAGATTAGGATTTCTTTCATACTAGAGATAAGAGGAGCCAGCTCCTATTTAGCTGGCAATTCCCACAAAGAAATTTGGGAGTTTATAGCCATATTGCAGTACCAGAGGATTCATGGACCTTCATTTAGAAGCTAGGAAGACAGAGGAATGCAAGAAACCCTGGAATAAGAATTTTCCAGAGAATAAAAACCTGCTTATTCTAGAGTTTCTCCTCTCTTCTTATTATGGACAGACACACACACACCCCGGCAGATTAGTGGCAAAAGACCTGCGTGAATTCACCATCTGACAGATTCTGACAGCATCAGTTACCTTGTCAATGATAATGCAGCTAGGAAGCATCTTTGGGAGAAGAGCCAAACATTGATTTGTTTCTGGAGCTCTGCTGGTTCATTGGCAGCCCTGTGGGCTTTGGGAAACTTGGAAACGCAAAGCATAGCTTCTAAATGTGCTGCCATGCTGGAACAGATGCCTTTGCAATGGCAACCAATACACTGTGACACTTGTGTGTTCAACGCTAGTGTTGGTGGTCTCCGTGGGATGAGAGCACATGGATCCTTAGGCTGGCTTTACTGAATTACTTTGATATTCCAGTAGTCCCTTTCCTTCTCCTCTGTACTGATAGCTCCTGGGGGCTTAGCTGTAGGTTTTCTATTCAGATACTGACTTGGAGATATGCTTTAAGAGAGGAAGATGTCTACCTCTGTGCTTTGGGCACAGTTATCAGCAGGTTGGGGCATCACTTACTTAAAGCCACATTCAGTAATACAACTTCCAAATCAGGACCGTGAGTGTGGTGCATCTTCAGCACTGAGTGGAAAGGTGGTGGCGTTGCAAGTCATCAGTTATAGCCCAGAGACAGGGGATAAGGCTAGTTCATTCTGCTGAGAATACAAGAAGCTTCACCCTGTAAGGTTTTGTGTGCTTCCCAATAGGGTGACCCTTGGAGAAGTTAGCTGCTTCTCAAGAGGCAGTACAAACGAGACGCCTAGGTAGAAGTGTTCCGCTGTGTGACATGTTTATGGCTGTAAGCATACTACATGAGGCACACCATTTGAAAGAGATCTGAAATGCTAGTCTGGAAAAAAATCAAATCTGCAGTGAGGAAAAGACAAAAGGGGAGGCTCTTTGTACATGAGTGAGTTTTTTCATCTACTATGAAGCACAGCTGATGTTTAATCAAAACTTCAGTGAATTTAATATATACTGTAGGTATTTTAGTACCTGTAACCTTATTTCTTGCTTGGTTTCTTGAAAGGAAAATAACCTCTCTTAGGATCTGTTTTTAATGAAATGTAGGTAATGTGTTTCCTGAACTTATGAGGGTGATGCTGTGAGGCCACTCGCGGAGGAACTGGGGGCAGTCCTTTCACATTTCTCCCTTAAAGATGCTGGCCCTGTGTATTGACCCTGCGAGCAAGTGTCTCTCCAGGTCAGTGTTGCTAGCAAGCTCTGCTGCACGGGGCAGGGAGAGGCGCTTTGGTTGTGACAGTGGCATATAGTAGAGCATGTGTGACCTCAAAAACTGCTAACCAGAGGCTAGGAAAACCTTGCTATTCCTCCTCTTTCCTCCGGGATAAGTCAGTGCTTTTCTAATTAATTAAGCCTTAGCAGAAAACTTGAAAATTATCTGCATCTTTATTTATCTTCTTCAGAGCTTAGTATTTAAATTGCCAGTTGTGCTAAGCAAAGACTTAACGGAGGAGATAGTCGTAGATGCTTTACGTATTTGCATCGAAAGCATGGCAGATTTCTGGAGTTCAAACAGGCACCTAGGTACGGAGGGTTTGGCTGACTTCAGCCGTGAACGGATTGAGCAAGATACCCAGATCCAATGGCATAGCAATTGTGGTCCAAATCCCTTTTTTGGCTTCAGCATTAAAAAGAGAGATGTGTATTGCTAACTAATGTGCAGCTGTGAGCTAATAAGGAGTCTGCATATTTGTGCAGAAAAAACAACTTTCTTTTTTGCAATGAGACTTGACCTGGGACTACCGAGAGAAGTTCTTGTTAAGATCTTTCTCATATGGGATGAATGACTAAGTAGCATGATGCAGGATTTTTTTACTTTTAGCTTATATATGTATATTTTCTATGGAATCCTGATGTTCTAACCTTTCCTGGCCTTTGGAGGTTAATACTGAAAAAAATACTCAGCATTTATAAAAAGCCTGAACATTTCCAAGTGAATGAAGTGATTTTTCCGCTGATATGGAAATCACTAATGGTTTGGAGATTTTTTTGGGGGGGTCTATAATTATTTTCCCTCCCCTTACTTTAAATATGTTTGTGGTGGTGGAAAAGTTGCTGGCTGATGGGCAGGCTGATGCAGAATGAGTGGGAAGAATTGATACTCTACTCTAGAAAATGTGGCTGGTGTTAATTAGCAGCAGCAGTGTGACCAGAATCAAAGGGGAGAGTGACCAAACCGATCATCTTTGATGTTCTTCTGCTACCTTAAGGTCCTGGCACGGGACACCATTGCCTGTTGTGCTCATTCTCGTCTTGCTGCTGCTTTCTTGTGAAAGGGGTGATTTTTTTGGGGGGGTTGGGTTTTTTTAGCTGTTAAAAAGAATAAAAAGAAGTGAGGATTCTGCCCTTACCACTCTCAGCTGTGGCATGCTGTATTATTTCTCCAGATGACGATAACAGGCGATATCTAAATACAGGTTGAGTCTGTAGTCCAAAATCAAGGAAAGACGACGCTTCCTAATATGCTGGCCCTGTCACAGAATGAAAATATTGAGAAGGCTTCGCTTAACTTCTCTACACCAAATGTCTGGTACCGCTTACAGGCTCGGGGTGAGTTGCCTTGGAAACAAGTGGCTGCACACATGCAGCACAAAGAGGGTCCACAGTTTGTGGACGTGGCCCTTGGGGACCCCATTACAGAATTTCTTATGTTTAGAAATACTTTGTAACAAGGCCCCTGGTGTCACTTATTAGCAGTAAAGTGTACAGCAGCCTTCATCAGCATCAGCTACCAATTTGTTTTTTATGGAAATGAATCCACGTTGATGGTGTCTAAGATTTTTTGGAGATTTTACGCTGGAACAGAATTCTCACTTGCTCTTTTTATGCTGCCACTTGACACACACTTCTCTTATTTGCGTGCTTTTCTACTTGTTATATTGATTTCAGCCTTCTCGGAGAAATGAAGTAACAACTTGCAAGGGGAAGGTGGGCAGAGACAGAGGAAATAAACTTGTACAGAGGCATTTTCTCTGCACCACGATCTGCCTTAAATGACAGCCCTGCACTGAAGCAATTTTAATCTTCACTGACTGATCTGCTTTCGCTTTTGGAAAAGTTTCATGCCTTCATCTTTACTAAATATTGTTTTGATTTCCTTTAAAATGAAAGCTAAACTTTTAAGGGAACACCATAGAAATGAACATATGCCTATTTGATTTCTTTTTTCTATTATCACATAGGAAATCCTGACATGAATAAGATATTTTAAAGGCTATAAGCTAGCCAGATATCTTGATGCAAAACCAATTTCAGTTACGTGGTAAGTTCTGAACAAAAAGCTCAGGTTAGGGGTGTGGAAGAGTCCTTGTTTTGGATTTGTGGAAATTTTGTGTTGGGGGTGTGTGGTGGATCAGTTTATTGTGTTGTGATTATTACTTCATTATCCTGCAAATATTGCAATGATACCTGTAACTTGTGAAATCATTGCTGAAAATTGAATTCGCAAATAAAAGGAAATAAGGGAAAGGGAAATAAACACAAGTACAAGATTGTTCCCTCTCCCAAAGGGAAAGAAAAAGCAGCAATTGAGAATAACTTCTTGGAATCACTTGAAGCCAGTGAAGAGAATTATCTCAGTGGGAAGGAGAGCATCTGATAGATCTCCTCTAGATTTACAGTGGTGGTGGTGAGCAGCAGCAGCGTGCTGTGAGGCAGAGATCCAGGCTAGCTGTGGCTCACCTGTCAGGCTCCGGATGGAAGCCCAGGAGCTGTCGTTGTTCAAGGCCAGTTACACCACATTCCCCAGAAGCCAGGCAGAGAGAACAGGAGCACGGCTGGTGAAGGAAGGTCTCTCCCCAGGGCTGTAGCATCCGATCATGGAGGTGGAGTCATACTAGGTGCTGCTGTGGTAGCTTCCACCATGGCCATACCCCTCTGGGGTGGGGGGCTCACCAGGCAGCAGCATGGTACCATGAGCCATCGAACACCTCCGCTGCGGTGTGTCATGGACTGAAGGCCGCAATGAGCAGAGCTTGTGCGTTCCCTAGGACGTTTTTGTCCCCATCCCCTTCAGAGTGGAAATGTATAAATTTCTCTGCAGGTCTGACATCCTGCTGTGCTTGTGAAAGAAGGAGAAAAGAGGGAAAGCGAGACAGGCATTTCACCTCACTATCCGTGTTGTGAGTAGGCTGGTTTCTTTCACCGGCAGTTGTGAGGTATTTGAAGGGCTAAGGACTGCTGAAGGAACCAAACAAATATGAGAATTTCATTTTAAACCCAAAGATCTTTTGCTATTATCTTTTAATTAAAAATCCCAGAAAGTACAAGCCTGAAAAGCTTCGAGAAACAAGAAGCATCCACCCAATAGATGGCCTTTGCAAGCAATCACAGCCCTGGGGTCTGTAAGAGCCTCTTTGCTTCAGGGCTGAATTCCTATAATCTAAGCTGTGCATACGCTACCGTATACCAAGATCAGTATCTTTTGAGTAAACTGCTTTCTTGTCATTGAGACTTGACATTTCTGTTCATTGTGGCTGCCTCACTGCAATAAACTTTCCCTGGAGGATATACAAACTCTATTTTCAGACATGAATACCAGGAAGTGGCTGCATATGAAATGGGGAGAAGAAATTATTCTTGTTCGCAGAAGATGACTGGAGAGGAACACAAGTTACTGACATATGCTACACGTTTTCAGACAAGAGGGGATATAGAAATCAGAGAAAACAAGATGGACTGTTAGGTTCTTGGTCTCATGTAATCCTTCACTGATGTGGGTTCATTTTCCTGCGGAAAATTCTCTTAGGTTTTGTATACTCAAGTTTTAAATGTCTCTAGTGATAGGGCATTTGGCACTTTCATTGTGAGATTGTACTAAAGCTCAAATATTTCACCAGTACGTAGTCTCCTAATATTCTATAAAAAAAAAACAAACCCCAAAACCAACCCCCCCCCCAAAAAAAAAACCAAAACAAAACACCAAAAAACCCCCAAACATTTCTCTGTGGAGAAATACTAATGAAATACCGTCACTGCAGAAACAGCCTATAAAGTTCCTGCAAGAAAAATGAATGGCAAAACTCCAGAGACAGAAAAAAGATTAAATTCAAAATGGCAAACAATGGAAGAAGAGAGTCCTTTAACAAGAAAAAATCTAAATTGCTTGAACCTCATTGTGTAGAAGGTCTTAATTTTTGAAACCTCTTTTTCTTCCACCCTCATCTCTTAATTACAGTGAAAACATCCCTTGAATACCTGACAAAATTTATAATCAGATCTTATTCATTATTACTCATCATTAAAATTCTTATTTATATATATATGTGTGTGTGTGTGTGCATGGTTTTAATACTAAAAAACCCCGTGAACTGGAAGCTCTAAGTTGTAATTTACTTTTTTTACTTCCACTTGAACGAGAATATACATAATAATCACCAAAAATTCCCGCCCCCAAAAAATCCCCAAGACCAGTAAACACTACCAACAAAAATCCTTCTAATTGCCTTTTTGGAAAAGAAGAGTTAGGTACGTTATCAGTGTGACTTCACACTGCCCTCTAACCTTTCCTCATTTATTCTAATTCCCTCCAAGTTGTAGTTATGCTTTTATCTATACCCTATGGTTGTCAGGGATGTGGAAGCTATATTTGCTTTCCCATGGCCATGTCCTTTATCCTGGCTAATGGGGACAGAAAGTGGGTGTTTGCTGCTCTGCCCAGCAGAGATTACTTTGGCTTGAGAGAAGGTAAAATAATCAAGTTTCCTCCTTTTTATGCTTGGATATTCCATACAGTATCTCAGGGCATTCTCTTTCCAAGGTATTTAGAATGAAGTAAGTTGTTGCGATTTTAGTAAAAACACCATAAGAATTTTCCTCTTACTTTTCTTTTTCAAACTCTTGAAAGTTCAGAGCTGTGATTACTTTTTTAATATAATGATTTCAAAATTTCGGTAAGAATTTTGTTTAACTTTGTGTTGATGTTTACTAAACAAAGGAATATCTGAGGAGAATACAATCTCCAAGACATTTGAAATAATTTTATTTAATTTCCATTGCCTCAGAGTAACTCTTTGCAATGGCACAGTGAGAAAAATACACTCTGAGGAAGACAGAGCTCAGAAGTGGCAATAACTGCTGACGCTGTCTGGAATGTTCTTTCAATTAACAATCCTTGCAAGTTTTCATCTAATGTAGAATATTATATTGACAGAGGATTGTCCTGTGAACCACTTAGATACAGTAAAACTTTGTCATGTGTTCTTCTGCATTAACTCTTCCTCCCAGCACTGACTGAAGCCTGCTCATCTGAAAGCGTCAAAAAAAGGTGTAAGGGGAGCATTGTGGACTCAAGCATCAAAGTGGAAATCCTGACCTTTTCCACTGGCTGCCATCAGTTGTACGCACAGAAATGCCTTCACAGGGCTGAGCATCTTGGGGACCAAGGCAGCCAGATCTGAATGGAGCAGATGTTTCTCCAGCTGAGCCTGCCAAAGGATTCCTCCTGGGTGGTATCCTCAGTGTATGTGTCCACTCTCCCTATCACTTACTCCTTAAAACCAAATCAAAATGGATGCTATTTTCTTTGAAAACATCATAGGACATGTCTTCAATGGCTCCTCCTTTTAATGTTGTAGCATTAGAATAAATTTACCCTAAGTGTAGGATGTGTGAAAATTTGCATTTATGAAGACTTAGGCTTTTATAATAGTCTTCCTACCCAAAGCTATGGCATGGCACATTGAGAATCAAAGTTTATGTCATGTCCTTATCAAGTGAATGACAGTGTCCAGCAAAATTAGAGCAAGCATACCCCACCCTGCCAAACCTCGCTGGCTTCTGGAAGTGCAGTGAGATGAAAAAGGACTTAGATGTGTCTGATAACAAGCTGCTCTTTCTGAAAATACATTTGGGTTTGTAGAGATGAAAACAAACACAGACACTCAAGCACTTTCCCTACATGCTTCAGATAACTGTGGTACAACTTAGAAGGCTCAGAAGGGATGTCTGGAGCCAGGGCAGTACAATTCAGTGTGACCTGCCTGTTCGGTAACCAAAGCCTGACTATTCCCACTCTCTGCTTCCATCCAGATTCTGCACACAGCCAGTTATGACTGTCGCTTGTATTGGGGTGCTGTGATATCTCTTTCTCTTTCTTTATCTCTCTGGAAGTAATTCCTTCTTCTTTTCAAAGATGCTAAGCCATCAACTCAGCACCGCCTGACTCAGACACATGAAGGACTCCAGTTCCAAAAGGAGGGCTAGATGCTCAGCTGTCACCCATTTGCTCCCTTAACACCCTCCCTGGGGGCTGTGCTTCAAAGCAAGCACACCCATTGGTGCACATCCTCTGGGCTGTCTGCCACACAAGTCTTGATGGAGCTTGGCAGGGGGGACAGGGACACAAGGTGCTGTCAACACTGGTTTTGGTTATCTGATTCTTCTCTCATTGTCTCTTGATGGAGCCCCACCTACCTCTCCCGCAAATGATGTGCAGCGTTTCTAATGCCAGTAACACGGGGAATCCTTGTGCAGACAAGCCACCAGCTTCATCCGTGCAGCTCAAAATAGGTTTAAATCAAAGTGATGTTTGAATTGCCAGTGAAAGCCTGACTTTGCTCAGCTTTCAGTGCTACTAGCATCAGTAAAGCTGAATCGGTGTTAGCAGTGGTGGGAAAACGATGAAAAAAGTCCCCTAGGTCCTTAGGTCTCTTGGGATAGCTGTTGCCCCAGGCAGAGCAGCTGCTTGCCAGTGTGCTCCTCTCCTGCATCTTGTTCCCTTCTGATTGTTAGTGATGGCTGGAAGACTCTTGGCTGGGCCTTTTGCAGGTGCTGGGAGCAGGGAGCTGATTTAAGCCTCTCTCAGGGATAGACCATTAACTCCTTTGTGTCCTGCAAATTCCTGTTACTGATGCAGCCCTGCCTGGCTCTCACGTTGGAAACAGCACTTTGCAGTTGACTCGTGTTTGGGTGATATTGATCAGCTCGCTTTAGCTGTCAGTCTTTTAATTAAAAGTATGAAAAAGAAGATCATTAACAATTTTGAGTTCCCTGTGGATGATATACCCCTAAGATTTAATATAAGAAAATATGTGGGGATAGGGGCTGATTGAAGCAAGACCTTACTAAAGGTGCAGATTAGTGAAAAAGAACAGCTCAGGGTTAAAAAGTAAAAATGGTAAGAAAACATTATATGGGTAAAGTTATTTATTTGGATTCTTTGACCTTTGAAAGTAATACAGTGAAATATTCTAACATAAACTCGTATTTTTCTTTTTTGAATATTTATTTTTCAGAGCCCTATCAAAATAGCACTCTCCTTTTCAGAAAGAATTTGGTAGAATCACAGAGTGTTTGCAGTTGTGATTAAGGTATGTGTTGTACTTGCTGCCAATTATTTTAATTGATGTGAAAGTCTGAGTACTTCTTACAAGCACAGGATTTTTCTACCTGAATTGAGCCTTCTTCAAAGATGGGCAGGAAGAGCGTGTGTGGGGAAGGGGGAAGGAGGCACCAAGTACAACAGAAAGCCCCTGTCTCTAGTGCACCTGAACCAGGGTAGAACTGCATCTCAGGGCAGAAGTTGATACCAGGGAGCTAGAAATCAGCTTCATCATCTTGAAGTTTTTCAATCTAATCTGCTAATTGACCTCACCTGTTCCCCAAAAAGGAGCAAGCTTTACATCAGAGTTTTGACTCAAATATTTAAGCTTAGTATGATTTAAATTGAATGCAGTGTGGGCCCTGACTCAGAGCAGTTTCTGTTTCTCCTGATGTCACTGCGTGGTCACTGAAAGGAGAGGAAGGTGACAAATTTAACCTGTTATGCAATATTATGCAACAGCTGCAGCTTTGATTTTTTTTTTTTTTTTTTTAATATAGAAGTAGCTGAGATGTGATTCACTCCTATGTGATTGTACATACAGCTTGCTTGGCTGCTAGATAGGTGAACCTGTCAGTTTAGCTTTTCTGGATCTAAAGGAAGGGTTAATTGGGGGAAGATTTATTTCCCCTCAACTTTCTTTAATGGTGAGCTGCTGTTCAGAGGTATATGTGCATACTGCTGCCGAAGCCCCTGCTGTGTTGTGCTCTCAAGTACAGATCCAAGCTCAGGAGAGGAGTCACACTGCCAGGGCTGCCAGGCTGCAGCCAGTTGCCAGCTCTGCAGCTGGACCCTCCCTGTGCAGGGGCTGCGCTGGCATCGGTGCTGAAAGGAACCTCTTAGCTCTGACTTTTGGCTATGGTGAAGAGTTTTGCAGCAGCTGCCAAGCCAAGCAGAGTCAGAGAAGTATTTAGGACATCTTTGGTACCGTGTCTGTATTTTCCCCACTCCTGGCTTGAAAGGGACATATTTAAAATGCACTCCCATTTAAAAAAGGGAAACAGGACAAAGAGAGGAGGGGAAAAAATAATAACTTTAAAGTAATTCAAACATTTTAAACTGAAAAATGCCAAAGAGTGACCAAGTGTTGCTCCCTTGCAGTGTCAGATGATTCCTTTCAGCACTGGCATTTTAGATTCCCCATTTTTATTTTTATTTGGCTGACTTCTGTTTGAAACTGTAACTCTTTAGGAATTCTCTCTGGTAGACTCCATTCGAACCACTGGGGATTTCAACAATCTGTTGGCACAGTTTTTCACCATGTTTTTGAGTTATTTATAGATGAGATCCTGCATCACTGAAATATTTCTGCCATATTGTTCAAGATAAAGCCAGTAAATTCAATATGCCATTGTGTATCCCCTGACTTGCCTCCAAGGCCTTGTTTTTCACAGAGTAAAAAAGTACTTTATATAAGAGTGGGAGCTGTCTGACTGTGAAATGGGCTTGAATAATAACACCAGTCTCTCAGCTGAAATTTTATATTGTGGATGAATCATCAAGTGCTCATTAAATGTCTATCCATTGTAGGAATAGATAACAAATCTTCCTCTTGATGTTACCCTTAGGATCTGGACAAAAAAATAATTATATATTGGAACCTGAAAATGGCAAACTTGACCAAGCCATCAGCAGTACTTTCACCTCCATTTGATTCTAACCTGAGCAACACATGCCTTTTGATGTTATAATAGCACTAACATAAGAGCACTCATTATCCTTAGAAGACCTTATAGAGAAGCACGGAAAGGGCCGTGTCACATCCCATCCTCCTTGGACAAATTGTCTTTTGGCTCAGCTATCGAAAGAGCATCACTTCACGTCAAAACACTAAAGGCCATCAGGGCACATCGTGAAACCATGTGGCCTTTTTTTAGACCCTCTTGATTTCACTTTGCGCCTTTCTCCTGTGAACTGAATTTTGTTGCAGGAAGAAAGCAGTTTGAATAAGAAATAGATATAAGGACTGTGATTATGAATAGGCTTTATCTTCCACAACCCTGTTTAAGGAATGACAGCTGTGGATCCAGCTAATACTTTGATCTAGTATTTTTTACTGCATTCTTTATACAGCACTGGGGTTTACAAATAACATTTTTTCCCTGTGCTGTGCAATGACTGTGTCTGATACCACAGTGGAAGCTCTGCCATGCTATCACTGAATTTAATTCCCTCTTCCTAGATATGACCCCTTATTTGCCCCATGTAATTTTGTTCATACTGCAATCTCATTGTATTTCAATCACAGTTTATTTTAACCCAGGTTTAACTTGCTGCAAGGCTGTATACTGTTTAACAAATAGTCAATTTTATGTTTGCACAAATATTTGCTTTTTAATGTTTTCATAGCTTAGTTTAACTGCAGTATCAGCAAATAAAACTTTCAGATCTACAAAATCATGTACCATAACCATCATGTGTTGTTTCTAAATAATTTGCTGGTGGTTTTTTCATTCCCCATTTAAATGAGAAGCCACCAGGAACAGTTTTTAGTCCCCTCATTACTTAATCTTAATTGTGGTATCTATTAATTTAGATTGTGTTAGTGCTTTAATGATACGAGAGTCAGCAAATGGCTATTGTTCATTAGCCATAAAAATGCTGTGTGTTTGAGTGGGTTTTTTGTGTGTTTGGGTTTTTTTCAATCTACTTAATATCAATTTTGTTATAACGATGTAGAATACTGTAAGGATGAATAAGGTAAAACTGCATTCATAGCAAACCAAGGTATCTCTAAAGCGATCTTAGTGGCATCATTAATTTGATCAAATGTCTCTCAGTTAAAGCTGCTTTTACATTTCTTCAGCATCCTGTGATTAATTGTTAAAAGGGTGAACTTAGTTTTGAGCTTCTTTGGCAGTTGATGGGGGGTTTTTGCTGGGCAAAACTTTCCATCAAGTTTGTGTTTGTGTTCCCACAGCTGACATCCTTTTTGGATGAAAAGGCAGACACTGGGTGAGCGAGGTGGCCAGATGACTTGTTAACAAGTGACCTGTCCTGTGTTGCATCTCATATTACTTTGCAGTGTGGCATCTTTTCTGTGCAGGTGAAGTTCAGCTGGGGCAAAGCGGCTATTAAAAGCATATGACTAGCAGAGCCCAAGAAAGCCAGGAGGTGTTTGAGTATGTGGATTTCTTACTTTAATTTGGGAGAGCTGTGGTTTGCACATGTCATGTTCAAGGGGGAACAGACAAGGAACGATGAAGGAATGATTGACATTATGTGACTGCAAATACAGGTTACAAATCCCTCAACTTTTCCACACTGACTGGTAGATCTCTCCACGCGAGACTATTTGAGTTTGATCTCCTGCTAACATGCTGTTAATTTTTACCCTGAACAAAAATTAATCTGTGAATCGGGCAAGTATCAGTAACCCTGGAGCTTGCATAACATTGCAAAATATTCAAGACATGTCAGATCAAAACTGGGCAATCGACATTTTTCATTGAACTGTATGGGTTTCAAATATTTGATAAAAAGCTTGCTTTCAATGTGATAAATGCAAAGAATTAGTGGTGGAGGCCTCCATTTTATGTGAATAATGGCATTTTAGTGCCAGCTTGCTTTTGTGGAATACAAGGTGAATACAAGGCTGAAAAAGGAAAGAGAGAGGAATGAGTTGTGGCTGCGAAGGGTGATGATGCTTGTGAGATGATACCGTTGCTGGATTTACAGGCAGCCCATCTTCCTCACTTTGTCCTTCATCCTAGAAAAGGTCCTGAAGCTTATCTTTATTTAAAGCTGTTCAGTCCTGGGTGTAATTTGTAAGAGCATGAGGCAGTGAGGAGAAAGAAATGTAGAGGGTTTTCTGTTGGGTGAGGGGTTGGGAGGCAGCTTGCTTTTCCCTGCTTGGTTTGTGTAAGGGGAAATGACCCGAGTTAGAAAGAACAGTTTTGAATCGCATTCCTGTTTGCTCCTCTTGACCTACAAAAAAGAGGCAAAAGGCTTCTTTTTCCAGGTTTCTATTTGATGTCTGGAAGGAAAAGCAGACTGTAAAGTAAGTTAAGGTTGTTAATGTCCCCCATGCTAATCCCTTTGAGCTGCTTAACAATGTGCACTCTACCATCAACAATGTTACACTGCTGCCTTCAGAAATTCTTTGAATTACTCTTCTGTTTTACTTTGGTAATAAGATCTCCTGAACCGTAATAGAATTTACAATATTAAAAACAAGAGCGAGAATTTAGGTTCTGATGAAAATGTGCATTATTGTATTTTAAAATAAAGAAGTAAATGTACTCAAGGAGTCAAGACATACATTCTCCTACATGTGGTACAGCCTTTTAATGAATTACTTCATTTTTTTATATAGGTTCCATTATGGCCTGGATATCAGATCCAATAATATGCTTGCACTAAGAACAAGAAGTTATTTTCAGTTATATGAGTACTCCAAAAATCATTCTTTTAGATGATAATAATTATGATGACACTTCCCATTTAGAGAGAACTCTTTGTGTTTTCCAAGTGCTGTGCAAGCATTTACAAATGAAGGGAGGCTGTCCCAAATGTGGGCTCTTCACCCGATGTGTAATAAACCAGTCAACACACAGAGTCAAGATATTTGCTTTATTTCAGTTCTGCAGAAATGGGTGCTAGGCATCTAACACAGCCAGCTCACCCTTCAGGAAACATGCAGTGTCTTTTATACAAAATGGTAATAAAAAAAATAATATCAAAATAGCTGATTGGTCACTTGTATAAAAGCTCATTTGCACGTCCTAATTTCTGTCCAGCTTATTATACTGAGGTGGTCCTACATTTCCATATAAAATCTCCTCCTAGAGGTGTGGGTTTTAGTATTATAACTACATAATTTAACCAAAGGTTATATCTTTATCCTATCAGCTACTACGAAGTTATTGATTAATCCTATATCCTGTTGTGGTTCCTGTTCAGACAACAGTTGACCACAAAGTAGGTACCAGCAACATCTTATTTCTAAGGACTTTCCACTCCTGTGCTCCCATTGCTATGGTCTCAAGGCAGACCATCATAATTACTCACTTTATAAACTCTTAACCCCTTCCTACATCAGGGTCAGGTCCTGTAAACTCTTATAAGTAAATAGCTGGTGGGAGCAGAATATCCTCTGTGAGGACTTGCAGGAAACAGGCCCATCATATGGATGTGTCCATGGCTTCTTGAGTCTCTGTCCTCCCAGATCTTAGCTCATCTCTTCAAATGAGGATGATATGACAGACGTCCTTTACCTGCATCATGTTGCTAATGTGGAGTGCATTATTTGATAAAGTCTGGACCTATCCAGAAGACAAACTGTGTTACACACCCTTTTATGTTCTGTCACGATAGGGTAGAGTTCACTGGTAAAGGAAAATATTTAATGCAGGGGCCTCCCAAGAAAACATTTGGGTTCCTAGAAGCATACCGTACTGACACAATCTGGAAAGATCCTTTGAAATAGCCAAGTTATTTCTACTTAAAAAAGCCAAGCCAACTAACCAAAAAAAAAACCAAACCAAAACAAAACCCCAACAACCAACAAAAAAAAACCTCAAACCAAAAAAAAACCCCAAACCCAAAACAAAACAGAAAAAGAGGTGGGGGTGTTGGAATAACGTGTTTACCGACAAGTCGGTATTCTGACTGTGAGAAAGAGGACCCTAGAATACAGCTCTTTCAATCACTAAAGACCGTACCTTAGTAATTTCTTTATTCTAAGACTTGAAGTAACTGAGTTCAGCTGCTAGGCATCACCTGATGTAGAAACAAACAAACAAACAACAAAAACCTTTTCATTTTTTTGTTCTTTTGACAGTCCTGCGTATGAGGCTGTTAAATAAATAAAAATCCCCAGCAGATTGCTCCGTGTTGTCTGCATGCCTCCATCCCCTATCCACAGGACCCTTGGCAGCTCCTTTTTGCCATTGCAACCTCTTCAGCTCTTTTTGCAGAGGGGGAATGCAACGATAGTTCTCAGATCCTGCTTACAATTGATAAAATGGATCATTTAAAAGTAGGCTCTGTTGGCTCTACTTTTTAGTGTTTTTGCAAAGTGAAGGTAGGTATAGAGTAATGTAGCACTAAAAAAAACCCACTAAAATTCAAAACGTCCAAATAAAGGATTGTAAAAGAGATAAAACCCACATTGTTGTTAATTGTGACTGTGAGATAATACATTATGATAGTGACTGTGAGCATTTTCTGTTGTTATAGAATAACAAAGCAAAACAAATGACTTGTCCAGATAGCTCCTTTGGAAAATTGTCCAGATAAATCCTTTGGAAACATTTCAAAGGAAGCTTGGTAACAAAGGAAACTTGAGTTTTACCATCTCCAGTTTGACTAGAAGCTAGTTCTGAGATTTAGCTGAAAATGTTTTATTTTCCCAGACTGATAAGTCCAATGGCAAATAAAAAACCACCAATACAAATGGTAAAATCAGTTAGACAGTCTTTTAAAATTGTTTTTAAGCTGAAAATATAAGATCCAGTTCCAACAGGTTTTGATGTCTGTGTACCTCTTTAACACTGTGAAGAAAAAATCCATTCTAAACCTTAGGATTACTTTATATGTTTTATTAAATGTTACACAAACTATAATTCATTCATCTTTAGAAGTGGAAATTTGCTTGAGTTTGGGTAGTTTAACTGTCCTATTTGAATGAGTTAATTTTTACAAGAAGTATTTGTAACCTCTGTTGTAAAGGGCAGTGGTAATGCCTACTCTAAGTGAACTGATAAAAAAAAGGTGCAAGAATCTCCTCAGCAAAGCTTAAAATTGAATTTTTATACTGACTAATTCGTGGTTGTTCTAGGGGATGTTCATTGAATGGCTGTTTGAAAGGAATCTCAAGAAAATTTGTGCAAATCGCTGGTTTTCTTTTGTGAGGAAGGTCACACCAAGTGGGAGAGAGATTTCTCATTGTCCTTTACTTGTGCTTCCCCTGAAATATGGAGCACTTTTGTGTTTCAGGCCTAGCGTCTTAATTGATGTGAGTTTCCTAATGCCTTTATAATAGACAGTGGGAAAGGAAACCCAATCAGTGGAGAGCTCTTAATCACATGCATATATTACACTCCACAGGATTTTTCCAGCTCATTTAACAGATTCCTGATGCCCCAGTAATTCTGTCTTTCAAATAGTGTTTATTTTAATCAGCTGTTAAGTAAAACTCCAAACATTCCCCAATTGTTTCACATCAAAGGTAAGTAATCAGGTCAGGAGAATATGTTGAGTAATAGTTTATGAAAATATGAATGGTTTAGAAGAACAACTTATCATGTCGGTATGTAAGGAATCAATAAATAATTCCATCATCTTCCTACTGAAATGGTCTACAAAAATGTACAGTATAGTACAACTGCATGTGGGAAATAAATCTTCTGTAACTAAACTTTTTTGAAAGAAGCTTAACAGTTTTGTCACTATTTTGAAATATACACTGATGAACAGGACTAAGATTTGCTACTAGTCTGATTTGAGCAAAATACTTATTTTTATTTAACAATATGCTTTAGATATGTGTTTTGAACTCTTGAGTAAGATACAGTAACAAATCTTTAGCAGCACGGATTTTTCACAGCCAACACTTTTTTTGAACGAGGGCTTGCAGTTGCAGAAATATTGATCATGCATCTTCATTCAAATCCACAGAGCCAGGAATACTCTGGTGTTACCACCAGTTTGCCCTGGGGATCTCTTCTGTTGGGTGACTTCACTGCAAGAGGTGTGAAATGCTGTATTCCACACTGCTCCATACTGAGAAAGAGTACACAGTAAAGCCTGGTTAAACAAGTTAAACCCAAACTCGTTGCAAGCAGCTAAACATATGTACGACAGGCACTTCATGACAACCCAATTTCAGCCATGCTTACTAACTCCTGCTTTTTGGTTTTGGCCAGTGAGGGGGTAATACAGGCTTTGCTTTGATTCCCCAGGTCCTCACCACTTTATAGCTGCCAGGACATGTGGTGTTAATTTGTAATGTCGATTTTCATTTGTGCTATTTCGATTCCCACAATTCCTTGCACAATTATGAAAATAGATTCAGGGTTCTCTTGTAGATCGGAATGTTCAGGATAGCAGCACGTACACACAAAACAGAGCTGCTGCTTGAATTTTCAGATGAGTTTTCTTGTGTTGTGCTGGTGGGAGCTGTTAGACGGGTGCTCTGCAACGCATGAGGCTGTAGGCAAGTAGGCAGTAGCACAGGCTGCAGTAACGACATTGGGTGTTTTGGGCTAAGTGGAGTTTGTTGCGGAGCTGTTAAGGTCTCCCCATCAGTATGTGTTTATAATTGCTTTTGTGCAAAGCTTGCCTTTGATTTCCACCAGCCTGATAGCTTAACTTTACAGTAGTCCTGTTGGGCTCATTTACCACTGCCATCAAACCTCAAATCAGGAGGGATCCGTCTTTTCCTGATGTTGTCCTTAGGCAGCCAGAGAAAGTTTTCCCATGGATCTTTCACGTCCTGATGTATTGGTGGGACTGCCAGTGACTGAGCCTTCTAGAGCACCTGTTTACATCTGCTGGCAGAAAGAGCTCATCGCCTTCAGAGCCCTCCTTCTTGAGGCTTCCTCCTGCCCACAGCTCTTTCCTTTCCCGTGGAATTGTATGTAAACAAACTGAGGAAGAAGAATTGTGAATATAAACAGTAGACACCCCCCATGCAGGTCAGTAACTCTTGCAAGGATAGCACAACTGCAGAAAAACCATCGAGTAACTGACACAGATAATAAAAACAAAGCAGTTAATCACCTTCAGCATGTCCTTCACCGAAGGCAAACGCTCCCCTCCACCTCTGTGTACTGCCATCGACCACACAAAGAAACAAAACAAAAACCTAATTGTCTGAACTGATGCTGAGTATTTCCAGTGCTACTGTCTCAAGAATATTTGGTTGAAACAGTCTTTTTTCTGCTTTTCCCTGGCAGGTTCATTTGTCAAAGCCAGAATGTGTTGTAAACCATTTTGATAAGTTTCTGGTGAAATGTGGCTAGGTGTCTCAAAAATCCATTCATCAGGTCACTGGTGAGATGCTCTGGAGAACATCAGAGGTTACTCTTGGTGGCATGTGTAAGTGCAGGGAGCCGGAGATAAGCATCTGGCAGGAGGTAGCATTCCTAGGTAGCAGTGGGTTAGGGGAGGGGTAAGGGATAAGTTTTGAATTTGTGTCTGCAAGAGCAGGTTAGATGCCTGGAAACAGATAGCTGGAACCTTTTGGTTGCCTTGGTGCCAAATATTATGGTAACTTTTTAAGCGATTTCCAACTTTTTTTTTTTTTTTCCACAGAGAACTCTAAAATGTAATTCTTTCTCTTATAATGCTCAGTTTAAAAGAAAAAAAAAAAAAACCCAACACAAACCAAAAAAAAAACAACTTGGGAATTGGAAAATATGTGCACATGAACACAGCTTGTTACAATATGTTGCTGAATTTCAGGTGTCTGAAATGCTGCATTTTGGAGGCAATTCCCTGATTCAAAACACCTGTTTGTACCGGAATGTTTTGGTTTTCTTTTTGTGAACCATCCCAGCTTTTCGAAGATGAAGAGTGTGTCTGGTCTGTAAAATACTTTGATTTATCAGAGGTAAGCCATGTTGTTAGCAGAGATAAAGGACCTTGTTTACAAGGTGTCTATATACTTAGAAAAAAGGAGTTTCCGATAATTGAATAAGGTGTCCTGAATGTACAGATTAAACTAGAAGGCCAACAGCAAACATGATGAACTTCAAAAGAACAGCTTCTCATCTCTCTGGGGACCTTCATTAACGAGTCACCAGATAGGCAATTACTGTACAGTTCTTATAATGACCAGGATCAGACACAAGCAATCAGCACAGTAGGCAGCAAGAAAGCAGGCAGAAAAAACCTGTGAAAATATGCCATTAAATCTTAATTACTCTTCAAAAGAAAACAAGCACAACTAGGGGGCAAGTAACTCTAAGGAATATACAGAACTGTATCAAAACCTGCTGGCTCAGGGCAATGATATTTAGTTATTAGCAGCGTCAACGTTTATTTAAAGCTAAGCACTATATTCACAGACTGTTTGGAGGTGTATTTTCTACCTGTTTGTTAAAAACTTGAGTAAAAGTTAGTCTTTGCTACCACAGGATTGTTCCTCAAATTAAGGACACACACACACATACAACACCCCCCGCTTATTTTGATCTCTGCTCTAATGGCCTTTTAGAAACCACAACGGAGGCTGGGGCGCCAGGCGGACATACAGACAGTGACAGACAGCCTTTCCCGGAAGAGTGACTTAGGTAAAGGAGGACGGGCTACTATGGAAGAATAAGAGAGGTCAGGTCATCAGGGCTGCACAGCACCGCCAGGTCTGATGAAGTGCCAGGCCAGTGTTGTAGCCACTTCAGTGTCCTACAGGTATTCGTACGCACCAGATTTAGTGCCAGTCTGTGGGGCTCGTTCACCAGCAAACACTCCCCAGATCCTGAATTGCTGAAGTGGCTCTTTTGCAGCTAAGATGTCCTGTTGAGCTTACTGGAATTCTCTGGGGAAATCCTTTGATGATTATGGGAATATGAGTTTCTTGATGAGTTTCTTCTCATCCTGCTTTGTAAGAAATAATTATGATCTTATTTATAAGATAGGCACTATGTACATACTGTTATTGGGGAGGAGGAGTACTCAGAAAAGGAGTTATCACACAGTAACTCCTGTACTAGAAACTCACACATCTTTCATCTGCCCTGAACTGCCTTTTAAAAGAAACCCTTACACAGTGGGCAACAAAGATCATCTTCATCACTGCCTTGCAGTAAACAAATTTATTATTTATTTTTGTTTCATTCCTCTGAACTGTCCTCATACAAGTAAAATCGCTTTGGTAGGTCTCAAAAGGCATATGTCTCCTAGTACAATGTGGATGTATTGCTCGACCATCCTCACGCAGTGTGTGAGACTCGTGTGTTTTGGTTTGGGGTTTCTGGGGTTTTTTTGTAAGGCTTTTTTTTTTGTGTGTGTGTGTAAGTTGTTTCAACTTTTCAAAAATTAAAGCTGCTTAGGATCAAGAAGACAAAAAAGCAGACCCCAAAATTGTCCCCCCGTTAGCAAAAAGTTCACTTTTCTGAAGTCCTAAGTACTCCAAGGTTGAGGTTTGAGAAATGGACTTGGGCTCATTTCTACTTCTTGCAAAACACATCAGCAAGAAAGATGGTAGAAAGAGGCAAAAAACCTAACAAAGGATTAACAGTTCTTCTAATGGCTACACAGAATTGATCTGTTTATTGGTAAGGGCATGTAAGTGCTATGAAATATACTGTCTGCCTCCGCACCTAGGGAGATCTGACTTTAAAATTGATAACTCACTTAGGATAACCTTCCTTCACAGAAGTACATTGAGGAAGTTACTTATTTGCACAGTACTGTCGATTTAGCTCCAGAGTATTGTATGAGTAATTGTCTAATGACTTTTTCCTGAGTGTGTTTTTCATAGTGCACCATATTTTCCCTGCAGAAAGAATAATTATGTAAATAACTATTATCAGAATATAGTGTGCAGCTCGAAAGTGTAAGAAGCATTGTATGATCATATATTTGTATAATAAATCTGGCTTTGTAAAAGACAAAAGTGAATATTGAAGCTGCTGTAGTTTATTTATATTTATCTCGGTGCACTACTCACCTAAGGTATTTTAACAATTTAAAGATTTCTTATATCTGATATAGGCTATTCAATGTGGGAAATTACCCAAAGGAAACAGTAACATATTGCATTCAGGGCTCCCAAATATGAGGGCTGAAGCTGGTTACGCATCAGTGCTTTTGATTTTGGTGGTGACTGTCACAATGATATTCCCTCAGCAAGGATTCCTTTAGTTTCCTTGGGAAATCAAACAAGATAACAGGAATAATTAATTTGTGGTGCTTTTTAGAATTACTGGTTTCCAAACCATTAAAAAAAAAATATTTTCCTGATCATTCATCCTTTTGCATTCTAAATCACTGTTTAACTTGGTTCTTTAAAACAATATTTAGCTATCAGTCTAGAATATGTGGTTTGTTCTCAAGTTAGTTTGCAGGAAGAAAGATGTGTTTGCCAGTGTTCTGCTTTCATCAGCCACTAATATAAAAAAAAAATAAAAATTGAGATAACAGCTGACAATACAGCAATTCAGTCAATTTGCAAAAGCAAAGTTCATCCTACTCTAATGTACTTCAAAATACCTTGCTGGACATAAATCAAACTTGTTCCTCAAAAAATTTTAATCAGCATTCCCTATTGAAGCAGTTTTAGTATGTCTGGGTTTATTTTCCATTAAAAAAAAAAAAAAATGTTGATTTTGTAACTATTCTTGCTCAATATATTTATCAGTTATTTTGAGTGTAATTATTGTGCTAAATAGATGTTGTAGACTAAATCTCAATTTTCAACATTGATTTTTCTAAATAGGAACTCAAGGTACTTTCCTGAATCGTGAACTTCTATGGTTTGATATTATAATTATGTAGCATTCACAGATATTCTTCTCTTCCCTTTTTCCCCTCCCCTAGCATGACTTTAAAATATCTCTTGCTACACTTGGGTTTCTTGAAGCTGCCAAAAGCGGCAGTTGAAACTAACCTGCATAATTCCCCGCTGATTCAGGGTGAGCCAGGTGGCTGCGGTGTCCTCTGGGCTCCTTAATGAGCAGTTCGTCACGCAGCCGTGCCACAGCCATGAGTCAGACTCTCGTGAGTTCTCCTCTGGTTTTGGCATTAATAGCTGATTCTTCTTGACTGACCCTACCCATCTGGAAACTGAAAATAATGACATATAGATGAATACTTATTTGGTTGTTATCTAATGCCTTTGCAATAGGAGGCTGCATTTCCGTGGCAGTGGAAACAGGATAAACTGCGTGCAACCTCCGGACATCACTCACAGCAAGCCTCGTCTACGGCAAGCCTGAAATGTTGCTTCTCTACGTGATTGTTCTGTACTATGCAAAACCTAATCAACAGATTTCCATGGTATTCACATCTTCCTTTGTCACACACAACATTTTATTGAGTTCTCCATGAATCTAAGTGGAATTAATACCTATTAAATAAACAGGTATTCATAGGGTGGTCATATATCTGATGGCAAAAAACAAGGGAAAGCTTTCACTGGCCTCCTCTGACTGCCAGCCTTGCCCCTTCACATGGCTTTCCATATGTTACTCTGGTTGGCTATAGGAAATGCCTGAATCGTGAAGTACCTGGACACATTTACCAAATTTACATCTGGAGAAGTCCAAATAATGAAGTACTTGGACACATTTACCAAACTTATATCTGGAAAGCACACTGAGCACATACAAAAATGATGTTCATGAAAAATTAGATTTATAGTAGCTGTAGATGCACTGCTGTGTATCCAAACCTGTAAATGTTATTGCATATTCTCTGTGGGTCTATGGAACAATGAGGGCAAGTGACTGGCCAAGATCACCTAATGAACTCTCACAATTAGCATTAACATTCAGGAACTCATGGCTCCCCACATCTATATTCCGTTTGTCACCAGTGGTATCCTTTAATCGTTATACAGTCTTCATTTTTGCATCAGTGTGCTCTATTTCAGCAATTAATATTGACTACCCTGACTATGCTTCATTTCTGTATGAGGTTAACAGATATTTATTGCCAACTATCATGAGAATGTGACGAGAATTCATGACCTAAGCAGAGAGGTCCTCTTTTTCTTTCCAGGTCTTCCTTTTTGTTACTTTACATTCTTTTTCTCTTCTTTCCTGTTCACCCTTTTCTAGTTTTCTTGACAACTTGAAGGTCAGTTGGGCTGACAGGTCAAAGCGAGCCTTTCCTTGTCTTCAGATGAAGCATGTCACCTACGTAATATTCTTAGATGGTGGGGTGACCTGGAGCAAATCTCAGCTCACTCCCACATGCAGATCTTTGGAGCTGTGTTAAAACAGATCAAAAAGTTTGTCTTGAAGTATGTATTATTCAGAAGACAGTTTTTACTATTTAACTTCAATGGCTTCGTTTCATTGTTAATGTTAACTTCTTAATGTTGTTTCTGGCACATTTTGTGTCAGACTCCCTTTTGAAGTGTGCTTTCTGCTTAGGTGTTAGTACCTGAGTTCTGACAAATTTCAGATCATGGTAAAGGGTTGAGATTTTTTGTTATTGCTTGGTGAGTTTTTTTTGGCCAAAGATTTTGTCCAGGGCACGATGCATACTGAAGGTGCACATTGCTGCAGCAGTCCGACCATGCACACGTACTTTGGAAAGCATTTGAAATATCAAGCTGTATCAAACTGTAAGAGGAATCTAAGGGGGTGAAAGGGGAATTGCACAACATAGCTGGCGTAAAAGTATTGCTTTGTTTATGGCATTTCATTTTAAGCGTAAAACTAGTAGGTATATTCTAAATGGATATCTACTAAGAGCCAGAGCCTTTAAAAATAGCCACAAAATTTTAAATATCCGATTTATTTTTCCGGGGATATGTTCTTAGTAAATCAAATCCTTTAAAGATTTCTGACATTACGGTTGGTAAAATTTGAAATACTTGAAAAAAACAGGCTAAAAGTTCTCGATTCCTGCAAATGCTGGTGCCTCTTCTGGTAGCAGCTCGCTCAGGTGATTCCCTCATGTGAGTGTTGAATATGTGTGCCTGACATAACAATAGGATTTAGAATATTTTCAATAAACTTACTGTATCATGTATGTGGACTAATGATTACATTCTACCTTTGCAAACTAGCAATGATAGCAACTCTTTCCCAAAAGAACGAATTCTGTCAAGATACAAAGGAGTTTGTGTATAACTCCTTGTAGCCGTAATAGCAGTTAATCTACATGAAAGGGCACTCTGGGGAATACATTGCTTATTCTTGTGGTATTTTTTTTCCAAGGAACAGCAAAATGTAAGTTTAAAAAATGAGTTTAGGAAAGTCTTTCAACTAATTATTCTGTTTCACTGGTTTCCTATTGTCATATTGAAGTTCCTTCAATGACTTCCTGAGTTTTGTGCCCATCCCTCCCGGGTCTGACAGCTATCCTGGCCCTGGAGAAGGGCTTGGATTAGCCAGGCTTACGCAGTAGTGTAAGACTGTACTGGATGTCTCCCAGTCTTCTCTCTGGGAGCTGTCAACAGACAACCCTCTTAATAGAAAGAATGGCAAAAATAAGAAACAACAGCACAATGAACAGGCTGCATGTTCAAATAATATCTTACCTTGTGCTTCATTTTTCCCCTAGAAGTTCAAAAAGAATTGCTGTGCGTGTGTGTGTTGCTTTGGAGATGCAGTGAAGTCCGGTCCAAATACTTCATGGACTTTTTTTCACTCCCCTGGACAGGAGGAGAGGTTTTGCCTGCTTTTATTCTGCTTTCTTTCAGCCTGGCAAATCACCCTGACTTTACCACAACTAATAGGGCAAGTAATTATTGTTTTTAACAGCTTGTTTACCAGGAGATGTTTTATCTAGATTCACCTAAATTGCTCTCTTTTAACTGCCTTTTCCCAAACCAGCCCACAGAACAAATGAAGTTTATTGTAAATGTTCCCGTGACCTGGTCTAACCACAAAGTATTATTGGATTAATGAGGATCATTCCCATGTCCTTCATTTCTGTTTACATAGTTAGAAGTATATAAGTAGGAGATAAAGGGAAAAAAAACCCAACAACAACTAATGCACTCTGTCTGAAAGTGTTTAAATTTAATTTAGAAGATTAAGCGTACCTGTTTCAACAGCAGAAAGCATTTTGAAGTAGTGAATTCTTAGCAAGAGCTAGAGAGAGACCAAAGGAAACATTTTTACTAGATTCACAATGAATAATTTTGCCTTACTGCTAGTTTTCTTCTTGAAATATAAGCCAGAGATATATTTCATCATTAACCTTTTGAACCAGACCAAGTACAATTGGCAATTCTCCTGCCATGTCCATTTGTCTGTATTATGCCATTCCTTTCATAGAAGAAATAATTGTCCTTTTTTTCTGTGTACAGTTTTTTTCAGCCAGCCTTTGTAAAGGATCAGAAATATTGTAAAGCTCCCAAATTATATCCTATTTTATCTAGGTTTGCCTAACAACAATTTGTGGTTGTATGTAAAATATTTTAATAGATTCAATATGAAAGAGGAGTGCAACTGAAAAATTCTGTTTAGCAGATTGGATTCTTACCCTTGTCTCTAAGTCTGGCAACAAGATTCTTGGAGATGCTTGTGCTACCTCTTAACATACCGTAACACACAACAGAGGCTCAAAAGTTGTGCTATTACGTACACCTATCTTGTCTGAAATCACCTACTGTCAGTAATAATGCCCTTTGTTTACTGAAGGGCTAATCAAAAATTTGGCCAACTGTAACTGGAATTGCCTTTTAATATCTTAGCTGTCAACCTGCAAGTATGTCTTTTTGACAGTATCTTTTCAGGAATATATATGACATAGTAACAGATAACAGAACAGCCTTAACATCTGGAGAAGAGACTAGCTTCAATCAAAATGAAGGATGGTATGTTTCGGTACTTTTATGACAAATGGGAGAAGATTTCAGAGAAGGGCTACACTAAGACGTTTAATGGTCTTTACTTACTGAGTCGGGATCTTTCTTTCACCTGTTGCTTGCTGATTGCTGAATATTTGCCCTTTGCCCCTAATCGTTGTTTAATACATTAAAAAATACACCATCAGGGACATAATTTTTATTTCTCCTATTCGTTTTGCTTCTGCTGAGTGCACTGTTCACTAGTGGGTACTAGCATGCTGCTTTACGGTAGAAACGACACAAAAGGGGCACACGTTTTCATTAGAAATGCAATTATCGGGCTGGTGGTTGATGGTTTACTGCTCCTTTGGCCCACAATTTATTATGTAAGACAGAAACTGGAGTAATATGTTTTGATACATCTGCCTCAGTCCAGCAAACTTTTAAAGTCCATGGGTGTTCTGCCCTTGACCTCCTCCCGAGCTGAATATAGAGTACTTAGCTGGGGGAATATCACTATCATCTTGAGATCTACAGATAAAAGCCATTAGAGTGGAATTGGATATTATCACTTTTGGCTTTGCTTTCATTACACAGTGAAATACTCTTTTGGTAGTATATCTGCCCACTTTGACTTCTTAGATCTCTGAATTAAATCCAGGCTAACCTGTTAGTCATGGAAAGCAGCTGTTATAAAGACGCTGTATCAGTGCCCTCTGACTTTACTATTTTTTCTTAAAATCCTAGGGTGAAGCAACTTAGTGACCCATAAATCTATCAGTTTGAGAATCCTAAATCTTCATATAGTTTTTTTTTGAGATTTCAGAATATTTCCAAAAATAGAATATCTGCATCCAAAAGATAAAATGCTATGTCATCACAGCTGACTTGGATAATTCAGTGACTGCATCAACAGGCACACTTTGCGTTGGATGGGTGTGGAGACTAAACAGGTTCTGCTCCAACCCACTAGAAGTGATGCCTATCCAAGTGTTGTAGTTAAACCTCAGTATGCTGCTAAGAACCACACAGCCAGTTCCTCACTCCCTGCAGTAGGATGGAGAAAAGAATCAGAAGGATAAAAGTGTGAAAACTCATGGGTTGAAATAAAGACAGCTTAATAAGTAAAAAAAGAAACAAAGCAAAACAAACCCAAGAAAAGCAAGTGATGCAAAAAAACCACTCACCACCAGCTGACCGATGCCCAGCCAGTCTCTGATCAATGACAGCCCTGGCCAATGTGCCTTCCTCCCAGTTTTTAGTGCTAAGCATGATGTTACATGGTACGGAGTATCCATTTGGTCAGTTTGGGTCAGCTGCTGCAGCCGTGTCCCCTACCAACTTGCACATAGTTGGTGGTGTGTGGCTGTCTGAGAAACAGAAAAGACCTTGACACTGTGTAAGCACTGTTCAGCAATAACTAGAACATCCCTGTGTTATCAGCACTATTTTGGTCACAGATCCAAAACATAGCTCCATTTGAGCTGCTATGAAGAAAATTTATTCTCTTCCAGCCAAACCCAGTACAATCTCCATCCCTTATCCCGTATCATCTACATCATGCTCAGGTTCCATGCTATCCAATACATCATCCTCCTTACATACCACCTCCCTTAGTCTTTGGGCCACCCCTGTCAAACATCCATAAAATGTGCCTTGAGTTCATTTAGTCCATGATTTTGGGGCTCAATTTGTTATGGTGGTCACTCAGGACAGAAGAGGTAGTGTTGTGTGGAGTTAATGGACACCAAAGCCAGCTCAAGTTGGGTCACTGCTGCATTTGCATTGCTTCTTGTGAGGTTCACACTCCAAGTGTTCAGGCGGAACCCCTCACCTTGCTTCTGCTTTGGCATGGACTTATGCATGGACCACTGTACCTCAGGGGTGTACCTGCTCCAGCACGGACTTATGGGCACCAGTCTCTTCAGGGATGTGCCTGCAGAGGTGTGAACTTATCCACAGCCACAGCCACCTCAAGGTTTACCTTCTCTGGTACGGCGTTATCTACAGCCACAGACACTTTGAAGACACCAAGAAATTCAAGTCTCAGTTTACAGTGTCCTGCAGCTTCTTTTTCCTGGAGAAGACGGAAGGTAGGAAAGAATGGAAATTTTTATTTTTTTGTGCTTTTTGTCAGATGTCTTTTACTTAGTAAGGAAAGTAACTATTCAGAGATTGAATTAGCTCATCAGTTCTGTTATAATAGTTCTGTTTAATCCATGAGAATAGTTGCATGGTGGTATAATGCTAGTGTAACAGTGTTGTACTGCAGAAAATAGGCTTCCTATTTAGTACACTGTTATATGGAAAAGAGTTTCTCTAAAAGATTTTAGCTGTCTGAACAACTCCAGACTTGATGTGTGAATCCAGGTTGTTGGCATCGGTGTGCATCTGACTTAAAAGGCCAGTGGGATGTGAGAATAAATTTTTTTATCCATCCAGTTATGTCCCTTTGTACGCTTTAAAGCTGTAACTTGAGTCTGTTAGGAATTAATTTCTTACACTTATAGAAATAGACTCTCAGCAAATTTATGACTCTCTTTTCAGAGGACTTTGTGTTGTGTAAATCAGGTTAGTTCTCTCTACTATTACTAGAGAAACTAGAACACTAAGGTTTAATATAATTTTTAAACTAATTAATTAGGAATTCTAGATTCTTAACTTTTGATGAGTCATTGCAATAAACTTCCATCCTCCTGCCTTGTGGAACTCCAAAGGGTCTGAAATTTAACCTCTAGATGTTAAAGCACTGGTTTGACCAATATTGCATAGGAATCTGATGGCCAGATTAAAAAGTGAAATTATAATCTCACTTGTCGTCTTCATACTACTTAATCACTGTTAGAAAGCAGTTAGTGTTTCAAAAATATTCTGTCAAGTTTCTAAAACAGGGAAATATGAGAAAATTACATTATCTTAATACTTTCAAATAAGGATAGGGACACAGGCTATTTTTTTGCTGAAATTTGTAATTTTCTATTATTGTTGAGTTTAGTTGTATCTGTGCAAGAGTGATACAGATGCACTAAGACTATTAATCCAATAGGCATCCTACTGTACTACATGTCTGCAAACAATTAATGTTTTATGCAAATGTAAGTATGCAAGCAGAAGTACCAGGCTGTGTGCTTCTCTGCCTCCTAGGGTAACCCTGTGCTCCTCAGCTGGTACTTACTCTCCAACCTGCTACGGTAATTTCTCATTGTGTTACTTGACAAAGGCAGAGAGAATACTTTCAGAAAACCCATTAGAAGCCCTTTTTCAATATGTGTGGTTCCAAGACAGCATTAACTCCACTGAATAGTGAAAGTAATAGGGATCACTCAGCCTGCCTTAAGGCCATGACAAAACTATAATCTGTTTGTTGATAATTCTGCAGCCCTGTGAAGCGTTCTTATTTGCTCCATAAATTGTACTGAAGAATAGCCCTTTTTTGGAATAACAATATACTAATTTCTCTATGTTTAAATAGGGTATAAGTAGTTAAAATAGAAAACTGCCTGAATACAATAGCTTCTTAGGATATTGCACACCCATCAAAATAAACTGGAACCCAACAGATCACTAGTTAAATACCATTAAAAACAGTTTTGAGAAAAAATCATAATTGACTTTGCCATATGCTTCATTTTCTTACTACACTATCTTCAGAGTGAAACACAATCACCGTTCATAGGAAAGCTAATTATCCACTGTCAGTTAAGCCCTCAGTAACTGATCTCTTGACAGCTGGTAATAAGTCCCAAACCCCATTGCAAATTGCATTAAAATACATGTTTATCCACTGGAGAAAGATGGGGAGCACAGCTCACACGTTCACCAAACACTACAGCCAGCAACAATTGGCTTCTTCAAGATAGCTTTCCTTGCATGCTTCACTTCAGTTTTGGTTTTTCCTCTTTTCTGACTACTTAAGGCTTGCACGTTCCAAATCCCAAATGGTGAAAGCACTGCCTTGGCTTTTGTACTGTCTTCAGTGAATATATGAAACTACGCTCAGATAAATGGGTGATTTTTGCCTAAATGTTTGTGTAAGGTTGCCTTTTTCATGGTTTAGCTGAGAAACTGCAGGTGTTGACTAAGTTTTGCATTTGTTAAAGCAGGTACCAAGGGACACAGGAAATGGGAGAGCTATTTTGAATGTCCAATAGCATGCTGGAATCAACTCTTCAGTTTATCAAACTGTTCCACCTCTAAGGTTTAGACCATAAAGAAGCCATCTCTTTCCCAGATGAGCTCAATTTCACCTCTCAACTGTTTTCCTCATGTTTGCTCTGCCCTGAAGGCCAGCGTACGCTGTTCTTAAAGCCTTCTACAGTAGTGTAACTACTGTAGGAGCTACTTTGTAGATGAAGATTTGAAAGTCAAAACTCATTTAGCTTTGTGCCATTACCAGAAAAAAACAAAACAAACCAACCAACCAACCAAAGCCCAAACCAAAAAGTTAGTCAGTGACAGAGGAAAACAGAAAGGTTTTTATGGCTGTTCTTGGAAAAAAAGTTATTATGTAGTAATAGTGCTCGATTTGGGAGAGCAAGACAAAACTGTGTTACTTTCATTATACAAATGCACCTGATAAAATTAAAAGAATACGATAAATTCCATGCAAGTGTTAAATGGCAGGCGAATGTGGCAAGTCTTGGCTGACTTTCTGGTGACTGGTTGTATCTGTTCCTGCAGTAATGAATTCTTCTAATAAATACACCCTGCTGAAAGGGTTCCTCATTGTTACCTTTCCAATCTTGGCTCAGACAGTTCCTCATTGTGTGATCTAAAGACCAATCTACTGCCCAATTCTGTAACAGCTCAGTAGAAAATTTACCATTCAACTTCAAAGGCTGAAGAATCTAAACTTCTTTATGCCCTAATTTGTTCTTTTATGAAATCTGTTCTAATATTTCACAGGGATAGTGTGAATTGAATTTAATAATAGGTGCAAAGTATATTTGTATCTTTGCATTAAAAGCCCTGCCTATCTTGCTCTCCATCACAGTATTTAAGGTCTTTGACATTATTATACACAAAGGAGGAAATTAAAATGTTTCTAGTGATTGTTCTTCCTAGTTAGGCAACCACATTTTTCAGTGCTTAGGTTAGTGATAAAGACTGTTGTATAGTGGTGAATCAATAGATGATTGGTGTAGCCTTTTCTTTTAATTGTCACCTTCTCTACTATCGATAGATCAGATCTTTTTTCCTTTTTTTCTTTTTTCTTTTTGGTACTTAAGAAAGGAATTGCCATGAAAATAGAACAGTCTTTAGTTGGCTTCCTTTTTTTTTTTTTTTTTTTTCCTTAGCACACTGGCATGAGCATCTATCTATCACTATTGTAATCTGCTTTTGAGGTGTAAAAGCCTATTTACTACATCTTCCTAACTACCTCTGCATAATAGGAGCACTAGAATTGAGAGTACTTTTCATTCTCTAAACAACTGGAATACTTCTAAGTAGATGAATAAATGAGTTCTGTAAGCAAGAACGTCAGGAGACCCAGAGAAGAGTGATATTATGAGAACTTTGAAAATAATTCTCTTAATGTTCCTTTTGTTTAATTAAACTATATATTCTGATTACTTTAAATCTTCAAGATATTTTAAAATACCTGCCCTCAGATTCTTTACATACCCCAAACTTATGTGCTTTACTTGTCTTTGTGTACCAAGTGCTGTGCTGAGCTTAAAGATGGTAGCGACACAATACCTAATGTCTTAAAAGGTAATAGCAAAATAACTGTCAGTTAAGTGCTGGCTTAACAATTTTGTCCTTAAGGTCCAGAGAGTTTTTAAATAATTCTTCTGGAGCAGCATGTGGCTCTATGTAAGATCAAGTGGGTTACCTAATCTTTTCCTTCCCTCATCTGATCCAAGAGAAATTTTGCAGTGTGCGTGGGTATTTTTTTTGAGTGTTCTGTGTGTTCAAATGACAGATCTTGTGATCTTGCTGTAAAATTTACAACCTATGAAATCAAATGTCTCTGGTGAAGATTTTAATCTTGTGCTCTGGGACATAAGTAACACCTGACACTCTATCAGAATAAATGCCTACGTTGCAAAGATTGTGCTGACTCATTACACAGATGTACCTTGCATCGCCTGGCCATCAGCTGTGCTCGGAATACAGTGCCAGACGCAGCAGGAAGGGGGAAGGAGGGGCAGGAGATAGTCCTTCCATCACACTGCAGAGGATAGGGGATCTGAACTCTTCATACGTGCTAAGTATTTCGTATTTTCATAGTGAGCTCTTCCACCCTCTTCTTTCCTCAGGTTCAATTTCAGATGAATGCAGTGTCTAGAAGGAAGCACCTTTCATTGCTGAGAAAAGAAGTGCAGCCTTACAGTAATAACTGTTTTTAATTTTGCAAGTATAGTGCTGTTTCTCAGTGTTTGGGATATAACAGAAAGTCCTAGGCAAAGAAAACCAAATTCTTTAAAATACATATTGCTGTGATCCCATTCTTCCACAACTGCATGTTTTCTCTTTCTAGCCAAATTCCTTTAATATATTATAGTGGCTTATATGGTTTTTACTGCTGTGTTATCAAAATGCTCATCACTTACTGAGAGGTAACACTTGCTCAGCCAAGAGGAGAGCCTGCACGCTCATTCTTGATGTGGCCTTCTGCCCAGCTGGGTGGCATTGAGTAGCACCCTTCTGTAGTTAAGTTACAGGAAAAAATGGACCAACTTTAGAAAACTGGAACTGCCCAGGTGTACCCAAGAATTTTGTGGTGGATGACATGACTGCCTCCTCCAAAGCCAGTCACCTTGAAGTTCACCTGATCCTGCAACTTTCCAACTCTAATCCAGTGATGCCACCTGGATCTGTTTGCCCAGCTACAGAGGAAAATTGCTCTGCTTTGCTGCTTTACTCTCATTGCTACATACTTAAGTGCACAGAGGTTGAACCTATTTCAATAAAAAACACAGCTGATTTAAACTACACGCTTGTGGCCAATGCTTCAGCAGTAATATCTTACATTTTATAAAATTTCTTTCAGCTGGGAGGTTTTGAAAGCTGCCTACATCATGAAGGCTGCAAATTATTTGTAAACAAGACCTTACCACTTGCAAACTTAGATGTTGTTTTGTAAAGTAAGATAGATTGAATTATTACAGTCAAATCCTTAATGTTACTCTTGTTTACAGCACACTTCCCTTAACAATAAATCTCCAAGCCCGTGGGCACTTTCAATTACTGCATCTTCCTTGCTTAGCAAAGGAACTCATAAACCTCTCTTTCTGTCATACCATTTTGAAAGATCTTTGTATGTAATGAAGACTGTGTTGTCTGACAATGCTTATATTAAGAAAGACTTATTAAAAAGATAACTTGTGTGGTTCACCTGTCTTTGATGTGACTGCGGGAAAGAAGGGATACACAGATTCCTACAGGAAACTTGGACCTTCTTTCAAAACTTGTTTCTATGCCATGTGAAAAAAGCATGGGAAATACAACAGAGCTAAATCTTTAAAAAATATTTAAGATTCTGATGATATATAAAAGAATTATTCTTGGTGTACAAGAATGTCTTTCAAATGTACAGCATCAGACTTGTCAGTATTTTAGGTCTTAGGAATTTTAAAGAAACTAGAAGTGCAGCTGTAAAGGCACAGATACCTCTCCCACAGAGGATTTTATGGCATCATTTGAAAAGGTGTGATGTTTACGTGGTTTCTTGGCCTACACAGGTGGTAAAGGAAGATTCACTCTGATTTTACACATGTGAAAATGAGGTGTGTGCAAGAAATAAAATTCAAATTTCCCAACTGCCCTTCTTTTCTATTCATATCTAGAAAAAACATGGAAAAAAGTAGGAATCACAGCTGACAACAGCTAATGGTTTGTCCTTATAACCTGTATGTGTTTTTATTATAGATGAAGATTGTAAGGGGTATGCTGTATTTTGAATAGAAATCATCATTATCTGCTTAGTACCAGTGAGTTAATAGACAAAAGTGGAGGGAAAAAACCCGCACAAAACCAAAACCTAAGTACTGTGAAACATCATGGTCTAAGTTTTCTGAGCACAAATAGCTAAGAGTAATTTCTGAAATTTGTGCTTGGAAGCATACATCGATACAGTAAATAGACTGAGTTGCTAGTGGAAACTGGAGATGTTCATCATTTCTGAAAATTGGTCCAGCTACCTAAATGTCTGTTAGAAAACTAATTTCAGGAATGATAGTTGGAAAATGTTGATGAATATTGCCAGTGTCATATTTAACTGTTAAACAAGTAATAGCATATAATCTTTTATGCCTCAGTGTAAAAATATTCCTTAAAATAAATAACAATAAAAATATATGAACCATACAACTCTATCACAAAATAACTGTAATCCCATTTTGTAACAGTAATGAATATGCTGCAGCAAGCTTCACTGATTAAAAACTTTTTGTGCCAAGTTTGCTTCCTGTTTATCAAATGGGACATAAATTGCAGACTACCTTTCTAGATGGTGTAGTAACGTGTAAGCTTTACTTCTGGAAGGCAGTTTGCATTCCTTTATCAGTCTGAGCTTCAGGTTTAAACTCCAGTTTAAACTCCAGCTATCACAAGTTTAATTTGGGTCACCAGTAGAGCTCTGACTGCTTGGGGTAGAAAGAAAGCAGAGCAAAATCAGAAGGCTTTCTCTCACCCACCATGCACTCATTTGAGAAGTGAGCGAGCTCTGGCATGGTATGTTGATCACAGAAAATAGGGCTCAGGAAGCCACAAAGTCCATTCCTCTGGCTTAAGACAGAGGGAACAGTGTGTCAATAGTTGTATCTCTTGTTGTCTTTGCCATCCCAGTTGCATGTGCTACTGGCTAAAAAGCCTTTCATTTATATTTGGCTCATTTTGGCATTTTGTTGTACTTTCCAAAATCTAATGTGTTGTGAGATTTACCATGTGCATTTCATACGCTGACCCCCTATAATACTGCAGGTATTTAGTGTCATAATGTGATACTAGAAAGGAATGACATATTCAAGAATTCTGTCATAGTGGAGAAAGGAATAACCTTTGTTTTGCTGAAGTTAAAAAAAATAGAAAAGTTAATATAAAAAAAATCTGGAATCTATGGAAATGGTAATGTTAACAGTTATGTCTGCAGCAATACTTACGCATTTCTGCCATCTGGAACTATAGGACATGCTTGTGCGCAAGTAATGTCGTTAGCTTGCTTTTAAGGATTTGACTAACATGAATGCTTCGTATTCCAGTTCTCTTTGTTAAATTCTTTGCAGTTAAATTATATGGACAGATGAGCCTGTCCTAGTATATGTATAGATTTCATAGAATATCTCAAGTTGGAAGGGATTCATAAAGATTTTTTGATACCTCAGACCTGGCAATCTGAGTCAGATACTCCAAATAAACTTAGAGCTGAAAAGTTGTCACCATTACAGACCCTCAGACCTATTTGTGAGGTGCTTTGAGGATGCAGAGGGGACAAATGGAGAAAACCTGTGGCTCTAGGGACAGAGAATCTAAAGAAATAAGAGGACAGGCGCTGCAGTTATCTGTGTCTGAAAGTGTGATGTTAGAAGTAAAAGTTTTTGTAAGGATTAAACAGAGATGAAGACCTGAAGAGATTTGCAGTGTTCATTGCAAAATCAGGCTGTTTAGTTCATCATTGCTGCTGTGGTTATATATGACCTATTTATATTCTTCCCCTACCTCGCTCTGCTCTTCTGCCGCACTGTTCAGGCCTCCTGACAATTATAATCTAACATCAAGACAAATACTGAAAGCATTGGGCCCTGGTCCTTTTGTCGGTTATTATTTGTATTAGTGTTCCAAAGAATTGAAATGAAGACAAAATACTTTCTGCTCATGTACAAACCAAGCGTATCGTAAATTCAGGGAGTCCCTAGTTAGGGTACTGCCTGGACCCGAACAGAATGTGATGTGCAAGAGTTCCCTTTCCTGCTTGAAGACCCTTCGTCCCAAATGACTCTGAATCAGCCCCCAAAGGCCCAGCTAGCTGTCACCACCATTTATCCTCTGCTTAGAAGCAGTGCCATGACCTGTAGGTAAAGGAAATTTGAGAGCTCCTTCTTGTTCCTTCCCCTTCTCATGACCAAACTTAAAAGTGCTGTACCTCTGTGAAACACCACAGTTTCAATGAAGTAGCATCTTTTAGAAAAAGATAATTTTGGTGAAATTTTTCAACAGCTGATGCAGGTTGACAGTCCCAGTTACTAACAGGGGGCCACAAGGGAGAGCGCGGGGTGCAGGATCGGAATAATGTCTTTGCAGTGAACACTGCTTTGCAGAGGCATTTCTTGGAAGGTTGTCTGAACTCTAAAATACATTAACCACCTGCCTCTGATGTAAATCCATTTCAGAGGGAAAACATTCATGCATTCACTACCGCCTTCCATGTTATACATAGAGTAAGGCAATAATAAATTTTGTTCTTTCCCACTTGTTTAAGAAAATTGATTTTGTGTGGAACTAAAGGTGTGTTATAGAATTATTCTTTGTCAACAGAATGTCTTTTATAGTATACTGTATAAAATATATAAACCTGTTATTTTGGGGGCCACACCTGCTAAAAATGCTCTCCATCTGAATTCTGAGATGGAAAAACTAACATTTTTCTAAGGCCAGCTATATGACTGAAAATGCAAAGTTCAGCTTAACAAGCACACTGCTTTATGACTATAACTGTTCAAGGCATTTGGCAACATTTTAAATTGACTGTTAGAAGAATTAAAATTCCTTCAACTTTAATTTTGATAATATAGATTAGGATCTATTGCCCATTCTAGAAAAAAAAATAATTAAAAGATGGAAGGTGTTATTTATTGCTACAGAACATAACGTTATACTGCAATAAATTTAATAGAATTTTTAAACAAATTGGCAAACTGTACAATAGAGGAAAAAAGTGAAATTTGTTTTTATCAAGTAAAATGCTGAAACTTTTGACAAAAAAAAATATAATTCAGACATCCTGCAAGCTTTATGTTCATATTTACCTACACCTTGCAGCTCTTAGGGCAACTGAATGACATAGGACAACAGTTCCAGCTGTAAAAATTAAGCCTTCATAAGATCAAATCTTAGCCATTTCTTCTTCTTAATAACCTTCGAAGGAACAGCAAGACATCTGCCTTTTTAAAATAACTCTCAGATCCAATTATTTAATAGTAAGAGATGAAAAAAAAACATTAAACAAATCTAATAACTGCCAAATTAATGCAATTTGCTGCACTTGTGTTTGGTAGCTGAAGAGAAGCTAAATGGCTAAATAGCTGTCTAACCTAAGGAGAATGAAAGAAGAGCGTGCAAAAACACTCTTTAGAGAAAATGTTTCCCACCAATATCAGATGTAGTAGTAAGAATCAAAACCAAAGGAACTCATTTAAAATACATTCCAATTTATTCATATTAGGAAGTTAAATGTTCTTGGATTTCAGGGCTTAAGACTACCTGAGTATATGAGTGGTCAGAAGGAATTTGCTGTTGACATTACTGGATCAAGGCAGTTTTGAAGTCACATTGCATCTTTTTGTCCCCTGCTTTAGATATCCCTCTAATGATCAGATATAATGAACACTGCAATTAGTTTACTTTTTGATTATGCTGAAAGAAGTCAGCTTGACTACGATAGGCTGTGTTCCACCTGGAGGGCTTAAATAGCCATAATTTGATTTAACCAAGTGAAATAAGCAAGCCTGTCAGGATAGAGGGAAAAGAACATACACTAGTTTGACAGCTTTCTGCTAGAGGAGCGTTTCTGCTGGAGGAGCTCTGCGAAATAACAGTGTAGTTCTGGACACTCTTATTGACCATCTTCCTCAGTCCCTGTAGCTGTAAGTTACAATTTTATATTTATTTTTTTTACATCCTTTGTTAAACTCTGAAAATGTAATAGCTGTATTTGATATAATTTCTGAAATGAAAAACAAAATCTCGCTGATTTCTTAGAGTTGGTATCTAATCTGCCATGGCTCATATATAACTGCCAAATTAAAGAGGCAACTACGTGGATCCAAATCATTGTAAGTGTTCTGGACAATACTTTCTCCAATTTCCTGTTTTACCGATACTTAAAATATGGTATAAAACATTGGATATGGGTCTTCCACTCAATTTCTAGTAAGCTATGAAACCAGTCGGAACCATACACTGGGCACAAAACTTTTTGAAGAAAACCACTAAAAACCTGTCTCTATCTCCAATGAATGGATGCAACAAGTACAAATCACCAAAATCTGAAATACAGCCTCTTTCTCTGCAGAACATTCTAAGTCACCATCAGCAGTAGTACACAAAAATACTGTTTACTATAAAGATAACCGAGTAATATCGGGGGGTGGTGTATTTTAATTATTTTTTTTAACTGAATTGGAATTCTGTTAGCCATTTTGGGCTAACTTTTGGGGAAAAGAGTTTTAGTCTTTAGTATGCATTCAAGTCCTTTTGTTTTGGTAGGACACAAACACAATAGGACACGAATGTTATTACACCAGGTAGATATTTTGTTACATTGCATGTATTTTGAATCATATCAGCAAATAGTGCGGTAAATATAATAATCAAAAAGCATTCCACAGGCTTACAATCTTATAATGATCTTAATTAATATAAAATCAAAACTAAAGCTCAGTGAACTACTCATCCAGGAACAAGATCGGTTTCATGGGCAGTAAGATACAGATGCTTTTTGATATTCATTAGATAGGGGATCTGTTTTCATTCTGGACCTTAAATCTCTTATCAGCCTTCTCACAGAGAGAGCACCTGAGGAAGAATATAAATGGGTCTTCTAGGACTTATACAGATGTGGCCTAGAAAATATCCATGGGAGGATGTTACCTAAAAATCTAAATATCTGAAAGGAAGAACCAAATAAGTCACTCTTTAGCACTTGCTTTTTAGGTTTCCCGTAACTATAAAGGAGGCGTAGGGAAGTGAAGCTGTGGTGGGCAGTACAGGAACCTCCAATTCACAAATTCACACTGAGCTCAAATTTGGCCAATAATAAATGGATTTTTTTGGTTCTTTTCCTTTGGTTGACAATTTGCATACTGAAATAAAAAAATGAGACCACTCATAGAAAAGAAACAGAAAATCAGATAATTTATAGACTGACTTACCATGTTGCACAGAAGCCTATCAGCTGTTTTTAACCAAGTAATAAAAGCTGTAAGACCATTTGACTTTTGGGTGTATGTTATCCCAAGGCAAAGTATCACACATGCATTCAATTAGCTTTTGCAGCACACTAATTTGAGTTTATGAAGCATATTGTCCCCACAGCAAAGAATTGCTGCAGGGCTATTGTAGAGGAGTGTGCACCACAGCCTTACATGATTAATGAGCTTTTATTATTACTGCTAGCCTACACAAGCAGATTTACAAATTATCCAGATTCAGGGTCTAGGTGGCCAGTTCTTCCTGTGCTTTCTGTCAACACTTGGACCTTCCTTTAAGTGAAATATGAAGTTTATTTGAATAGAAACCAATTTTAGCATTTAAGGACAAAGGAAAATGTAAAACAGCTTGTTGTAAAACTTGAGAATAGACAGTATGTTTCAAGAAAAGGGTTCTACAAGAAGTGTAGTTTTCATTAAGCAGTTCTGTATGATGGGATTAATCACGAGGAAAAACCTCTCTGTTTATTAAGTTTATTTTAAAGTGAAGATTTTTACCATTGAACCGGTGTTAGATTTTTTCTTAGATTTCTTTTTTTATCTTTTCATACCCACTAAAGCTGTATTAGCAACATCTTTTAATTTAAGATTAAGATATATTCTTTGCTTGCTATTTTTTTTAGCAAGTGGAGCAAATTTCTGTTCACTTTCTCCTATTCCTGAAGTTTTTTCTTGTTTTCAAGAAACGTGAATTGTCTAAGCCTACCAGAAGAATAGCCCATGCCCATTCTATATGTAATAAAGGACAAACATTTAATTTACAATTATATATATTGCTTAATACACTCTTGGCACTACTGCGTACCATGTACAGTAGGATGTAGGCAGCCTCCTCAGACGAGTACAATACTGGGAATCTGTTCTATCATGCACCAAGAAATGCAAAAACAAGTTTTTGTTCCTTGCTTATAAACATGAGCAAATCAAAGTCTAAACCTACCTTTGGCTCAAGTTATAAAAATCTAAGTAAAAGAAAATATTAAGTATTAAAGTATAAATAAAAAAGAAGTAATGGTTAACTTGGACAGTTGCAGAAATATGCAAAGTATCTCCAGAAATTGTATTTTTCTATATATAGGCGAAGTATGAAAAAGTTAAAAATTAATTCAAGGAAGATATCACACTGTGCAGTCATATTGCCAGCACTACTGTACTCAAAATGCAGCCTCTTTTTTTTTCATCACCTTTTCTTGCATATTGTTGCTAAACTAAAGCAAGATACGGTGAGTAATATTCTTTCTCTTGATTATTTTTCTCTTCAGCTGATGTGAAGAACATTAAGTGGAGTTAAAGTATAGTTATATATACGAATAGAGCTCATAAGTAGTATAAGCATAATATAACATAAGAATAACGTATAAATATGTTATGCTACACATAGTTGAAAAGTAGATGAGGTTGAGGTGGACTAGGCAATAAACTCCTCTGTTGTTCTAAGCAAATCAGCCATTAAATGTTTCTGGTCCCCGCCCAGGCTGGGTTTATATCTAAGCCCTTCCCTCTCCCTACCAGGGGAGGTGTTAATAACTCACATGTACATAATTTACAGCATCTCAGAGACTTGTTTTGTTCACTGAAAACGTCAAACCATCTAAAAGTCTGATCCTTTGCCTTTTGAAGTCTTGTCATTGATTTTAGAGACAGCAGTATCAAGTCTTCAGTAGACATTTAGCTGACATAGCTGCTATCTCATTTATTTCTTCTGGCTACATTTTAGAGCTAACTAAAAGCCATTCTTGAACACAAAAGGAAAAACAGGGAGGGAATGGTAAAGTCTCCACGGTCCTGAAAAGACAGGCTTCCAGCTTTGAGGCTCAGCCACTTTGGCAAAAGACTAAAAGCAAAGGGCTTGCTTGTGTTTACAGGATGTGTATCCCAGAGTGCGCTTTGCATCCCAACTATGCAAACAAAGCAGATCATCAGCAAAAAGCCTTCTAATAAATCTGTGAAAGCCTCTCAGCCCTGTCGGTTTTGATTCAGTGATTTTTCAAGCTATAGGAGCTGTCTAAAAGCTTTCCCCCTCCCATCTTGTAAGCAGTGGTCAATGTGTAGTGTGGGGAGCACAGTTTGTTTTGCAGCCTTTATGCTGATGTGTAAGTTAGCTGATACAGAACTCCCGCTTTATTTGTCCCAAATGAGCATCAGCCACTAGTGCAGGCTGCCTAATTCCTACCTTGAACTAGGTAATTTCATTTCAAAACATTTTGTCCTCCATTACAGCCTTATTCTTCCTGGTTTGTAGGCTATTGTCCCCTCCTCTTTCCCCCCGATGCCTCAGATCTTTCACATTTAACTGGTTACACAGCTAGGAATATAATGTTTCAAAGATATAAATAATAATGAGCTCCTTTAATAAAATCAGACATAAGTTATGCAGCAGACGTCAATTATAATGGATTTTAAAGGTTTTGATCTAGAACCTGGGTGGCATTACATTTAGACTAATAACTGTAACTATGATTTATGTGTTTGCAACTGAAATGGTTTCAGTGCTTCGATATATGTCCAAAGTAAAATTTATAGTCTGCTACAGAATGTATAAATAATGAACAGCCATATGTCATATTGCATTTAAAAATTTGACTTCTTCTACAGGCAGAATAAGGTAAAATGAATTAAAATTTTAAGTTCATTTGGGATCAAGTTACTTTAATACTTTAAAGCAGCTCCACAAATAAAAAAATGTTTAATTACTTTTCCTGCAGTAAAAAATAAGATACTTTAAAATTTGCAGTTGCATTCAAATTAAGCCACAACAAAGAGTAAAACATATGCGGATAAGAAAGGAAAATTATTGACTTCTCTCCTAAAAATAATTGTTACTACTAATTTTTCATTAAATAGCAAAACTAGGATAACAACTATTGACAAAGAAATGCTACACAAAGAATTTAAATAGAAAAAAGCACAATTACTATAATTTTCAAATTAACCTCCTCCCCCAAATACCCATTTCATGCTGAAAAAAAGCTCTGTAATTTATATTTGGCAATATGAGCTGCATGTGACCACATGAATACATGCTACAATTTCCCAGTTGGTCATTTGAAAATTAAAAGTGCACCTGACTAATATTTGTAGTCCATTTGCATTGGAAAGACCACCCAGCTCTCCATTACAGCAGGGATTGTTTCTCAGTGTATCTACCTTTTCTAAATACTGGTTTACACATTTAAAATGTTGCTGACCAAACTGTTCCTGGGTTTTTTTCCTTCTTAGCTATCTGTTGAAATTTGTCATTGTCATGAATGGGTTAGGTACACAAATCAGGTGACAACTGCTATTTTATTAGTAGCTTATAAGGTGCTTTCCATGTTGCTCACAGTAAGAGAGGAAGCTTAACAGGATTTCAGTCCTATGGGAACCTGGATTTGCTAAGATTTGACTCCGGGGGCCTGTTCTCCTTACGTTGTCAGATCAATTTTGCACCACTAAATGTTTCTCAGAACTTTTAGGTAGATCTTCTGGTATTTACAGCAAGTGAAGTGGTAAGTGTTCAGCATTGCCCATGGCTTGAAGCTTCCCTTTTCCTTTTATATGGGAGTACTATTTTCTTTTATTCCCTGGAGTGTTGGTACCAAGACTAAACTTTGTGAGCCCTCCAAGAAGCAGAAATAAATAAATGAAATATTTGTAGTGAAGCCATCAGCAGAGATGACATCTATTCCTCAGCAGACCCTTCTTTTGTATTATAGGGAAGTTATCTAACTTCTCATAGAAAATGCTATTGATTTTTAGCCTGTTTTGTCAACTAGTCAATAACCACACACTGAGGCTACTTGTGATAACGCTACTTCGCCCCCCCCCCCCCCTTTTTTTTTTTACCTTTTTTCTGTGCAGCTGTATGTCGTATTACTAATGTGGCCAGCTGGGTGTTTTTTTTTTTCTCTTGAACTTTACATATTAATACATATGCTTGGTTTATAAATGTCAAAGTCTGTGTTATCATCCCTCTAAAAAGGTATCTTAGCTGAGACAGATGCTTTTGCTAAGAAATAGTACTGGTGTCTTAGAGCTAACATGCCTTTGGGCTCTGACAGACATTTGGCAGCGGTTGAAACCGGGTGTCTGAAATGGTTAGTGCTCTCACCTTGTCTATCACGGATGTAGTCTGTCTTGGTAGACCAGACTGAAGTCACGGAGCTGGTTTGTGAGTACCTCAGATACCCCTTTTCTCAGAAATGGCAACATCTGTCAGAAGAGGGTAGAAGACTGGGAGAGGAAATGAGGAAGTCAAATCATCGGAAAATTCTAGATGAATGTTTAATATTTTTTAAATAATTTAACTGATCAAGGAAAAACATTAATAGAAAAACAAGTAGTTCAAATTCTATGATTCTGAGTGAACAACTCCTTTTGAATATGAAAATGTCAGTTCACTGAAGTTCTGTGTATTTAGTCTCAGGGAGCGCAACAGTCAGAGGTCAGTTTGCTCATAGTTACTGAACATGGGTTAAAAGATGGGTTTGCAGTTCTCAGTTGGAACAGTTTGATTCAGATTTTAAGAGCTTTCAAGGGCTGAATGTTTCATTGCTGGGTGAAGTTGTGGGGTGTGATCATTGACATGGAAACTGCTGTGTCTAAAACATTACTGATGAGTAATTTTTTATTTTTTTTTTCAGTTTGACAAACCCAGGTTTCCCTCTGTCCCTTTTCTTTCTTGAGCTTACCACACCAATTCTGTCCTTCTATATTTATTCAAGAGCATAGTGTTGCAATTCTCTTGTGCTTTGCCAAAGTCCTAGTGGAAAAGATACCCAAGTATCAATATTTAATATTAACTTGTAGATCTCACTCTGTGTCAGCATCTGTTACTCCTGATATCCAATAATCAAAAAGACCTGTTGCCAGTTTTCTGACTATGGGAACAAAGGTTTTAGGACAGACTCCATTTGCACACAGATAAGCCTGCATTCAGGTGTATCTTATCAAAAGAGGCGGCTGCCATTCCTTGTTGATAATCAAGAGCATCTGTTTCACCAAGAGCTTATTTCTCTTCTGCTTCCTTTAAACTGTTGCCACAGCTTTACAGAGAAATGGTTGCTTTTAGCTTTTTTTAGAATTTCTTAGGGATTTGCTACTATAATTTTAGCAAAAGGCTATTTGTGAAGTTAGGTTTGTTTAACAAAAAGTCGGGAGACATTTGGAGCCCTGAATACTCAGGAAATTCAGTAGCAGATGAGATCTCCTCTCATGGTTTAATCAATTTAATGGAAGCTGGAATTGTCTTGGGTTTTCCAGGCATTTCATGACCTAAATAAAAGTAAAGTGGTAAGTGGCTTTTTTAAAAAGTGTAGCTATAGCTTTATTTATATGGTACTATGTTGTTAAGTAAATCTGTTTACCTATGTAAAGAAAACTGTGCAAATAGTGGACATAGTATTAGAGACAAACCTGCCGATACATTTTGTGGCAGGTCTAGTTGCAGTTTCCAACCTGTTTAGGTTTATTATCATTCAGTAGCTTCACCTTGAAAATTGTTGTCGTTGAGTTGAACTTGCACGTTCTACAGGTCTATGGCTTCAATCATGTCACTCAGTGATTTCACTGTACTTCTTTTGGTGCTTAGGAGAGGAGTAAAGAAAAAAAAAATAATATATATATATCTGTGGCTATTCATGTCATTGGTAGTAAAAACGTTACTATATCTCTCTTCAACTGTGGTCACTATTGAAACTGTGCCAGGCTTCTCAAAAGTGTTTGGTTTCACCAGATATATTCTTGCAAGTTCAAAGAGTTAGTAATTTGTGACTTACAAGAAGCAGCACTAACTGACTGTTTGTTTTTTTGTTTTGTTTTTTACACTGATGACTGGACTTAAACTTGTCATACAAGAGAATCGCCCTAGTTTGTTTAACCTCTGCCTCTCCTTTCCAACTACCATTCAAAGTTAAAAGTTTGTGGGGATTTTTTCCCCTTCCTCTTAACAAATCTGCATGTAAGTAAGGGTCTTCAGCTCAGGAATATCTTTGAAGTTGCTTTTAAGATCCTTGATTGGACTCGGGAGACAAGTTCCTGTATCTCATTGGATTGGAGTTGCTGGTTTATATCGTGACTTTGTGAGACTGGTACTGAAAGTAGCAAGATGGAATATAAAATTATTTTATTCTGTTCTGTGAGTTTTTGAATACTTCAATAATTTTCATATTTAAAAAAATACTTTCTGTTTTACCAAGTACTTAAACTAAGAAAACAATAGTTTATAGAAATTGCCTTTTAAAATTACCATGTTACTTTGACTATATTGTCATTAATTGTTATTATTGTATTACTGAAGCTATATGCATCAAGATTCATTAAGAAATTTATTTATTTATTTTACACCAACATACTTTTAACTAAAAGAGGGAGAACAAGCCTTTAGAAGTCTTAAACTTGAGGGGAGGAAGTGAGCCTTCAAATAAGATGAAGAAACAAGGGAAAGTGACCACATATTTTGATAAAAGTTCAAGTCCTCAGTGAAAAATTGTCATTTACAGGACAAATTAATGCTTCATCCAGATTTACATTTAGAGAAGAAATTATCATAAACATCAGGCTGTGTTTTTTTTTTCATAATCTCCCCTCTTGCTAAGCATTGCTTACAGATACTTTCTTTTGGGTAATTACTATTAATCTTGTTTTTACTTAAAGTATTTATCCTTTCCATGGTGTTTTGGAGAAGAAAACAAGAAATATTTCTTTTATTCTTACATTCCCTAAGATTTCCTTTTATAATGTAATATAGCTACCTCCAAAGGATTTGTGAGCTCCTATGATTTGATACTTGTATTGTTCTATACATGTGAAGACAGAGAAAGATTCTGTGGGTGTGGAGTTTAAGCTGCTTAAAATCCAGCTAATTATATGCAGTGTTTCTGAGAGTCTGATGACTTCACAAATGTGTGAATCTAAGTCAAAACTGCACCAAAGTTTCAGGAGTCTTCAGAATAGTAATTTTAATTCAAGCTTATTTTGGGAACAGAGATGTGTGTCCCCAAGGAGAGAGAAGAGGTGGTGTTGGTTTCTTTTGTTCCCTCATAATATTGAAGATCCAAGATGTATTTGGGAAGATTTTTATTTTTGTTTTGTTTATGAGTTAGAATGTCTCTTTGCATTTATCCTTGAAAATACCTACATTTCAAGAATAGGTAGGACTGTGAGACCTTGGCAACTGAAAACTGAACTTTGTTTCAAGGGAGATATTTTACAATGAGATTAAAAAATTGGAACCTTTGAAAATTCCACACACACCCCCCAATAAGCTTTTTTGAAGGAAATGGTATAGAGTCACTTTGGAGGAAGCAGGCTATTTTATGATATTTTAAAATCTGGTAAAGTTTGAGAAAATTCTCACTTCCTAGATGTGAGATTTCCAAGGTGTCCTCTGCATTACCATGAAAAAGTGCATAATGTATTTGATATTTCTAAATTACAGTGTGCATGTGTGCCTACGTGCAATGCTAGAAAGGGGGTTTAGGCCTCCTTTGACCTCCAAAACAAAGCTGACCAAAACTTCCAACCATCTTCTCAGTTACCTGAAGTTTTTTTTGAAGTCTGAGTAAGAGGTTAAAAGTAATGTGTATTTAATGCCTGTGATTGACTAAACCCTTAGGGGGTGAATGTGAATCACTGAATAAACCCTACTGTGGAAGAAGGTTCAGTGGGGATGGGCAAGGGTGATGAGAGAATAATGCAGGGTGTGCCTGACCACAGCTGTTGCCCATGAAGCTGACAAGGGGGGCTGTTGTTCTAAATAGCTGTCAACAGTTGAGTGGAAAGGTAAATGTTTCTCTGTGAGTTAGTCAGGCCAGCAGGGGGAAAGTGAATAAGTAGATCAGCCCAATGTAGAAAAAACTTGACGGCTAGCAGAAGAATTTTGGAGAAATTTGAACTGGCTTCAACCACGTATTCTTTCCCAGCAACTGGAACTGTGTTATGATGGTGAGCGTATTATAAAGACTGGTAATAGGCGTCACGTTGGCATTGTGATTGAACTGTGCATTGCAGTTGCTATATTTTTGTAAGTGGTACTAACATTCATACTGTGTTTTCAGTACTTTTTATATCACTGTGCTAAATCACAAGTCGTGTATCATCAAGTATCTTCAAATAAGTAAATTTCATATGAAATATTCACCTTCCATGTGTAGGTACCTCTAAAGAGCCTGGTCAGAAAGTATTGGTCTCTGACAGTACCCCAACCTGCCCAACACACCTCAAAGAGGAAAAAGTCTCACACAGAAACAGTTTTTCAATGACATGGGGGAAAAAATTATAGTTCAAATTCAGTTAAAATATGGTAGCTCTGCTTGTATCAGCAGTGCCTCTCTAGAAGCCAACTTGGCATTAGTTATGCAGGAAAAGAAATAGTTTAATCAGCATTTCAGCCTCTGTGTTGAGGGGCTAAAAGTTACTGTGCTGCTGTGGCTGCCTTGGAGGGGTCTGATGTGCCCTGTGGGAGGCCTGGCACATTTGAATGTCCCTATGCAACAGATCACGGCATCCCTGTTTTACAGCCTGTCACACTGCTTCACACTGGAGCCAGGTTCTTAGTGACTCACGGGTCTCCTTAGGTTGAACATTGACTTCAGTCAGATTATCAGCGGTAATGAAAACATGCCAGGAAATACAACGTCTTTGCTAATAGATTTTTTGTAGACTTATTATGGATTCCTTCTAGCAAATTGAAATAAATATCTTAATGAAATTGTGAGTAGTTTTCAAGTGTAGTTCATTATGTTAATTTGCTTGAAAATTAAATGGCACTAAAAGATTATTAATGCCAAATTAGTGGAATATATGAAATTATTTTTTCCAAAATGAGTAGAAAATTCATGCTACAAAAAGATACAACAGTATGAAGTATATTATATTTACTGATTATTGTTCTGGACCTAGTTGTAAATTCATCTGTGAAGTAAACAGAACTGAGATGTTCAACTTCATACAGAATCGTTTACTGGAGTTGGCCATTGCAGTAAAAGAAAGATACATTATCGATTGTGTATAGCAAGAGTGCACAACCCTGTAGCATTTGTCAAGTGCGCTCTCATCAAACACAATACTTTTTTACTCGCCAGCGAGGCGACAGTTACTGCGTTCGCTGTTGGCCTGAATGAAAGCCTGCTGGGGCAGAGGGAGGCTTTGCCTTTATGTAATGGACTAGCTTCAAAGCCTGTTCTATAGCACGTGTGGCAGAAATGGGTAAGACTTTGGGCCGTCCTTCCTGTTCTCATGGTTGAAAAGATGAGTCGTTGATTTATTGTTCTCTTCTATGTATAGAAGCCTAGAAAAATGCTAGTTTCCCACAATATTGAGCTTCAAATAATCTTCATTATGAACAAAATTTTGTATTGCGGAGAGAAGCTATTATTCACTGGTTTCACAACAGTCTTGTGCATTAGATCTATAAACATAAGGATTATTCCTTTCTTATTCTTTATTCTCACCTTCTTATTTTATGAAGTGTTAACCAGGCCATTTAGCACAGGCAGGCCAGATTAGCACACTCATCCCAGGTATCATCCCAGTGAAATTTGCTGTGATTTGTAGTATGATCATCATGTGATACACTTAATTCAGAGGTGTCATTGGACTGTGGCTGAACCTCCGTTTTACCGCTGCACGTCTTGCTCAATGAGAAGTATCCCCTTAGAGGCTTGGTGCTGTAGTGCAAAACTAGGTTTCTTGTCTGTGCTGTTGTGGCTTGAGTTGGCAGATTCCTCCAACACAGTCTAAAAGACTTGAGTGTTTGTTTAATAAATATGCCTCTTCATGGCACAGAATTTATTTATTTTAAGTGGTTATGCTAGCATTAGAGGGCACTGTATGTCTCCAGAACTTTCTATAGAGTGACCAGGTTTTCAGGTGGCCAGTGCAAATGCTGCTGTAAGCTATGGTTTCCTTTCAAGTTAAGATATGATGCCAACCGCTACTGTAAATCAGATGGGCAATGGTAGTTTCACCACCACAGACTTTTACCTCTGGAGCTTCCTCAAAACTTTGAAATTATCTGCAAGTTTGATGTGAATCATGGAACAGATCAAATCTATTTGTTACTGCTGTTTTGTTTTTTGGCGGGATGGCTTGAACGCTGCTACTACATGTGATCCATGGATATTATGAAGTCTTCATATGCTTGGTCTGTCTGAAGGATACAGGCAGGCAATAGAATAGTTCTTGCACAAGAAAACTACTTCCAATGTAAAAGTTATTGATTTCCCTCTTTAAAAATTGTTTTTGAAAAACATTAGAGTTGTATGCTAATGGTAGATAATCAAGAAAATCCACAGTTTAGGGAAAACATGCCATATGTCTTGTAATTCTAGCACACAATGGGGTATCTTCTTAATGACTTCCTCAGTGCCCCCCATTGTATCTCAGTGTTAGAAGACATATGGAGCCTTTTCCCCTTAACTGTGAATTTCCTTCCTGCCACTGTTTTTTCTTACAACCTTAATCTGCTTTTAATGTACTGCAGTTGTCTTTTCCTGCCAATAATCTTTTATCCCTTGTTAGGCAACTTCATTACAAATGACAGAACTAGAACTTCTACATTTGGAGTGAGATGAATGCTTAAATTCAACTTTATTTCTCAATAACAGAGCAAGAAGAGAGCTTTGAATTAAACTTGGTATCCTCTGTTAGGCTTAGCATTGTAAAAGCTGTGCCTATCTGGCTGCTGATGGTAGAAGTGTTTGGTGGCATTCAGGGTTCTGTATTTTTCTGTATGCATGTGTGTATAAAAGCTTCTAATGTGGTGCTTGTTGCTTCTGAATGCTTTGTGAACCCTAGGTATAGAAATGCACTTTTTTTGCAATCTGCTGAGTTTTAATAAGTTTAACTTCCACCAGGTACAGTTTGGCTCTGGCTATGTAAGAAATGACATGACCTACAGTCCTAGTTTACAGGATATATGTGTCTTTTCTTCTAAATCTTTTATATTTTCTGGTAGTGATTTACAGATTTCTTTCTGAAACAAGTACAGCAAGCTACTATACGCAGAAAGATCAGAAAAGACTTTGCACACATTTTTCCAAATGAAAAAGAACATGGTTCAAATTCTACTCTAATAAATTTATGAGGGGCTAGTCTTACTGATCTATGCTTTCATTTAAAAGATTTTAGACAGAAATATTTATAATTGGAAATGTCCTGAATTAATTCAAAGCCTGAAAAGATCAACAAGACTTTTTATAAGGCTTTGAACCTAGATTTAAGATGTCATGTATGAAAGAAAAGGTGATGAAGGAAGATGGTTTACATTCTGATATTGAGAAATCTTGCGATACATGAAGGCAAGTGAAGCGCTGCAGCCGTTTGCTTTCTGGGACTCAGGAGTCTGAGTAAAAAACGTGCCCTCCCTACCCAGATGGGGAGAGGCTTGACCCTGAATTCCTGTTCAGTGCAGATGCTTTATCAAATGAGGGTGATCCGAGAAGCCACATGCATCAGAAGTAGAGCTGGCTTAGATTGCTTTTCTACTACCTAGACAAATGCTGGAAACAAAATTATGATGCTGATTCACAGTCCAGTTGATAATCTACTCCCGAGGCAAAGCAGATTTTGATGATGCAGAATGCTGATGCCAGGGCTACAATTTCGCTCTTAAAATTCAAAGAAATATCCTTGATTAAATAAAAGAAAATAACTTAATGGTTCAAAGTTTTTACTGTTTGGGAGGGAATATAGTCCCAGAGAGAGTGTAGTAGCATTTATTTTTTAACCTAAGTTTGAATATTGTGGTTGTAGTTGAAATTTATTGTAAGAAAATTTGAGGTTCACTGTAAATGGATTTGTAGAAAAATATCACGATCGCCTAATTTTTGTAATTTATCTGTGATGGGTGAAGGCTTGGTGTGAGCCTGTGGTGATAGAATACACTGAGGAATGCTTTGCTTGAAGTAAAGTGTAGGTTTGATTTCAGACCTGAAAACAGCATAATTTTTCAGTTGGTGAAATTCTTGCAGAAGAGAATTTCCCCTTTTGCATTTTGTATAGGGTTGTCTGATTTCCAGTCACACCACAGAAAAATCCTGGTCTCCTGAACTGTGTGAGATTTCAACATGCAGCAGATGAGAGAGGCTTGGTTATTATCCAACTGTGGAGTTTGGAAGGCTTCCTAGTGGTCTGCTGAATGCAACATTTTTAGATCAAAGCTGGGGAGGGGTTGGCAGGGAGAGGTGATGGTCCATGAAAGTGGTAAGCAGAACTGTCTCGTAACCTTCCCTCCTATTGCAAGTAGACTATTTGGATGAAAACAAAGGATTGAGCAAATTCTACAGATGCTTGAGTAAAACCTTCCTTAAAATGTATCATTTATGAGAGCCCATAAATGAAAGCTTGTGTTTATCGCATCCTTAGTGCAGGGAAATATTTCTTTGTGTGTGTTAATGAAGGCTCTGTGGCTTGGTTGGGTTTGGGTTTGTATTGTTTTTTGGTTTGTGTTTTTGTTTTTTTTTCTCTCTCGTGCCTTTTTATGTTTCTTTCTTTAGAGTAGCATTTTTAAATGGGGGGATCAGTCACTTATTGTTCACTGAAGTACCGTTTGCTGAAGAAAATATATTTCCCTCCCCTCATAGTTACTGGCTGGTCATCACAATTACCAGATGCCAAGCTGTAGAACACAGTTATCCAGAAAATGGCATCTGGCTTCTTGGCAGAGTCCACAGGCACTTGTGTTGATGGTTTTGGAGCTGCAGCTGGGTCTGGGTGGCTGCTGAGGGAGTATATGGTCCACCCTGTCATTCTAGATGCTATTTACCTTTGGCTCACCTTTGATTCAGAATCATTTAGGCATTTGTGCCTTTCTGCAATGCTGTCAAACATCAGTCTTTCAAATGGCTTTATGTAGATCCATTCACAGTTAAGAAGAAGAAAGCCTTTTCACATGATCACTTATTTTCCACATGTACGTGTAAGCTATAAACCTGCTCACGTACCAGCAGTTGGTTTATTTGTCCACCAGGATGCATAGCACAAAAGTGTGTATTATGCTATTCATTTAAAGGGGAAAAGAAAAGAGGGAATCTGATATTTTTTCTGTGAATGTGTAATCACACCTGATTGTACTCCACAGTCAAACGATGCAAAAGACCGAACCGTAATGTTAAAAATACTGGCAGTGCCATTGTGTGTCAGAGGCACAGTCCTCCATTTGGGAGCACCTGCACCCCTTGTATCCGATATGCACCACACTAGGGCTGGATGACGATCTTGCCCACTGTTTTACTGTTTCCTGGGAAACCAAATACCGCCCAGAATGATCCAAAACACAAGTAGCTCACTAGAGGTCAATAAAACAGAGCTTTCCTGATCCAGCCACCAACCTCCTGCGATATGTCGAGGGAACCATCGTCTCACCTTGCTGTATTTTACTTCCCTGCTTGTCCACATCTTGTCACAAGTCTTGGATATACTTTAAAATAGTAGCAATAGGCACCATAGGTAGTGTAAATAGTATTTGTACTAAGCAGAGAGCAGACTCAATTCTGGAGTCTCTCCCTGCTAGTAGAGGAAATTTTTTTGGCTGAACCACTGGCATTGTATCTCTACCCTGGTGGTGGTGGAGAAACTGGTCTGGGCATGACTGACAGCACTTTACCCTCCTTTTCTTTTTCAGACTTGGGACTACCGAGTTTCTGATCACAGCACATCACTCCTTTCATTGTATCTGCATGCCTCGTGCCAAGATGGCAACCCCCATCGTGCTGCTGTACGAAAATATGCAAACAGTCCTTGTTCTGATTTTAATGATAGCATCTCAGATGCAGAATTATTGCTATTAAATCTAATTGCTAGTCCACACTGTGGTATTTAAAATGGAGTGGTGGCAAGGATTCAATATACAAATTTACTTATTTATAACTGAGTGACCTTCTGTTCAGTGATATTATGGATTCTAGCTAGGGAGTGGGATTCAGCTTCCCTGTGTCTGGCTCAGTGTTGACAAGAACGTGGCCTTTGTTCCCCTGCTAGTAGTGACAAAGCCTTTGACAGCATCCTGTGGGAGATGGTGCACGCCTGAATTCAATTTGCTTGATGTCCTTTGACCAAGCTGCAATTCACTGATTTGGTGTAATTTTTGATAGGCAATGGCTCAGGATAAAGTCCCACATGGCCTTTTACATCATTCTGCTTGGTACCTGGGAAAGCAGAAGACTCTATCACTATAAGAATCTGCAATGTTCTGAAGAACATGGAAAACATTAGAAATGCTGCACTGTGAGAAAACTTGCAGTGAAATTAAAAATATTGCATTCAACCTTATTTTTCTTTGGTCTTCATACACACATGACCTTATTAAGTTTCTAAACATAAACATATTCCTTTTCCAAATACATCTTCAAAGTATACTTGAATTCTAGCCCTATAGGGACTTGACATATCAAAGAAATTTGCTGACATAAACTGGTATGTAGAGCTTGATCTATTCTAATATATGATTTTAATGTTTCTCATTTTCTTGCCTTGCCAACTCACATCTATCACACACTGTCACATTTAAGTTTCCTAAATTACTGCTTTTAACTTTTTGTCACTTATTCAGAGAAGAGATATATTCTAAAGCTCAGCTCAGCTTTTTTTTTTTTTCCTTGTGATTGTATCTTAATATTAATAGTTTGAGGGGGAAAATGGAAATTTTTGCTCAGTTAAGGAGACAGCATTTTTTGATAGATTTGGGATTCAATATTGTCCTGGTTTCAAATTCAAGACTTGATTTAATTTCTAAGCAAAGCACAGAATTCAGTGAGGCAAATGGAATAATGGCATGTGCGAATGGGGAGGATGTTCTGAGCATTGTAATTATGAGCAAGACAAAATCTATCTGCACTACATCTGTTTATCAGTGATGGATAGACAGATTCCTATTGTTTGTAGAACGTGTGTTGATGACAAAGTGCAGTAGTAAATTCTGTTGTTTGCAGGATAAGAGAAAATAATAATTACACTCTTTAATCAAACTGCTTCGTCCTCAGGCTGTCAATTTCAAAGTTGTTTCTTTGTATGCTTACAGTTGATTCCAAGCACCTCAACCTGTTAGCCAATGAGCTATGCGCTTTTTAGGATTCAGGAAATACAAAAATATTTCTAGTTGTATTATATTTTGAAATTGTTTTTTTAAGTCTGGTTCCGCTCTAATGTTGCTTGTGATTTGAAGCTCGCTTCTCATTTAAATAATGTTATCTTTTGGCTTCTTGTGATACTGCAGACTTTAGCATCGTTTCTGCTATGAGCTGACTTTCTTCTGATGACCATTGCTCAGAGCTTATCATACTGTAAACATGAGTATGACTGTTGAGTATGATAAAATGCTAAAAAGAGCTTCAGGATGAAACAAAACAATTTTCCCCTCATAGCATCTCAGAGCCTCTCAGACACTGTTTAATTAAACTTCCGTGTCCTCACATGAACTCTTAGAATAATGAATTTAAGACGAGGGTGAACCATTGTGAACCTCTTGTTGGAGCTTCGATGGGACTCTGTCAAAGAGCCCAACCCAGTCACTGCCAGGGCAAGTCCAGGTTTGCATGAAGTGATGTCACATTTTCTAGAAAGATATCCAGAGCTGACTTTAAAACATGAAGTGACAGACTTCCACACGCCTAAGTAGTCTGCGCTGGTTGTTGGTTACTTGTAGGTAAAAAATACACATCCTTTTGTTCTTCTGCATCTGTCCCATTTTAAACTGTGAACAACAAATCTTGTTGTGCTCCTCTGTGCTAGACTAAAAGCTGCTAATGTAAATATCTTCCACAGAAAACTGCAAACTGTGACCTGCTCAACTCTTAACTGTTAGCTAAGGTTAAGCTGGGAGAGTTTAGTTTCTTAATCCTCTGATCATCATATATTGTTTCCAGACCTGATTGCATTCTAATTGCACTTTTCAGCTTATCACCAGCTTAAGCAAAGAGTCAGCCTAAAAAAAGGCTTATCTTCCCTTTGGATGAAAGCTCAGTAAAATAGGTTGAGCACTTTTTTGGTGTGTTTTGTTTGTTTTGGGTTTGGGGTTTTTTTGTTGTTTTTTTTTTTTTTTTAAGGCACAAAGGAAAACCAAAATGAAGTAAATGGGTGGGAAGATGAAGAACAAAGTAATTCAAGTTTGCCATTTGTCGACCTGGTGAAAGACTGAATTGATTTGTAGGCTCTGTGGCTGGATTATTTAAAGATGTATTTTAAAGATGGAAAAGGAGGCATTTTAATGAATATTGATCAGAAGCCTTTTGGCATTCTAGAAGCAACATGTGATTTGTCAGGAATGCTCACTGTACTCATCGGGATTATATTTTTTTTATTGTTAAATTCACATGTATCCCTGTCCGTATTAATGTGTAAGGAATTATAATAGCAACATTTGCAATGCATGTATGAGAGGTTGTGTGTTTTTCTTTATAACAGATACATAGATGTCAGAGACTCATCATTCGTGATCAATTTTACACTGGCAAAATAGAAAATGTATCTGTGATGGACAGGAAATAGATCAGTGCAACTAATGTTTGAACTTCTGAAAAATTCCTGTCATAAGAGATGAGAAAATACATTGTTACAAATTGTGGCAGATAGCTTGGCTGGCTTTTTAAAACCAAGTTTTTTGCTGCCAAGCAACTGTTCTTTCACCTGTATTTAGATGGAACAACACTTAACATTCAGTATACTTAGTTAGGTTGGATATCCTCTGCTGCGGTTTTCTTTTTCAAGGGTATCGTTCGATCACACAGACTGTGAAGTGTTTGTACTTCTATTCTTTAAGAGGAACAGCACATCTATATTACACAGAAGTCACACTGCAGTGATTTATTTTCCTCTGCAGAAGTGTGTATGCAGCACCAGATTACTTTGCAATAGGATCATCTCATCTTCCTCTGGTCACGTAGGACAAATGCATATGCATTTGCTAAAAGATGAATAACAATTGTAATATAACCTAATCTACACTTAAACTGTCCATCTAGCCAGCAGAACCAGTCAGGGGTCTACGCTGTGGTAGAGCGCTAGGTGTTCCTTTGCCTTTTCCTCCTCTGAAGCACTAGGTATGAATAATTTTTGTATTCATACCTGGCCCTTAAGTGCACTGTGCTGCAAGAGTCAGCTCTTTTTCTGTGCCATTGGCCAAAGAGAATCCAGAATTTAACATTTAATAAGTTTAGCTTAGTAACAGCTATCAAGACTTGAAAGTGGTGCTGTTTGTTCATTGCCATTGTACTAAGGTATAAATGAAAAATGTGTAAGCTAGATGGGTCCTGTGCCCTGTCCTTTTCCATTACATGATTTGTTACGATCTTTGGCAAGTCCTAACGTATTTCAGCTCTTGTTGGAATTGGTTGGGCACCTTAACAGTGTGCTTTTCCGTTCTGTGGGAGTCACTGCATTGTTTTTTTTTAATAACCTGTAGATTTCAAGTAATTTAAAGACTAGGCAATAGATGAGAACCTTACACTAAATATTCTCCAAAATGTTTACGTCCTAACCTTTATAATGAATCTTTACCATTGCATTGGAAAACACTCTTGTTTCAGGCTGGATCACACTCCCTGTTCTGAAGGTAAAGTCAGTTAAATATAGTCTACTATCCTCCCTGTTTTCTTTTTGAAGTACACTGCAGCTCCATTGACTTCAGTAGAATTGCTCCTGATCTACTCTACTGTAAAGAGAGAAGTGGATCTATGAATTTATTTCTGGTCTTTGAAAGAAACTTAAAGGTATCTACTGGGAATGTCATGATGTCAAGTCCAAGGAAAAAGTTGCAATTTGAGCCTTAAACTCATAAGAAATTTAGAAATTTTGAGGAACAAGAGTCCTGAAATTTTGGAGTCAAAATATCACACTTGAAATAAGGTTAGTGCATTATGACTTCTTTTTTGAAAGATTTATTTAGGTTAAATGAGCTGAAAGTGTAGTGAAACCAGCATCAGACAGGAGGTAACAATGACTGAAGGTAGCATGTGCTGAACAATTAACACTAAAACAGAAGAGTGTATGTTACAGTGGCTGTCAGTTAAATTCCTTGCTCAGTGCTGGAACAGAAAAAATATTGTTAATACGCAGCACTACCTGCTAATAGTGAATACCAGTAGCTAGGGTTTGCGTGTTTGAGTCTCCTTTTAAATGTTTTCAGTGTCACTATTTTTCTTTGTTTTCTTGGTCTGATATTCTTATGCCTTCTATCAGATATTGGGGTTGTTTGTTTTTTTCCTTTCCTGATGACTTCTTGTCCTCTTCAGTTGTGGCATTGGCTTTCATGGATTTATCCGTGGCAGATACGTCTTGGTTTTGTGGGAACACAAATAACTGAAGAGCTCTACCTTTGGGGATAACTGAAAATCCCAGTGTATCTGTGGTTTACACTAACCGGTAGAAAACAACTAGACTTGCTATATAAACTGCCTTGAAAGAGTGCAGTGAGCCTTTGGATTTATTATCCTTGACCATTTATCTAAACCTACGTAATCTTATAAGTTTCTACTGGTATTTTAATGTTTGTGTCAACCATGAATCAAGTTCTAAATCTTTGTCACTTGAACTTTATCATGCCTTCTATGATTAAAAACTTCCACTTCTGACCAGACTTGTCTTCATTTTTACTAATATTGTGATGTGATATGGGTAAAGTTCAGTCCAGAGCTCCTTGATGTATTTTATGAAACCTGCCATGAAGTAATTAATTTTAATTTTTCCTTCTAAGAGCTAATTTAATTTTGACCTAATTAATATGATGCGTTTAATGAATATAAAATTATCACAGAAAAGTGCAAATTAATATGTAATCCATCACTTGAAAGTTTGTCTCAATTAGTAATGCATTTACAGACAGTTCCATGCAGTTTGAATGACAGTGGACCTCTTAGTAGGCAACCTGTTCGAGAGAAGGAGCGGAGAGAAATTTTCAGCAAAACTAGATGTTGAAAAACTACAGAACTTCCACCCTGGAATACAGAAAACCGTATTTCCTTATTATGTGTCAAAGCAGAGCTCTGTGTCTGTGTGAACACTGAGCTATATGTAACAAAGGCTTCAAATTTAATGTTTTTAATGTAATGATTGTCTGGTAATGCAGCAAAGAAAATGTTTTCATTTTAATTAAATGCAGCGGTCTTTGTTTTCCACTGCTGTTGGGCCTTCAGCCAACATGCTTTATAGAAGACTGAGAGCTTCTTCATTTCAATTGTTCTGCCAGGATTTGGGGGCAAAGGGAGGGGAAAATAGGGCAGTATGTTGCAGCACCTGTGTTCTAAGTTGGAAAATTTTTCTTGAGCTCAATGGATGTCATAGCTCCCAATACGAAGAAAGAGGCTGATATGGAGGCAAAGGGCTACAGCTCCTGTATTTTCTAATTTGGAAAGATCTTATAGAAATAAGAGAATGACAATTGACACATCGCAAAGGAATGACTTCTGATTGCTGTCATGGGTTTGGCTGGAAGTTTTTGTTTTTCTTTGACCCTCAAGAGAGACTTATTTTCCCCCAGTAATGAAATCTGATCCTCCATCAGCTTAGGAAAAATGTTCATGAACTAAAGTTCTGTAGTATTAGTCTTCAAGTGTTCAAGACTGTGGAGAGCACGACCCATATAGCTTATTTGACCTAGTTACTCAAGTCTTAGATGTGTTTTCTAAGATGTTTTCAACAGTGTCTCTTCCCTTTGATTCATTAGTTTCATGACATCTTTCAGAAGGTAATTACAGATCTGTCAATGAAGTCATAAAATCATCATGAAAATTCTCTGTGTAACAGTCAGTAAATACCATGACCTCCTTCTGCATTTGGTTTTCTGAACCAATTCTCTGATAAGTTATATGGTCAGACATATCTATGCAGTAGTCCAGGTAATGGCTTAAGTGAACACTAGTTTAAAGCCATCATTTAAAGTCTTCATAATTTTGAGATACATACATGTCTTCCAAAATTCCCCATAATTTTGTTTTCCTCTATGGTTTTTTTCAGCTATATACTACTTTTATGTGCTTAAAGCTGCTGCCTTTCAAAAATACACCAGTCACCTTTGTAGACTTAGGAACAGAACTAATTAAGGTGATGTGTGTTCCCTGCTGATTCCTTTCTGCAAAAATGTGCATAAGAAAACAGAAGTAAACACTGAGACATCAATTGAACAGATTTCTATTTTATGTCTTTTCTGTCAAGGATATACTTGTGGTTTTTTTCAAGCCGGCCTTAAAGACCTTTGGTATTTTGGCTGAGATAGTAAGAGAGCACTGTGCAATAGCAGAGTTACATCATTGTTCATGTGGTACCTCAGCAAATGATGATAAATAGTTTTGTTGTTGTTGGGGTTTTTTGTTTATTTTGGTTTTTTTGGTGGTGTTGGCTTTTTTTCTCCTGGGGTGATAGACTTTGTTTAAAATAGTTGGCTTGAAAGGTAAGGCAGGTAGTGATACACAGATACACAGTGTGATACTTCTACTTTTTAACTAATCCGGGTTGTGATTGAGTTGTGAAACTATTATTCAGATGGAGATTAAGCAGATGAAGTAAAATAAAGCTAAAATACAGTGTGTGATGGAATAGAGCAGTATGATTTTTCTCCCTCTTCTCTACACCTGGAATTCCAGGTGACCTCTCTGCCTTTAACAGTATGGGTGGATTTTGGGGTAGCAGAGGACCCAATGTGGTAGTACTGCCCATCTGATAGCCAAGCTTTGGACCTGAGCTAGTTTCGCTGCCTGGGGAATGTCAGCAGAAGAGGACATACACAGCCCTCGAGTCACCATCCAGCAGTTTTTAAAGCATTTTGCCCTTCCAAGCCAATGTCTGAATGCTGCCGCTGCCTTATTGGTAGAGTTGGAGTCCAGATATTGAGTGTAATTTTTCTTCAGTTAATGACATTTCCCTAATATTGGCATTGCATAAGGCTAAATGATCATTTTAGTAAAGGGTAATGTCCGTAACTGTATGAGATCAAATTACTTAGTTGATTCTTCAGAAGTTTGCTCTTTTTTAAAAATAATTAAAAAAAAAATATTTTCACCTACACAGCAGAAAGGGATGGTTTGCTTACCAGCTCTTACTTGTAAAATGTTTTAAAACTGTAAACGGTTCTTACCAGTGTTAGTTTAACAAAGTGTGTAGCATGAAGGTAATTTCAAGTTTGTGATCACTTTCACACAAATTAAAGTGATGTTACACTTAGATGGGTGTTTTGAACAAAGAGCACTTAAAGGTTCTTTGCAACTTGGAGTGATTCAGCACTCTACAGAGCAAAAGGATGACAGTATGAGTGTACTCTTCGAATATATGTAGAAGAAACAAATGCCATTGTTTTGAAGCTTCAATGTTTAAATGATACTTCTGGACAACTTCTGTGCTGCATTCATACAAAAAGATAACTTTGAAATTTAAGAAGTTTTAGTACTATTTGCATGACTGCCAACAGAGAAGCTAGAAAAAAAACAGTGTACTAGATGAATAAATGTCAGGCTGTAATAGTAGACACTGAAAAATACACTTTGATGCATAATTTGACACTTAAACTGTAAAGAATAATAATAAAAAAACCTGTTTTAAACTGCTCTAGAAAATATGAAGAGAAAATGGTCCAAAATAGTCCCTTGTGTAATGAAGTTTCAGCTGTGGGACTGGGGGGGGGAACAAAACCAAAAAACACACCAACCAAACAAAAAAAAACCCCACCATGGCTTTCTGTCACTTTTTCAGATCTACCCTGAGGACAGTTCAGACTGTGCTAGTAAGTGCCTCTCTAAAGGATGCTTAGCTGCCTACGTTGTAAAGGACCTCGGCAGCCTTGAGAGCTCAGTAGCCCTGCAGTTGCATCTGCCTTAGATCTAGCCTTTCCAGGTGCATCCCAAGCATTCCTGCTGTGAACCAGTCCAGCTTTTGGAAACTGGTACTAGGTAATGAATGGATTTGTTTGTATCGTATCAAGATAAAAACCTCTTATTACTTTATTTTTAAGCAAGAGATAAAGACAGAAGCCAAACAAAAAGCACATTGGCAGCAAAAAGCCTGGTAAAAAAAAAATTAATTTTTATAAGGAAAATTAAAATCCCCATGCTGCTTTGTTTTAGAATATCATTCTTCTACCTTTTGGAAAGACGCCCTAGGCCACTGCAGGAAGAAACTATAGATTACTGTAGGTAAGCAGCCTCCTATTAGTTGCATACTGAACCTTTATAGTTTTTCCTTTAGAGAGTCTATTAATTGGACAGTTAAAAGCTGCTTAGTGGTTTCAAATTAATCAGGAAATACATACATTTTTTCCCCCTTTTGAGATGGCTTATCGTTTAATAGAAAGTAAATCTTCCATTTCTGTACCAGTGTTAAATTCTGCAGTGAAAATTGGAAATTTACATGTCTGAGTTGCAGTGTAATAGGCAGATACATACAGGTGAAGTCATGTTCTCTTGAAGTGTATCACTTTTTGGATGTGGACTTTAAAGAGAGGCTTTGTTATGCAAGCAACTCCAATAATATATTGAAGAGCAGTACAGAAATATTTCAGGCTCTTTACAGAGAGCTCTGATATTCTCATGTAGCGTGTGACTACAAAATACTTGTTATCACTGAAGTCCTGTTTACTTGCCTGTTGAGCTTAAGGGCAAAACTTGAGCTGAAGGGGGTAAGGCCACACTTTATCCCTCTCCAGCTGTTCTGATACCTTAATGTTGACAGACAGAAAACAGAAACCAAGGATTCTCCTGATTTCTGAGACTCTTACAGAGACTGTAGCTCAAAACTACAGTTTTCACATTGCTATAAACTGTACATACAGCGTGAATAACCACTAACACAGTTAATTGTCACCTTCAAAACTTTATAAAAGCTTTCAGCCTGTTGAAGATGAGGAACCTTGGGTGCTTTTAGGAACTAAAGAACCCCAGATAAATTGATGCACAAGACTTTCTTTTGTGTGGCCACCCATACATGCCAAGAATATATAATTACTTTTAGGTGAAGACTGTTAATGAAGTAGAACGGTACATTTTGTACAGCCAATCATTACTTTTCTGGGTGTTTCAAAACTGGGTAACAAGTGAGGGGACCACAATGAAGAAAGTCCTTGTTTATGTTCTGTGACTGTTGCTCTAAGTAAAAAACCTAATCCTCACAAGTACCAAATTAATAATTTTGATCTGATCCCAGGCTGCTTACAAAGGATCTCCATTTTTTACGCTACTGTGCTACAAACATAATGTTGTTACTGCCTTGCAACACAAATTAAATTTTGAAGCAATCCTTCCCAACAGGAATGCCTGCATATAAGTGACATTTTCCCTCGTTGATACATGGCAGTGGGTATAATAATACTTGAACTAATTAAAAAAATTTGCAGAGGGAAGGATAGCAATTCTGTCTTATAATCACCAGGTAAATTTTGTAATAGCTCCACCCACTGTCATGAAGTAGAGCTAAATTTCAGGGGAGCAAAGTTAATCCTGGGATGAACTTTGTAACAGACTGCAGGTGAGCAGGTCTTTATGGATGTGATCCTGGCAATCTGGCTCCTCTAAGCTGGCAGCTCTTACATTAGCTACTGCACTAATGTACAGCATGTTACAATAGGCAAGGAATGCTGATGAGAGATTTAGGGCAGGACAACTGAAAGGTAGACTTTGTCATTCTGGATGAAAGAGGAAAGGAGGGGAAAGGAAAGGAAACTTACCTCTCCTGTCTTTGTGTTGGAAATGGAGAGGTTCTCAGAGGAAAAAAAAAAAAAGGATTGTAAGTTTATAAACAGAATCATGTAAGTAAGCCAACATGGGCCAAATACCACCAGCGGACCCAGATACCATCCTGGCCATGAGGAAAATTGTAGCAGTAGGTCTTATTGCTGTGCAGTAGCTGGATCCCCATGACTTAGCTATTTTGTCTTGCATTGTGCACTGCATGATTTTTCGGTGACTTCTCTGGGAGAGCTTGACCACAAGAAAATGATAATATGATGTCTTTAGAAAATGCCAGTGGTGCTCTTCAGACTTTTTTAATAGGCTTCTGAAAACAATGGAGTAGAAGGTGGGCTGCCCACAGCTATCTTGAAGTATTGTAGTGATCTTAAGTTGTCTCTTTACCAAATTGTAGCGTCAGCTGTAGACAGCATAACCCCACCGCCAATTGGAACATTTTAATACAGGGAAAAACATGAAGGCAGAGACATCTTGTGTAACTTAGCAATGGACTAAATATGGAAAAGCAGGCAATTTCCAAAACTTCAACACAGAAAGGAGCCTTCTTTTCTTATTAGCCACTATGATGCAGTAGGTAACCATTTTGTTTGAGTAATAGATGAGATTATTATAAGATTATGCAGTCACTCAGTTTTAATCAGCTGAGTGGGAAATCTCTGCTCTCTTATCAAAGGGCAGTAGATGAAAAGCGACACCTCCACAGATCATTATGAAGGTAGCCTTGTATGAAGGGACCACTCATCTCCTCTTTCTAACTAGAACTGCTACTGAGGGAGTTATGTACTGGGTGAAAATGCCTTGATTAAAACAGACTGAAATCTAAATACAATTAGACTGGGGGGATGCAGAAATGTTTTACATTCATTGGGTATTATAACAAGTGCATAAAGTGAAACAAAAATGGTAGGAAAAAAGCTCCATTTCTCGATGAATTGTTCAAAACAAGAAATTAAACCAAATCTGTTCTTACAGGCACTGGATGGAAACTTTGTATTCTGGGATGTCCATACAGTCCATGCAATTAAAAAAACCACAAAACACAAAACCAAAACAACCTTCAATGTAGTCTATGCACTTGTTCCACTAAGGAATTTGCCTTTTCTTTCTTACTAGCAGATCAAATATTTAATTGACAGGATAGGAAAGGATTTACAAAGTGAGAGATTTGTCTTCTCGTAGCCACAAACTATTGCAGAACTACTGCATATGGCTATTCTTTTCCAGCACACATCAGAACGTTTACATCACGCATTTGCTCTGGACAGTCAGACCTACGTACGCAACTTTGGGGTCTGCAGTTCAGCCACTGTTGGGATAAAACATTCCTTTACAGAAGAGACAATGGTTTAGATGTTACAGGCTAGAGCATGTTTATTTTACCATTACTGTTCAGTTGGGGTTAAAAAAAAAGGGGGAACATACAAAGCCTAAACCATGTAAACGTAGATGTTTTAAGCCCATCTCCGGCCACTTCCTATGCTAAATAATGACAATTTGTGATATTGAACTACTCCCTCATGGGGTTTTTTGCTTCTTCATTTCCATTTGGATACAACAGCCAAATTCTGTTCTCAATTACAGCTGACTATTTACAGTGACCTCACAGTAGTTGTTTCAAATTAGTACCTCTTTAAGACAAAACATGAATTTAGTTGAGTATCTTTTTCTTTCAGTCCTGGATTGCTTATTTCTAGTTGGCTTCTCTACCTAGTTAGCTGGCTTCTTGACATCTACAGCCATAGTTTCTAACTGCCTTGTGGAAGGAGGCTGTGTACTTGCAAGCAGCTGTTGAACAAGGCATCAAAGCTCTTCTGTGGCAAGAGTTGCCAGTGTGCAGTGTGGCATGCTGTTTTATGGAAACACATGCCTTGTCAGACGTGTCCAGCAGCAGACATGGATGGTGGGTTTTGCAGCTCCTGCTATAGTCGTACTCCCCACCATGCTGTACTGTTGGGAGTATTCAGGCCCTTTATTTTCTGCCAGTCTCCTCCATGCCCAGCACGTGGCATGTGAGGATGTAAATAGGCAGTGTTGTCCTGCATACGGTCAGGATTTAACTTCCTGTGGAAGGAAGGATGCGCTTCTGTTGGTATTGTATTTGCTGGAGGAGCAAGAGTGTTTGTACTAAAGGTTTAGGTCAGGGAACTCTTTTCTTAATAAACACAAGAGAAGAAATTTTTCGGACAGGGACTTGTGTTTCTCACTTTTCTAGTTCACAGCTGGTGCTCTCCATCCACCTTCTGTGATAACATTTCCAGTCTGAAAACTAGCTTCTGCAGGCAGTTTCCTCAACCAAGATATTCTGATTATAAGACATTAAGCACGTGTTGTATAGCTCTGACGGCTGGGGCAGCAACAACATGAAAAAGTGGACTCTTGCTCTGTTTTGTGTAAATAAAAAGAGGTGGATCCTTTTTGATTTTCTTTTTATTTTTTTTTTTTAAATTGTCTGCTAGGCCACTCAGGTAAACCATAACTGTATAAACACCAGAGCAAATGTTACTGCCACATGCCAGGCTATACAGAAAATTGTTACTTTATTCTAAATGGTCAGCCTCACTGTAATAAGCAATAACTGCTCGTTTTAATTTTCTGTCTAGGCTTGTTCCATGTGACAATGATACGTACAATTGCTGCTGTTCCCCAAAGGCCTAACACACGCTTCTGCTGACTTGTCACTAAATTGCACTCGCTTCTCTTGGAAACTCCGAGACTGATCGTTTCTCAGGAGCTGTTATGGAGTCAGGAAAATCACGTTTTGGAAATGTCAGACATTTCTGTTTCACTTTCTCACAGCATTCTCAGTAAACCACTGGATGTTACCTATTACTTTATGTCTTCGAACAGAGCAGGCGTTCCTTTTTGTACGCATTTCTCAGCAAAGCTCATGAAAAGACGTGGATGGAGGGAACAGCGCAAAGGCGCTTTAACGTTCCTGTTTCACTGCACAGTTTAACAGTTGTGTCCTGGGATGGCCTTGGCTTTCTGCCAGGCATCCACCCAGCCACTTGCTCATTTCACCCTCCTTAATAGGGTGGGGAGAGAAAATAAGATGAAAAATCCCATGGGCAGGGTTTTGCCTTTTCATTAAACACGTTGTGCCGGGGCAGCTGCAGCCTGGCCGAGGGGCTGGGCCCTGTGCGGGGGCACCCATGTCCCCTCACAGAGGGCCTGTGGCTGGCGCCCGGACACGTGATGCTGATGTTAAGCCATCGTCACACCCTGAATTTGTTTTCTGTTCTTGGCAGCTGTACAACAGGCAGTTCATTTGGCAGACATAAACTTTCACTTCATCTGGCTACTTTGGTATTAAAAGCTTACAGTTTGCACAGGACGTGTCCATTGCATGGGGAGTTCCTTGTAAGCAACTGCTTTTGCTCAGGCTTTAAGGCCTTACGCGTTTAGTTTTGATTAACTTATTTAATTAACTTACCCTGTAAGATTTCTGAAGAGCTGCCATTTGAGCAATTGCAGCCTAGGAAGTTTCTCTCTGTGTCTGTGGCAGTCTCTTTTCCAGTGCTCCAGAGCTGAGAAGACAGACTTGTACACGAGGTAATATTTCATTTTGCAGGTTTCATAACTTGCATTGTTAATGATTCATAATGTAGGATGTGCTGTACCGGCCTGCAGCTAATGAGTTATACACTGCAAACTGTGAATCTATATTGACTTGCCAAGCGTAAAGCAGTATGTCGTTACAAATGCTTACGTATATCTTTTTGTATCTTATGCAGAGATTGTAAACAAGCTTGTGGATATGCTCTTGAATGCCAGAGGAGTCATTAGCTTTAACAGCAGAGCTTGCCATCTTTGCAAAGAGCTTTGTGAAATCAGATCTGTCTGTCCAACTTGGGCTTTGCTTTGTACTGAGCAATAGCTCTAGTGCCTTTTACATGTTTTATTGCTGCGAAGATGCTTATTTTTGCTTGCCCATTCAAATTGCTATAGCACTCTCAAATAGATGACAGAAATGCCTGTTCCAGGCATTAATCTGGTAGATTAAGAAAGACATTAAAAAACCCACCACCTTCCCTGTAATGCAGAGACCGGGTAGCCGGCAGCAGAACCGCCACAGTCCAGGGGCACACGGGGCTGCAGGGTTTGAGGCCCCTGCATTGCTGTTGCATTCCTGCAGCATGTTTATGGGTTGCTGATTCCCTGCAAGGTCTTGATGCAGAAGCATTACACTTAATAGGCAGAGATGGATGGCAGACTTTTGGGAATTGGGTAGGAGATTGTTATTATGTAGTTTACCAACTGATGTTCCATTCTTGCTGCTGATAATTGGTGAATATTTCTGCAACCTTAAAGTGTAGTCATTCTGCTACTACAATAGGGTGTCATTTCACTGTAAGTGGCAGGGTGAATCATGGTAAGTACAGCATATCCAGCAGAACAAGTAATTTGCTGACATAGTACTATCTGTATCTCATGACATGCAGGTAACTAAGGCATTTTTTCCTAAAAGAAGCAGTAAAAAGCTAAAATTGCATTTTCTTTATTCCTTTCCTCTCTGTCTCCCACACTTGGCCCTCCCTCCCCCTGCTGCTCCCCATGATGATTGAACTAACTAAAGACTAAGCCAACTAAAGACAAGAAAAATAATAATTTCTAGTAGACTTAGTACTGCCTAAGTCATCAATCCTTCACAAAGACCTAGGGCCCACTTCCTTTTCATTTTATTCCTTTGGCTTTAGATTTATAATGTTGTTAGGAAAAAGAGATTCAGCCTCTTGGTCTATAAGAACCTGTTTAAACATAAAGAGGCATTTACTTACAAATAGCACTGTATTGCCTATGCATTTATCTTGACAGTCCAGTTTAATTTATAAAGCATAATGTGCTTGTAACTCAGCCTGAGAAATGTAGTTTAGCAAGCACTATTGACTTACTAAATCTCCCTTCTCCCTCTTATTGTAAATCTGATAAACCTAAAGAAGCATTCTGGGTACTACAGAATCTAAATATTAAAGCGGGGTTCTTCAAGATGATCTTGATAGTACTTCACTTAAAACTGCAAGTTGAAGCAATAGTTTATCCTATTGTGAAGTGGTTTAATCTTGCCTTGATCATTTCTCAAAGATGTGGATGTGCTGTACAGTAAAATTGCCAGATTTGTGCTGAATTGCAGCTTTAGAACCCATTATTCTGAAAAGGTTATCTAAATTGAATGGCTTTAAGATGACTTGTAAAGTCATTAGAAGACTTCTAGCCTTTTATGCGTTTGACCGCACAACCTGATGTGATTCATATGTACTTTGAGATGCAAGCTTTAAATCTGTTGTTTGCTCACTAATTTGCAAAATGGAAGTGTATGTTTTCCCATTTCTGACAAAGGAAGTGAAACATTTTATTTTAATTTTGTGCTTATATACAGATCAGTTATGTAAATCCCATAACAATGATCTATTTGCCATATAAATAGTGCCAGGAAGATAGAAGGTTGTAGCTGAATCATAGATTAGAAGCTTAAACACAGATTTCACACTTTGAATGCCTGAATCCTTTCACCCTAATGCTTTAACTACTTTTCAATCCCCAGAGAAAATGTAGGTTCCAAGTTGTGAAGAAATCTGGTTCCAAAAAATATATGTATTCTTTATATTTGTTATATTTCTTCAGGCAACTTAACTCTTGTGCAAGCAACAGAATTACATTTTGCTGTGCTTTTTTTCTTTTTTTTTTTTTTTTTTTTTTTACTATGCTTTGAAGTAGTTTAAAACTGATATCTTTGCTTATTCTGCTTTGTGATATGGCAACAGCTAATAAGAGGTTTTTAACAAGTGATTCTGGCAAATGTTTTACTTGACTTTTCTTACTAGGTTTTATTATTCATCCTTTGATAACTTTAAAATTCCAAAAATATATTTTAATTTAAAGTGTGTGTGGGGTTTTAAATATTTTTACCTGTTAGCTAACTAATGAAATGCAGTACTTTTTCTGTGCTGTTCAAGGAAAAATTTCCAGCTGTATTGTCTCATATAAATTTCTCACACTCTGAGTATGCAAGAGATTAGGGAGGCACCATTTGTATCTGTCTCTATATTCTTAGCATCATAATACGCTCTCTTTTGACTGTCTTCTCTATTAAGGTTTTCTCTTAATAACTTTCTTCAACTGACTTTTATATCCAGTTCTTTCAGTCAGTTTTTCATTACCAACTTTGATCTAGCAAGATGTTGCAAAGAGATTATTCCAGCACAAATGGGAGAGGATGCTATCTGTTCATGGACAGATGGCTGAACAGTCCCCTGTACTAAATAATACTGAGTCTCAAGCCTCTCCGTTCTCCAACTGTGCACCTTCCACTAGAACAAAGGATGAATTTATTTATTATCTGTATTTATTATGGCAATATCTGCTTCATGTTCAGGTAAAACTTTTTTCATTGCCATGATCGCGTAGAGAAATGTCCTCAATGTCATACAGTTTTTAGTCAAACGTGGACCCTGCAACTTTAAAATGAAAAAGCAATTAAACTACCATGATTTCCTGGTGTTGGTTAGACTGTTGCAAATTCTGAAGGACTTGGAAGACCTTAAGGGTGTTATTCGTATTTAAACAAATGACACTGAGGATGAGGATGGACCTTGTGCACTTAACCAAATAAAACAAGTCAGGTTCTGATCTCTGCTATTGATTTCAAGCCCGTAACAGGCTAACTTATAAATATTTTTTCAGGAGACCCTGCAAGTCAGCAATTTTCTTCCTGCATCAAGTAAACAGTAGTCTAATTCTCACATAAATCCTGTGCTGTAAATACGTAGAAAAAAAATCACAAATATTCAACTTTATTGGTTATCCCATTACTTTTTAGGGGAATTGTCAACAGAATTTTTGTACTGACTATAATGAAAGAAATGCTCTGCAGTAGGTGTCAGAGGTAGTAGGAATGTTATGTGCAAACAGAGGACTTAAGAGTGATAGATCCCAAGGTCTCTAAAGCCTTGAAAAAAAGTCTGTAGTGGTGGTTTGTCATCTGCTGCTCAAGCCATTGATCGTGATTTGTAAAGTCAGTATGGAAAGGAGCACTTCTTGTTTTTTCTTGAAGCCAGTCAGCCAGAAAAAGAAAGGTAACAAGGAAATGATTATTCAAGTAAAAGTTGTCCTAAAGTAAACAAACAAACAACAAAAAAAAACCAACCCAAAACCAACAAACACAAACCAAAACCACAAACCCAAAAAAACCCTGGAAACAAAAAGCCAACCACCAAACAAAAAACAGTACTTTGGAAAGACTTATAAGATCTGAATTAAAGATTCAATAAAATCTTAGACAGCTCTATATCTGGAAAGAAAGGTTTAATAATTGCAAACAGAAAAACAATTTAAACCCGAAGTGTATACAAAGTAGATTGCACTCAAACCAAGTTGCAATATACTCTAAAGCATTCACTGAGATGATGGACAGTTGCAATGGGTTAAATTGCAGCTTGGATCGCATCCCAGCCAAGCCAAATGTAACTTCTTGCCTATAGGAATGTTTTGCATTAGCATGTGCTCACCTAGCCAGCTATCAATAAAAGAAGAGTTTGAGAAGAAATTAGTATGAAGAGTATTGATGTTAGGCCAGGTGCAGATGGGTAAGACAGACACCCCTTCACTGCCCCCTCCTCCCCCAGTCCTTTCTAGTAGACTGGTTCCTTGTATTTTCCCAACTCTCCCTGGGGAGGGGGGGGTGGAGGGGGAAGAAACTCTGAGACATAAACATAATTTTATAATAAGCCAATTCTCTTACTCATCAGGTACCTGGTGATCTGTACTGGCTGTAGTTAGGAGCAGAACAAAGATGAATTTCTGACTAGATATGTGTGCAAGGGCTGGCCCCTGAAGACTCTCATTAGGCAACACAAACTGGACAGGCTTCTGAAAGCAATCAGCTGATGCTTAGGGGATTTGCACATGGAGAAGAGATAAAATTGACCAGAGTTAGCTCTCAATAAATGAGTTCAGGCACTAGAAGCACGAGAACTACCTTAGTGCTTGGGTTTGTATGTGCTAATTGAACGAGCTAAAAAGCTGTTGCATGTGGAGCCCACTGTAGCTCAGGAATGCCGCATGGCACTGTATCCTGCAGATACCTAAATGAAGTCGATGCATTTCCAAAAGAGCTCAGTAGTGAGGCCAGCAAGAGCTGCCGAGTGCTGAGCACTTAGGGAAATCTGGTCATTTTATTTTAATGTGATTTATTGGACTTAAGATCAAGATATAAAATAAATCACTTTTATGTTTCTTTAGCAGTACAGCTGGATTCTACTTGTGCATGTTATCCATGGCTGCTTTCTGACGTTTGTGTGTTTATTATGCACAGCAATTAAACACCCCTTTTTCCTAGACAAATTAGAGCTGTGCGAGTTTGTGATTCTGCTGGCAAGCTTACAAATCTTGCTGTGCAGAGCTCACAGTGTTTTTTAATTTTTCTGTGTCATGATGTATCTTGTATGACTAGGGTTGTTTCATTTTCATAGCAAAGCTATAATGATTTCATACTGATTAAGTGGAAATAATGCCAACTTCTGTAGCTTCTTTGCTTTGCACCCTTTACTTAGTTTTCAGAAGGCTGAACAAAAAATACCTCCTCTTATGCAAGAGAGCACAAAATGCATTCTCTAAACTTCTATGCACTTGTGTACAAGGGTGTGCATATTGGCATATATTTTGAGCAAGAATTTGCGTGTGTATATGTAAGCTGTAATACACAGGTAATTGCTGCTAGCGGTTAATGATAATTTGCAATCACATCTCCTGCAGCATGAGCACCAGCATACCTTTATGCTACAGCCCTTTGTGTAACATGTACGCTTCTCAGCACACTTACGTAGCAGCTGCCTGGAGCAGAGCAAGAAATGTCTCTGTGTGTTATGTGCCCAACAGGTTTAAAGGTGGAACAATGCCTTTTGCTCCATTGTGGCTAAGGAGTACCGGTGGTGTATGGTGCCCATGCACAACATTTGGGCTACTCAGGAGCTCGACTCTGGAAGGCCACCAGGTAGACAGCTGTTGGGCTTAAGCAACAGACAGGCAGGCTGGCAGGGCATCAGATAGGAACTGGGCAGGCTTACAGGAGAAAACTATCAAAAATACACTGAAATCAACACATTCCCACAAAACGTTTTGATTTTTACATGTGGAATGTTTTTCCATCAGAAAACTTATTGGAAGCATTTCAGTTTCCCTCACCCCTCCACCCCCTGTTAGATTTTTTTTTTTTTTTTCTAACAGAACTGAAGTGAAAGTAATCATCATTTAGTGAGAGTTTTCTGTGATAAAGTGTGAGATGCCTCTGAGGGAAATGATGTGTTTTGCAGAACAATGATACTACTTGGTATCACTGATAATCCTCTTGCAAGCTTTCAGTATCTATTAGTGGCCACTTTGCATCCTCAGTTCCAGAACTTTCATAAATGAAGAAGTATTTTCTGATAAAGCTGTATGTGCACCTCGCGTTGCATAGGTCACTTACAAGGAGAAATTCCGTGTGTCACAATAAAAACCAGAGCAAATGATAAGTTTGGCATAGCAGAAAATATTTTCAGAAGCTAAATTCTACCAGTGTGATGTCTATGTTTATGGGGGTTGTCCTCATCTTATGAGATTGTATGAGAGGAAGACTGGAAGGAAAAAGCTGCAAATGAGTTATTGCCAAGGTGGGAATGGGGAGAGAGAAAAGACATGATGAAAAAAGACATTTTTCTTCAAGAATAAAAGTCCAAATGCGTTTATCTTCATGCCCCCACTTCAGATGGGTTTGAGTTAGAAAGTAACAGTTTTGCAGAGGGATGAGCCTAAAGAGTGAGGATTTTTGCAAGCTGAAAACAAATGACAAAAATGGAGACAAGAAGGGGCAAGAACCGTACCACCACCAATTTCATCCAGGAACTGTTGTTCAGTTTAGTTTAAATAATTCCCAGAGGCAAATCAGGAAGGAGGGGGAAATGCACTGTGTTTACGTGAAGGGCAATCGAAGCAGTTGTGAAGGGGCCAGAGCCTGTGTGGGTAATGACTGGTGCGGAGCACCACAGTCTCACAAAAGCATCAGCAGAGCTTCTTTTTCTTTTTTTTCCAAAAATAAAAGCCAGCAGCAGAGGGGGAAGATAATCTTCTCCAGGCTTAATGCTCTGGAGGAAAATATTATTTTCCTTTCTGTAATGCACCAGCTGAAAAGCTGTTTTTCTTCTCTAAGTTGTAATTATATATGCCAGTGTTATAGCAAATACCAGAGCTTGACTGAAATGTTTTGGCACTAAGTACCGTGACAGGATGTCAGTTTGGCAGGCTCTGCGCTCCTTGTGTACCAGGATAAGGCCAGAGATGTGGGGCTGGAAGACTCCTACACAGGCAAGGTAAAGTGGGGTGTCACTACCTTACTGTTGAGCATTCAGTCTGTGAGAAACAGGGAGAACTGGCTCTGAAGGTAAGGTACACTGAAGTATAACGGGGGCTTGGTCCAGGAGCTGTGGGAAGGGAAAGCACATACCCAGGCTTCTCAGGAAAGAAAGAAGTCGCAGGTACCGGTTCCTGACAGAGAAATGAAAAGCACTGAGCAGAGCCTTCTGCCTTGCTTGGAGGAAAGAGCTTTCCCTCCTCCCAGCAGTTCAGCCTTTGGCAGAAACTAGCTGAAACAAGATGGTTCAATCATAAGTTGATGTCCCTGCTGCTTCCCTGCTTTCGGCTCACGAAGAACCTGTTGCTGCTCTTGCTGTACCCCTATCTCCCTTCTCTGCCCTGCTTTACTGCTGTCAAAACCACACAAAAAGTGCTAAGGAAGGGGCAGCAACTGCTTGAAAAGTTGCATTTGCTGAAGGACCAGGTTAACATTAGACCTCCAAATTCCCTGAAGTTTCTGACAATCTGACTTTGAAGTAAAATTATAGTCTGGCATCAGTATAAATTCCTAAAATTAGGTTGCCTGTTTTTTGCTGAACTTCACTTCTGTTTATGGAGCAAAATGAAAATCAAGAATAAAGTAGTGCAGTGTGCCACACAAACCCCAATTATAGCTATAACTGAGGTGACAGTGAATGTATAAAAATACTTGGTCACTTCAATACTTATAAAGGTCTGATCAAGGTTTGCTGCATTCCGTATCACAATTGCTGGGGCAGTGGGAGGTGGGGGCAGGGGAGGAGCAATGTTACTTTTCCAGGGAGGCAAGGCAAAGGCTGTCACTCTTATTGACGTATTCTTTGAATCCCAATGCCTTAAAATCTGCAAATGTCCAAAACTGTGATTTCTATTCCACAACTCTGTGATGAGGTGAAAGTAAGCTGCAGTGGATTTCAAATCCACTGAACATATATTTTGATTGTGAATTCCGGAAGTGTGAGGCTCATGATTAATCCAGAATGTTTTTTTCCTTTTGTTTTTTCCCCATGTTGTTTTGGGGTTTTGCTTTTTGTTCAGAGATTTTTCAGAAAGAAAGTGGAAAGTGATCTTTTTTTTGTTTTTTTTTTCCTTCCTTGGAAAAAGTATTTTCTTTCAGAAGAAACATTTAAGCTTTCAGCTAATTCCCAGGGATACGAGGGTTATTCTGCAATAAGCTTCCCTGTGAAAACAGGTTGGCTGCTGCCCTAATATTAAGAACGGCAGGATTCCTTGGCTGTGGGGAAAATGAGATGGTCCAGCTGATTGAGGTTATGACTGAGCCAAGATGAGTCAATTACCTCGATGTGCTGAGCAGCCATCCAGAGTAGAGCAGAGAGGAGAGGTGCCAAGGCCCGTACTTTCCGCTCTGACAACAAACAGCTGCAAAGAGCTGTGACTAGGGAGGGGAGCTACGATTGTCACTGATCTGGGAGAGCGGTAACTTGGGTTCAGTTTATTTTTCTGTCCTTGGTGCCTTTGGAGCTGTTTTGTTTTCAGGTCTGGCCATAAAAATTTGGAGGAGGCATTAGAAATGCATACATTTTCACACTGTGCCTTTTCAAACATTTGTCAGGCAATGCAGAAATTGCCGGTCATTTGCTGACATAGGGATATGACACAGATGCAGAAGGCCTTTGGCATTCACCAGAAACAGAAAACTCGGAGCGCTAAGAGAGCTTCGTGCCAAACATTTAATGGGTTCTCTTACAAAAGGGGATGTTTAACAGCCTCATCCTTTTGTGGATATTTTATTTCTTTTTTGTATGGACTGGAGGCAGGCTGTACAATCATCACTTTGACTCATATCTGTGGGACTCAAGGCGCACTCATAACCATCTGCTGTCTGCGGCTCACGATGATTCCGCTCTCTGTAGGACCTTATTTCCTTTGGTTTGTTTTCTGAGCAAAATACAGGCATTTTGTATCACGTGTTCTCACTTTGTGCTCACCCTTGCAATCATTAACAAAGGTTTCTTTATGACTTCTTATGTAACCTGAAACTTTTGCATCTTGTCTCCTAACTTTAGCAGAAAAACACGACTTATCCTCTGTACGTAGCTCTTGGCTACAGAGATTTTCTTTGCCTGACTACTGTAAAAGAAAAATTAAAAAATGGTGATTAGTAATAGCTCTGAGCACAATTAACATAAAAGTGTTATTTTTAGTTTTAACTTTAGGATTCAATAATGATGGCATAACTATAAAGCCATCAAGTCTGGTTTATGATAAAAAATTGCTTAATAGAGCTCTGGAATTAGAAAGGAAAACAACCAACCAACCAACCCAAAAAACTGTAACCTCTCAGTTCCACCTTCCATGGGAATTCTAATTTTTACCTTCCCTTGAAAAACAATTCAGAATTACAGGTGGAAAACAGAGAGTAAAGTATTTACTCTCTCAATTTACTAAGCTATAAAAGCTTGAAAATGGGAATCCAGTTAACACTTGACACTTCTAAAAATTCTGATCTGTATGACTGAACAGTACGTGGGTACTTTTTTCACCAGCTTAGATCTTCTTGTCTGTCTTCGAAATTTTTTAGATTTCACTGTATACGTTACCTTCCCCCTACTAGCTTTGCAAAGTCTTCTATTCTCTGAGGAAAAATACTGAGCAAATATCCCTATGACCCGGTGTATTCATTGGTCAAAAAGAAAAGACCTTTCACTTCCACCCCATCTGATGTGAAACTTAACGCTTCTGTTTTTCAGATTCCTAGTCTATCAGCTCAGCCAAAACTACCTTCTTTGTCAGTTTCAGGTATTTAAATAGCATTCACCTATCCCTTTGGTGAGTGATGCTTTTCTAATACTCTAGCATCCTTTCCTCTAGCTATGCAAGATCAGCTGCCCGAGCACACCTTGCAGGGTCCAATCTGAAAAGACCATTGCTGAGAAAACAGCGTTCACTTTTGCTTTTGGTGGGCTGTCGAACCTGAAAGATGCTACTTTGTTGGACAGATGACCGTTTGTGTCAAATACTTTCAGATCCATGGTCTTCCAGTGGCTTTAGGATAGTATTTGTCTCCGCAGTGTCTAACTTTCTTCTGTAGTCAATAGATGCCAAGTTTAGCAGCAAATTGCATTTGTCTCTACATTCTCATTAATGTGATGGATGTTATATAGGTGTATTTATGCAATTCTTCTTGATCTTGTTTTTGTAGTAGTTTGTAGAGTATGGTATCATTACTCTAGTCTTTCATGTAGACACCTTTGCCAAGAAGATAAATACTGGCTTTAATCCTGAAGTACGAACATCTTTTTCAGCTGTCACTGTGTTCCTTTTGCATACAAGGTTATTGAGCTGTTTTACAGGCCTGCCTATGTATTTTAGGAATGTAGCACACAAATTCCAGCAGAGCTTTTCCACCAAAAATCTTCCTATAAATTTAGGAATGGCAAGATCCTGGTCTCTTTTCCCCTGGCATTGCCTGCAACTCCAAAGTGTCTACTAGTTCAAATTTTCATAATCTATCATAAACAAGGCAATATATAGGTGTTGAGAATTTTATTCCACATCAAATACTGAGTGAGATTAGGCATTCATTATTTACAAATCTCTGGAATATGCTTGCATCATTCGCTGCTTTTCTGCTACTGTAAGAATAAATAGTCTTAGTAAAGAGACAAACAGATCAGTATATAAGCCTATATTAATCTGTGTTCATGCTGGTTTGACAAGATTCACAGTCCTCTCTCTTCATGACAGAAATAAAATCAATATTTATTAAAATTCCATAGTTCTACAATTAAATGTTTTTTCCATCAGTGGAGCATCAGCAGAACACAGGCACATGCAAGTTTTCCTTTCCACTGTTGAAGAGCTGCCACGTTATGCAGAACTCCCTGATTTTCAGTAATGAGTGAAAGAACCCAGTGTGTGGGAGGGTAAAAGAAAACTATGATATGAATGACAGCAAGCTTACTCTGACACCTCTACCCATAGCAGTGGGTGAGACATTAGTCCTTAGTGGGCTAGGCAAAAATCCATTTCCTGCTTTACTTGAATGTTTAAGTTACCATGTTGCATTGCTCTAATGGAAGTTGCTTTTGGCTATATTTTGACTCGAAAAGTTGTCAAATATTCCTTTTGCTAGAATAATGTTAAACGCCAGGAGAATCAAAGGGCTTTGCATGGCCATTTCCACACTTTGTTACAAGTTTATCAATCTGGTTTAGTGGTTTTGTTTGTTTTTATTACTAAATAATACAAATAATTACTAAAAAATACAAATAATTTTATTTGTTTTCCTGATCTGGAACATTTTCATGGGTACGAAATAGTGCAAGTTTAAAGAAGTCATTTTCCAATGATCTTGTTTCCAAATAAAAACATCAATTATTTAAAATCAGTTCTGGAATTAAACAGATACTTGTCTGACAGATACTTATGCATATGATTATGGTTGTGCACGTAAACATCACCACTGGGGCTGTATACTTAGATTAAATCATACACAAATATTTACAACATTCATTTGTGCAATAAAGGATAACTTCATAGGCAATTTCAGACATTCAAACAAAAACCATTAGGTGGGTACAGAGATAACAAAGCTTAGTGGAAAAAATAAAGATGGAGAGATGTCGTTTGCTGTATATTTTTGAGTGTTTTAAGCATATACAAATATCTTCTTATTCTCTGAGAACTAGCACTTTTTAATGAAAGTTCAAAATCTTACAGGATCTTGCTTTCAAGTGAAAACCAAGTGTAGCGACAGTTGCCACAATGATGAGAGATGACAAATCTGGATACTGCATATCTCATGCATTCTATGTGAAACATTGTAATTTCAATGTTGGTATTAAATTATAGGGGAGAGAATAATTGTCTATTATTCCAGTACTTCAGATTTTTAAATGAAAAAATTAAAAGATGAAAGATCACATCACTCTAATAATAGATGGTACCTGTATCTGACTGGGGAGAAAACAAGCCCAGATCCTTAGTAAAATCCAAAGGCTGAAAGCTGAGATAGTAACGGTCCTTTTTTTACTTTAAAACTCGAATATATCTCACCTTCTGTCTGTAGGTGGTATTAATGGCATATGAGATTCATGTTATTCTCACATGCATAGGGCTTGCTGAAGACACTTTTTTAAAAAAAAAAACCAAACTCATTTGACTTTTTGCAGCATCCTTACAAAGCACAGCAGAGCTGACTGCAAGGGCTATGCCTGCCTGACGCAGCACAGTGCTGTGAAATGTTACCCATGGCGTTTCCAGGGTTGTTAGCACTAACACTGGCTCACTGCAGCAAGATGCACTTATATCCTCTACGTTGTTTCAGTTCATCAGCATTGCACCCCATGATAATGATTGCCTTGTCTCAGGAAGACTGTTAAGTACTTGCTTGGTGTAAAGCTCCATATTCATGCTGCTTTTGGCTCTAAATGGTCTTACTTTGGTGCTGTCTGTGCTGTGCTCCATCGTACCCAGCAGAAATGCCCAAAGTCTTCAGGACTATGGTTCTTGCAAACAGGGCAGTGGGGGCGAGGAAGAGATTTTGGTGCCCAGGTTGCAGCCCTCTGTCATCCTTCAAACCAGCTGTCAGTATAATCCATGAATCCACGACCATCTATGAAGAGCACTAGAATTTATTGATTGATACTTCACTGGCTCTGATCTAGCTCAGACCAAAATATAAATACCAGAGAAACAGGATTTCTCTAGATTTAGAAAAACATTCACTGAGCTTCATTTGGAATAGCACACATCTGAGACAATAAGATGGTGTAAACTTGGGCTTTTTGTAAATGTCCCTGCGTGACAAAGTGAAAACGGATACAATTTCCTTTAAATCAGTGCTATGCAAACATGAAACACTTATGCTGCTTACTTTACTACAGCCTCAGTAAGCAGATGGTGCAAGCCTGCCAGTGAGTACTATACATCCCAGGTGATATTTCAGCAAGAAAGATCTGCTAGTCAAGAACATTCTCTTTCCAGTCTGTGGGGAAGAAATTTATAGAGCAATGTGTTATGGGACTGCTGATTTCTGAAACAGAAGATGGCCTTTTTATTTATTCGTTTGGGATTTTGGTTTTATAGCTTTGCTCACTGGTTCATCTTGGTGTCTTTCGATGGAGCTGAGGCTCTGGAACAGATATGCTTTCTGAATAAGTGTGTCTGGTTAATTTTTTTTTTATTTTTATTTTTAACACTTATGATGGCACTGAGATTTTTCTTCTCAGAAAAACATACGTATTCCTTTCTGCTGATTTATTTCTGACTTGTGCTGTCATAAGGATTCTCCCAGGACATTTGTTGTTCACTCAGTAATTTAAACTTTGTGAATTTCTTTAAACTTTGTTTAAGTTAAATCCCAACGTATTTTCCTCTGAATAATTTTTTGCACTCAATCCCTGAAAAATTGTTTGTGCTTTATTTATTTATTTACTACTCTCTTTTCTGTTCCACTGACAGTTTTCCAGCTCTTGCTAACAGCCCTCTGGTCAAGTGTCCTTGGAGAAAAGCAGACAAAATATTCTGTACTGGAATATTTTTGAATTTGGAAACACACTAATAGAGTCAAAAACTTAGCATTCTAGGGAATGACTACTGCAGAAGTTATTTGAACATGCACTGTTTTCAATACCATTTTCCTAGCCCTTGATGCTGCAGTCTCCATTAGCGTACCCACACCTGTGGGAAATACCGTATGAATGCTTTGTTAGCATTTCGGTCACATAAGTGGAAAACAAGTTTGGAAGCAGGAGGAAAGCTTCAGTGGAGAATGAGCTCCTCGAATGTATAACATACTTGAAACACAGCAGTCAGGACAGGTCCATTCTTCCTGATGTGAAATAATTATGCATATATTTGGGCTGTATTCTGCTTTGATGCAGGGGTACAAACAGTGAACTTAAAACTGAGTCTTAAGACTGTTATTAGAAACTGTTCTTAATAAGCTAATTTACCTATTAAAATATGTTACTAAAACTTTGCAGCCAGTATTTCACAGCCAGATGTAAGTGGAGAGCCCCCCCAGATTAACTTTGTTCACTTGGAACTTAGTCTCTTCTTCTTACTCTCTGAATTATCGTGTTCAGGAATGGGGAGGCAGCTCCCTCCCATGCTCTCTCCCAACTCTCCCCAGTCAGCATGGTACCACCAGTGCAGCATGGACCACTGGGCTGTAGTGATGCAGTACTGCAGGGACACACTGCATGTGCGATGGAAAAGGACATACTGTCCCTCTGTGCATTACATGAGCTGGTGTAAGTCTTCCTTAAATATTAGACTAAACGATATCTTTGATAGGCTCACTATAATGAAAGAAATGAGAAATATTTTGTAGCAATTAGTAAAGTTTGCAAAACCCTCTTGCTCTCACATCCTTATAATTGCTTTATGTATGTATCCTCTGTGGGTCTAACCCAAAATCATGTTCAATAGTTGTCTCGGTCTATCAGGAAAGAAAACCTGTGTGGTGGTAATAATGTTTCCCAAAAGCTTGGCAAAGCTGGAGAAAATGATGAAGAACCTCGAAGACAGGACATGTGGTCAAAGCAACTAACTACAGTGATGGTTTCACACCAAGCTTTTACAACATAATATATAGAACAGAAGTGAAAAGATTTTGGTAGAGGAGAAGTTTGTAGTGCTGAGGAGAAGCAGGTAACAGTAACTGAGAAAAGAGACATAAGCTGTTTTGGATAAGAACATTTTGAGTTTTGGGTTTTTTGAGGTTTTTTCTTTCCTGTGTCTATGGGAAGCCAAAGGCTAAATCTTTTATGAAGTAAGGAATGATGCATTGAGTGGGTTTGGTTATTGTCTCCTGCAAGATACTTTGTAAATGAAATGGTAGATATCATTTCAGTGGTATAGGAGGTACAATGAAACATCTAGATAAAGCAATTGTCAGAAACTCTACATCTTCACATAATTACATAGTTTTAAAGTAGAAATCACAACAAATGCATGTTAATATTAAATCATGTCTGTTTTATCAGTTAAGCATGTCCATAAAACTGAAAATCTACCCAGGTCACATAATTACATAGTTTTAAAGTAGAAATCTCAACAAATGCATGTTAATATTAAATCATGTCTGTTTTATCAGTTAAGCATGTCCATAAAACTGAAAATCTACCCAGGACTGCTTGGGTTATCTTTTGGTTTTGTGCTCGTAAGCGAAATAGCTGGTTCCTTAGACTTTGTGAACTGGATGCACTGAAATATACAGAATCACCATCCTTATTATTGCCAAATGTGTTTCATTATATAGATATACAACAATGCTGGGGGGGGGGGGGGGGGGGTCAGATTCACCCTAAACCACAGTATGGTCTCCATGATCATAAGTGGTAACACACATGTCCCCAGAGCTCGTGGCTGTAGTTGGAAACCAGCAATGAGTCCCTATGAGCTGCAGAGGTCTCTTCCTTTAGAAGGCACAAGACTACTGGGGTTTGCATCTCCAAAATTAGAGTTGTCAAGCCTAAAGGTACCAGAAAGGTGTGTTTGACATAAACTGAGAGCACTGTCTGACCCTTCCCATCAATAAAAGGCACAAAACCACACTCCACAACCACATTTTTCACAAGTCTTCTCTGCTTTGCCATCTGTGCTGCCAACTGTTCTTCTACTGTATATCGTCTGCCTGAAGAAGTGCTAAGCAGGTGTGGCACATGTTTGGCTCATTCCTGCTTTGCATGTGTAATGTAATTATGTTTGACAGACTTGGTTTGATTGAGAGAAAACTATGAATTGGATTAAATGTTTTTTGTTTAGACTTTATTAGCTAAAGATGCCGTTGCATAATTAATTCGTGAATAAGCAGCAATCTTGCAAATGAGGCAGTGAATCAAAAGCACAGGAAGACATTATAGCCTCTTCTCAGGATGAGTTTACACATTTCTTATTTGTAGTATTCATTAAAAATACATAAAGGAAGGTTAACAAAACATTGCAACAAAGAACCACAAACAAACCAGTCAGCCACAGAAGCCTTCGTATATGCATAAGTCAAAAAACTGAAAGCAAGCCAACTCAAAAATGTGAGCCTGTGCTAGACAGTAAATACTTTAACAATATGTGGATTCTATTCCCAGATGCTTTCTGCTCAACCCCAATACTTCTGAGTAAGGATGTCAGTAGAACTGTACGCTTCTAGTTTGAATGTAAAAAATAAATAATATTTTTAAATGTAGGGAAATTTTTAGTGTGTACCTCTGAATTTTTTACTTGGAGAAGATGTTACTTTCTACATTTTAGGGTTGGAAAGTGGTTGTTTTCTAATTTTTTTGCTTCAAAATATTTGCATTTGCATCTTTTTCCACTTTGTTTAGGTCTTATTAACACTACCATACAAACCATACTACGCAACTGGAAAGTACAGAAAATCTGTAGAACGCAGTGATTTGGTTTAGAACATACTTTATTGCAAGCAGTTTCTCTTCTTGTAGGCCTGTCTACAGTGTATGTCAAGCAAGGCTGGGGTGGGCTTGACCTCAGCTGTTGTTGTTGGCCCATGGGCAAAGGGTGTGGGGCCCTGGTGAGGTTGCTCAAGGACAAGAAGGTCTCCTGGTGCCCTCAGAGCCCTGACACCTGATCAAAATCTTCTACATTTCTCATCAATTGATCTACCTGATTTCTTGTTAGCTAATGATCATCTTTGAGCATGTGTCCTTGTCCTGGACTAGGACGCACATGAGTCTTCCTTCTCAGCACTGTCACTATCATGCATACTTCATGCATTCCCTTCGGGTGCAATATACCAGTTTATCTCAGTTCAGCAGAAATAAATATATCTAGCTTAGATACACAAGGATATTTTCACTCTAGGGTACTAAAGATGTAGGCTTTACTTGAACCAATGACAACAGGTTAAAGAGGAGGTGTCCTAAAGTGTTCTTTGAAATAGCAAGGCTGGATTCTTTGTCAGAAGTAAAGAGCAAACTGTTATTAAAGGTATTTGTTATGTGTTTGTTTATTGTACTGTAGTAGTAAAAATTATTAGTTATAAGAATAACATTGATGTGCTAACTTCCATATTCGTAATATACATTAGCAAGGTTCTTCGTCTAAGCAGTGATATTCAAATGCTGTCATAAGACAAATGTAAAAATTGGCTCTCTGAAAGCAAAGTTTATGAATTAGATTAATTTACTGATAAGAACTCACCAGCCTTATAATGATTTATGTTAATTACATTTTGCATTATTCTAGTTGAACATACTCCTTCATGCTAGCATGTAAAAGTAAAATCACCGATGCCCCCCATACTGGGTAAAAGGGGAAAGAGTTTTTTTCCAGAACAATAATGCTCAAGTGCATCTTCTTCAGTAAGGGAATGAAACAAATAGGTTGGAGGATTTTTGATAGGTTTAGCTGTCTAACTTCTTCCTGCTGACTCTTGTTCAGTTCTATGTGAAACTCTGTGCTGCTTCTGCTTCCCAGCAGCGTTGCATTTCTTCTCTCAAGAGTAGTAATCACAATCTGGCAGAATAGAAGATTGATGCAGGGTCATTCAGTAAAAATTTTTTCTTTCTTCAAATGAAGTTACTTTTCATCCTTTGCCAAGGGTTTATGGAGTGGTAAGATGGCTGATGTCCATTTTTATTCTAATTCTTTGGCCACTGCTCAAACTCTGTCTTCAGTCACATGCTCTCTGTGATTATTATGTTCTTTCTATGCAGCACTTCGAGCCTTGAACATTCATGCAGATGTATTGCTTTTGCTGCTCGATATAACAGGGGTTTCTTCACTATGTCTGCTTTGGATTTTTCCATAAATTTCCAGCCATCTTGGATCTTTCAGAGAAGATGCGCAGAACATTGGGTACTATGACAAAGTTGTTGATTTTTCCGGAGACTCCTAATGTTTCAGGAGCTCCATAATGCTTATTTTCTCTCCTTTATAGTTTTTATTACAGAATTCCTCTCCTTGTTTTTTGAGTTTCAATTGACTCCATAGTTTTTCAAATCCCTCCAGCCTTCTCTCAATTTTATTTACCATAGTCTCAAAGGAAGCTGTGGAAGCTTGAAGAGTATCGATTTTTTTAAGTGAAGAGGTTGAAGAAGTTCTTTTACTGAGGTGTCTTGTAAAGCGTTTGAAGGTGGAGAGGCTATGCTAGGCATGGCAGATGATGCTGTGTCTGCAGAGTCAGCTCACTTGACCCATCATGCAACAGGTTTTATTTAATCTGTGTGCTTCTGAGCACCTTCTGGCATATTTTTGTTTGGTTGTCTTCTCAAAAAACGTCATAACACTTGAGGAGCCCGTTATCACCAGGGTTTCAAAGACAGTGGTAGGCTTTTAGGCTTGTGAGTGTGTAATAGGAGCTATGACCTTTGCAGCAAACCCAACAAATGATCTATGTTCTTTGTGCTGCACAAAGCCCCTGTGGGGTCAGCATGTGCTTTGTGTCAGGATGACTTTGCACAGCCTCTGTCTGCCTGGGGTCTTAATGAGACATTGGGCAAACAGGGATCTCGCCTTCTCAAATTGTTCAGAAACGTCCAGAAACGTCACGGGAGGCAGAAGAGAATCACAAAGTAAGTTGGGAGTACTGTGAGAGGAAAATGTCTTTGCTGATAAAGAGTTTATTACCAAATAAACCTGTTTAGAGCAAAGCAGACAAATATGTCTCCTCTTTGTCAAGCTGAAAAAGTATGCTAGAATCCTAGTCCATTCATTTAGCAAGCATTATTTTTCTTCCTCTTAGGCTCTGGGTTTGAATCAGGATCTTCTGGGTCACAGATAACCAGGTCACTTCCCCTGTCTCTTACTTAGTTTTATATCTTTCCTTCATTAATGAAAAGTCGCTATTCCAATGAAGCTGTTAAGCCTCTGGCCTTCTTAAACAGTCAGCTCTGGCCATTCAGTAAATCATAAATGCTCAGCATCTCTCTGACCAGCTTCATTTCTGCCATGTTTCAGATTGTAAACTGTCATTATTAATAGATTTTCTGATGGTATTGGTAGAGACTGGGAAAGATGTGAAATATTTTGTGGTGAGGCTAGGGCACACTGAAAGGGCATGAAGCAGATTACAGTGGTGTGAAACCTCTTCCAAAACATCATAATTTGACTGGTGGGCAAACTTTTAGGCTGGATTTTTCATTACTGATCTTCATTTGTATTTTCTGAGGAAGAATATTAATATTTCCAAACCTGTTATGCAAAGCACGTTCTCCTTCAGAAGAGTAGTTTCTGTAACAAGCCAGCACAGGCATTTCCACCAGAGCACCTGAGCAAAACTCTCAAATGTTGAAGCTACCAAGGAAGCTTGGACTTGGGAGCAAATATTACGTTATATCATTATTTTTATATAATATATCAATGATGCACAAAAAATAAGACTATGCTTTTAAGAAAAGGTTAGGGAAGCCTTATTCATTAGAAAACTATGATGGTTTTCTGGTCAGGCGGGCAGATGACACAAAACTCAGCACATCTCAGATTCAACATTGACACATCAGAAGATGATACTGATTGCTTTACCACTGATACAAGAAACTTCCAAGGGATGACAATTTTTTTTCCTAATTTTTACTTTTATTTTCATTCAATGGCGAATCCATGTTTTAGCTTCAAAATAATGTGGTTTAAAGTTTCCTAAGAAACAATGAATCTGCAGCAGACCCTTCCTGTAATTACTGCTTTTTTTTTTTACATGCTTGTAATCTTTATAGTCTTAAATAATTTTACTTCTTTTCCCAATCAAGTATTTTTTGATCAAAGGATAATTAATTACTGCTAAAAAGAGCATAACTAAACTTAGTCATCTGTGTGTTTTACAGTAGGCATTGTCTTCTAAGCTTCTTTGATTCTGCAAATTTTTTGTCACTTAAGACTGCAAGGCAAGTGTCTTCCATCTGGCACACCTTGCAGTAGCACCACTGAGTTCAACATGCAGCATTTAGCTCCTTATGCATAATGCTATATCAAGCTTTAGTCCATGCCGATTATTTAAGTATTAAACATAAGCTTGTGTCTTACGATATTACATATGAGAAAAAAAATCAGCTCTGAAAATTATCTAGTTTATTTACTGACGAGAGTAACACGAAAGCCTTCTGAAGCTGTTAAAATGATAGAAGATAATGGTGGTTTTACTTTGAAGTAACTTATTCAAAGCATGCTTGTAATGCTTTAGGCTGGCATTTTCAAAGCAGCACAGGAAACTTAGATAGCAGGCTCTCATGGAGTTTCAGTGGGGTGATTTAGAGAACTGAATTTAAGAATATCCTTGGAAAAAGAAGTTTCAGTAGGTCTGGAGGGAATCAGTCTGGCAGCTTCTGAACTTTTTAACAGGGAAGAAATTTATTAGTACTTGTTCTTTTTTGTGCATCTTCTTTCGTGATTTAGCAACACTAAAGAGGTCTTGAGTTATTTTTATGTGTATTCTCATTTTTTTAAACTTGAAAAATAATTTGGCTTTGTAATATGTAAGAATTTTAATACATATGACAATTAATTTTTTGGGCATAACATGCAATGCTGAGAACCACCATTTTCTAACTATATTAACTGGTATCAGCCATATCTTTCTTGTCTCTGAGAAGGATCCTGTATATTTAGGAGGAGTAGGGTACCTGCAGTTTGGAAATTACTGTTATGGCACTGGCTGCTAGTTTTCTGCACCTCTTCCGGTAACTGGCAGAAGTACACTAAGTGCCTGTTCTATTTCTCCAGCATCTTTTCTGGTTTTGCTTCTAGAGGAGGTGGTGACCCACAACACCAGTCGGGGACCAGATTGCTTTTGCTAATTATATCACTTGTGCTAAGTGCTGGAAGAATTGTGGCTCTCAGAGATGTTACACGGTGTTTTTAGAGAAATTGGGGATAAACAGAAGAGGGTGGTGGAGGGTATTTTTGTTCTGCGCAACACACATATGTATGAGGGACAGAGAAAAGTAATCTGGAAACAGATGTTATTTTCTTCTCTGCTTTCCTTAGGATTCCTTGTCCAGATGCAGTTTTCTGTCTCTACTCTTCTCCCATTAACACTAAGTTACCTGAGATTTCAGGCAGGGCTGCAGAAGACCAGTGATGCCTTTTCTCCATAATGAGAAGGATCATGTTGTGTTGATCACAAAGAATACTGACTATTGCTGCCTTCTTTAGACAAGAAATCAGTATAAAGAATAATAAGCAACTTATGTTCTGATGTCCAACAGTTGAGTTGTCTTTCTCCTCTTGAAGCATGCTTTCACTATTGGTCATACTATCCACCTCCTTTGAAAAACTGATTATAGTGCTCGATTATGATCTCCTGAGGCATTAAAACATATAGGATTCTTCTAGACAGATGCATTTCCTCATTTAAAAAAAACCACACTGATCTTATCTGTGCATCTGTTTCAAAAAAGTATTCTACCTATTAAAATGAGACTGTGAGTGTATATAAAAAGTGGGATAGCTGTTTTCTGCCTAACAGTTCTCTTTTTTTCCTTTATGAAGCCCACCTTGTCCTATTCTGCCACACAGCATGAATACAATAGGTCAAATCCTGCTGAAGGTATTGTTTTCCTGGATAGACTGGATGTTATATATTACATGGATTTTTTGTGGTTGTCTTTGTGCCTGAATGAAAGCCAGGATGTTATTGTATCACTTCATTTCATATCAAATTACATTGTCACATAATGATATAATTGCAAAACACAAGCAGATGCAATTGTTATAGTGCAATAAAATGTCACAACTGAGAACACTGCTTGTATTTTCATTTTAAAGTTTGGTTTTCAATATGAAAGTTTGTAACACAGTTGGAATGTGAGTTTCAAGATGTCTGTATTTGTCTTCAACCGATGTGGTTTTATTTAGGTTTCAGAATTAAGAAAGAAATTAGAAGAATCAGTACCCAAATTGTAGCAAATACATAGGTTGTGCTGAGTGAGTGCTCTTCTCAGTGAGGACTGATTTTGGGGCTGGGGACTTCCCAATAGGAAGGGGAGATGCTGGCAGAAGCAATATTCAAACATGTTTTGTGTATAGTAAGTCACACATTGCACCATAAGCTACATTATCATTAGTCAAGTTGACCTTTATTGAAAAAGAAAAATGTGGTACATTACAACAAACCAATCTATACAAAATGCAAAAGTATAATGAAAATTTATCTCTCTTTTTTTTTTTTTTTTTAAGTCTATGGAAAAAAAATTGCAAAAGCAAGTATTCTTTAAAAAACAAAAACAGAGGCCTCCAAATTCCTTTCCACAATTCTTTAAGTATTAAGACTTATACTAGTATTTCTTTCTAATTGTTTTTCCAAATGATTTCTTTTAATTGATTCTGTTGCAAGTGGAAAACTTTTGAATTTACAGATGTTTTAATGGATAGGATCTCTTTAAATTTTGTTTCTCCACCATCCTGTCTGCATTCATTACAGGCAAATCAATGAAAATTGATAAATCCATGATGGAAAAAAGGAATGTATTTGTATTCATTACAGGGGATCGGAGATAATAATAAAATGAAATGTTGTTATAGTGAGATATAAACCCAACCTAAGGAATTGTTCAATATGTGAATAGCTAGATACATTTCATTACTGTGATATGGAGCAGCTTGATAGCGGAAGCCAATAATTTAAAAAGTCTTGAGCACAGGGTTATGCTGACTATCCAGTTCAATACGTTAATTGACAATAAATCCTGCTTGCCTATAAAAAGCACTTGACTAGTCATTTTCAAGATGGTCATGATTTTTTATGATGCGGAACTTTTAATTTACAGGGATGATAAAAATAGATTTACTTTCAGCCACTTGTATTTGATTTAATTACCTAATCAACTATAAATCATCTACTATTGAAAAAGTAATTTAACAGAGATGATATTTTGTCGTCATTTTTTTCTTAAGTGGAGAGCCTTTTGTAAAGGAAGGTGAAATAGGCTTTAGAAAAATTAAAAAATTCTATTTAAGAAAAGGTTAGAAGTTCAGAATCAAAAAGTTTCAATTTGCTGAATGAAGGCCTTGATTTTTGGAAAGACTTGTATATGGCTGCCTAATTTCCTATTAAAGAAGCAGACAGTAGAAGAGCTGTATGGCAAAGGACTAGTTATGGATACTAGTGATCTGGAACAGGCCTTGGGCAGTGGAACTTCCCTCTGTCAGAGACCTGCCTGGGATCATTCCGTGCCATTCAGTGGTGAGAAACATAACAGCACGGCCACAGAGAAAAAAGTTACTGTACCTTGTCCAGGCAAGGAACAGAGAAATCAGTCTAAGAAAGAATGGGAGTGACTTGATAGAGGATTGTGAGGCCTTCTGGTGTGAATTAAATGGCAAATTTTAATTCTTAAATGAAAACAGGATGATAAGTTTTCCTATATTTTAATGGCTATCTCACAAAAACTGCCATAGTGCATGAAAAAAACTAAAGAAATAAAAGGAAGTGTAGATATAAAAAACAAATAATACATTGAGGGGAAAAAAAGAGGAGGTTTTATAAACTAAAGGTAACAATATTTGAAGTTTTCCATCTACAATCTTATTAAAGAGGCAAGCTATACACTGGGGTGAAAATAATTCATCGTGTAAGATGTAGGCTCTTGAAGTCTAGGTTGGAAAATGTCGTGAATCTTATAGATGTCATTAACAAGAAAGTGGGTATGACATCCCCAAAACCATGTTTACACAATACTGACACTGCTGTAGATGAAAAATGTTCCATATAAAGAGCTTTTGGAATATATTCAGAGGGGAATTTTTGGTCAGATTAATAGAAAGTGTCAAAAAGGGACTCAAATTATTGTAAAATTTTCGCTGTTTGGTATTCTCATTTGACATTACGGTAAAAACAGAGAAAACCCCAAATTCACTACAGGCATGTCTCCTACTGTCTAACTAGCCAGGGGAGAAAAAGGAAAATGAAACATACATAGCATTATTACCAGAAAAAAAATTGTGTGGTCTAGATGAGGGAAAAAATAGTGTGTTAGTGTGGGATTATGAAAATAATAAAAGCTAAGAACGTAGAGAAAGTAATGGTAGGAACAGTCATGCTATTAACATTATGAACGAAGAAAAATCAATGCTAGAAAATATCTCCTGGAGAATTTGGGTCACTTTATGAGTTGGGAATAAAGCCAGCTTCTATAATAAGGGTAAAAGGATCATGTGAAATAATGAAAACCAAACCGGAAATTAGGGATTTGAGACTAAATTACCTGATAGCTAGAAGGTCTTATTAAATTTAGGGAAATAAACACAAAGAAAAGTATGTATGTTAACAAAAATGTGCGTTTTTCTTATGGGTAACAACTGGTTTTAAAAAACATGAAAAAACAGATATATTATAAAAACTAGGAAGTCCTTCCAAGGAAAACTTAGGAACTTTGCATTTTAATTTTCACAGTCAAAGGGTTTATTCTGGGAAGTCCACACTAATTCACGGCCAATATGAAATTAAATCTGCCTACACAAAATTCCTTAGAGTTACCGTAGGTAAATGAAAATTGCTATGCTGAGTTAGACTGGTACCCTTTCATCAGATGAGGCTGAGGTGAGGTATTTGGAAGGCAATATAAGAAACCCTGAACAGGATAATTAGGATATAATTTACCTACACAGAAAAGTTGGGGTTTTTTTTCCTACTCAGTGAGAGGCTAGTTTACAGAAACATGAAGATTATGGTCTCTTCATCTGTTCAGGGCTTCTTTTTAAACCACCTTTTACTCAACTGACTGTTAGACTTCATGGGATTTTAGAACAGTTATTTCGTACAACTACCGATGTATGCTGCTGGGAATGAGCTTTTCAATTACCAGCCTTGTTCCAGCTCTCATTGACTTATGTTATTTTGGGTTTGGGTCTGGATATTAATTTTCTGAGAACAGATTGATCTCTTGACTGTACACATTAGTTGACTCTGTGGCTTTGTTCAGTGTAAGAAATTCTAAATTGAAACTGTCCTGATGTCATGCCTTGTGTCTGCTGCCTTGGAAATGGACATGGCCCCAACCTGGAAGGAGCTGATGGCACAAATGCACAGTCACACGAGGCACTCCAATGTTTCTGTCCAGAGTACCAGGTGGAGACGGTGACTTAAATGGCCAGGACACATATGGGAAGTGTGACTCATCTGGATGTGTCAGGCTTTACTGCAAATAGGCTTACATATACATAGTAGATGTACAGTGATGACGTATACAGCATTTTCTGTATTAGAAACCGGCATACGTGACATAAAATCCTTGCACAGGATCATACTAATGGGAAACTGGAAAAGATATCGAACCCCAACACCATTGTTCTTTCTCTCATGTATACTTACTACACCTGTAGTTGTTTTATTCTTCTGTGATTAGCAAGAATTCTAATCTTGGAATTACTGTTGGAATATTGGAAAGAGTATCCAGGAGTACTCAAGTTTATGAGCTGACCATGCATGAGGTCCATTTGACAAACATACAAACCAGTAATTAAGTTTCTGAGTATTTCCTAGGGGAAAAAGAATGAGTCTCCAAAACTGTTCTTTTCAGTGGCGGCTGAATGTTATCTTGGCCTAGAAAGTCCCCAAGATAACAGAAGTCTAAACATAATGTTGTGGCTATGCTTCTCATGTGTGAAGGCCTACCAGATTTTTGGTGTGACATGTAAACACAGAATGCAGTCCCAAAATAAATACCATGATGAGCAGTATGTGAGATGTGATCACCCTTTGAAATATTGAAGAGTATTTTATTCCCTGATGTTGCTGGGCTTGCGTGGCCAGGTTTTGGTAGCGGGGAGGCTACAGAGATGGCTCCTGTGAGAAGGTGCTGGCAGCCCCCCTATGCCTGGTCAAGGCCAGCCGGTGCCAGGACGGACCCGCCGCTGGCCAAGGCCAAGCCTGGCAGTGATGGTGGCAGTGCCTCTGGGGTAAAATATTTAAGAAGGGGGGAAAGTTTCTGTGCAACAGCAGCTGCAGCTGGAGAGAGGCGGGGGGCTGTGAGAGCAGCAGCCCTGCAGCCCCCCAGGGCAGGGCAGGAGGGGGCCGGGGGGCTCCAGGCGCCACAGCAGAGGTTCCCCAGCAGCCCAGTGAGGCCCACGGTGAGGCAGGATGTGTCCCCCTCTGCCCATGGAGGTCCATGCCCCCAGCCCGGGCAGGACCCCACGCCGGGGCAGGGGGTGCCCGCAGGAGCCGTGACCCGCGGGCAGCGGCGCTGGGGCAGCTCCTGGCAGGGCCTGTGACCCCGTGGGGAGAGGGGCCCGGGTGGGGTTGGGGCAGGGCTGGGACCCCGCGGGGACCCCCCTGGGGCCGGCTGGGCCTGAAGGACGGCTCTCACAGGTCCATTTTAACAGACAACCTTTGGAATTTGTGTATATGGATATTTCCAAAACATCTGACAAGCTTCCCTTTCCCTGAGCTCACAGTGCAGGGCAGCTGCTGCCCTTCTAGGAACTAGAGACAAATATACAGGCTGTGAGTAGCAGCTATATAGTTTCCATAGCAACAGTAACTCCATGAACACCCTCAGAAGTTTTTTTTTCCTTTTGATATTTATTCTGCATTTGTATACTTTATCAGGCTAAATGTTTTAAAGAGAAAATTTTGACTAAATAAATTCTGCCTAAATTACTTTAGAAAGGAAGAATAGCAGAAAGAGAACATGGCCCCTGTAATTACCTTGCTAACTGATTGCTTTGGATAAAGTCAGAGGTAAACTTGCCTCTATGTATTTGTTTTGTGAAAAATTTAGCCCTAAAATAATCCTTATCTTCCCAATTATGCTATGATAAACCCCACTGAAGTGACTGTAATTGGTTACAAAGCTGGTGTTGGTGCGTGGGGAGTGTAATATGTAATAGAGTATAACACAGAGTACAACTGAGTCCTCAACTTTTCAGGTATTTGCACTAAGAATTCAACTTTTTCCCTATGTTCAAGGACCGCTACTCAAGGTTACATCAGAGGGGCGACAGCCGTTTACACTGAGCTTTATTTCTGCCCTTCTTCCCATCACAACTTTACCAAACGTATCCCTGTCATGCATTCTCAGGCAGAAGTATTACAGATGGACTTGAAGAGTTTCCCTGAGCAAGTGTAAGTCACAATGTTTTCACTTTAACTGTATGTTTCCAGCTATTCTGTCATTAAAAAGCACTCCCGAGACACGGGCTGTGAATGATGCTGTGCTGTGGCTGATCCTGTAGAATTAAGGTAGAATTTTGTTATGTATTTTTCTGAGGAGGACTGAATCTGTTCCAAATATGTCATTTTTTTAGGCTGAGCTAGGTGTGAAATAAGTATCAGATGACTGGTGCTTGTTCTAACACAATAAATGAATAATAAAGCTGCTTTGGCAGGGTTGTTTGGGGTTTTTTCGGTGTTTAGTTTGTTTGTTGTTTTTGTTTTTTTTTTTAATAGTGAAGAAACTGTCAGAATTATTTGGGACCTGTTGGTACTAACAGCAGAGCAGAAAGAAAGCTCCTTTTCATTACTGTACAAACACACCGAGTGCCTTTAAGTAAACTAAGTCCTTCCTGAAGGCACTAAGTACAAGCTATAACTTCCTTCTTTTATTACTGTGAATCCAAGTATAAATTGGGAATTGACCCAGGCGGCAAATCCTTTTGTTTTAACCTTTCAAACTCTAAAAAGATGTATCTGTTTCTTTACTCAGTGTTCGCTAAAAATTATTTATTTTTTTTCTCATAATGATCTGGATGTTCTCTGAACAATCATTTAAAGTGTTTCCTGGTTTCTGACTTCCTTCTCTGACACAGATTCCCTAATTCCCTCTCCCAGAGCAAGTTTGTGTGTCACATCTGTAGTGTTCCTAATGAGCTGCTAATGAGGCTTTGCAAATGTGGAGGCACAGACAGTGAGATGGTGGTGCTAGGAGGCAGATCTAGAGCTGGCTTGGTGAGCGAGGATTCAGCATCTGTAAGACTTTAGTTATTGTCCCTCTCCCTGCACTTTCCCCCAAGCAACTCTAATGGTCACAGCTTTCAGAGAATAAGAAGGATTCCCGGTTCTACTCAGATGCTTTGTTTGATTAGCACTGCTTTGCAGTTCACGTTCCTGAATTCCCTAGCTGAAAAGGGAAAACAAAATCCTCACTCAAGAGTAAGAGAATGCCCAATTTACCAAAATTAGTCTCACATTCAAAATTGATGAGGATCACATTTTGAATTGGTAACAGATGGAGAAGTGCTGAGTTTTGCCTTAGTGTCTATAATGCTTCTTATGCTAGAATGTGTTTTTATTTCTTGCATATTCACTTGAGTCTTATAATTCTAGTAAGACCTCCTATAAACGAAACAAGGCACTTCTAGAGTCTACAGTGTCTACTGATTCCCTCCTCTGAGGGAATGAAGATGAAAGTATTTCATGCTTTTCATCACTGAATTTTGGTTAGTCAAATTATATTAATTTAATCCACTTAGTCTGAAGTATCTTTTTCACTAAGAACAGTGAAAGAATGGTGGTGAAGAGTGTAGGTTAGTTGGTGAATTCACCACTTCTCAAGAAAATGAGCAAAATTAAAGATTTAAAAAGTTAGTAGCTGGTGCGTTTAACTACCTATTTTTTATTGCCATTTTGGGTGAAATTAAATTTTTGGTGTGTGCCTTGTATGTAAAATGTGGTAAGCTACATTACTCTGGGAACAGTGTATGGTCTCTTGTCATTACAGAACATGCCCACAGACCATTATTCAACGTTTCTGCAAGTTAAGAAATAATTTTAATATGCTTTTCCTTACTGCTTAAGCTGCTTACTTACCAAGTTCAATCTCCCCTCTAAAAGAGACTCTTTATTTATGAAAGTATTTATACAAAGAATACTGGCATTATTTTATAGTGACTTTCTAAAGAACCAGACAAGTCTATTTGAAGCTTTTCTTTGGTATTAACTAGATATTTTATCATAAGTGAGCAGGGCGTTTCTGGTTCACTAGTCTTTATTGCTTTCTTGAATGCACTTCAACCTCATTCACAGTTCAAGTCTATATAATCCTTATGCCTTTCATACTTTTAAATCCTCCACAGTGTTTTCTGTATATCTGACTCTGCTAATATACACAGAATGCGGGTCTTAAAGCGCTCTCCTGAGCTAGCATAATTCTGCACTGAGAGTGAAATGCATATTTTCACCAATCCCTTTACTGCTCATAAACAAGGGCAACATTTTCTTTAATGCCAACATCCCCTGACCTCAATTTTCCCCTCTGAAACCCCAAATCTGCTCCTTACAATGAAAATATGAACTGTAGCTTGCTCATTCATTTATTCTCTGAACACTAGTTATGAGTCTGCTGCCCAATTTTCGTAAACCAAGTATGCAGTCAGTTTGCCACGTGTTACTTTCTCCCCCTTGAACTTCAAATGAAAAGAGATTTTGTTTTGTGTAAATATGAAAAAAAAACTTGATAAAGGCCGGTTGGGTTATAACTTCTTTTCTGGACTGGGAAAACCTTGTCTGTTGTTGCAAGATAACTGCATATTTCACATTACACAGCCATGCTATTCACAAAACCTGTTGGATTTGTTGGACACAATTTGGTATTCTTCTGTATGTTACTAGGCTCACTTGGTGCATATGTTGATTATGATGACACATGCATGTAGCTACAGTAAAGTCTTCTATAGCTGAATACCTACCTTGGAATAACTGTGGATGTTTACCAAGCCTCCTGACTAGTTTCACATGCTGTTTTCCAAGCTACATGGAATCGACTATGTGATGCTTGATACCTTGAAATCATAATTGCCAGTCAAACAGTGGCGCTCAGGTGCGGGCCTTTGTTATTCCACTCCATGCCACATTAGGACTTGTGTTTCATATGGTTGATTAATGAGCACTGGTAATTAGCATCACTGATGCCTCATGCATCAGCATAGTGTCATACAGAACAATCTCATGTCATTGTCTTCTGGGAAAGCAGGCACAGCTCAGGCCCATCCCATCGGACGTGTAGCTGCTGTACTGGGTTTCCTTCCTGTATAGGGTGTCGATGCCCAAGGGCTGGCTGCAGGGGCTTCTGCGAGGAGAGGCTGGGGCTGCCTTGTGCCAGTTCCCCAACAGCCCCCGGGCCCAGCTGAGCCCCTCAGTGATGCTGGTGGTGCCTCTGGGAAAACAGATTTAAGAAGGGGTAAAGCCCTGACCAGTAGATTGAGGAAAACAGAAACTGCCCTGGGAGCACCCAGGTGGGAGGGGGCGGGGGAGGAGGTGATGCAGGCACCAGAGCTGGTACCGTTTCTGTCTAAACTGATGTTAGCACATCAGCTGATATGGAGGGTGTTACATGAAAAATATTCTACTGATGCAGAAGTTAAACAGAACAAATAGAGCAAAAGTTAAATAGAACTTCTGTTTTTATCTTGTTCACCATTCTTTAATCTCACACGCTTCAGGCAGGATGATGCATTAGAAAGGTCATGGGACACAAATGTGTATTTTAAAAATGTATTGTAAGGTGCTCTGCAAGACTGGGTTTGGGCTACTGCAGAATAGCCTTGGTTTGGTGGATCACCTGACTTGCAGTCATTGCAAATGAGAATGTGAGCTCGGTGATCTGCTGTGGGCTGCTGAACTAATTGCAGAACAAAGTCTTGTTCTCTGCTCTGCTCTTACCACTCAAGGTGTCCGTCTGTTCTGTCAGCACTCTCTGCTTGGTTTGCCATTTATTTCAACAGAAACCTGTTCAGCTTCGGGGAGCACAGTCAGAAAGCAGCCAGGTCTCCTTTTTTTGCTATGCAAAATGTTCAGCAAATCTGTTACCCTCCATCTTTCACCCAACCACAAAACTCCCTCTCTGAGGTTAGAACATCATGTCAAAGCAGGAAAGCCTCAACTAGATTGATTTATAAAGCTAAAAAGACAACGTTTTCTGACTAGAGTCTGAGCAACAGCTGTGTTCCTCAGGCTATGCTATTTCAACCCTGAAAGCATACAGGGAGTTTCTGTGTAGGTCTACAAAAATTCTTTCAGTGGCAGTATCTACACGTCACTTTTCCAACCAAGGAACCAGAGCATTTTTGCACGCTATCATTACCATTATGTTTAAAAGCCTTTTTTGTGATTTTTATCATCCCAGTTAGGGAGTGTCTCTCTTCTGGGAACTTCGGTATGGCGTCGATTATGCTGGTGGACCTCTGCCTCGGTATAAACCTACTAATCTGTTCTTTCTAATTCCTCTCTCTTTGCAAATTCCTTCTGCAGGTTTTACTATATTGATTTAAAGAGTTGTATAGTTTCAGGCTCATGTGAGTTGCAAGTGTGCCCCAGCTTTTCTCCTCAAGTCTCACTGAATAAAGGCTGATGGCAAACAAGTTTAACACATAGCTGGTTTTGTGGAATCATACTGTTTTCACACGGAGCATGTGGGACAACTATATTTCATAAACTTGCTCATTATGGGGATTGAAATCACGTGGATTGTTAATTAAAATCAGTATTCAAGTAAATAAGGATGTTGAAGCTGTTGTGCTACATGGGTCAGATGGTGTGTCTTTGTTTTTTACAGGTATTAGTCTCTGAGTCCATCTGTATTTGGATTTCAGGATGGGTAGGTCCCTTTAGCCTTGTACGGTCGTGGATGTTTTAAGGAAACACAATCTCAAAAACCATTACTAGATATATAATGCCAACATGTTTTCGAGAATGGAATCTACTTAGACAGCCATTCTGAGAGAGTCAACGTTGTTGTTTGGCTATCCGTTATGATATAGATTTTGCCATCACTTTTCCCTATTTTGAAGTCTTTGTCAAAATGAAGAAACTGTTTACTGTACATATATTCATATATGGTATTAGGGAGAAATGGAAAAAAAGCAGAAATGTCATACAATTGTTTTGAAGCTTGCCAAAGATCTTGAAACTGTTTTGGCTTTAGATTTTAAAACTAAAATGGGAATAATTTTTCTCCTCTCCCACATAGCAACTGAAATAGATATGAATGTTACTAATCAAAGTGCCTAGACCTGTCCTCATTCTCACCCTTACCACTTCAACCTTTCCTGTTAAGTACCTTTAGTTAGCTGAAATGCAACATATTTTTAATAACTAGAGAACAGAATGAACAGTCACACATGCCTTTTTCTCCTGTCTATTCCTGTATACTAAGGTGGTAATAGTTTTACATTTACTTATTTGAAGATTATCCCCTGCTGCACTACCATTTCAGTGAAAACTGAAATATTGGAGTTGACTATTGCTAGTTAAAGAAAGCTTTATTTAGTTTATTTTTCAGATCATTTAAACAAATCAGTTAAGAACAACATACCCTTCTTCAGGTGAACAGCATGCTTATTTTTTTCTTGCGTTTTAAGGTACTGCAGATTATAACTTTGTAACTATACTGACATTAAACAGGGGAATGCAATAAAATATCTTAATTGTTCCACATTTTCAGGCAGTAGGCTTGATCATGTCTTTGTGTATTACCTGCTCTCTTTAATAGTCACTAGCTAGAAGAGAGACATATATGTTTTATAAGCCACCTGTACAAATGCAAGGCTATTAAATTGCCTTCTGTTGAGAGCATGTCACATTTAGATTCAAAAAACAAGGAGCATAGTTTGAAATGGATTCTTCATCCATGTAGTATAACTCTGCTTTTTTGCAACACCATGTGAAGTTCTCACAGCGAACCTTCATGTGACAAATGTGAGGGCAGAAGCTCTTGTCACAACTTCGTGTCTCAGCTTTGAAGCCCAGGAGAGCTTCAGAGGGACAGTACTCGGGGGGAACTGAGGGTTGGGAGGCATAGAGGGGGCACAGTCCTCTTTTGCCCTGTGCTTTGCAGGTGGGAGGAGTAGAGTGGTAGGAGAAAATCAGCTTCCCCTAATGCTACAGAAATTTCCTAGGTCAGTAACAAGGCCTGGTCCTTAAAATTAAAAGTAGATGTGTCTGAATCTGGGTAGACTCCTAGTAATTTTGTTAAAAGTCGGCAGTAATACATGGGTCCAGCTACCTGCCTGACATCTCAGCTGCAACAGTCAAGCCTTTGGCTTTCCCTTAAAATATCTCAAGATAGTGTTTTCAGTATTGATTAATTTAATCAGCAGTTAGCTTTCTCCTGCTATTTATAACTGCTATCAGTTAGCAAATACTGAATCTACTGTTCTGTATCATAAAGTAATGCAGGAAGGTCTGGGAAGATGGGGAAATTTTACTTTTAAAGAAATAATGTATACTCTTTTGCTTGTGTTTTTATATATATATATTTTTAAAACATATACCATTCATGATGTATATAACTACAAATAACTTTATAAAGAAACTTAAATATGTTTCACATTCTTTTATGGTAATTATAGTTATTTTTTTGGCTGAAAGTCAGCCATCTACAGTGTGATGCAAATAGATTTGGAAGACTCACTACTGGTAATCAATGATGGAAAAACCTAATCATTGAATGATTTGCCTCTGCCCAGGTTTTTCTGTGCTTTACAGCCTTTAGCAGGGAGTCAGCTTTAGCCAGTGACCTGGATGGTGACTATGAATGAAGTGGGGTGGGAAATATTTTCAGTGACATCACTGGCTTAGTACAGAGACTAACGTTAGGTTTTTTGTGTATAGTGTGATATAAGGCACAGAATCAGAGAAGCTACAGAAGTAGTGAGTTCAAGGAGCAGAATTTGCTGTATTATAGATCACTGCAAAACAGTTCACAGAGAAATTAGGAAGCCAAAACAAATCAAGCACATGAAGGTACCTCAACCAAGAAGTAACAGAAGTGTCCATCAGGATTTCAGCATGCTTCTTGAATAAGATAGGGTGAATTTAATGAGTGGCTTCAATAAGTAATGACAGTTATATCCTGAAAGTGCATGGAGATTAATTCAGAATCTGGAATTACACCAGAGTTGTAGGAACTAACAATCAGCTGCATTAAATAAAAAAAACCCAAACCCAAAAATACACCAACCAACCAAAAACATCTGCAGTAGATAGAGACCGTTAGTTCTTCGAAAATGTTTGATGTCCAAGACAACTGTTAACAAGGAGACCTTAGTAGAAGATAAATGAGGGGGTTTTTGTGCACCGCAGAAAATGAAGTCTGCCTTCCAACACTTTTTTCTGCATCTTAAATCCCCCGCATATCTCCATTTCAAACACTTTTTAGGTATGCATTCTCTTTGTATTGCAACCTCCTTTCCGGTTCCCTCCAACACTGTCCTGCCCACCCCACACTTCCCTCAGGAACCTGCTTGTGTCCCCAGTGCTCCCCCTCCAAGGCTCTCCCTCTCCTCTGTGGTCCTGACAGCACCCTGACTCCGCGCCTCTTTCCAGCGCCTTGGTCAGTCCCCACCGTGAGAAGCCACCTGTGTATCGATGGGCAATCTAGCTGCTTCTGCCAAAGGTGAACCACCCTGCCTCCCCTTTGACAGGATATAACAAGGTCTCCTTCCTCTACTCTGATGTCAAGCTTGGTTAAAACTGATCAGGGAGGTGCTAAAAATGTAATGAGTATCTGAGAAAGAGCCATAGCTCAGGAATGTATGGCATCACTGGGTCAGATACTGGCCTCTGCCTTTTGGTGGAGGAAACACTGGTTTATGTTGCTAGGTCCAAGCAGCATGTCAAACCTTCAAAGGCCCACAAATGACAACAGCAACAAAGAATAAGCAAGTCCTGGCTCCAGCAACATTACACTAGGCACCCCTTGCCACCAGGACCAGAGTGCTAGCAGCTCCCTGGGACTCAAGCAGCCACAGGAGACATCCAGGGCTGCAGTCCTATTGTATTGATTGAGAGTCAAAACCTAGTATGGACTCATACTTTAAAAAAAAACAAACAACAAAACAAACAAAACTATCTGTATCACCACTTCATGTTGAAGTAGTCTCTGGTAAAACAACAAAAGCATATAATCTGTTTTTTTCCTGAATTAGGCTGCTTGATGAGTACAGGTTAGCTCATCAGATGAAAAGATTATGGCTACATATGCATGTGTTTTCCAATCTCAACGCTTTTCCCCAAGCTTCTAAATGCCCTGCAGAAAGAGGTGTGGAGACTGTGCAGATTTCAGGTGTATGATATCCTTTTCTTGATAGCAACGTTGGACCTGATATGTACACTCATAGTGACTGAGCAGATCCACGGATGCCAGCAGCAAACATGCTGTGTGGATAAGGCTGATCTGAACCACATAACAAACCTGAATTTCCAAAACCTTTGTCAGCAGAGGTGTTTTCAAGAGGGACAAGTTTCTTCTGTGAACTAATAACTAGTTAAAAGATAGAAACAAAGGATAGGCATAGATGCTAAATTTTCATGCTGGAAGGAGGTTATTAATGAAGTCTCGCAGGGCTCTGTGCTAAACTTTGTGCGGTATATTTAGAGTTTCTCTGACAAAGTTTGCTTGATGTAAATTTATGCAGGACAACTTAATCTATAGCAGACGTGGAAAAGTTACAGAGGATCACTGAATATTGAATTATTGGACAATTAATTCCAAGTATTTTTTATAGAAAGGAAAGTAATTCTAACTTTACTTATGTCGTTATGGGCTCCAAATTAAATATTGCCACTCACAAAAGACATCTTAAAGTCATTGTAAATTGTCCTCTTAAGACATCAGGTTAGTGCTGATTTGCTGCCAAAACACTAAGTAGAACATTAGGAATTGCTACGAAATCAAAAAAGAACACAACAGAAAATACCCATATGAGTAAAGACTAAATAAACAAGGACAGCTATGCAATTCTTGTTGTTACTTGGGGAAAAAAACAATTTTACATTGGGGTTCATTAATGCTCTGATCTAGGGATGTGCTACATTTTTTGTAAACAGACAGATGTCTTGAAATTTTCCCTTAAATGAAAAAGAAGCTCAAATAAATCCGTGTGGGATGACAAGACAAGAAACGGGGAAATCTTGTCTTTGTTCAGCTATCAGCTGACTTATGATTTTGTGCGAACAGTTAAAGACCTTTTTAGTTTCGGAAGCGAACCTAGCCCTCTGACAGCCAACATTTCCAGTCTCCAGACTGTGAAAATAGATCCGTTATCCTCTGAGGGCTAGATTTACATAAAATCTTGTTTCCCTAATGTTGGCATGTTTTCACATTTCTCACAAGTTTAAATTGGTATAGCTTTTCTGCCTCTCTTATCAAGTGTTGCAAAATTTTAAAATTTGATGTCACAAGCATATGAATACCATGTTTTGTTCCTTCTAGGTAACTAAATGCCCTTTATTTTTCTAAATATGAGGGATAAAAAGTTGTTGGTTTTTTTCCTTGTTCTATGGGAACTATAAAATTACTTTTTATGGAATAAGTGACTCCAAAAAGTTCTGGGTTGCCACTGCACAGAGTTAAATAATGAGAAAAGATCCAGACTTTCAAGTATAGAGACTTTGACCCACTTACTTCCACGGCAAACAATCACCTCTAAAAATATTTCTAACCTTTCTTTAAAGTTGCAGGAAAAAAGGGTAAGTAGTTTAAAGCATTTGATGTATAAAGTAAAGCAGTCATTGTAGCAAGGTCCCTTATTCCCTTTCCCTTTTAGCAGCAGATTTTAGCTAAAGAAACCACACCTTTTTACTCATCTTGCAACTGCACCAGTAATGGTATTATTTGCTTTTCCTCGGGGGAAAAAGAAAAAAATCACTTGATAGGGGCTCACATATGCTGCTTCTGTTAGAACTCAGTGTTGTTTCCTTGAAGAGGAGACAAATGCTTGCAAAAGAGGAGAGCAACACAGACTGTACATACAGTTTCTGGTTGTGATTTGGGTGTTTGCTCATGAGCAAAGGGCACGCTCTCACCTGCCACTGTGGGACCCAGCTTGTAGGGCTGCAGAACGAGGAAGCCAGGAGATGGTCTATTTGTCAAGATGAAATCCTTCCTGACACTGCTGAGGCCTCTCCTGTATTTTTCCAGCACAAGCAGCGTGCTAATGCTGTCAACTTTCCCTGACATTGCATGCACATGAAAACCTTGCTCTTTACCTCTTATTACTGTGCTAGCAAATGCAGTTATACTGCAAAATGTCACCATTACCAGTTTCTGTTACTTGCAGGGTGGTTTTATGCTCTGTCTTCATTTGGAAAATGCTTTGCTGGCAGATATATATTTCTCTCCACAAAGCATTTCTAGCAATCGAAAAATAGCAGTTTGATCCATAGTGCTGTGTCTAGCTGACAGTGCAAAGAGGAGATTCTTCCACGTGTTCATACACTATGCATGAAATGCAATTACTCAACCCCGAATGTGATCAGGGCATTAGGCTCCTCGTGTGAAAAATTTCCTTGTATCCTTAGTGATCCCAAGGGTCTTATTTGATAACCTAGAAAGTAAGATGAGGGGAGAAGAGTGTCTTTTAAAATATGTTTTTCACAAAGGGTTAAACAAAAAGAAAGCTGATTTGCCAAGCTGGGAATGGGTGACGGGATTTACAGTAACATTTAAAGGCAGCTAAGAAAATCTAGGGAAATGCAAAATCATGTAAAACCAGAACAACCCTAGAGGAATAATAATATTCAGAAAGTCACAGTGAGTAGAAAACACTGATTTGGGTGGGGTTTTTTTTCCATTTCAGACCCAACAAAACTGGATGGGAACTTAGGTATCCTAAAGGCTGTTTCTACTGCATAATCAGATAAGAATTCGGGGGGAGGGTGGGGGGGAGCACCTGTAATCTTCATATCCACACAGAAGAGCTCGCTATTCAATAACATCACCAACAAAACCGAAAGGATGTCTGGTCTCCTTATTCATGGATCTGTTGAGTCTGTGATTTTGGATTAATGGAATGAGCACAAAGCAGATACAGAGCCCCTGGCTTCATGCAGAATCTATTCTGTTTCATCTCGTCATGCTGACATCCTGAACTCCTTGCTAACATTGACTCAGTAATTGCCTCTTTGACTACTGAATGGTCATTGTGTCACATGGACCATATCTTCTCTACAAGCATATTTTTCAAATTTTAAAAGACACAGATAAATTTCAAAGGAAACTCTTAGGCCAGCATCATAACACAGTTTGCTCCTTTAATATATATTGAGTTCACCTAAGTAGATATGAAGAAATAGACTCAAATACTACTTTCAGCAATTCTGAAATAAAACGAGAGACAACTCTCTTTCAGTGCCAGGTAGATTAAAATGTCTGCGCCAAGCGTGATGCTAAATAATGCAGTCAGAAAATGCAGATGGGTGAAGAAAATCATGGTAAACCCAACGAAATTATGCTATATAAAGTACTTTTTTTGGATCCTATACACTGGAAAAAAATTAATTCTATCACTATTATAAACACATTTCAGGTTTAAGAAGAAATATGTCACTAGAGTTGTCAGTTTTAAGATGTTAACTAATAGTTTCTTCAGATCCAGGTTAATAAATGAACTGTAATAAAACCATGGTGTGCATGTCAGTTGGCACATAAAAGGTAGTGACTGCAAACCCTTGCAAACAGTGCCTGCCTAACTGAAATATTATCAATACCTTGGCATCAGCATCATGGCAGACAGAAATATTATCCATCATACTCAAATAACAAAAACTTAATAGATTAATACATATGTTTCTAACTTCATTTATACTCAGTAACATATTGGATTCATATTGTTTGGGCTGACTTCTGTGAATATTCAAACAAATAAATTTAATGGCAGTAATGTTGTTGAAACAGTAAATTTTAAATGACTATTAGAGAATGTTCATCAGAAAGTTAATGCAGAACTTGGAAGGATGAGTGGTCACAGTGGAAGCTGGTTGCCAAGGCCTCTTCTCACCCGGAGGAGAATCAGAAACAATAGGATGAATATCAGATACTCATAATGTACTCTGTTGGTGTCCAATTAATAGACTAAAAATTGGAGGGAGTTTGGCAGATAAAGCAGGGATGAATAAATTACAGAACTGGAACCTGCCAACAGACAAAGATGCAGAGTTTGTTAAATAGTTTCCCACTCCAAAACATTCACACAGCATTTTTCATAAAACAGTATTATACAGGGGCATCTCACTGCCTGGAGACCCTTCCCAGCTGCAGTGGTAACAACTGCACCCAATCCAACCCCTGAGCTGACCTTCATTTCAAGCCAATTTAGTTCTGAAGGTCCAAACTCGACCCAAAAGCTCCCATCTGTAAAATGAAGTTTTGCAGGTCACAGTGCTCTTGATCAGGTTCTCGGAGGACAGTTGTCAGCCAGCACCACGAGCAGCTTTCAGAGTCAGTCATGTTGGCAGTCTCTGCAGAAGGGCTGATGAATATGCAGGCACGAGGCCTTTGTTAATTGTCCTTCCTGAGGTACCTTGGCAATAAGGTTGCATACTGGGAGTTCTCTACTGCTGCTCTCCTTTGTTTGCTTCATGTTGTAAGGGAAATCTTCCTCTCCGCAGCTTTTAATCCATAAAACTCTAAATCCCCTCCCATGATGAAGCCTGTGTGCCTGCCCGCGTGCTGCCTTCCAGTGCAAACGCAGGGGCTGTGGGGCTCCGAGGGCCCCCCTGGTACTGGCAGATCTGGGATACACAAACTTGCTGCCATTGGGAATAGGAAATATCACTAATCCGAGATTCCAGAAAGTTTGTTTCAGTTTTCTGTTCATTGTGGATGCACTGTTTTGTGATCCATGAATGCATTTAAGATCTGTGAAGACAGGTGGATCAATAATTTTGAAGATGTGGGCCTTAGTGTTTTTGTCTCTCTCATTCCCATCTGTGACAGAGTGCAATGGCACGGCCTTACCTCCCACCTGTGCTGCAAGGTACTTACTCTCCAAGTAGGTGTGTGAATGTCAAGGGATTATCTGTGAGGATGTGTGGGAGCAGGTCCATAGAGGAAGAATATAAATAGAAAAAGTGAATTGTTTCTTTTGTTATCGGAATGAAGTGTTAGGTTCGTATGTGTGCATAAATATATGTTCATATAGTTATGAAGAGAAATTCAAGAAAATCACCTGTCTCTTCCTGTCTCTTTGAGAAAGTCAAAGCTGAGTGGCTATCATACATGGTGATTCAAATCGAAGTTTAAATAGAACATGAAGTTAATGTTTCCAAATGTGCAAAAAGCATGGAGCGGTCTTCAATAAGCACTTACGGACAGGAGCTTGACTTTACAACTATTCCAGAAGAGAGTAACCAGCATACTGTTGATGCTGACTGTAAAGTAGTGCAGTGGGGAAGCGTAGCCTGTAAACAAAAGGGCACTTTATTATTGTATCATATGAAAATTACTGTGCAGTCTGGGATGATAACCAAAACCGCTATAATAGGTTTTCACTCTGTTTCCAGGGGTCAGTAATCATACCCTCTCTTTTTTTAATGCAATTTGTAAATGGCTCCATCTACTACTGCTGACATGCCACTTGTCCCCGCAGCACTAATGCTGCCACGCTGATAGTTCAAATTTTCTGGAAGTGGCCTTAACTCAGTGATTGACAGGAACTGCTGAGTTCCAGGAATGCCAGTTCAGCCTGGAAAGATGTAGAAAGAAAGAGATGCTATAGAAAACTTCTGTGAGAGGGCAAAAGAAATATTGTAACTAGGGAAAGGATGCTCTGCTGCTCAAATCTGTCTCACATTAGCAATGAAATCTGGTTGAAGAGATTTTTGTCACTCTCATTCAAAGCTACCAAGACAGATGAAGCCCGTGGAATCTGTCCAGTAACATAATGCACTCACCTCTAATACATTGAGATATATCTTAAGTTGCGCTTCTGAAAGTAAAACCATTTTCTGGAAGTAAAAATACCTAAAAAGAAAGGAAAATTTGGTATTTATATTCTGAGACCAAATAGACTAGCAGCATTTCATATCCGCTGGACTTTCAGTCTTTAAAATGCTAATGGTAACAGACGGAAGATATAACGGAAGACAGGATCAGACCTAAATGATTTTGATTCTAACCTGGTTTAATTCATGTCAATAGGAAAACTTCTGCACATTGCAGTGGACCAAACCGAGCTTCTGACATGGTATTACATTTTGTATTCATGAGGTTTAGAATTCTCTTTCATCCATCAGAATTTCTGAGTATCTATAGTTTTTAAGACTCAGTATATGTGATACTTCTTTCCTAGTATGAGTTAGGGTAATCTTAATTTTCTAAGATTAAGATAGATCTAGATCCAATGACACTTATTCATCTGATCTATTTAACAAATGTATATGCATATATATCAGCAGGTTTATGACTCTCCAAAAGCAAGAGCTTTTTTTTTGAGTTAAGGAAAAATGAGGAAACTGAACCTTTGCACTTCCTAAGCAGAGAGACTTGTGGGAGAGATGCAGTGTGACCCACCTCGGGTATCATCTCTGAAAAACTGTAATTGTGGGTAATGCATAGACTGCTTCTTAACTTCTTATGGATCACGTGGGTGTATTGCCTTTATCAACAACTGTGCTAGTTGTGGGCTGGCTTGTGGTCCTGTGGGTTATGCCTACACAGAATGGTTAGCAGGACAGCTTTTACTTACTTGTCACTGTAGATTTGTCTCAGAACCATAGTCCTACCTTCCCACTTATCTGCTATGTTTAATTGTTTGTTACCCAGAGCAACAGTTCTATCTAACTTAGGCACTAAACATTTTAATATGCTGAAGGTTAACCACTGAAAAAGTTAAGTTTCTTTTTTAATGAAAAAGGAAACCCATATCTGCTCCTCAGGAGGGCTTCCTCTCCAACAGCTAACATCTATTAGCAATTACCCTTCAGAGGGAAAAGCTGTCTAATTACTCTATTACCTCAAGTGCAGAGCACTCACCTGGGAAGCCTCCAGATCAAGGTTCAGGTCCCATCACTGACTTTAATATTAGTTTACGACTTGGCATGTGTGGCTGATAATCAAATAATGATCTGTTTTACAGAGCTGAGGCAGCCATAGATTGGATTCTAGCTTTTTAGGAGACTACTCTCCATCTGAAATAGGGTTTCACAATTTTCCAAATTGTTTCTTAGGGTATGAGGTAGCAAAAGACATTATTCAGGCACTCTAATAATGGTAAGTATAACTTAATTTCAGAAAACACAAGCAAGAAAAAACTTAGAGTTTCTTCCTTTCTTCTTTTACAAACAAATACAGATACTTAGAAAAAAGTGTTCTGGAGGTTTGGGGCAATTTATTCCTAACTGATCTCTATCTTACTAAAATCAGTCCTTTCTGCTCCATTTGCATGGGAAGTTCAACTGTGCTATGCTGGCATTGGTTATTGGTTTGCTAGGGAGTTCTGATTTACCTGAAGAAATAGAGCTTAAAGATTTTTTCAAAGCAACTTCAGCTTGTGCATGGACAACCTTGTTACTTAAACGTTTTTTTTTTTTTTTTTCCAAAAGATTCATTAGCCCTTGAAGTCTTTCTTCCTAGTGGTTCTGCCTCATGGTTACAGATCTGCTGTTGACATGTCACACAAACGTCTTTCTCTAGAGAGAAATAGGTATGTCTTCACTGAGTGAGTCACGGCCAGTGATTTCACATCTTCTGCTGTTATTGTGTTCATCTGTTAACTTCACATTCATGTAACTGAGTTGCCATTCAGGTTTCTGGGGTGTGATGTGTGTTTGAAGAAAACAGGAGGAAGAGTCCATTTGCTTAGAAATATTCTTAGAAACATTCAGTTTCTAAACTTAAGTATGAGAAAATTTCATAGAACGTGTAATCTAAAGATTTTAGATTGTAGTTCTTTTAGTAGTAGGACTTTAGGGCAATTCTTGGTGCTAGTGTTGTTTATAAGGGGCAAGTCTCCCGGGCACTGACATGATAGAAATAAAATTGGTAATCATTACACAATAAGTCTTGCATGAATGGGGCTGCCCTTTCTTTTCTGTACTGAGTTAGATTTTGGCAAGATATCCTGTACAAGCTATTATGAGATACGTGAAGGTAGAAAAATGGGCTGCATCGGTAATATCTATAGATTGGTATTTTTAAAGTAGTTCAGGCAGTGTAGCTACCATCATCTTCAAATGAAAGACATATGTTCAAGACAATGTTTGACAACTGACATTTGAAAGGCAAAATTCTTGTTTATGATATTTAAACCACAGGCAATATCCAAGCATTTTTTCTCTTTTTATAGCTACAGTGTTTAATAATTAAAAAAGGATTTTCAATAAGTTTATTAAAACAGAAGAAGGTCAGGTATTAAAAGAGAATTACACCTTGTAAAACTGTAAGAAGTTATTTTGTTATTTATACAGTCATTAATATTACTGAACAGAACTGCTCCACAAATAATAAGATAGGACAACCATATTCTTTCTGTTGCTACTGACTGCATCAGGCTGAAGCAGTCCTGCTCAAGTGAAGGCTTGAAATGGCATATTGATGGTTCAGGTCTCAAAAACCCCAAACCACCTACCCACTTTGGCTGTGTGACTGAGGTGATGCAATGACTGAAACAGGCAGGTGACCAACAAACAGAATGCATCAAAAGAAGTGTGAGCAGCAGGTCAAGGGGAGTGATTCTGCCTTCTACTTTGCTCTCGTGAGATCCCACCTGCAGCGCTGTGTTCAGCTCTGGGGCCCCAACCCAAGGACATAGATCTGTTGGGAGTTTGTCCAGAGGAGGCCATGAAGGTGATCACAGGGCTGGAGCAGCTCTCCTGTGAAGGCAGCCTGAGAGAATAGGGGTGGTTCAGCCTGGAGAAGGCTCTGGGGAGACTGTATAGCAGCCTTCCAGCACCTAAAGGGCCGACAAGAAAGCTGGAAAGGGACGCTGGCACAGGCTGCCCAAAGCAGCTGTGGGTGCCCCATCCCCGGCATGTCCAAGGCCAGGCTGGACGGGGCTGGGAGATGCCTGGGCGGGTGGGAGGTGTCCCTGCCCATGGCAGGGGGCTGGGACTGCGTGATCTTGAAGGTCCCTTCCAACCCAAACCAGTCTGTGATTCTATGATGATTCTATATGATTTGTGAAGACTGAAGAACATTAACTTCCCCCTTGCCTGTGAGCTGATGGGCATCCCCAGAAGAAGCTATATATCAAAAGGCATAAAAGTTTGTGTGTCCTACCGAGGAACTGATCTTACAGTATTGACACAGACTGAAGCCTGAATATATGCCTGATTAGTAGGCATTAGTAGTGATTATGCAGTCAAGGAGTATACAAAAAAACCTGAAACTAAAATAAGTCCTATAACTGATAGAAGAATGTGCTCAGGTGGCATGCAGTGAGCTAATTGTATGTAGAGAAACATAAGGAATCATAGTATCAAGGCTTAGGTTACTGTGCAGATCAAGATATCTCTTTCTGGCTGAAAGGTACATTTTGAAAAATTCAGATGAGGCCAACAGGCTTTGGACGGCCTGTACTGCTATAATAATCTGTTTATGGGAAGGATATTGAAAGAAACTCATTTGCACATCTAAGTGCTTCAATAAGCTCATTTATGTCATTTTGCTGTTTCACTTGGATTTCAAAATACATGTTTACAGGTGAGAACTTAGCAGTTTGCAATAATGAAATTCAGAGCTTTCGTAAACCATCCTAAACCATATGGGAGTGTCAAATCATGTGTAACTGAAAAACAAACAAACCAAACCCAAATTTGGAAATTCAAATTAAGCATTCAGTAATTCTTTATATAATTAATATCTACTACTGAGCAGTATAACAGTTTGATCTACTCAAAGGAGATCTGTAGTATGTGATGTATATTGCACCCAAGTCTATAGTGACAGTTAACCAATTTTTGCCAGAGAATACATAAGTAAAATACATAAAACTTACAATAGGAGGCACAGTGAGTCATCTGTTACTTTCAGGAAGAGTGATGGCATTTCCATACAGTTATGATGAAATTAATTTTAGATTAAAGCTTTCTACAAAAAAATGATGTTTTAAATTAATATTGTTCACCCAGAAGCAATTTCTGATTTGCTGACACTGCCACAGAGGAGTGTCAACCAGATGTGGCAGATCTCATCGTATGCCTGAACCACAGAAGATTATAAAATACAGAAAAACAATTTGTAAAAAGAACATGTGTCTTGACCGTCCTGCCCTCTTATCCACGTTCAGTCAACTCCAAATGCTCCCACCAGCTACAGGAGAAACCTTAAATCAGATAAAGTAAAAAGGTGAAGAGCAGAGATTCTTCCAGATACCTTGAGCCTTCCCCACACACAAAAAAAACCCCCAAAATATTCCTTTTTCTTCAGTCAGAATGAATTATGAATTACATTCCATTTGAAAAGCTAATTATTCTCTTCCTTCAAGATTGATCTTGTTCCCTAGAAAGTTTAGCAATGGGTTCTGTGAGAAGCTGAAGGGTATTTTATTCTCATCTTCTGTCTTGTTCCAGCTCGATCAGGTGCTCACAACATACCGCTTGCCTATCCTGCTAATCCTGTCCCGGGTCAGTTCCTCTGCTTTGTTAAAGCTGCTGATCTGTAAAGTCACTCTTCTGTTGTGCCTTGAAGGATCCTTCTGGGTCAGCTTCTTTTATTTCACAATGTGTTTGACAAGACAAGTTTGTTTAAGGGGCCTTTTCCAGTACTAACCACGTGACTAAGGTTAAATCCAACTACTCACCGGTGTGTTTTAAGCCTTTGGAAGCAGTTACACTCCTTCTGTTATGACAAAGATGTTTATTCAGCCCAGGAATTCGTTTCTAAGTTTTTGTACCCGTAATGTCAGAAAAATACCGAATGCTTTGATAACTCTTTGATCTTTTACGATCCACATGTAAGGATCATGACTGCATTCTTGCAATGCACTAGTAGTTTCCAGTACTACCAGTGTTAGACTTCCACAGCGGGATGGCGATAGTTGCCCTGACTGTGTAAGTCACTGCAGTGTAAATTCAGTTAACTCACTTGTTAATTGTGTTCCCTAAACTCTGCAGTTTTCACAGCTTTTACTTTCAGAATAATAGACTCATTCAGGGTCAAACTGACTTTCATGACCTTTGTTTTTTTTAATTGTAAGACCCATTTGTTTAGCAGCTCTGACTGGACTCTTGATCCACTGTTGCAATTTGTTTATTGATAAGAAATCATCTTTTGTAGACACAAATGACGGAAGTACAGTACAATAAATGTCTCAATTATTTGCAGTACTCCTGAAAAATACAGTTTTGAAAGTCAGCTGTTAAATAGCATTGTAAGTTTAGGGAAATTTTTTACTCCCAGTTGAGCCTCTTTAGCTTTACGGTTACTAGCTTAGGTGCTAATTGCAGAAGTAAGACTTATTGGAGATTCACATGGATGGCAAGCTAAAATATTTAGCCACTGCTATGTTCATTATCTTTATACACTTAGGTGGATATGCTGGAAACTCATACTGTGTCACACTTCTGTTACTGTGTTGATAATTATTGGCTGATTACATATACACTCTCTTAAATGCTCCCCTGTGTTAATTCTGTCCTCCTAATTACTAATTAATTGAACTTTAAATGGCTCATAGGTTGGTTTAGGTTTGGCAAACTTCCCAAAAGATTGCCTGTAAAGTTTATTTGAACTAAAGAAAAATATTATTTGCTGATAACCTCAGTTAAGTAGATGTTCTTGGCTGAATACAAGTTCTTGCTGTGACTGGCAGGGACCAGAAATGTCATGGATAGATTTTTTTTTATTATTATTATTATTTTTCCCCATGCTTCAGATTTCCATATTTTATACATAGCCCACCCTGAAGCTGAAGAGAAAGTTATTAAATTTAAATGCTCTCTTTCTTCTTTGGCTTGACAGTGGCAGAAAATAATTTTGTCTGTTTATCCACTTAAGTACTGTGCCCAGTCAGAGCAAACACAGGGGATCAGCGTCAGGGTCAGCAAGATACATGCAAGATACAAACAGGAGGAGCTGAAAGCCACTGTGCAGCAGGAAATGTGGTGGTGTAACTCTCACAACTGGAGTGCTGGAATGGATGGCTACAGACTCTTCAGAAGGGACAGGCAAGGAAGGAGAGGTGGTGGGCCAGCTTTGTATGTCAGGAGTGTTCTGACTGCCTAAAGCTGAAGTGATGGTGACAGTAGGGTTGAGTGTTTATGGGTAAGAATGAGGAGGAGGGCCAACAAGGTGGATATCCTGGGGGGAGTCTGTCACAGACCACCCAGCCAGGATTTATAGACAGGTGAAACATTCTACAAGCAGCTGGGAGGTCTCATGATCGCTAGCTCTTGTTCTCATGGGGTTTTCAACCTACTGGATGTCTGCGAGAAATAAGCACAGTGAAAAGGAAAGAGTCTGGGATGTTCGAAATAAGCACAGTGAAGAGGAAAGAGTCTGGGATGTTCCTGGAGCGTGTGGAAGATAACCTCCTGACACAGCTGTCAGTGAGCCAGCCAGGGGAGATGCCCCGCTGGAACTGCTGTTAACAAACAGGGAACGGCTGGTGGGTGATATGGTAGTCAGAGGACACCTTGGGCATAGTGATAATAAGATGGTAGTTTTTGATTCTCAGAGAAGTAAGGAGAGGGGTCAGCAGAACTGCTACCTAGGACTTCCAGAGAGCCGACTTTGGCCTGTTTAGGAGCCTGGCTGACGGATTCCCTTGGGAGATGGTTTTGAAGGGCCAAGGGGTTCAGGAAGGCTGGATATTCTTCAAGAAGGATGTCTCAGAGGTGCAGGAGCCAGGCTGAGCCCACAGCGTGGTGGAGGATGGAGTCACATCCCGCCGGTGCCGGGCACACGGGGTGTCCCCAGGGCTCGGTGCTGGGGCCAGCCCTGGGTAACGTCTGTACCGACGGGCTGGGCGCGGGGATCGAGTGCCCCCTCAGTCAGGCTGCAGGTGACCCCCAGCTGGGGGGTGCTGGGGGGCAGGGGGCTCTGCGGGGGGGGTCTGGGCAGGCCGGGCCGAGCGGCCGAGGCCACTGAGTGAGGTTCAACAGGGCTCAGTGCCGGGCCCTGCCCGTGGGTCACACCAGCCCCGGCAGCGCCACAGGCTGGGGCAGGGGGCTGGGAAGGTGCCCGGTGGGAAAGGGCCTGGGGGGGCTGCTCAGCAGCCGGCTGGGCGTGAGCCCCCAGTGTGCCCAGGTGGCCAAGGCGGCCGGCAGCACCCTGGCTGGTACCCGGAACAGCGTGGCCAGCAGGGCCGGGGCAGTGCCCGTCCCCCTGCGCTGGGCACTGGTGAGGCTGCACCTCGGACCCTGGGGTCAGTGTCGGGCCCCTCACGGCAGGAGGGACGCAGAGGGGCTGGAGCGTGTCCAGAGCCGGGCAGGGGGCTGGGGAAGGGGCTGCGGCACCAGGCTGATGGGGGGCGGCTGGGGGAGCTGGGGGGGGTGGCCTGGAGAGGAGGGGGCTCGGGGGGACCTTATTGCTCCCTGCAGCTGCCTGGCAGGGGGTGTAGGTGGGGGGTCGGTCTCTTCTCTCAGATAAACAGTGACAGGACAAGTGGAAGTGGCCTCAAATTACACCAGGGGAGGTTTATATTGGATGTTATCAAAAAATCCTCCACTGAAAGGGTGGCCAAGCACTGGAACAGGCTGCCCAGGGAGTTGGGGGAATCGCCATCCCTGGAGGTGTTTAAGAGACATGTAGATATGGTGCTCAGGGACATGGTTTAGTGCTGGGCTTGGCAGTGCTGGGTTAACAGTTGGACTTGATGATCTTAAAGGTCTTTTCCAGACTAAACAATTCTATGATTCTATACTTTGCCCTCCATTTCCAATTTCTGTTTTGTGTATTGAAGGGTGCAGCTGCAAGGTGCTGGCATGTACTTCCCTTAAACCTTAAGAGACAAACGAAGGACCATTACATTATAAAGATGGGATGGATTTGAAGAGGATATATAGAATTAATGCTCTTGTGGGGGTCTGAGCAGCCTGCAAGGCCCAACATTCATTCTCTAATCTGATATTAGCTTCTCCCATTTCTTAGCAGGCCCCAAGAGCAACTGCCGATGGATCAGCAGAGGCCAGACATTCAAACCGTCTCAAATCACTGTGAATAGCCTTGCCTGAGCTTTGTGTTGACAGCGAGCCAGGTGGAATTTTCCATTTTCTTTCTAGCTTTTCAAATAAGAACAGTCCTACTTTCTTTTGACTCTGGTTTTATATAACTAACAAAAATGACAGATAGCCTTGAATTTGGAAGATTACATTGGCCTGTTCTCAGCTGAAATGTTCTGTTATCATTGACGTATGTGTTTAAATGAGTACTGAAGTGTGAATGGCCATCTGTCCGGGAAGTACGAGAGATCCTGATTACTAAAATGAAACCACAAAAAAGCTTAGTGCTTAGCAGCAGTGCTGAAACACAGGGGGAGAGAGAGCCTTTTTCACACTGCAGATATTTATAGTAGATGGATGATTATAACTCAGCAATTGCCTAGACTCTCTGCCCCATATTTTTCTAAATATGTTAACTTTCAATTTTTTTACAAACATTGAGCTTTCAACATTTGCATTTTTTGTAAAAACAAGCAAAAAGAAGCACTAGATATTTTACCTGTCAAAAATAGTTGTTTTCTGAGGGGATGTTGTTCATTTTCTCATAAAGAGTTGTTCTGTGCTTTATAAAGCTTTTAGCTGGAACGTGCTCTGACTATCTTTGAATGAAGATTTGAACCTACATTCCCACGTGACTGCTCTACAGCAAGGCTGAATGCTAGTCCTGGGTGCATCTCTTCCTCTGGAAACCTGAAAAATTTGCTAAGGAAAGGCTTTTGAAAAATCTGTAGAGATTTTGGTCTTTGGAGGGTTGCTGTATCTGATTCAGCTCGATTTTTAGCTATGAGGGACAAAGGTTGCAGCAACAACCACTGGAATTGGGTCAGGGTTTCGTACTAATTTACATGTTAGGAAAAGCTCCTTACAGAAGGTTTGAGTTTTTTAAATTACACCTTCTGATGTGAAAACTGCTATTTTATCAAACAATATTTTGGGGGGACTGTCTCCCCTAACATTTAATCTTAAAAATTCATGAACACGTTGACTGCTTTCGATGTTTTTTGTGGTGCTGAACAAGTCACTTGTCACTACCTGTTCAGAGAGGAGCTGGATGTCTTTTAAGAGCACTCACAATATTGCTTTGAATCAAAGCAATTTTTTTCCACTTCTGCATTTGCATTTTTCATTGTTTCTTGTAATTACTTTTCCATTATGCATATAGTTATGAAAGATACATAAAGGGCCAATTTTTAAACTAAGCTGTTGATTACCTAAGACTGCACACAGTTTTTCTGTGTTAAACTTAACCCACAAAATACAAACATGTAAAGCAGCAGATACAGATACATCATGTTTGTAGGTAAGTCTCTACAACGTTTTCACTTTCATTAGAGCATGCTTCCTCATAGCGGGGTTCTCTGTAAGTTATCAAGTCTCTGCGGAAAACTGAAGAGATAATTAGACAGCAGAATATAACTGCAATTTATTTTATTTTTTACTTTAGTGCTTAAAAAGCACCTAAGACAGAAAAATATGTAGGAAGCCAATTAAAGTAAGGGCATTTTTTCCCCCTTCTTTTTGTTCAGTGGATGGTTCAGAGAACACAGCAGCTTTGTGCTCTTATTTATTTATTTATTTTGAGTGTAATCTGAGGAAATGAACCATGAAACACAATTAATGAAATAGCTGTGCTGAATCACATAAACTGGTGTCTGCACAGCTGCCACTCATGTCACAAATGCATCTCTTGCCTAATGTCCACCAGGAGAGTCATTAGCCAGCCGCTTTTGTGGAGGGCCTCCTGTGCTTTAATTTCAGTATATAATAGAGCGGGGAGCTGGCTGAGTAGCCTTACAATGTTTTTTTCCAGCAAAGATAATGTAAAAGAGAAATGGCTCTTACAGGAAGAGTGTGTGGAGATGGGGAGGGGTGCATAGGCAGGGTTCAATTGCTAGAAGAAAACAGTATATCCACCCGGGTAGAAAATATCCAGAGCAGTGTGGGGGGCTGTCCAACCTGAATGCAAAATGACTGCCTGTAGTTTCTTGATATCAGATGGTGCTCCTGACTCCACAGCTTTCACTTCTATATATATCATTATGTTACTTTTATGGCATTTAATGGGTATTTTATTCCATGCCAGCAACAGAGAGTGTCGTGAAGGAAAAGCCAGATGTGCTGCAGGGGCTGGGCTGGGGAGGCTGAGGCAGGTCAGCTTTACTGAAGTGGCCCAACACCAAAAGCCTTCAGAGCTTCAGGATCCAAAATCTTTTAGCTTACTGAGGATTTAAGTGGTGGGAGAGGTTAAAGGGCACCTCTTCTCTGAGCATCGGCCAAACTAGCTGAACATTTTTAGTGCTGTATACTGCGTCGCCACTGATAGCAGTTTTATCAAGATAAATTTAGTCTTGCTCACGAGGATATTAATAAATTATCTAGTAATGAAAAATGTGAGAGGAACCGCACTCTTACATCAAGGCCTGATGATTACTTTGATAGATGCAGTGGCAAGATTTTCCTGACAAGGCAGAAATGAAAAACATGACACATGGACCTTTAAGGGTGACCTCAGAGGAAAACACAAGTTGCTGAATGATACAAAAATAGAACAGGAAAACAGAAGCTTGAAGGGGCTCAATGTCAACAGCCAGACACACAGGCTAGACTGATCAACTGATCATTGAGTTTAGTGTCAAAAGCAGAGCAGAGAGAGAAAGGAGCCTTACACTTGGCAGGACAATAAATGTAGCAGAGGCAGCTTTGAAGAAGCATCAAGTGTTAAGAATTTTAAGAATAAAGAGCAGGGGGAAAGTTGAGGGGAAGAAAAAAAATGAGCTTTGATAAATGGTGGGCTAGTCAGTCAGTGGAGAGTGTCATCAATAAAGCTGCCCACTTCTTTTGTAGGTGTTCTTAGAAACAATGCTAATAAAAAAATTAATGCAATTGAAAATGTCTCTGTGTTAGTTTCAGATTTGCATGGGGGGTAAGAGATTAGGTCACTTTTAGAGACACAAGTCACTAAAAGTAAGGCTTGTCAGAGCACAGGTGTTAGATACAAAATTGTAGAAGAGTTGGATGATATTGGGGTGTGACATTCGATGGATCTGAGAGTTTTATTTAGTGTTTAACTCTGTTAAGAGTTCCTGTGAAAATGTACATAAGCTGTTTTTTTTCTTTCATATATTCCAGTTATTGATCCTGTGTGGCTGATACACAAAATGGGCCAATATAAACCAGAAATAACACTAACACTTCAAAAATGTATAACCATGAATGCAAACTGATAAAAAATAGTGGCAAAGTGGGGCAAGCTTTCCTGTATTAATTCTTCTAAATGTTCATACTTGGGATCCATTACCATGTCTGTGTGTTTAGAAACATCTGTTTAGTCTAAAAAGGGAGAACTTGGATGTCCACCCATCTGAACCCCGGTGTATTTGACAGTTCTATTGGAATTTTCATTTTAGAAAAGGTAGTGTGTAATCTCTGTTTTTAGAGAAATGCTCACCTTTCCAAATAAGTGACCCCTAAAGACCACAAACAGCAGACAAATCGATTGCAGATGGGGAGTGAAAGGTGAAGGTGCTGATGTGATCTTTAAGTGCATGTGTGGATTAGAAGACATTTAGAAATTGTTTTTGAAAGGTAAAGGCTTGGTGAGCATGCATGTGCGTGCATGTACGTGCACATCTGTGTGTGCAGGGAGATGTTTTGGGTTTATTTTCATTTTGTACTGTTGTAACTACAGGGCAATCATTTGCCAAATGTCAGGAAGGTCTAGCATCTGATTCTGAAGTGGAACATAATAGATGATCTACCAGGGGGTTCAGCAAACATCACATATAGCTTTAAACTGTCATTACAGAAAAAAATCTAGGAAGGTGACATTTGGTGACATACTGGGTGACATTTGAAATGACAGCACTTGCTTTCAGATGTAGCATTCCCTCCTGCTGTGAATCAAGGCAATCTGTATTGTGGCTATGACTTGTTTCATTGATGACCTTAATTTCTGCAAAATTTAGGCAAAGAGACTGAGCACAGTCCTGTCTGCAGTATCAAGTGAGGTGCAGTAAGAGAGGGCAACTGGAGAGCATTTACTACACATGGCATGAACTGACTGACTTAGGTCCATAAAGGAGTTATAAACACTACTTCTTCTCAAGAGTTTATTGAGGAATGAATGAAAAGTAGCAAAAAAATAACCCGCTGGAGGAGCGTATCTGCAATCCCAGGAAGTCTATGGAGTAAAGCAAGTTTCACGAGCAATAAAAAGAGCAGTTCAGTGCTTGGGTTTCACCAACCCTCTACTGCTCTCAAGAGTCATCAATAAGTGCTCACCTTCTAACACATGTAAATAAGCTGAATGCTTACTTCTGAAAGCTCTCAGAGCCATGGGAAAACCTGGCTAATTAGCAGCTACCTGAGCTCTTGTTGACTGCTTCCTTTTCTTGTTGCATACCAGTGAGCCAGAGTTTCTTTTGATTGTGCCTTACTTTTGCTCAAAGGGCTGAAAGGACTCCTTGCAGTACTGTGATCACTGGAATGAGGCCATCTTGGGGTGTGTTTGGACTAGAATCTCTTGAAAATCCTTGTAAACATTAAAAGCTTGTCGAGTTTGGGGTCTGTTTTGGTTCTTCCACTTGTACTGTTAATACTACAAGGAAGAATGGAGCTGGTTTCAGACACTTTTTTAACATACTTACCAATTACGCATGAGGAAGTTTACTTTCTTGAGCTTTCTGCTTAAAGAAACTTTCTGTTAAAAGAAAGTTTAAAGAAAACTCTACACAGAACTTGCAGAAAACCATCAACAAATGGGATGTATTATTCCCAATATATATTGTATCATTACTCAAGCCAGCATATGAAACAATTTTATGAATCAGAATTAGACTTCTGGGAAGATATTCTGCATCATTTGTTATCTATATTATTTTAGATGCCATTAACTGGTGATAAAATTCAGATGCAAGTAATTTTAATTGTTGAATTTTATATTACCACATAATGCCCTAATCGTAAATATTTTTCTGGTGCTTAAATTAAACTGTGATACTTTAACAATTTTCTTATATTCAAGAAACAAGCGTTTGATTTACAGTCTCTGAGGTAGAGGAAGGGACACGAGGAAGTGGTGAGAGATGGTACTGTACCCCTGTGAACAGCAAATTATGTGCCTAAACTTTGTAAAACTCCTCTTAGTAGAAAACACCCTGTAGGATTCTAACCTGTGCAGGTGAAACATGTATGTTATTTTTCTTTTTCTTCTTTTAACCTGTTCCAGAGTCTCTTTAATGGCTGAACCAAATCCTGAAGCTCCTGCTCACTAATAGGAGTGGGTTAAATATGTATCTATGCAGCTCAACAGGTGTAGGGCTTAGAAGTGTCACAAAAGCCTGATATTGGTTCTCTCCATAGGGAATGACTTTTAACTTCACGAGTGTAACATTCCAGGAACTGGTCTCCATGAGGAATACAAGAATCACCTTACAGATTAGCCAGTAGTCTATCTAATTTAGTTGTCCCATTTCTTGAGGTTCATATAAGAAACAGTCATTCAGGTTTATGAAGCAGGTGAAAAAAAGGGTAGATACTGGTTACAGGGGAAGGGAGGAACAATGTAACTGCAGATCCCAGTAGCTGAGGAATTTGGATGGAAAGTGGCAAATCTAAATTCTGAACGCTGCTGTTTGGATGACAATGGTTAGCTTGGATAGGGTCCATCTCTCTCCCTCACCCCCTTCTACCTCCCTGAGTCTTTATCAGGAAGCTTTTTACAAGGACAAAATGCAAACAAACCTTATCTGAGAACCCACAGTTAACACTTCAAACAGCCTTTTCTGCTAGAAACAAGTTTATGTAATGTCTTTCAACCTTTTCTCTGGCAATTCCATCTTCCCCATGGAGACTACAGAGGGCCTTGCTGGTGTTAACATGAAGGAAACTGTCTTAGGTCTGCTGTAGCTCTTGGCCTCAAGAACATCCTGTATCAAAGAATTACAACTTGGAGATTATGACTGAATGCAGTGATATTCACGAAGTGGCTGAAAACTGATTTTCTTTAGACAGTAAGTACCTGCAGAACTTTTTCATCCAATGTTTGTTGGTTTTATTCCTCCTGAAAGGCAGTCCTCCTCTTTTCTTCACAAGTCTTGGCTTCTAATTGTTGTAGCTACAATAAAATAATGAGTAGTCACTGTACTTTTTGCATCTCTCTGAAGAACCATTATGGCTAGTGTGAGAAAGGAAATTAAATAAAGTTAATTCTCTAGAGAACCTGGGCTCATTATCACACAACCACTGTTTGCTGTACTTTTTTTCTATTTCTGATATTTCAGCTGATGAGGTAGGAGTGAGGCCTAATGTCTGAGTGATGTATCAACAGCACTCCATTCTTTTTTTTATTAAAATGTTTATCAGGTGTACTCAATTACAGAAACATTAACCAACCCACCATTTTATCTGTGTCTAATACAAATGCTATTTAATTTTTTTTTTCTTTAATCATAATCAGGAGGCTGTGATAGAGAGTAGACTTACTAAACTTGCAGATGTTACCAGCTAGGTAAATCTAAATGCTAGATGGCAGGAGTTGAGTAGTTGAGATAGTTGAGATTATTAGATATACGGGGGGTTTGTATAGATTCATGGCATTGTCATGATTTAACCCCAGATGGCAACAAGTACTGCGCGGCTGCTCACCAGCCCCTCAGCAGGATGGGGAGGAGAATCAGGAAAAAGGTAAAACTCCTGGGTTAAGAATAAGAACAATTGAAATAAATAATAATAACAAAAACAATTGTAATGAAAAGGGAAGAGAAGCAGAGAATAATAAAACCCAAGGGGAAAGACCCAAGCGATGCACGATGCAGTTGCTCACCACCCACCGACCGATGCCTGGCCAGTCCCCGAGCAGCGCTTGGCAGCCCCTGGCCAACTCCCCTAGTTTATATACTGGGCATGATGCCGTATGGTATGGAATAGCCCTTTGGCCAGTTCGGGTCAGCTGGCCTGGTTCTGATCCCATCTGGCTTCTTGTGCCCCTCCTTGCTGGCAGAACACGGGAAACTTGAAAAGTCCCTGACTTGGAGTAAGCACTACTTTAGCAACAACTAAAACATCAGGGTGTTATTAACACTATTCTCATACCAAATCCAAAACACAGCATTGTATCAGCTACTGAGAAGAAAACTGACTCTATCCCGGGTGAAACCACGAGACACTATTAAAGATATATGGCTGTATTCAATAGAGACAAGAGGAAAGTACTGGGTTTACACAGGAATAATCAAGTGCCTAAACACAGGATAGAAAACAACTGGCTAGGTGGAAATTTAGTAGGAAAGGGTACTGGGCTGGTGCTCCTAAGATGTTTTTCTTAGTAGCAGCTACATCAGAAGTTCCAATCCTTGAGCTAACCTCCTAGTGCCTTGCAGCCATTGATTTGCTGCAAAACTACTCACTTGTTTTTCTCAATTCATTTTCAGCTGCCTCAGCAGCTCAGTGAAAAAATGTTGAAGCACTGGAGCCATCGCAAGGGACCCAACAGGGATGTGCAGCCAGAGTTCCTGGGATCACACCTTTTGACAAAAATGTCATCCTGGGTAAGCTTAAAATAATGGTGAAAGCTGCACATGTGTTCTCCATGCTGGTAGCAGGCAGGACAAGAAAATCTAACTATAGAAAAGAAAATTTAGCTCAGATGTTAGGAAAAATTTTTCCTTGATCAAGAAATGTTGGAGCACGGTGGCTAGGGAGGCTGCAGAGATCCAGTCTGTGAGTCTTTAACAACCTTAGATAGACACGCATCTGTTGGGAAGCCCCATGTAAGATTTTTCTGCCTGCAAGTAAGGAAACATTTAACTAATCTCTGGAGGTCACTTCCAGCCTCTGCTTCGTGTCCCTTAATTATTTGCAGTGCAGAATGGGTAAAATTTAAGGTTTTTCTTAAGATACAAGGACTGAATTTTGCAGAAATCACTGTTTTATTGTTAGTCGCTTCACTGTAGGCAACTGGATTAGCCGCCTTTTGTTTGATCAGTGTGGGGAATAGGGAGGAAGAAAGAACACTAATGGTATCAAATTTCTCCCTCAGCATTTTGACAGTAAGATGGCATTTCTGAAGAACTTGGGTCATACAATATATATCTGTCACTAAAAGAACCACTTTCCAAGCAGTTTTATTAATCATAGAGCTTACTACAAAAAGGTGTCAGCGTGACCCCACCTATGACATTAATTGAACAAAGATTTTCTTGATGGTTATCTTTGATATCTCCACTAGAAGATGCCAGTTTTGAGTGAACATCCCTGTTGCTTTTGATAGAAATGATAGGACTGCTTTTTAGTGTTTTTTTTTTATGACCATGGTGCTGTTTTGTACAGTATTATGCTTAACATTTTAATGTCTAGGATGTCTGGTGAATGATAATGGAGAAAAGCATGGAGAAACATGCAGTCACTGACTCTCCTGAACACTTCATACAAACCCAGTCTCTGTTCTCTTCAATTATCACAATTTATCATAGAAGTTATTAACTGAAAATGTTTGTCTTTTGTCACAAGACCTGTTCAGTCTTTGAAGCTGTGCGGTTTCATTTTCAGACCATACCAGAATTTTTGTCAGTCCTCTTTGTGCTGCAACTTCATTTTCTAAAGCTCAGAAGTGACACTAAAACTGCCTATCCTTTTTGTGTTCTCATTTGAATAAAGAACTGAGGGAGCTATAGGGTAGTAGGAAGGGCTCTTGAAGTGTGTATGCTGCTGTATTTTACTGCTTTATATTTAGCACAGATGTACATTCCTCAGCTTCTGAAATCAGAAGTTCAGCCCAATAGATCTTTCTGGTAGGCCCACAGCATCAAGATCTTAAGTGCTTGCTAGGAGAAGTCTTGCTTTTAGCAGGAATAATTTGCTTGGATAACTCTTTGGATTCCATGGAGACTGATGCCTGGCTGGAATACAGAGGCAAAATGATGCTGCAAAAATCCCTGCAGGACATTTTTTTCCCCTTTTCAGACAGAATTGATAATTATTGCTCCTAGCACTATAGCACATCATTCTCCTTTTAATTTGTCCAATAAACTGTGTTTTGTTTTGGGGGTTTTGTTGGTGGTTTTTTGTTTTGTTTTTGGTTTTTTTGCTAATGGATAAACATCTTTTCTCTGGGCCATAGTGGTATTACTACATGACATCTTATCTAAGCACCTTCTAAAATCAGTTGAACTGATGGCACTCAGCACACAACAGGCTTAGACTCTTTAAGTACTTTCTGACAGAATTTGGGAGGTGGACAAATTCAATCAGTAGGAGATTATTGCATGAAAACTCAGAGAGGCTATGATGTCCTGCATAATACTTAGAGTAGCTCTTTGAAAAGGCAATAGCATGTAGCTGACGGCAAATAGATGGCTCAATCTATGAATTTTAAAATGCAATACGCAGCATAGAACAATATAAATCCAGGAAGACTGCAGTTTATCTGCACTTTGTTGTCTTAACTCATGCAAAGACAGCAGTATTACATCAGATGAGGAAAGTTTGGTTTAGTATTTTCTTCCTTGAAATCTCAACCAAGAAGCAAATATCCTTTAATAAGTCCATGTCATTTCATTATGTTCACTTAATAAAGAAATAAGGTGAGGACATGTATCTGTATGCTGATTACAGGTTTATAAATTTATAGATTTCAGCAAACCTAAGTGTGTGCTTTGATAATATGCTAAATTAAGTTAGACTTGAGCACTTATGGCTCCGCTTTACTGAAGTGGATCCAATAGGTGCATCTTTTGAGATTACTGGTAGCAAGTGACTGCAAAGATTTCTCAAGTACAGGACAGAACTAAAGATTGTGAAGCTCTGAGTGGCCTTATTTTTTGTTGAAGAAATTTTACTTCATACGCAAAAAAACATGTTAGGTCAGATGAAGGATGACTGTAACTTAATGTTTGCAACATTCACCTAGAATACAGGAACCTGTTCAAGTAAGTGCTGTACCTGGAGCTTGCATGTTCCAGACGTGAACTTACAGGTCTTTTTTTGCCAAAACATTCAAAAGGGAATGCTTTCTTTTTTCCAGATATGGAAGAAAAAAGGCAAATGACCTTACATTAAGTGGGAGTTTTCTTTCCTGACAAGCCTTATTAGATATGAAAGCGAAGATAAACAATAATTAATCGGGTTATTCTAAACCTCTGTCTATAACAACAGACTTATGCTGTATTTAAGCAAGTAAGAAATTAGCATCTGTGCTCATGGAAGTGGATTCTTGCCTTGGGAAGCTCACGGGTGACCGTGTCACTGTTGTGCCCCTAACAGAAACAGCATACAGCATTTCCAGTAGCTTTTTTCAGTATCCAAGAAAACGTTATCTTTTTATGTGTGTCTGAGAGAGAGAGATGGGAGCTCACTCCACCGTGATGGGAAGCCAGGTTCCCCATGAAAGTGTATTAGCAGAAGAGCGGAGTGAGCGCAGCAGCACAAAAGGAAGGGGGCTGTTGCAGCCAGGGTGGCAGTAAGAGCAAGGGAGGAGGATTTGTTTGTTTAGGCACAGTCTACGAATTTACCTCTGCCACTTTAGTTTAAAGAAAATAAACTGTGCTTCTGCCCACAACTACATAATTACATTGTACTCTAATATCTCTCGACTTCAAAATGACAGCTAAAGCAGATTAAAGCTGTTTACAGCCTATGGGAAGTAGTATGGTGGCTGCTGGCAATATTTCTTTCTCGCTCAGCAACCAAAGTCCAGTCATAAATCTATATTCTTCTTCAAGGAGGAAGGCTGTGATTAAAGGATTCCTCCTACAGCTGTGGCTTGGTGATAAGAGCTTTATGTTCAGACCCTCCTAAGCAACAAAAAGAAAAAAAATCATTTTTCATTAAGTTAGCTACTCTAATTTGGGCGGGGGGGGGTGGGGTGGGGGGAAGAAGCACACAAGTAGTTTGGTCAATGACTTACTGTAGATTTGGTAGAGAGCACTGTATACAGTATTTCTAAGCAGCAGCTGGGATTTGAGAGATAGACTACAGCCCGTGTACCACCTCATCTGTGTCCCCGCACAGTGATAGTTTTCTTTGCAAGACGGATATTGTGAATTTAAAGAAGTTTCTTTTTTGAATACTTGTTAGCTGTCCTAGTCCTGTGCCAGACATGCAGGCGCACCCGCCTGAAAAACTGCAGGGAGGAACCTGTGAGTCGTCCTTCCAGAACAAACATCGACACAGAAGAAAAAGAAATCCTAAACCTCAGTACTGCTGATGTGCTTTTGTCTTCAGCTGAGGCCTTCACAGAGCAGCTGTAGAGACCAAAGGAAGGACTCCTGGGGAACCGCAAGGACTTTGAACAAAGGTTTTAAATGCTCAGAGCCATACAGTGCTGCCAGACACCATTCCATCAGGCAGGACTTAAAACAAATGTTTTTGCGATACCTTTACCACTGGAAAAATAACAAAACTGAACTAAAAGCACCAAAACAAACCTCAGTAACCCAGAACGCAGCAATTCTGCTGCGTATTTTGTGGGGTTGAAACGCTTCTGATGACAGAGCACAGCTTGATTATAGTAGGGAGGCTAATTAAACTATACACCAAAATCATTGTGGGAATAATGTGATGCCTGGTACAAGAAAGAAACAGGAGCAAACTCTAATCCTTCAGCAACTCAAGACATGAGTTATCTCACTGCGGCATATGCCCCCGGTTTTGCTCTTTAATTCAGCAGTGACAAAGGGTGCAGTCAGAGATCCAATGACATGGGTTTGTATTTTCTTAATTTTTAAATTGGAATCTTTTGCTGGTACTAAGTTTACAATGTTCAATGTTTAATTTGCATAATAGTGCTGTGCAAAATGGGACGAGGGTTAATCAAAGGGTTTTATCACTCTTTAATTATCTTCATTATGTTGGAATAAGATGTAAATTTTAATTTCACCTTGTTAGCTAATGTTTTTCACCAAAAGTTTGGATTTGCAATTCTTCTGGCATTTTTAATAGGAGCAGATGCTAGTGATTTTGAAGAACCTAAACGCCGCAAGTATGGTAGACATTATTAGTTTGATTGATATACAATTTAATATAATTTAGCAATTATTAAGGCCATTTAACATCAGTGTCGATATTCAGAAAGGTAGCCTATAAGCAAGAACAGCAATGCCAGAAAAGAGAAAGTTGTTTTTTCCCCCTAGATCTGCTTTTGAATAGATACTCCTTTTAAGCTCACTACTGTAAACACTCTTTCCTTCTCCCCATCACATTTTTAGTCACAGCTATCACCTGGAAGGTTATTTTCTAGAGGCATATAGTTATCTCACCTTCTGAGAGGCAAGCAGTAAGCTTACTCTTAGCCTGAAGACATTTACCAACAGTGTTTTATATGTTACATTTATCAACTCTTCCAATCGCAGTGAAGCCAACTGAAAAACATACCTGCTAATGGAAAAGAACTATTAAAGTACTGCTGTGCGTTCACCTTGCACTAAGCCAGCTGCATATAGCTGTACCATAAATCACAGTTAAATGATTACATTCCACCAGAATAACTGCCGAAAGAGTAAACTTCCAACCAACAGGGAGACGATGCTAACAGAATGAAAAGTCCATTCATTTGCAGAATAACGTTATACAGGTGTATACCCGGGGTTCACGTTAAAAATTGGGAAAAGGCCTTTTTTGATATGCTGAGCTTGGCTGACCTCGTTCTTCTGGGCTGGCTACGAGGGCACTATTTTCCAGCACTCAGGCTTCCCGCTCCGAGAGCAAGGATGGCCCTGCCTGGGGGTGCTGGGCTTCCAAGCCAGGGGAAAACCCGAAGGGGACAGGGTGGTGCTGAGATTCATGCAAAGGCGGTGGCTAAGGAGCGGCTGCACAGCCGCTGCTGTTGTAGCAGGGGGCTGGCGACTCTGGCATTAACTTTAAACTATCTCACTGAACCTGACAGAGCTTGTCCATCAGGAAAGGCAGCACAGTGATGAGGGGCTCTCCGCTGAGATTTAGAAGACTTCAATTTCCATCTCTGGTGCAAGCACTGACTTCTGTGAGACACCGGGATTGCAAAGATATGTGTCAACATGGGAAAGGAATAGCTGGCTGCTCTTCTTTCCCACGTTCCTCAGGAGGCAGGCAGACGTCCTGTCCTTTCTGTCTGCCTGGGAAACAACTAGAAAGGCTCAAGTCTCACTTTAATGATAGTGGATCAAATCTTTGTGTTGCAAACAACTCACCTCGTACCCTGATCCATAGCAGCTGCAAAACAGAGTATCAATGTGTTAGCCACTGTTTTACACCTGTGACCTCTAAGTAAGGGAATGTAGCTTGGACTCCACTGTGCAGGCAGGGATGAGAAGAAATGAAGAGGGACGGTGGGGAGTGTCTGCCCACTCTAGTGTGTGTGCAGCAGACCCCCGGGGATGTGCGGTAGCAACAGGGAATGTGAAATGCGAACAGGCAGGGGTTGCTGCTGGGCTCTCCGTGAAATTTCAGCACTGTTGAGGAAAGCTGGAGGAGTGCAGAGCAGGAGAAGCCAGCAGACTTGCATTTGCTGAGAAGGACTTGCATAAACCCGAAGTTGGAAGTAAAGCAGAGGACACTTCCTAATATCAGAAAATCTGCAACCATTAACAGATGAAATAGTTTGCAAAATGAAAACACTGCTTATTCTTCACTAAGACATTTCCTCATAATCTGGAAAAAAATATTCAATATTTACAAATTGTAAATAAGTGCTTAAAAGCTGTCTGCCTAATACTTTGATGGAATTGATCTGAAAGCACGCTGGGCTTGATCCAGGAGCTGGCAGATATTTTTTCTGTTTTGTTATTCTTCAGACAAATTCAGGAGGATAGTTGCCTGCTCCTCAGAAGCTCATGGTTTTTTTGTGTAGAAAACCAAGCTGATTGCTCGCCTGGGATGCAGCCCCCGGTGGGACTAAGGGCTTGCTGATACATCAGGATTTGCAGAAGCACAGAATCTGAGACAGGTTGCTGGAGGAAGCCAGCGGCCTCCATTTCCCTCCTCCCATGAATATCTGAGGAAGCACAATCTGTATATACTGAGCACAGGGGAAAGGAATAAGTCAAAGGATTTTGAAGTGAAATGGAGGTATGTGAAGCTTTTGAGTTCAAGGAAACCAAACACTACTAGCAACCCTTAAGGAAAAAATGCAGTCTGTGGGTCCCAGGACACTGAATAGCCACAAGTCCTACTGTACCTCAGACTCTCTTTTGCTATTGCTTAGCAACCCCATCTTTAGCTTTCCCTTTCCAAGCAATACAATTGAATTTGCTGCAATATTTTTTTTTTTTTTTTTTGTTGTGAGCCGTTGTCCCTGTCACACCCAAGGAATGACTGGTGCACTGACCTAGCAATGTCAAAAAAGGCAAAATAATGGAGTTGCTTAATAGATGTTGAAGCCCAAACCCAAATGTAGGATGGATAGATGAAATTTTGGTTTTTAAGTATGGACAGGTACTTTTTTGCATTATGCTTCAATAAAGCATTTAAAGATAGTCATGAATAATAAGTAAGTAATTTTATGCTGAATGACTGCAAAGCATAGAAATGTTCCCTCTCTCTCTCTCTTTTAAGTGTTAAAATTTCTTCCATTAAAGGCCATATATTCCTTTCATTCCTGAGATGCAGCTTCCATTGATGCCAGTTTATGGTCCTGAAACTTTGGCTGAAGATTAAGAAGGAAGGCAGAAGACAGACCTTTACAGGTTTTTATCTTCTAACAATTTGAATCAAATACTTCCCCAAGAAAATGTGTTTTACATGTATTTTAAATTCCTTCTTTCACAGTAATGTCTCTTTTTCTAAGAAACTTGCATTTTGAAAATGTTGTGACATATTACATTAATTGAATATACAGCCTCAGAAACTGGGAGCACCTTTTCAATTGCACTGAATGCATCTGAGCAGACTAGAGGCTTGCTGCATAATTTTCAACAAAGAGGAAAACAAAAATGCTTTCTCATTAAAAGCAAGATCAGTGACACAAGAAAGCAGCAGTATCACTGTCTTCTATCCATTAAATTAGTTCTTGTCATTGCAATTCCAGGAGTTTGTGAAAGCGAAATCTCAGTCTGACAGGCTCTTCCAGTTTGCAGTGAAGTTCTCGGTTTCCCCTAATTATAGACCTCTCTGATCGTTATTATTTTGAACCATAACTATGACATTAGATAGTCACATGAAAACACAAACATTCATTAAATGATCATATAGCCATGTTCCTCTTTCTAAATATTTCTCATTGTTTTTTTTGTCCTGTGACACTGCAGCAGTCCTTTTTGGTTTTTTTTTTTTTAGCTGACCACAGATTACAGTTTATGTCCCCATCTGACATTACTCTTTCCATGAAGGATATGCAGGAGCAGAATATATAGCTCAGCTACATCTCTAAGACTCTTCAGTTTCCTTGTGATGGACACAGAGAATCCCATCACACAAACCCACTTTTTCGGACTAGGTCAGGTTACAGATGCTTCTCTTGTGATGTTTCACATAGGAAGGTAAAGTGGAACTAAGAGGTCACTGCTGTCTAGCAGGGCGGTCCCACTCCTGTCCTGCTGTCTTGCACTTCCACTGCTTCCCTTGTGCCAGCTCTGACCCAAGTGCTGCTCCTCTCTGACCTCAGGGGTAACCCAGTGTCCAATGTATCCAGCCCCAGTAAGAGTGCAAAGGATGTCTGTGGGTTCTTTCACCGATTTGGCAACAGGAATCTGCTCGGTGATAATTCAGAGAACCATCTGTGCTGGTGAACAGAAGAGGACTCTGCAGAGCCCAGCGAGGGTGATGGGAAGAGGAGCAGGGCTGGCAGGGAGCTGGCTGCGGGGGTGACGCTTCCCTCTATCGCTGGCAGTCGAAATTCTGACTCGTCTGCTTCTTCAAAGAATGTGAAAGACAAATGATATCTCAACAAGTTAGTTACATTTTTAACTGCGTTATCTAAAGGTAAAATGACCTGCTTGGTAAGAAGAGGTTCAATTTTCAGTATGAGTCTCTGGCAATGAGCGAGCTGTTTAGAAACTTATTGACAGCAATTGCATAGACACGGTGGCTTGTGAGACTGCAGTTTGTCACTTGCTGTGTACATGTTGGGTATCTTTTCTTTTAAATCTGTGACAAAGTAGAACTGTGAAGTGTTAAGCTTCCCAAGCTTTTATTAATGATGGGTTGTGCAAATTCATCTTTGTACAGAAGGCTCTCCTTAAATAATGAGAAGGTAGAAAACTAAAAAGAAGTTTTGTAGGTCCCTTCCCTCAGTTCCATCACTTAAATAAATCTAAACAGCCCAAACCCCTCAAATGCACTAGTAGATTCTGCTGCATGAGATGTAATTATTATACCTGATGAAATTCCCATTTTCCCACTTAAGCACATAATTACTTGATTCCTTCAGATCAATATTTCTCAGCTGCTGGAAAAGTAACAAAAATGTATTTTTTATTGTTTTATGCACTGCCTAAACACCATTTCTTTTTACCTCATTTTTGTGGTGAAGTAGCATCAGCAGCAGTGGGTTTTTAGTGGCTGGATTGGAGATCTTTCATCAGGGAAATTTAAGAAATGAGAGAGGAAAAGGAAAATAACTATAGGAAAATAAATCTGAGTTTGTCTCATCACAATAGGTTTTGCTGGAAAAGAGCCACATTCATCTTCTGCACTATCAGAATCTAAAATCTGGAAACCTGGGATGATGAATTCCAATCAAAAAGCTGCTGTTTGCACTAGTGTGGACATTAGGCACAAGAGCACTGGGACATACTTCATATTGATGGTTCTCATTTGAGTACTCTGCTTATAAAGTGCTTTATGGTCACAAAAGGGGGGGTGTTATACACATACAAATTATTATTTACTTCCTTTTTCTGGAATCTATGGCTGTGTTCCTTCTAATCTTATAATCCTCAGGAAAACAAGCTTCCCCTGTTAGTCAGTGAAGTAATTGCTGACTTAAGGCAGGCATGGCAGGACTTGTGCATTTGAAGCACCCATTCTTTGCACAGACCGATTCACTTGACGTGAAATTCCCTGCAGGAGGGTGGATGACTTTTTCAACATCTATTAAAATTATTTGAAATAAAATATAATTTTTTGGTGTTTAACAATATAAAATCATAGCCTAATTATTGATAATTCCTTTTTATATTTATGATACTATATTAATAATGAAGAACTCATTTAGTATTAATATGGATGTTCTAAGTAGTATTTCCTCTGTAATTTATTGTTCATTAATGTATCATTATTAGAAAGTATTTCCCTCTAATGTTTTAGTGTTGCTATAAAACTGAGGATATGGATAAAGTTGAGATAAGAATTTACCTTTGCAAGTAGCTAAAGACAGAGTGAAGGTTATTTTCATATTTCAGGTCTTACTTATTTTGCAATTTGAAAGGGGATAAGTGAAGAGCAAAATCTAATACGTCTCATGTGTCTGACGCTCCTGGTAGAGACACAAAATGAGCAAACCTCGTATTGACCCTGGAGTGAATCAGCACTGTAGAACTACATACAAAACAGTATAGCAATTAAATTTGCATTACAGTTGCTATACAATAGCTCCTAATGTCAAAGAAAGTTATTGAATTTAAAATTGTGTTTATTTCCTTAGAAGTTTAATGTATTATCATCCCATATTTTGAGCAAGTGATTTGGCTAATTTATCTCATGTTGATGTCCTCTTCCCTTCAATGGCATCCACTTTATCATCTTTGTGAGGGACTGGAAGGAAGTCTTAATTTATTTTTCAGTTCTGTTGTGGCTATATGCACGTTCCAGCAGACTGTAATAGTCCTATGTTTTGGAAGATTAACTGAATTCAGAAACGAGTATTACTTTTTTTCCTGTATTCAACTTGTTGTTCTGATATGTTGCAGTTTTTCAAGCCAAATCCCCTACTGTTAAACCCTGGGTGAGTGGTTGTGTAAGAGGAAGTTAAATCCTTCCACCTTTAATAGTATTATTTAAAACAGGTTTTAAACCTTCCCATCCATTTGTAGTGCTCTTTTCACTGAGGAAATCACTGTGATTTTCTGTCATGAAAACAATGCCACTGTCCAGAGCATTTCAGTCTTTGAGGGTCACGAATTGCTGTGAACACACGGTTGCTGGAGAGCCCGGTGTATTTGATAGGAGCTGTGAAAGTGCTCAGGATGGTTGGAGTATAAAGCAGCGACACTTACAGCAGCTGTGGGAGCCAGCAGCCACCACATGCGCTCCCCACCACAAACAAAGGTGCTCTGAAACCTGCAGTGTAAGTGAATGAGAATAGTGTGTGGTGCAAATACATCATTACTACCCCTATGAATCATTCATGTCTATCTTTTCAAAGAGTAGCAGGACTACTCTGAGTTTTTGAAGCTCAAGGGGGTGCAGTGATCTTGGCCAGGTCACAACCTGATATAATAGCTGTTCTTGATACTGGGATGGATGTGTGTATAGTTTAATATTGAGAATCTTTTCCTTAAAATACTTGCTATATTATTTATTTTCTGGATGTATCTGTGACAGTAATAGGTGTTTTCTTGTTAAGCTGCTGTCACTATAAATGAGATGGCATCAGCCAAAATCGTTAGGCTGGCACCATCTCTGCAGCACTCCTAAAGCCTGTTAGCCAGCTAGCGCTGTGATGCGCACCTTCCAGAGCCGTACCCTGAAGCAGTGGATATTTAGCATCTCACTCTATTGGAAGAAACTTCAAGCTGCTTTTTGACCCCTGTGGCTCTCTAGAAGTTATCCATGCTCTTGAACCTTCAGCTTATCTGGAGGTGACCGCCAAGATGCAGTCTTAATAATATGACTTGTAAGAGATTTGCCAAGATCTACCCGTGTATATGTAAGTATGCTACAGTCAGTACACAGGAACACACAAAGGTTTTACAATATATTCCCAGTAGAGAAGAGTTTCATATCTCACTATAAATGACTTATCAAATGACTACGTATCATTTATATCTGTGTTGAGTTTAGTATGAATGGTTTGTTAGACACTTATGCTTCGTCAACAACCTCTACAAATGCATTTACTTTAAGTGTAGAACATTTCATTATAAATGGCTTACAGAACATATCTATAACCTTGATAACTCCATTCACTTTGTTAGTAATGGCTCCTTGAACACTTAAAGCATAACAATAACCAAAATGCATATAAATATTTCATCGCAAATCTATTGTTACTTATTTATAACATGCTCACTAAAAGCATTACAGAATATTTATTAAACATTCATAGATTATTTTTGCTACAACTGGTATGTGATATAAATGCATTATTCATCTCACAGTAAATCATTGTTGGGCATCCCTTAAAAATAAAATGGTACCAAGAGGATTTGGGGTCTGTAGAATTTGAAGAGATTCATTTTAATCATGTGCAATTCAGATTCTGCTTTTGTTTATTTTTGTTGAATTAAATGAAAGAGGAAATCAGTAAGCAGAAAACCAACTTTCAGTAACCAAAGACAGAATGAGGAAAGGGTTGCCTTGAAATTAGCATGCTTTGTCTTTAATATCTGCCAGCAATTGCCCACCAAAATCATGACACTGCGAACAAAGCTTCTTTTCTCACAGCTTTCCTAGTGGGTTAGATGGCAAGTTCTCTGGGACTAATAGTTTGGAACGAAGGCCATTCCCTGTAGCCATAGTTTCATTTGATCTGAATTACTTTTCTGCTAGTTTCCAGGACCCCAGCCTCACTCGCTTACTCACTGGAATAATGGACAAAGCGCACAGTCTTGTCGTGTACACCTCAGCATGTGGGTGCGTGCATTCAGGCAGAACAAACAAATTTGGGTATAGGTTTTTGGTCTTTTTTAATGCTATATCTGACGCCTACAGTCTACAGACAGGAATCAGGATGTGTTTTAAAGTCAATAGATACTAAAGAAATTGCTCCTATCTTACAGAGAGTACGATCTATGATTCTGATCCAGATGGAATTTATACAGTGGTTTGATAACACATATGAATAGTTCCTTTTTCCTGAGTAAAATTACTTGATTGTTTAAGTAAGTACAAGAACCCATCTCAGACTGGTGACAAGATGCTATCAACATTTATCTAGCTATTCTCTGACATAGCTTCCTTTAGCACTTCGCTATTCAATAACTGTAAATCGATGGAGTAATTTAAACTCTTACCTAGCTTTCAGAAGAGCTGGATTCCCCCAAAACAAGCACATAATTTTATTGAAATGACTATGGATACATGAAATGCAGAGTTTTAAACCTGTTAAATGACTCCTTGTGTGTGTGTGCACGCACATCTATCCATCTGTTGTCAAGTAACATTTCCTCATTAATTGTGGTTTTGCATTACTGGTTATTTATCCTCTTTTGTTCTGAATTATATACCTGTTAAATTTATTTTGCTCTAATATAAAGGGAGGATATAGTCGAGTGTTTCCACAAATGGGGGCGTGTAAGTGAAGAATTAGGATAATCTCTCAAACTCATTTTCTCCTGGCCTTGTGACATTTGCAGAACATTTGATTTGTTGCTAATACAGTTGGGTACAACTCTGCTTATTCCTTTAGGGGAAGAAGTATCTATTTTTATTTGGTACTTATAGTCTCCATTTCAAACTCATGTAAATACCTTGCAGGCTTCTCTCACTGCTACACCCATACAGCATTGAAACCTCAGAGAAAAAAAGGGGAAGATGGAGAGAAAAGCAGAGGGTTTGCAGACCAAAGGGAATGCACAGCAGAGTCGCCATGAAGCCAGGCTCTTTGGCCAGTGTATGAATGCATTATGCATTTGTTTTGTCAATAATGTTTATTTTGCAGGTATGGAGTTATTTCATATTCTTGTCTTGAGGATGTACATGGAACAAAGACCGCATAGGTGGAAAGAAAAGAACTACTTTCCACTGATGAGGGAACTTCAGTAAACACATGGTTGTACAATTTGTGACTTCTCTGCATAGCTGCAGAAACTCTATGGATACGCAGGTTGATGGCAGGCAAAAAGTTCAGTGCCTCTTTTGTGGCTGAGAGCATTGCTGCTTTCCATCAGTGTAAGGACAGGTGCAGGGTAATTTCTGGAGGAAAAGGCACTTCTCCATATCCTTCTTCACCTACAGCTGGCTTCAGGAGGTCTTAGGGAGGGGGAGGAGATACGACTGGACTTTACAGCTCTTCCAATAGTTTTTTTGAAGCTATTTTGGTTTGCTTTGATGATATTTGTTTAGCAATTCTCATATGCTGTTCTCTTCAGCCTGTAACAGAAGCAGCACTTTGCAAGAAATCTTTAATTTGGCTTTCAGTATTTGAAGTGCCTATTTAGATGTTTGTATTTTGGACGTGAGAGCCAATATGAATCTAATAACAAAACCTGGCACAATTTGTTGCAAAAATCTATAGGTGCAATGTCCACTTTTAACAGTGTTTTTTCTTCAGAAATCAGTGAATGCTGTTAGATACTTTTGGCATTTTCAAATGCTCATTAGTGTCATCCTCAGGGGTCTAGGATGGTCATTATTAAAGAATGAGTTCCCAAGAGAAAAAGGCTCTGCCAGCAGAAGCCAACAAGTGACAGAAGTTCTGTAGCTGCTAGGCAAGTCACTTATTGAGGTGGTGCACGGATAAATTAGCTTTCAAAGTCTTAAGCTGAACATGTAAAGAACACAGATGTCATGTGGCATATTCTCCAGAGGTTAAATTTAGGTTCCATGGCTTACACTGCCAATTTTAAAGGGAGGGAAATGTCAGCTAGTGCAGAGCTGAGGTTGAGGGTTTGTTGCTTGTGCAAATTCCACTGACGTTGACATTAACTGACTCTGGAAGATAAACTATGGATCTGCTTCAGCTGTCCATGATTTCATCTGTATTGCTTGTTAGTTCTCCAGTTTGTTCCAGCACAATACCAATTTGCTCCAGTTGACTTGACAAGCTTATGTTTTGTGCCTCTTATTTGTCTGGAGGTAATTTATAATCCCAGCTACATCCCCTGTGTGACTGCAGAAACAGAGGTATTATTTGTGCTGTTTGCCAGCACTGGGAAGTTACATAACATTGAAGCAGTAAGTATATAAACATGGATTTTAGCAATGTGAGATTTAGGAGCAAGTATCTGTAAAACCAACAAAAATGTTAAGCTTCAGAATAGCCACGGATATTTTATTTTTGTAGAGAAAAGATGAAATTTAAAAAAAACTCATTTTTTTTCACTTAAAATCTTGCTTTCTTTTTACCTAACACAGTGCACCTCTGCATTTTGTTTAGATAGAAGATTCTTTGGAAAATAGTCTACTTTGTAGACTACACAAAGATCTTTTCCTATAAAGGTGACAAGTAAATCTCTCAAAGCTGTTTTGAACTCAACCACTCCTTGACTCCCTCATTCTCTGTTTTGAGCTTTGTCCAGCTCCCAGCTTAGTCACTGGGAGATGTCACGTTTACTTCATTAAGAACTGGACCATGCCTTGTCACCCCCATCAACTGCTGTTTTAATTGAAAGCATCCCTAGAGCTGCTTCACATCAATGGTGTTCATTTGTGTGATATTCTCAGGAAGAAATCATCCTTTTTATTTAATTAAAGCAATATTAAAATAAAAAGGAACCCTCCAGGAGTGTTTGGGGGCAGCCCGAGATGAGCCCTGTGCACGTGTTCAGCAGTGACGTGGGGTGAAAGGCTTGCTGCCCCCGTTGTGGCACTGCCGCCGAGCCAGCCGCGGCGGGTCAGGGCTGCCTGCTCTGCCAGGCACTGTCCCCGAAGTGGGATGGGAGGGACATCCCCGGGCCTCCCAGGTTGGCACCAGCTAGCTCAGTTGCAGTTATATGGAGATGTGTGTATATTCTGTGTATTCTTCCATGCTTTTTAATTCTTTTGCACCAGCTTTGTTGTCATGGTACCTTAACAGCTACAGCCTGTCTCGAGCGCGGGGCCTCCAAGGCGCTGGAGTGCGCACCCCCATTCCCCGTATGCAGGCCTGTGTTTCACCTGGCGCACAGTGAAGTGTCAGTGGCGTTCAAGTAATTGAGGAGGGACAGAGTCATATTAAAGTCCAATAATCTTGTACGACAGCTAACTGGGTATAGCTGCCTCTTCCCCTCAGTCTGAACCACAGAAAAAGCAATTTTCATGTGGCTTTCCATTCCCTGAGGTAATCACAGACCATGGCTGCCTGCAACCCAGCAAGCAGCATGGAAGCGAAACCTATTCTGGTATCCGAAGAGGTCACCTTTTGGATAAAAGCACAAACCAGCTAATTAAATTAATGTAATAATTGTACCTAGCCAATTACCTATTTCCTACCTGTACTGTGGTCTTAATGAGCTTGGCTAATGAACTATAATGCAATTAATACCTGGGGAGGGAGGGAGAGGAATAAAAGAAACAGTATTTTTTATATATGCCAACCCCTGATATATTTTATAATGGCAGGGGGGCGAAAAAAAGAAAAGTTAAAGACAGTTGAAAGGAAAACGTTTAGTGAGGAAGGGAGGTTTCAGGCTTGAGTCCTGCTGAGGACCCGCCTGGAATTCTGCACCTGAAAAATATCCCTGTCATTACAGAAATACTTTAAAAGTACTCATTAATATTTTTTCTGAGACCATCCTTATAAAATCTGTGAAGGAGAATGGGAATTTAAATGAAGCTGCAGATCTAAGGTGCCATTGCAATGTATCCTGCAAAGCCTGATCCCAGTACCTGCTGCGTTATGAAGGCTGTTTGGTTTGGGTCTAATTTTGCCTTTGGGTTTGTGGCGTACTTGGCCATATCCTGGCCAGCAAAACCAGGCTCCCTGTGGACACTGGTGATGCACAGCATCTAAAGAATGGGTTGGGTGGCTCTTGGCAGACACGGAGCTGTGCCTAGCCTCTGCCTGGCTTTTCTATCCAGTGGGAGAGAATGACACAGGTTATTGAACCTAGTGATGGAGCTTTTGTGTGGAGATGGCTCTAGTAAAGTACTAAAAGGCATAGGGAGAAAGTAAAGTAAAACTGAGAATCCTACTGTGAAAATTCAGGATTGTTTTCCCTGAATTAAGTTATGCTTAAGCCATTAGGGGAGGCAGTGCAGTAGATCTATTAACTGTACCATTTCAGAGCTGCTGGGAAGCAATTCACATTTCTACTTTAGTGTCTTAAAATCCAGCACTAGTTTTAATTATTAATAGGCTTCATGCTATTATTATTTGCTTGCACATATACATTAATCATTACATGGGTTTCCTAATTTTTTGTTTCATTCAAAAATAAATAAATAAACCGTGACAAGATGCTCAGAGTCCTCAAGAGAATATGTTCCCCTCTGATGGGCAAGTAACATCTGTGGGCATTTTGCTGGCTTAACAGCATGTCTGTCAGAAGCTTGGTGATTCAGAAAATTTACTAGCACTCACCTAATGATTAATTAGCCTTCTCTGTAAGGAATGGGGTCTCTTCATTATGCATATTGTCACCAAGAGTTTCATCTGTTTGCTGTAACACGTATGCTACAGACTTAATAAGAGGAATTCCAGTAGTCAAGAAATGAATTAAGATTGTTTTTTGTGAGCAGAATTAAAGTTCAGCTCTAAATATTTAAGAAAGTCTCCTAGGATTTTAATCAACATGGGTGCATGTGGTATTATAGAAAATTTTTTGTCAATGAAAATACTATAGGACACTAATTTTAATGGAAATTAATTGGCTGGAAATACATTATATTAGATCAAAGGCAGAGGTAGAAATTATTTTCACAGAAATCATATTTTATCTATTTGTAACATGTACCATCTGAAAATTATTTTAAAAGACAATTTCATTTATAACTTATGTTAAGAGCTCTGCTTGGCAAACCCCAGGTATTTCATAAAGTCTTCGGTGGTGGAGTTTGGGGTCTTAATGTGTGGGAAAAAAAAGGTCAAAGTGACACTTTAGGACTTAAATCAAAATAATTTATCATCTGCACAGAGGTAAGTTAAAGATTTGTTCTTGTGGGTGAACACATCCAAATCTGGCATGTTTCTTATGAAAACACATACTTTGTTAACTATCACCTCGGTTCAAAATCTGGAACTTCTAGCAGATGACTCGCCTCACAAGTGTCTCATGAGCTCAGTTAAGATTGATTGTTCACACCTGATAAGATGTCCACAGCACAATTCCTCCACCTCAGGTGGGTGGGAAGCAGATATAATTCTTGGCTGTAAATTGGCAAGAGAATTGCCAACTAACTTTAGTGATGGCAGCAGCTGAGTTCCCTCAGGTCATAGCAAGTAATGATTACAGCAATCATAGCTGCTTCTCATTCTTCCATCCCACATGAGATGGTCTGCTGCTGTCTCCTCTGAGAATCAGTAGGTAGTTGTCAGTAGTTCTAAGTTTCTCTTTGAAATACTCTGTGCTCTGATAGACTGTTATTTGTCATCTTAACTTCTCCCTTTCCCTCACCCTAGAGAAAGTGAAACTCAACATCTCCCATTTACAAGCAACAACAGCTGTAGGAAGAAGAAAGATACGTCCAAGGTAGGTTTGGGGTTTTGGGGGGATTTTTTTGTTGTTGTTATTATATGAGGTAGGGGAAAATTTCCTTTGCTCAGCTTTTGGAAAGCTGGAAGGCTTTTTTTATATACCTTGCCTCTGTGTATATAGATGATTCCCCAGTGACATTCACCGCTGTTGACCGTGTCCTCATTGCGGCTGTCTCCCATTCCATCGTTACCTTTTATACTTCTTACTATCACATCAACCAAGCAAGACAAGGACATGTTTCTGTCCCTGTGTCTGTAGCTAGGGAACAGAGGCATGGATCTCTGAATGACCTGCCTGGGTGCCACTGTAAGGAAACAGTGAACCCAATGCTTAGGTATGATTTGCGTCAAAAGACAAAACTTATTCTGTATGGCCTTTTTGTTTATTCCCATAATATTTCTGTTTCCCCTGGAAAGCAGATAAAACCCCACATAGCCTCCCTAAGAGCTTCCCTGCAGCCTGCTAAACCTGGCCATGAAATTACCTTCTCCTTGGAAGGAGACTAAAGAGGAGACTCCGACACCTCTTGGGTTTATTCCTACTGGTGGCACTGTCACTCCTCCCTTATCCAGACTGAGAGCAGGGAGCTGTGGTGGAGGTTTGAACTGAGAAGACCTAGACTTGTCCGGGAAGCTGAAGCAGTTAAAGAATAGATGCATACAAGATGTGTTTTACTTCTCTGATTTAATATGCTTAGTTTACTATTTTTTCAAAGATTAAGACAAAATCATTCTATGCTGTAAAATTAGTATGTTCAAGAATTATTTGTCTTGGAATGGGTTTGTTTGCAGAAGATATCTCTGTTGTTGTGTTGGGATTTTGGGTTTTTTTTCATACATCCAATAAGAAGCCAGCAAAATTCCATGTGACTTCCATGTCTAATTAAAACTATTCAGCACAGCTTGAATTTACAATTTTGATTTCTTGCAGTCATTTGTTTGTGAACAAGCTAGAGGCAAGGGGTTATTCATAGAAACTGTTGAGTAAATAATTTTCAGATAATGAAAACATTCAAAAAAATTCAAGATAGTTAATTAGTGAGCAGAAGAAATTAAATTAATTGAATGAATAATTCATAATGAATTATTCACCCAGCTCTATTTTACATGGTGTGGAAGGTCTGAAGAAGAGCCAGTGTTTGAATTAACTCCAAACAGAAAACCACATCTCTATTTCTGCTGTGTTGAGGTTATTTATTGATGTGTAAAAACAAGCTGGGTGAGCCAGCCTATTTAATCATCTTACTCTTTTTGCTCTGTAACGTGAGTCATGCTGGATTTGAGACCATAGATGCTTTGCTTGCAAATGTGCATTAGGGAATATGTGTTACAAGGCTCTTTGTTTTTTTTAAAATATATTTAAATAGTGTGAGAGAAGCACAATTAGAGCTGAATATGCTCTGTAAAAGCTATAAATTAGGTGTATGCTACAGTACTAATGCTTGCAGTTGACATATGTCACAGCCTTGGCAAAATACTTCTGGTTAATTTTATCTCGCTACTGAATAGAACTGTATCCAAAAGATAGCTTCTTGAACTTCTTGAAGCTGTATTTGTTTTCCTGAAGCTGTATTTATTTCATGGGCTTGGAGAGGGGGTTGCTGTCTTCCCCCCCCCCCTTAAGGATTTCTTACTTGGCTTATACTTCAGAGGGAAAACTTTTAATAGCAATTAAACAGTGAAATATTGGAAACCCAAATGAGTTTTGAAGGTTGAATGTGGTTTTGCCTTGAGACACAGTGGGCAATGAGAGATCAGAGCTCACCTATGTGTCCTTTCACCCTTGTTTTCTTCCCACGGTGCTATGGAGAAGAACAAAACCTCTTATAACAGTGTTACAGGACTGCATGAAAAAAGAAAGGGCTTGCAAAATGATTTTTATTCCTTGTACAGCCATAATGAGATAATCAAACCCTCAGTGTTTGATGTGAGTGTATGTGGAGAAGTGAATAAACTAATTAGATAGGAACTACATCTACTCTGAGTTGTAACTTCCGATCTCAAGGAAACACAACTATGGTAGAATTGCTTCTCTGTGTGTCACTACTTCATGCAGCAGTGATTCTCCTACTCAGATGTTAATCTGATGCAAGATTATCCTAGGGAAGTTAGTACTTCTGTTATCATCTCTGTGGAGGAATAGGTGTAGATTAAGTGATCTGTTGGCCCATGTTATCTGCAGCAGGAGTGGAAGTGACTGAGTTTTTTTCCGATTGAAACTATGGCTGTGCAGGTAGAGATAAGATAATTACAAAGCTGAGTAATACTATCCAGCACCACCTAATATTGTCAGATAGTCCCTTTTTATTTAATTTTCCCTATAAACTGAGAAATGCTAAATTACAGATGTAAATCCCCAGAGAAACAGTATGTGTAGATATTGATAATACACGCATAGACATAAGGAAAGGAAGAGACTGCAAATTTAGTAAAATATATACCAAGCATTATTTTCTTGGGTACTTGAAAATGTTGGAGGGATCTGAATAGCTCTGGAAACCACCACTGTGTTTAACAGATGGGCTTCCAAAAATGGCTTTTTGTTTGGGTTTACAATAATTAAAGGTAGTTCTTATTTTACCCAGAGTGTCTCACTTAAGCCAGTGTGGACAGATTCTATGCTAGAATTGCATCTGCCATTTTTCTGCTTTTCTCTACTTCACATGAATCTGGTTAATCCAATGTCTGGCTTCTGTTAAGGAGCACTGCTGGGCTAAATTATGGGCTAGTTTCTGCAATATTAGTGTTGTGGTTTAACCCTAGCCAGCAGCTAAACCCCACGCAGATGCTTGCTCGCTCCCTCCTGGTGGTATGTGGGACAGAATCAGAAGAATTAAAGCAAGAAGACTCGTGAGTTGAGATAAAGACAGTTTAATAGGTAAAGCAAAAGCTGTGAACGTAAGCAAAGCAAAACAAGGAATTCAGCCATCCCCAGGAAAGCAGGGCGCCATCATGAGAAACGGTGACTTGGGAAGACAACTGCCATCACTCCAAACACCACCCCTGCCCCTTCCTTCTTCTTCCCTCAGCTTTACATGCTAAGCATGATGCCATATGGTATGGAATATCCCTTTGGTTAGCTGGGGTCAGCTGTCCTGGCTGTGCCCCCTCCCAACCTCTTGTGCGCTCCCAGCCTGCTCGCTGGTGGGGTGGGGTGGGTGAGGAGCAGGAAAGGACTCTGTAAGCACTGCTCAGCAGTAAGGGTAACATCCCCGTGTTATCAGTGCTGTTGCCAGCGCAAATCCAAAAGCTAGCCCCATACCAGCTGCTATGAAGAAAACTAACTCTATCCCAGCACAATTAGTAAATTTGACCCTGATTGTGCAGTGCTGAGAAATTCTGAGTGAGGTAAAGCTAACTGAAGTGCCAAATCAGAAAATCTAAGGCAGTAATGACTAAAATCAGACCACAAAATGATCCTTAATTATGTTTTATTTCTATATACTTCCAAAGGCAGCTCCCAGTTGCCAACATACTTGAGCTGTAGAAAACCTTCCTAAAGCTTATTCAGTACAGGAATCAGGTAGCAGGTGGGTTGTGTTACCCATTTACTTCAGGTCATCTCTGCATTGGCAGGTACAGAGTATGAACTGATTGGATGGGAAACACATGCTCTGGCTGCAGGTGGTTGGAAGGGATGTGGAAAGAATGAAAAATATAATTGTACTTGGTTGTGTTAGAGAGACAAAGCAGGCTAGAATTTAAAAGAAGAGGTTGTTGTGCATCACTGAACAGCCATTTAGATTTGACTGCAATAGTACAGAGTTTGTCATGGTGGTTTACTTAACATGTTTGAGTTTGATGAAAAAGAAAGTGTCTTTGATTGTTCCACAGAGAGAGCAGTTTATATTTGGAATTGTGCAGGTAGCTAATTCTATAAGGTCATGCATTTCAGTGCCCCCATCCACTGCAAAGCTGCTGAGTGGAGCAAAACCAGAAAACCCATGGAATGGTAGGGAGATAAATGATTAAGCTGTTCCAAAGAAATCTATCTATTTGCTTTATGTTCAGAATTGTGGATTCTGCCATCCTATTTTACATGATCGTTGCATAAGATGTCATTGATAGCTCAGTGGAGGGAAGAATATGCTAAATTGCTTTAGACAGCACAAGGCTCATCAAGGTAAAGATTTCACAGCCCTTTGCAAACCATGGCAAGATTCAGCTCTTGTATTATAGCATTTTAAAAAAGAATCTTGTCTTTGTCACTTTATTAAATTACTTGTGCACTAATGCAGGGGCCAGGGGGAGGAGCTCTGCAAATGGATTTGTCTAGCTCCCATCAAATACAGCTGGAGTGATTCCACTGACTGTCCTCCGGCTGGTAGCATGCTCTTCACTCCCCAGCCCTGGCGCCTCTGCAGACATTGGTGGCATCACTTAGTGACAGTTGTGCCATTGACATTTTTAATGGTGCGGACACCTGGCCTGCTCCACACTGAAAGCAGACTACTTTACTTTCTGCATGCCAGCAAACAGCTGTCAGATGGTGACAATCATAGGTTGTTGCCAGCTTAACCAGTTATTGGTCTCTAAATAAATATTTTGGAATGCTAACCATGTAGCTGAGTGAGATGCCACTGAGAGATAGAAGGTGGCAAAGTAAGGTAGAGAAGGGGTCACTGGAGGGAAGCTTCAGTAGTCACCTTCCTTTTACACTGGGTAAAAGCAACATCTGTTCCTGAAGACTGAATTCTCCCTCAGTTCTATAGCCTTCTCCAGTAGTTACACACCTACTGCTCCTTCTTGTCTGCTGCTGTTACAGCTGTTAGGCACTGATTTCAGTAATGCTTACCTGTCCAAACGTGTCGTCCTCCTCTAGTACAGAGCCACAGAATTTTGATTTTATGACATGCTGAATCCTGAATTTATGATAGACAGGCAAATAGCAAATGGGATTACAAAAAACCCTGCTGGCTTGATGTCAGTCCTCTCCACTTTTCTGCACTTTGTAAATGCTAAGTATTCATATCACTGGAAGGTCATCAGTGCTGTGACATAAAGTGATGAGTATTTTGGAGCCACCCTTCTTGGAAGGATGGACAGAGTTTGTGTATCAGGAAATCTTGCATCACTGTTTTTCAAGAGATGACCCTGGACATGTTCCAGAATCAGGCCATAGATGCAAGTTTTGTGATGGCCACCAAAACCATTCACAAGGGCGAAGATGGTATGGGAGCGTGCATGCTCCCTGTTGATCAGCCTTTAGCCATGTCTGCAAAAAAACCTGGCTACATGCTCAGCATGCTATTGGCAATCTTATTAAGATAATTGGCCCTCTTGGTAAGTTGGTCCGAGAGGGAGGACATTGCTTCAGTTCTGCTGCTCTCAAACTGTTGACAGCATGTGGTCTACAACAGAGACTGATGCTGCCTCAGTTTGTACCTAGCCTTTTGCAAAACCAAATGCCCAATCCACCACCAGTGAAACCTAGATAGATCATTTCTAATAAAAATATGCCAATTCCTTCCCCTTTTGTGTATTAATTGTTATTTTTTCTTTCTTGAATTATCACCAACTTCATTCAAGCTTAAATATTTATATTTTTTAAAAAATCTAAAGCAGGTCTAAACTGTAAGAGCATTGTTTGAGCTGAATTATTTTAAAATTGTTGGGAAAGGAATAACTAAGCAGTGTTCCATGGTTTATATCTGCCAATAGTGTCATTAAGTAGTTCAGGATTTCTGGGATGCTGCATATAGAATATATCTATTTAAATAATGTTATCCCGTTGTTGTTGTTACTACAGATGTCTCAAAAATAGTACACCAAGAAAACCTGACACCCTGTAAAGAAAGAGGTATGTTTATTGCAGGTTTGAATTTCACCAGGAAAGCTCAGAATTGCATCAGGCTCTCAACAATAATAACTACTGTAGTTTTTCTCCCACCCTGATACATGTCTCAGAGGAATCTCTGCACTTAGTATTTAATGTTCTCTGGGGTTTTTTTTGTTGGTGTGTTTTGGTGGGTTTTTTTGTTTTTTGTTTTTTTTTATGGTCTGCATTGATTTAGTAGGTCCCATAGATGTAAATTACCAAGCTAAGTGACTAGGGCAATAGGATTATTGTGCAATTTTGACCTTCTTTTTTTTTTTAAAAAAAAAAAAATAATCCTGTAGGAAGGTATATTTTCCTAAAGGAGTGTAGGCAGATGGTGAGGAGACAACAGGGTTGCCTTGGTCTGGCGCTGCTGGCATCTGACTCAGGGTGCTGGGAGGAGAATCACTCCTTCTCTGTGAGGCACAAAGGGCACCCAGCCATAGGGGTTCCCAAATACTGGTGTCCAGTACCATTTCAGATGCCACTTGGTACCAGTTGCCACTCCAGAAAAGCATAAAGAGGGATGTTTTACAAGGGCACTTAGTGATAGAACAGGGGGAATGGCTTTAAACTGAAAGAGGGTAGGTTTAGGTGAGATACAAGGAGGAAATTCTTCCCTGTGAGGGTGCTGAGGCGCCGGCACAGGCTGCCCAGAGCAGCTGTGGGTGCCCCATCCCCGGCATGTCCAAGGCCAGGCTGGACGGGGCTGGGAGCCACCTGGGCGGGTGGGAGGTGTCCCTGCCCGTGGCAGGGGGCTGGGACTGGGTGATCTTTAAGGTCCCTTCCAACCCAAGCCAGTCTGTGATTCTATGATACAATACCTGTAAGTTCTGTGTCATATTCAGTCTTGGGATATTTCTGATAGGATGAGATGGAGAAGGAAGAATATTCCACAACATCTAAAGTGTTTGCATGGCAGGACTGGAAAAAAAGGGCAGCCACAGCAAAGGCTGTGGGGAAGATTTGCTTTCAAACCTTTTGGTCGATCTGAACAGATGTGTGCTTTTTTTCACGCATTTGTTTTTCCAGAGACTAAACTTCATGTCTCCAAAATGTGTTAAAAAGATAAACTACGTAAAAAAGGAATAAATTACGATGAACAAAGGCTTTTGCCACACTACAGGATGAGGTGGGTGGTGGTGATTGTTTTTTTGGTGTTGGGTTTTTTTGTTGGTTTTTTTTTTTTTTTCCTAAGGTATCTTATCTGTTTCATGTACTAGTTCTTGATGATTTTGACTGCAATGGCAGTCCTACTTATTTTACCCTGTCTGCAAATTAGTAGTGTAAAAGCTTCACTCTGGTGTCTGCATCTATTTATCTGTAAAGTTCCATAGACTAACACAAGATTCTAAGCAAAAAGCTGTTTCAGAGTCACAAAGTGCAATTTATTAGTTATTCTAGGAGTTCCAAACAGTCCACAGCATTAGTGTGTTTTCCTCAGTTGTCCCAATAGCCTGGTACAAAACTATCTATCGGCAGACCTACTGAATGCTATCTGACAAGGACATTTTTCAGAGAGATTTATTTTTTTTTCTCATAAACTTTCATAGCTTTAGGAGGGTCTTTTTCTTCTTCTCCCCCCCCCCCCCCTTTTTTTTTTTTTCTTTCTTTTTCCTTCTTGTTTGATTGGGGCTGTCAGTTGCAGGTGGGTACATTTTCAGATCCACTGCACAGGTGAATGGGGGAGTGAGGTGAACTGACAATTAATTAACAGCTGTTGTTGTTCCTAGTTCAGTGCTTTGTAAAGGGCACAATGCTAGATCAATTAAAGCAAATTTCAAATTGGCTTCAGTGAGCAGTTTATATAGAGATATGGACTCTGGAGACTTACTCCTCCAGCCTGGCAAGTTTTGGCTATTTACCTCATATCTCTTTTTCCTGAGAGGTGTGAGACTGAGGTGCCGTAGCTGGTGTGCTGATACGGTGAGTGGAAAAAGAGACATTGCACAATACTTCAAGCAGGGGAAGGTCCAGGCAGCGGCAATGTAAGTGAAGAACCACTATGCCTGCCAATGTAAGCCTGGACATATTTTTCTGGCACGCTTGTTGAGAGTGAAACAAGGCTAAACAACTTAAGAGTTTCTTGAGTATGTATTTCATCCTGAACACTTTGCAGAACCAAAGTCCAGGAAAAGCAGGTAAAGCTGATATGAGTTATGGATGTTTTAAGTGTTTGAAGTCTTTCTCCATTGAATTTTGAACTTTTGTATGGGACTTTAGAGCACCACTTGTTCATGCTTTTCAAGCTTACACGCAGGCTGACCTGACACAGCTGTAAGAGGTTCACACTATGTTTGCAACATCTCAGAGGATTTCAGTGTTCTCCAGGTAATTCTGCAGTGTCTGCAGTGAAGAAATAGTGGATTACATTTGGATTATCTACAGCCGTATCACCTGTGTATGCTGGCACAGGCTTACCAAAGTGAGTGCCTGTGTTGGATATGCACATAAATGCTTGCTCTTGAAAATTGAGAAAATGATTGACCAGGCATCTGCCCAAACTTCTGGGGTACAATCAGCTTGACGTCAAAACATGTTCATATAAAAGCAGCTGGCTTAGTGTTTGGCTATTACTTTATCGCTCTTGACAAGGTAGTCAATACAGAACCAAAATGATGGAAGTGCAGAGAGGGAAGTCTGTCTTTCTGCTGTTTGGGGAAAAAAAGGAGTTACTTTTTGAAGTGTTTAGCAACGTACTCTGATAGCAGTGCTTTCTTTAATCATATTTTGTGCATATTTCTTAGACATTTTTATGTCCCCCTTTCCTAACTGAATAAGAATTGTGTCCCCTATATCTACCGTATATTTGACTTATTAAAAAAAAAATAAAAATTAACTGGTAGTGTATTACTAGGTATGTTAATGGCTTGATAGAGTTTTGAAATAAAGCATCCCAGATGCTGTACTGTATATGCAGTTCTTAATACCTTTGCTATTTCCTTTTGCTATTTGATGATCAGTTTTTGCTGGAATACGTTTTGCAATTACAATAAGAGATTTAATGTTGTTTTGAACTCTGCCAAAGTCTGATTAGATTTTCTCTTTTGGCCTAAGTCATTTCTTTGTGCTTCAATTTTCTCTATGTAAAATGTTTAGATTGCAGGGCTTTAGATTGCAGATCCTGGTAATTAACTGCAAGTCTGATTTTTAGTTCAGCATAAGGTTAACCAGCTTCCATAAAGCAAAATCCTTATAATCCTTTCATTCTGAATAAATAGGAGGACATAAAGTAACAGAAAAGCAGTTTACATGCAAGTCCGGGTTACCAGGAAGTCATCAGCACTGACATGATTCCTAATAGGAAAGCAGTATATAATACACTCTCTGGGGTTTTAGGAGTTTTGGTAGCAACCCTGTGTCACTCCCAGATCATGGAAGAAACTTCTGCCCATAAGTAAGAGCATTCACTGTCTACATTTATCAGTCATTGTGTGACTTCCTCAGGAAATGAACTCTGCGGTTGCTTACATCGTTGTAAAATAACAGTTTTCATTAGTTAACTCACCATCTGCACTAGTGACCTGAATTCCTGCAGGATGTCCTCCTCAGCTGCAACGTTTAGCTGGCACTGCAACATCTAAACAAAGATACCGGTATTGCTGCTGCTGGCTTGAAAAGTCGATGAGCTAGAAAGATGGGCTGGGAAGACAGCGTTTAAGGAAATATCCCTGAATGCTTGCCCTGTGCTTATGCCTTTTCCCGGACAATTCCCTTTGGCAACAGGGAGGTCAGTTGAACCCTGCACTGGGCTTTGGTCTGACTCTGTGTGGACATTATTATGCTCCTAGCAATAAAGATACATCTAATACAGTTGTTCATCGGTTTTCAATGGTACTACAGGTATCAATATTTTTGTACCTGGCTGCCCAGAAGACCTGACAGAGATTGTGCTTGGTCTAGCACAATAAGAAACAAGCCCTGGCCTGAAGATCTTTACAGTCCAGCTAGACAAGACTGACAAAGGTTAGGAGGGAAGTGAGAGCCAAGAGAAATGATGTGATTTGTTCAAAGAGACACAGCAGGAGCTGGGGGAAGCCTCAGGGTCTTGCTTATTGTTTGTCCTGCAGGTCAAACAGCTTAGGTTTTACTTCTTTGTTGCAGCTTCTTTTATATTTATTGAGAGCTTTATTTAAAAAAAAAATTAATGCATCTCCTCATTTAGCAATCACCTTTTCACATTTATTTATTTTCTTCTGTATTAATGAAAATCATAAAGTTAAAGTTATATCATCTCAGTCAGGATAGGTGAGACAGTTAAACATTTCTTTTTAAGTTTGATCTTGATTCTGTTCTATTAGCATGTGCTTTAATCCTAATATTGCTCAAATCCAGTATGTTTTCAGTGCTTTTTCTAGGCAGAAGTTTCTTGTTAAACTGAAGTATTGTTGTGCCTGTAGGACTGAGCAGTTACCCAGTCTCACTGTGTATGTCAGAGTGCTGAGCCCTAGAGATGCTGAAAACATGTCTCTTCATCCAACATGAAGATCTAAATCTTCAAGGGTCCATCTTTCACTGCAGACAGGTACAAATATTTTCAGCAATCCTGCAAACAAGTATTGAATAGATTGAAACTTTCTAAAACATTGGACAGGTTCTTTTGTCAGTCTTTTTTTATTCTTGTCTTGATTTGTTTCTATTCTCCAGCTACTTGGCTTTTTCTGTTTATAACTTTTTTTTTTTTTATTCCTCCTGTGAAAGACTACCTGTCCATCCCCTGGTAATTGCAGAATTTATGCCGGAAGCTCCTTCTTCAAAGATATATCGATACAAAAGTTCTCAGGTAGATATTGCTCTCCCTTGATGTGTGTAGTACTTTCTGCAAAAATAAGAAAATTGCACTTTGTCATTCCCAAAGACCAAGTTAGATCTTTCTTTTTTTGAAGAATGTTTTAAATCACAGTCACTTTGAATTCCTGTATTTCCTTTGTATCTGCATACTTCCCAATTCTCCTGTTTGACAGCTGCAGGTAAAGCTTCTCCCCTCTAACCTGTGAAGTTAGTGAAGGAAGAAGTGAAGACAAGAACTGAGACAGTGATAGGAAACGGGAGAGATGAGAGGACAAGATGGTTTTGGTTTGCTTGGGAGACTGTAAAGACATAAAGCAGCTCCATTATAGAAGTCTGTCTTTTCCCCCGCCCCAGTATGGAGCTCTGGTAGAAGTCAAAGCCATCCCAAGCACTGAACAGCTGCACTCAGTACACCAAAGATGCACACGTCCACCTTTTGGGTGAGAGGCTGCAGTGTCTCAGACTGGGAACGTGGACACAGCTGGTTCTTCCTGTGTGGAATAAAAAGCTGGATGTATGCTACAGCATGAATCAAAATGATCAAAAAGATTTTTTTCATGCTGTCCTCAATGCAATTTTAGAATAGTATTTAGTTTGAAATAGCTGGGAAAGTATTACTTCATAATAGACATAATGAAAAATTTGCTCTTAGGACTGCCACCCAATGACATATATGTGCTGGCTTTGGTACCTATCTATTCTGAGCTGACTGAATACAGAGTAGTGTCAGAACAACTTTGGCAATTCACCGGAGCTTGCAAACATGTGGGTAACTGTGGTCATAAAATTAGTTTAATTTGATTTTTACACTGCTGATCTGGGTCCACAGTTGTCACCTGCATAAAGTAAAAAGTGAAATTCAGATCCTACTATAAAATTAAGCACTTGATCAAACAAATACTTCTGGTCTGTCTTCACATACATCAAAATCCCAGCAGAGGAGGGTACTACTTTGTAGTCTTGTCACTACAGAAGAAAAAAAAACTTTGCTTGTTCTACTTTTGTCTGAGTCCAAAAAAGTGGGGCATCAGAGCCTTGCTAACAGATCTGCGATCTGCTTGGTTAAAATAATAAATGATAACAATGTTAACTACTGCCTTACAATTAAACCACTTCTTATATCCATTACTAATGATATTTCAGATCTACCAGTTAACCAAATATGTATGCCGAAGATGCTCTCAGCATGATGAAATTAAGTCCTGAAGTGAAATTCAATGTCTCCCCTGACAATGGCCGCACACTTCCTTCTCATTTAGTTGTGAGTCACACACTGTCTTAGTAAATTGTGAATATAAAGTGTTGCACTAAGCCACTGTAATGACCTAAAAGCACTCTTAACAGGTGATCAGATGATATGAACAAGAACCTAAAACCCAGGTTTTACTAACATTTGTCACAAAAAAACCCCTAAAATTATCTTTGGCTAAAGTCCAGGCAAGACTGTATCTCTGCCACAGTTTCAAATGAAGATGTGGCAGTCTGTACTGTTTGATGTTCAATGTCAGCATCATCACTTAGATGAGAAATAATGAAGACGCTATAAATGCTCAAGTTTTTACAGATGTTGTTGAATTTAATTGAGTTTTACAAATATCAGCATATTTGGATAAATCTTGGGGTTTTTTTACTGAATTAATACATTCTGTTTATCTTCTAAAGCAGTAAGAACATGAATATTCAAGATATATTTTCTGTACTTCAAATTTTGTCATTTTTTTTCTTACCTATATTATAATTACATACAGACTGGTAACGATTTGGGGGCATTTTTTGATGTATTGAAACAGTTCCTTAACATGGCGCATTATGAAGATGTCATTGGTAAAAAAAGCTAAGAACATTGTTTTGGTCATTCATGTTCATCTAAAAAAAAAACCCTCAGCAGTGCATTTACACTTTAATATCATATCATATAAATAGACATCTATAGCTCTGCATACATTATTAATAGGGGTTTATTGCAGGCTTTATTGGTTTCAGTACTGCTTCTCCTCTTGGGAAGCCATGTAAAATACAAAGACTGCACTAATGCCCGCATTAAGCAAGCCGCTATATACAAAGCAAATAAGATTGCACAAGTACAAATATTCACTTGAGTCGCTTCCTACAATTCATATAACATAATAACAAATAGTCCATAAACACAATCCCCCTAGCTACTACTATTATTCCAACTATTTTATGTTTTTTATCTAGGACACTTGTGCTGCTATTAGAATACTGAATAAAATTTTCTGTGTTTTCTGGCAAGAAAACAGAATTCTTGTTAAGAAGAAACAGCATTAAATACTATTCAGAACCGTCACAGCTGTATAGTACATGCTAAGGAGACAGTACCGAGTTTCTGGTTCTGAAAAACCATGTTTCTCTAAGTTTCACTTCAGAACTGAGTTTAAGACTTTAACAAATGAGGTATTAGTAGTGTGAAATATGCACAAAAGTGGAACACTGGAGACAGGATTATTTTCAAACGTTAACCTTGTGTCAACCACTGACATACTGTTTTATGAAAGCTTCCTTAACCTACAGAATATCATGATCATGTCATACAGGTTATTCAATATCAAATTCAAATTTAGTAATCCTCATTCCCAGTACCTTCAGAGGGCTTGGGTTTGGGGTTTTTTTTGGTGGTTCTTTTTTTGTTGTTTTGTTTTGTTTTTTCCCCTGCAGAATATGAGACACAGTACTCCTAGATGCTGAATATATGAGAGTTGGTGATTCAAATCGGAAGTGTTGTACAGTCTTTTGTGTGTGTGGGAATAATAGCAAGGAGATTGGTTCTGCAGCATATGGGGATACCACATACAAATACCTCCAGGCTGGGTTGCACTTAGCAAGCTGCTTCTGGGCTTATGCCACAGAAGTTCTGAGTAACAAACATGCAAGCTCCCATTGTGCGTCAAGCTGGAAGAAACACCGTGTGGACTATTATCAGCAAAATACTTCCATATTTTAGCTGAAAGCATTGGAGTTGGAGCTTGGTTTCCTTTACTTTATTATTTTATTTTTTTTAATCCATATGAAATGATAGCATCTCTTTTTAATATCTTTCCTGAAATCTTTAATAAAACAAACTCTAGTTGTTGAAGAAAGGAATGTGAGAAAAGCGGAAAAAAGATGGTTCTATGGCACTTATGTGTAGACAGATGTTTCAGACAAGTGTGTGTGGTGTGATTTAATATTAGGTAACAGCATCAAGCTGTTTCAGCTGAGGCCAAAGGAAGGAAAAGGGCCAGGGAAAGCCCCAGATTCAGAGAGTACTCTTAAGGTAACATCAGTCGCACATCCACCAGTCGCTCCTCCACTACAACGTGCTGTAGGTTCCCTTGTAGCTGCCGCATACAGTGTTGCGTGAGGGAGGCAGGATGCTCAGCAGTTTCTTTGTGCCCTCTTCACTGTAAGTTCTGAAGGCACATCCTCTTCGATGCTGCCCCAGGATTTTTCTCAATGTTTAGAAATGTATTATTGGGGGTTTTGGGGTGGGTTTTGGGGTTTTTTGTTTTGTTTTGTTTTTTAAGTTTCTCCAACATTCAAACTTTGTCCATCTCCTTCCCACACATCACCAAACTTCCCATCTGTTCTTTCTACTTTATTCTAGTTACAAACTTCTGATCACCTTTCTTCTGAGTGTAAGCTTCCTGCACTAAACTTAAATGTGCTTCTTTGTGGACAATTTGTGATGCTTTCAGGGCTAACTGGTCACAGCAGCTTTTCAGGTCCTTCATACGCCTTAGCTTTGATAGCTCTTCTTTCACCTGGCTGTCATTTCATTCTCTTTATGCCAGTTTACCAACTCTATGATGATTTCTTGCATATCTTTCCTGTGTTCATGTCCCATCCTCCTGTGTACTGCCCCAGGGCTCTCATCGATTGGTGCTCCCTTGCAGACCTCAGGGCTAGCCACAGGCTGGTCCCAGAAGCTATCTGCAGGTCCCACAAGCTGAAGGACTGCTGAAATGTCCTGTCTTAAAAAAAACCAAAAAAACCCCAAAAAACCCCCCCCAAAAAAAACCCACAACCAAAAACTTCAAAGTGCTGCCCTCTGGTCACTTTACTGCTCTGGTGGCTGCCACAGCAGCATGTCCTACTTCGGTCACCTTGTTTTGGAAGGGCAGGCAGCTACTTCCTGAGGATTTGGAAAGGTGGCTCCCTTCCCAGCAGATCTCCCAACCTAAAAGTAGCTTTCTGTAACAAAACAGAACCAGAGAAGAGCTTTATAAAGGTCTCCATGAATCTGACACCTGGTGCTCAGGAGCAAGTATTCTGACTTCTCCATTCCTACCCCTGTCAGCATTGATAAGCCTCTCCTACCTGACATGAGCTTTTATTGCCCTTGACTGCTCTCCATTTATACAAAGGTTAAATCTTCCCCTCTGTCTCTGCTGTACAGCAATATACTACTTAGAAAACAGTGATTCCATTGAAAACAATAAAGGTATGTGAGTTTGGTGTAACTGTTGGGGCTTTTTGGTTTTCTGCCCCCACCCCCCCAACAATAGATCATTGAATAAGTGCACCTTAAACTTTTTCATGTTCTGACATGCTACAATTATCACTGTAACAGGGGAATTCCAGGAGGATCAGCTGTTTGTCCCTGCTCGATACAGAGACAGGCAGCACAGTGCAAGTCTGTTGTGTTTAGAGTTAATGCCCACAAAAAAAGGAAATTAAGTTACACCTCTTTAACGATCCAATGGCTGTTTTGTTTTTTAGGTTCACTATAGCCTATAAGACACTTTTCAGACAGCAATATCAAATGGCTCATTTGCCATCTAGGTGTGAATGGGGATGGTTTTGTTCCTCATTGTAGGTAGGACAGAGGACTTTGACCGCCATCTCTGGAAGGGTGAAAAATCCTTTTGTACTTGCTCAGCTCTTCCTTGGGTGTGATCCTGGTAAGACCCGAGTTCAGTTACTGTTTGTGAAAGGTTCGGCATTACATTCTCACAAGCACTATCAATGAGATTAGTTACAATATTGTATTCCTGTTCAGGTTGCACTAGTTTTGTATGCTAGAACAGTTTGTCTTACAAAGGGATGAGAACTTTTTCTTTCTGTGGTGGGAGTTTTTTGTTGGTTTTTTTTAATTATTATTTATTTCAAATTACCTCCCAGATATAGGAATTGTGCTGTGGTATTTGGAAGACTCTCACTTCTCTAACAACATACTGTGTATGTAATTTTATAGCAGTATTCTTTCCTTTTCAGCTCCCAAAAGTCTTATCTGCCCTGCTTCTTTTTCTTCCTGCAGGAAATGGGATCTTCAGAGGGTTTTCTGAAAGCTCTTTGTAATATTAGTGAACATGTACAGGAAAACCCTCAGGTTATGTTCAACTCCTGGTATCCTTCACTTTAGATTTAAGAAATTCCCTTAAACTCTCATTAGTGGAGACCTTCTCATTCCTATAAAAGTTTAAAGAAAATCTTTGTCTCATCAGAGATTTAGCACAGCTCCTCAGCATGGCTGGAGAAAGTAGATTCTTTGTTCTTCTTTGTTCATTCTGGAGCAAAGACAATTGTTACAAAATGCGTCTTTATTGATGTGACCCTCTGGTTCCCTCATCACTTTTGGACTCATTACCTTTTCCTCTTTCTGCCTTCTGCAAATCTTTTAATTAATGGGAGGGAAAAGTAAGGTTTTGATTAAACACTGATGAATCCAGGCAGGATTATTTGGTTTCCCCCAGCAACTGTGCAAGCCAGTACTGGCAGAAGAACACACTCTGTGTTCTTGCCAGTTTCTCACCTATCGTGGCCTACTGCATATCAGGCAAATTGCATTTCTGTATTCTTAAGCAGAATGGCACAAGGAAGTATCTATTTAGGTATGTTGAGGTCAGAATTTAAAACTGTGATTGTTCAAAAATTAACGATTAACTTTGTTTTGAGTTTTAACCAAATCATGGCAGTTTAAAGAAAGAAAAAGTTTTCGTGGCAGAGTTTTGGGAGAGTGAAAGAGACTCCCAAAAACTATTCAGAACATACAATGCTGGGAGAAACTTCCCTAATGAGAGGTGCAGGTATGCTGTACTGAATGAATAACGTATCAAAAAGAATCAGTGCATTTCACATTGCTATACACAGGATGGGATTTATCACATACGCGGGCCCATTCACAGACAAATCAGTGTACGGTTAAGTATCTAGTTTGGAGTTCCAAATGGATAGTTTTGTATTATAAAAATGAACTTTGTTGGCTGTGAAAAGTGACCCCTAGATATAGGCAGCAGCAATTTTGATGGCAACAATCCTCTAAAATCCAAAAGGCATACTGAATGTTGCAGCACTGGTAGCGGAATTCACCGCAAATCGCTTTGTTTTTCGTTAATCCTGCTTTTCAGGATTACCTCAAAACGAAAATTCTTACTTTTTGAGGTCCATTCTTTGTCTTAAACGTGATACAACCTTAATGAGGTACAACTGCATTCAAATGTGCCAACTGTTTTTCACGTAAATTCCAAAATATTTATATCAAACTCAATTTATTTTATTCAACTGCTGGAGATTAGCCGTTGATAGCTTTTTGTTAGTATCGCATATATTTAGTGCTGGTTTTGCTTATGGAATTGCTCTCCGTTCAATCAGATCTTATTTACTTTATTTATGTAGACCTATTATAAAATTATGTAGAACATGGAAGTTTCTAAGGGTCTTGTTCCTTTAATTAAACAATTAACTTGCCATTTTGGATTTGATCAAGAAATGATTGAACGTGACGGACTGTCTCCCCTCTGGAGCACATAACTGTGTCAGGGTCAATCATGTTTCCTTTGGAGTCAGAGGGAAAGGGGCTTTCTCATAAATTAGAACACACTACTGATCTGCAGTAGTAAATACCATACATAACTGATTTTGTTAATATTCTTATAAGATTAATAAAATAATCTGGGCGCAATTTGGTACGTCAGCAAGATGACTATGTAAAAATCAAATTGTAACAAACTGAGAAGACCCATCAGCTGGGTGAAATTTTTCAGTTGTTCAGGAAAACAAGAAAATAGCTAACATGACAAAACCTAAAATTATGCAACTGTAAACCCTTATTGTCTACTTACCTTGTTGCCTTTTGCCCTAGGTCCTGTACTTTGGGAAAGAGGAGGTGGCTGTTGATGTTTTGGAGGCTATAAAGGAAATAATTTACCATCTAGTTAGCTTTCCTAATGTTGAGGAGTGATCTGTCTGGGGGATGTAATACACTAAGACACTTCCTCATACCCTAAGACAAGTTTGTCTTTTTTGGTCTGCTGGCCTGTATTACTGTGCCGGTTGGTGTCAGAGGATCATAGAAAGAAAAATTAAAACAGAGTAATGCAAATTATTAGAGTACTTTGAAATCCAGCAATCATGTGAAAGCACCTCGTACCATTTTTGTGGACAAAAATGGCTACGCATCCTCTGGATAATTTGCTTTTTCTTCCTCCAGCTTTCCACCCCTGAAGGCATTGTTGATTTTACTACCAAGTTTGTTATGTTTTTGGACTATTTGCTAGAAACAAACATGTTCCCCATGCACTATTATAAAATGACTAAGTAAATATTTTTTAAATGGTGCTTTTATCAGAACTCTAAGAATCTCTATAGCCACTTCTACTCTATTGAAATGAACACCCATCATTTTGGCAGTTGTCCATCAGACGTTTGCAGAAACTGAGTTATTTGCATATTGGAAACTGTTCACAGATACATTAGATAACATTTTATTGTGGACATCTGGTCTGCTAAAAATCTGCCAAAGTTTGTATCAGATAACTGCAGCAATTCAAATTTATAGAAGGAATCTGTTCTGGAAATATGTTAAAACTACAGTCCCTCTTTCATTTCCTAGCTTTTCGACAACATTATTTTGCAAAAGCTGTTCTTGTTAAGAGTCTGAGCCTTCCCTGCAGAATAGCTTCTTGTATTTATTTCTAGGAAGCTTATAAAGAACAAAGAAATATCTGCATCTCCAGTTATGATTATACAATGAAAAGAATGAGGCTGTGCTCAAATATGTTAGGGCTAGAAAGTTAGAAATAAAAATTAACTTTCCAGATAAGCCGATATGGCTCTGCGTTTCATAAAATGACTAAACCGAAGACATATGCTTTAGACTGCCTACAACATCTGTAGGTTATGTAGGACTAATTTAACTTCACCCTCTTCATTTCAAATATTCATTACAGCTGTGTGTTTTACATTAGAATCATTAGAATAGATAAGTGACTGGTTTTGCCAATTTATTTTTTTAGGTGAAATTCAATACCTGTTCTTTTATGAAAATAAAAATGTAACTCCACCTCAAAAAAGAGGAGTTGTGGGTTTTTTGCACTTGATGTTTGATGATACTTATAGTACAAGGCCAGTTTCAGTATGCTTTACTACATCCACACTGAACTGCATTTTGATATGTCACTGTCAAAGGGCCTACAGTTTCTGTCAATTGGGCTATATAAAGTAGTAATTAATTTTGTTATAAGCATGTCAGCGTCTCAGAATTTTCTGAGATAGGGCTCAGCCTCTGCACTGTCCTAGGTTGACTGGCACCAGTTCTCTTTTAATAACATGGAAAGGATGCCTGCTCTGTGTGGCTTTTGGACAGTACAGTGCAAGTTACACTATTGACAATGAACAAAAGGCCAAGCCCTGCTGTGATATACACATAATAAGTGATTTAACTTTAATAGGGGGTGATGGGGATGGCATTCTGCAGATGTTTCTGGGAGAGACCTGACCATAATGAGCCCTAACTTGGATTTAGCCTGCAGATGCACAGTGTGATTTCTTTAATGATAAATCTGGCCTAGGAAAGGAGACTTTTTTTTGTCTGAACCATTTCAAACTTGCCATGACAGCGGGTATGATCATACGGTGCAGATTCAACCATTTGAATGGTTGTTTAACATAGCCAAGCACTAGACCCACTCTGCAAAACAATCCTCTTCTTTGAGCTGGTGAATGTGAGTTGGAGAGGGGGTAGTATTTTTTAAATACCACAGGTGGCTCACTGTACAGATCTGTTTTGAAATATATCCATAGAAACGACCGAATCAGTACAACTGATTTGGAAAATAAGTTGTAGTCTTAAGGAGAAGAAGCAACTGATGAAGATAAGGATTCCTTGCATTTGATTTACCATAAAGGAACTGTAATTTTTTTTTTTTTTTTTTTCCTTTGGATAATGTACTATTCAGCCAAATGGAACTTTATGCCTTCTACTTGCTACAACAACTTTAAAAAGTAACATATGTGCTTTGCATGTCTACTTTTCACAAATTTATTTTCTTTTGGGCAGGAGAAACTTATTAAGAAATTTACTATTTTGTGCTATGACACCAACATGAGGAGTCCAAATAATTTTACAAGAACCTGTGGAGGTGTGTGAGAATAGCAGAACGCACCACCCTACCCACCATTATTGACAATTTTTCAACTTCCCTTATAAAAATTGTCACATTTAAGTATTACACAAATAAGCACTGTATGTTGGGTAACCAAAGTACAGTTAGTGGTAGGAATTTCTAAATCAGTCTGGGTTGGTCACACTGCATTTCCACGAAATTTAAAAGGATGGCACCAGAAACACAAAATGGCCAGTGCTTTGTGTTTTAAAAACATGTCACTTAATCACCCACCAGACAGGAAGTATGGCTGAAAGATTCCCAGCTAGAACTATGCAAACTATTTAAAACAGTCCAGACATGGTGCCAAGTTACCTAGTTTCAGGCGTTATTTCAGTTTGAACCTTTCCATGTGTTCTTTAACAAACTGACAGTGCTGTGAAAACTTACATCCTATTTCAGGCAAAACCAGGCTGATCTCTGACTCTCTATGAAAGCCACAGAAAACGGAAAGATACTTTCTCTGTGTGTGTATATATATATATAATATTTTTCTGGGGTATGTGTATGTCATTTCTGCCTCCACCACATTAAACTTAAGACCCTTCAGATCGGGGACAATTTCTGTTTGCCAGTACTACTGTTCTGAGGTTTGTTTTTTGGTGTTTTTTTTTCCTTAACATTGGATTAAGCTATGCGCAATCTGGATTAACAAACTTTGTGAACATCGCATTGGAAAAGGAATGAAGATATGATGAAAAGACCTATGGGCTTTTTTTGTTTGTTTGGGAGTTGATTTATTTTTTTTTTGGTTGGGTTTTTGGGGGAGGTAGTAGGGTTTTCTGGTTGGTGGTTTTGGTTTTTTTGTTTTGTTTTGTTTTTTTTAATTGCTTTTCTGTGCCTTTGGGATTTGTGTTGTTTGGGATTTTGGCTTTTTTTTTTTTTTTTATCCAGATTATCTGACTCAACTATTACTGGTCAAATGGGTTTTTATAAAATGCATTCATTCTTCAATAAGGGTGAAATATTTTCAGTGGAATTCCCCAAACTGCAGGCAGGAAACAGGTTAGGATTAATTTGGCTGCATTATCGGCCTGATCTAGTACCATTCCATTTTGCTCAATGCAGGTTGATGGCATCTAGGAAAGGAATGCCATCTTGGCTCATCTGGTACTACTGATGTGTCAGGGATAATCTAGATGGAGAATGAATGCCTTTCATCCTTCTGCAATGATGGGCTACGTCTTGGTTCATAAACAGTAAGGACTGGCCTCAGTCTTTGCCCATTTACCTTTTATTTAAACATTTGGTTAGGAGTATGTCCTCCATTCTTCCTCTGTTGGAATATCTACAGGTTCTGATTATTTCTTTTCTCTATTTCCCCCGCTCCGTTCCTTAATTTCCTCTCTTTTTGAGAGTGGTACCGCAGGCTTTCAGGGTCTCATGACAGATAAAATATCTACTGTACAGTTGTTTAAGTTCTCCAGCATGACTAAAAAAGAGACATGTCTTTTAATAATCTAGGTTTTTGTGCACAGCCAGCTGATTTTTCTCAATGTAGCTCTGTGGCAGAGAAATGACTGTGTCATTTCTGTGTCTCCAGAACTGGAGCAGAAAAATCAAGGACCTCCCGGAAACGGAGAACTGAAAACACACTTCTTTGGCATATGTGCAAGAGAAGAATGGAAATTCTTTGCTGTATCTCTGGCTGCATGCACAGCTAAAATGATTGCCGATTGTTCTTCTCTAGTCCACAGCCTGGAAAGGTGAAAGTGTCTCATTTTAGAAAGAAGGCATGCTACTGCCACAGCATCTCCAAAAGCAGTGTAGAAGCAGAAGGGCCTATGCTCACTTACAAAGTTGAGTAAGACTTTTCATGTGCAGTAGGAGCCGAGTAACTGCAGCTTGCATTCAGCAGCTTGCAACTGTGCTTTCAGCCAAGACTGTGCTGGAGGCAGTTCAGTTGAAATAGCTCCTGAAAATACAGACATCTCCCAAACTACTTGTTTAAAATCTGCCTCCAGTAAAATTTACTCCCTGCAGCTCCTATCACCTCTCCTATCTGGAGCTGCGTTACATCCTCCTCGCCTCCCAAGTATCTCACTGGGCATCCACGTTGACGCATCATCAAGAACAACACAATACTGTCTGGCGTATAAGCTCCAGGGAGCCTGAAACCTCACAAAGATACTGTTTACAGCTGGCTCATGGATTTGAGGTTTCTTTTCTCATGCTAGGAGCTAAAGTCTTCCCTAATTTTAATGAGCCCTGAGATGAGAACCATGTAGGATGAAGCTGATGCCCATATGCCAGTATGTTATCTTATCTAAACTTGATTTGTTGATAAAGATGGGGGGGGGGGGGGAGGAATCAAAGCAAAATTACCGGTGGTAATGTACCTTTTCCTCACCTTGCCCTAGCATCTTGTAGCCTAGAAAGCTGAACAGTGTGTTGAAAGATTCAGCAGACAGGCTTTTGTACCGAATAACTGCATTGAAACCCTTGCCAAGAACTCCTCTAACTGTGGAGAGGAAGGGGTAGAATTTTACATGCAGCATATGAAAACGAGCTTTTTTTTAACAGTTAATTCTGGAAGGTTTCAGCCTTAATGTAAGACTGCCATAGAGTGGTGAGTTTGTTTATTCTTCACGTTAAATTCTACCACAGGTTATGCAAGGGTGGTCAAAAATTTTCAGACAGCAAGTTTTTACATCACAAAATAGCAATTCATTGAATTACAATATGTGTTGGGACAGGGTTGAATGGTTAGACACGGCTTTCTGTGCTCCTCTTTTCTCAGAGGAAGTAGCCCTTGAGATCCTGATGTCAGGCTGCTGTTACAGCAGGCTCTGAGCTCAGCAACCATTTCCAATCTTCATTCTCCTACTCCCTCTTCCCCCTCCACTGAAATTGTGCTCCCTGTTCACAATATTGCTGAGCTGTCTGTAATGATAAATGATGTGCCTTTCTTTAAATTTCCTTTCTGCTCAGTATTAGATATTGGCCAGCTTGGATGTGTGTTCTGGGTGGATAAATTACTTTGGCAAGTCATAGAGAATTTAAACACATGGCAATATATGTACCCTGTGTGGTAGAATTTTCTTTTGTTGTTCAAGTTACATGATTTTACCTGAGGCAATTATATGTGCATGTGTGCATGAACAATGACTTGGCTGCTGGTTGGCTTTGGTATGATTTGGGGGGGTGGGGGGTAGTGGTGGGGGGTGGTGGTGGTGTGAAATATGAACCTCTGTGCTGTAAGAAATTTTGGTCTCAAACTTTGTTATAGGCCAAAGTAGAACCGGGCCATTACTCAGCTGCACGTCACCCTTTGCTAAGCATCGATCTTTTCACATGCATGACTTGTGTTGCCAAGTGGATTTTTAGAGGTCCAGAGGGTAGAGGCTGGGTTTTGTTTTTTAATGAGGATTACTGTTGTTTGGTAAAGGTAGCTGTGGGCAACATTTGGGAGGAATTCAAGAGGCGGGAGCCAGGTTGCACTAGAAATGAAAATGTTTTTGTTCTTAATTTAGAAAGGAGTCTACTTTTGACAGTCTAATAGGAACTTAGCATGTCATCTTTGTGGTTTTGTTTTAAAAGAGCTGTGAAAATAAAGCTTCACATGGAAAACCAAAGTAATTTCAGGCTTTTGTGCCTCTTTACCCTGTAAATTTAAATGATCCCTGGTAAAAACCACTGGGCTTATAGGAGCAAACACATAGGCAAAACCCCTAAAGGCTGGCTGTGTATCATAGAGCTATATATTCAGCCCGTGTCTTCAGTGTGTTCTGAAAAGTATTTCCATGGACAGACTTCACTACATGGACTTAATTTTCAGGCATAAATTTCACCAAACTTTTAAGGTAGTATGAGGCTCAGAGCCTGCTGTAACAGAGATTGCTAAGTGGTCAAAAAACATGCCCAGTGTTGCTGTGGTTTCTCAGAGCAACAGTGAGGAAGAAGTATAAAAGCCATTTCAATTCCTTTTCTCAGTCTTACTTTTTATGAACCTCTGGCAGCTGTTAAGTCCTTCCCTACGAGGCAACAGTGTCTCTGTTCCACATATAGCATCGCAGAATGCTCCTCTCCTGCTCACAGAGATAAGGAGAAGGATCAGCTGCCATCTGTCCACTGGATGTACCCCTGAGAAACAAAGATATGATTCTTCCTATTAATAAATACCTAAATAATAATACACCCTGATGGAATCCGGGATTATTTTATGGGGTAAAAAGAGCTGCAGTAGCTGCCGTGTTCTGGGAGGCCTGCGAGGCCCCCGAGGTGTCTGTCTGAGGAGTTTTGGGCCCGGGCACCCTCGGAGCCCAGGCTGGCAGGCAGCACGCCCTGCAAGGGGCAGGCGGGACCGGGGCGCTGCCGGCGAGAAGCCGACGCGAGCGGCACCAGCACAGGCGTTGCCGTTGCCGTGAGCAGCGTGAAGCTCCCGCGGCATGTGAGCGGCCCCGGTCCCCTCGGGCCGCCCGCGTGCTGTGTGAGGGACAGGCAGGCGGGATGCAGGTCTCGCGAGAGTTGGCTGGGCGCGAGGGGGGCGGTGCCGGCGGTCTCGCGGGAAGCTGAGGGGGAAGGCGGGAAGCTGAGGGGAGCTGGTGCCGCCGCTGCCGTCTGCGGGGCTGGGGGCGAGCCTTGTGAGGGGCTCAGGGTCCCTGGCACCGTTGGGCAGTGTTTGTGTTAACACCGGGATAGGTATCTCATCATGATAAGATGATAACAAGAAAATTTCTACAAGAAAGAAATTTCTTATAGTGAGAACAGTTGTTCACTGGATCAACTTCCCCAGGGATATGGTAGAGCACCTGTTTGCTGGGGCATTTCATGATGGGATTGGACAGGGTGCTGAGTAATCTCATCTAGGCTCCCTTTCCCACAAAAGGTTGGACCAGGTGGTCTTTCCAGGCCCCATCCAACTGTGGTTCTGTGATACTCTCCAGTGGGGTTTTCTGTGGGACCAGGTAGCTAGGTGAGCAACTTAGCTGTGATTCTTGGCTTCAGCTGCAGTATTAACACTTCCCGTTACTTTATTTGTGCTTTGTTTATAGCATGTTTTCATGCACCTAACTCCCAAGAATCCTTTTTGATAAAGCTTCTGCTCTTTTATTTAGGGATCTGTAGTATTTGATATTTGAGCTAGTCACCTTAATAAATAATTGAAATAACTTTTAAAGAATCGTAAACAGATGTTTTATTACCACTTGTGATTGCTTAGGACTTCCAAAACCCACTACATATTCTTTTAAATCCTGAAAGGATATGGGAAGCATGTTGGCCGCTGAAGGTTTTTTCACAACCTCTCCCTATGGAGAAGGGAATAAAGGCTAGAGCTATGTCTTCAGTCCACTGTGTATATTTTGAACTTCCTTACTGGGCTAAAATAGCTACATTGTAGCTAAAGATTGCTGGAAGAAAATTATCTTTCTCTAGGGGAATTGTAGAGATGGGTTTGAGCTGAAGGCATGAAGTCAAGCCCATGGGTAAGGACCCAGACCAGTGGGGTACATGGCCAGTCACGGGCATGGCTGCAGCGTAGCTTAGGCCGACAAGGCCTGGTGGCCTGACTTAGATGCTGATCCAAAGCAAAGGGGGCCGGACCCCTGCCTCTCACAGCTCTTACTGCAGGCTGAGGCACCCTGTCAGCACTGGCCTTGAGCACTGGCAGCTAAAGCTCCCGGGGAAAAGTTGTGCTTGGGGCTCTTACAAAAGCTCACTGGGAAAAGATGATGCCCTTTGTGTCCTTCTGGTATTGGGTGGCTTCTTACAGACCTCATGCCCTTGCTATCCAAGCCCTTGAAGAAATGCTCTGCAAAACAGAAAGCTAATTGAGCATCTCCCTACATCTACCAAAACCAGCAAAAATTCAGTCCGTGCATTGCAAGTGATAGTAGTTTTCTGATTTTTTTTTTTAATTTTTCATTTCCCTAGTAAATATTCTGTTCAAATCGAAGGTATTATGCAAACATACTTCTGTTTGAGTAATATTTCTGTTATACCAGGATAGCCTATAGCTCCCCCTCTCCAGAAATCCACAAGAATTGTGGCAACACAGTTTTTAATTCAAACAGTAAATCCCTACTACTATAAATCCTTCCCTGTAGCTCCCTCCTCCCCTGAATATCAGTACTGTAAATAAGTGGCTGGTCTAAAAAAGAGAGTAGGTGGTGCATAATATTAAAAACAGTAGCTTGTTGAGCAAAGCTATTTAAAAAGATTCCAAGTACCACATAATAAAGGTACTATCAGCAAATACCAGACTAGTATCTCAGCTAGCTTTACTGGACTGTGAGTTATTGCTGTGGTCAATAGATCTCTTTTCTGTAGCATTCTGCTTATGTAGGTGATAAATCTTACAGTCTTATGGGAATAGGGTCAGGCTTCTGCTACTCTGCCCCATTATTTTTCTCCTACATCATTTAGAAAACTGCTGGACTGGACCATTTTTGGTGCAGTGACTTTTGGTTCAGCTACATAGTAAATTTTATTGTGCATATTAAATTTTAGCTCAGACCACGTTTTAAAGTCCATATTGATAGAAGGTGAAAGTGAAATAAAATCTTAAGCAAAAGAGAAAATAAACATGAGAAGTAGAAAACATGCTATTTTAAATGAAAATTTTAGATGCAAAATACAAAGAGTTGTACACAAGTTTTGATTTTGATCATAAGAGGTTTTTTGAATACTTTTCAGATGTGAAGAATGAATAATCTGGTAGTACTGGCACTCAATCAGAGAAGTTCTCAGTAATTCTGTTAGCTTTGGGAATATTTTAAGCAAGGGGTGATTTGAAGTTCTTGCTGTTAAAAGAGAAACAACGTAAGGTGATGTTAGATAATGATGGAAAAAGCATTTGAATCTTTAATGATTTTGGTGCCACCTCAGTACAGCCACCTGCCAGGAATCCCAGCTTCCACTCTACTCCTATGTATTGTAGCTTTGTTCCCTCATTTTTCTGGAGATGGAGAGATGTGCTACTGCCCTCTGGGAGCAGGCAGCAGGAAGAGAAGGGGAAGGAGGAGCATGGCTTGATTTTTAGCCCTTGCTGTGGATAAGCAGGAAAAACCTTTCAGTTTTGTTGTCCACATTCAGGCAAATGGACAAGACAGAGACACAGTAGAGTCAAGATGTGAATGGCAGTGGATAACAGAGTGCAGGATGGTATCACAGACATCTCCAGGTTGCATTGACACCTGGTGGTTTTTGCATCTTGTTCTGTATCAATAATTATGAGTTACATACCTGATACCACAATAAAAGATCATAGTCCAAGGTCTGTGATGTCAGCATATCTCTGTGGCATCACAAGGTAGACATGGCTGGGTGAATGTATGTATTTATTTATTCGTTAGGTCATACATGCGGTAGCAGAATGCTAAATTGCATTTGTGAGGGTTTATTAGAGAAAGCAAAGGCTTCTTTTGTTTCTAACTTCTAAATCTGAAGAGTACCTAAGGACAACATTCAGATAAATAATAAGCTGATAGAAAGAATAAAGGAATAGTCTGTGTTCTACCTGAATGGTAAAGGAGTTAGATTTTTGCAAGATAGTATCAGCCCGGCTGTTGGGGAAAAACCCCTAATGTTAAGGATAAAGAAGCAATGGAATCCTCCAGTCAGGGATTCTTTACCAGTAGAGGTCCTTAACAAAAAGGAAGTATCAGGGAAAAGTTGCATGCTTGCAGGACATCAGGTTGTCCCATCAAACCCTATTTTTTTTCATTTGTTTGTTTAATGAAATCCCTGCTATGGCCATCAGATACATAAATCTTTGTTTCCTGAGTATGGTTTGTTAATCCAGAGAGATTGGAAGCGCCTTTGATTCTTCTATTCCCTTTGTCAAACAACTATTTTCTGCTTTCTGACTAGATTTCTTCCTTATCTTCCTCAAAGATTTTGCTCTTCACTAGGCCTTGCAGGAAAGCCCTCTGCTGTCCTTTGATTTTCCACTCCACAGTGCTTTGGTAGTGACTGTCTAGCTTGGAGAGGACAAGTACTTCTATTAACAGTTCTTTTTTGAGTACCTGGAGTAAACCCTCCAGGTTTCTGTAGGAAAGCTTCGTGGATGTAACAATGAGGTCTCTGACCACATCCTTCCTTTCCTTAGTTCCCAGTGTCAGTTCAGTTTCTTCGTTAGAGACAGTTGAGAAGCAGCTGTTCAGCTGTTGGGGAACTCGTTGACTACCCTTTCTGTAAAGGAAATAATATTATTATTTATTATAAGGTAGAATGATAATAATAATGATGATGACGATGATGATGATGAAGAAGAAGAAAATAATTTCTATGCCACTGGATGAACCATCTCAAGTTGATGAAGAAAGGAAAATCACAAACTTGGGGGTGGGGGATGGTTGTTGTTGTTATTATTATTATTACTATACTTTTAGACATGCTGGATGAAAGGTTTTAGGTTGTTGGGTACTTAACTCATCTGTAAAACCTTCATCTGTTACATCTAAAGCCCTGTGTGTAGTCTATACAGAACCTTATTATGTGCAAGGACTTCTTTACCTGATTGCTGATAGCTATTGCAGTTTTTTCTACCATTGGAATGGAAAGGTACCAATGGTACACACTCATACTTTCATAGCATCAGGCTGGAAAATGTGCAGCAGTCTCTTGTGTTTTGGACTTTGGCTGATTGTACTGAAAAAAAAAAACATGTTTCCCCACTGTTGTAGTGTGTAGACTGCATAATAGCCATCTTCTATGTACTAATCTGAAATAAAAGTCTTAGCCATGAAAATAGCTGCCCAACCAAAAAATAAAGGAGTACATTAAACTACTATAACCTAGTTTTCATTTATTTTTAAATTAAATAAGCAACATATGAAGAACAAAATTTTCTCAATATACAAAAATGGTCTTGTACTTTAGGGGCTAATATAAAGAGACCAAACAACAGCATGGCTTACTGTAGCATCATTGAAAGTTAGAGTAGTTGTAATAGTATTATAGGGCAATAGGAATGGATCCGAGTAATGCAATGGCCTACACCAACTTTGGAAATGTAGCATAGTGTAAATATTGCTTATATCTTTATCAAATTGGTGGTGTCTACAAGCAGAAGCCATGCTTTGTTTATAAGGGCTATGCAGATAGGTTAAACTTGTTTTCTTATAGGAATCATTAAGCTTTTGTCATACACAGTTGTAATCACAGGTAGTAAGAAATGATGATACCATGAGTTTTACTGCCAGTAGTCAAAGTTGTTTCATCCCACTGGCATTTTTAGCTGCAAATCAAAAGATGTTCAGCTTTATAGTAGTAAGACTGACTTTGTGGTCCTAACCGAACCCCAGTTTTAAAAACACCTAGTTTCTCCTTGAGAGCTTTAAGATTAAGATGGCTGTATGATTTATTTCCCAAACTGTTGGATATTTTGCCTTGTGTCTGTGAATAAATCTTCTTTCCAACACATTTTTCTCTGTATTTGGTTCTACACATAAATCAAAACCCTTCTCATTTTTCCCCCTTAAGCTCAGTTGTCTCCTGAAGCGTTCTTCATGTATGTATGACGTGCTTCTTCCTCATCCAGCACCTTCTGCTTTTCAAAAAGATCCCTGTTTAGAAGACAGGAGACAGATAACAGCTGTCCTCTTGTCACAGTTGCTCATAGGAGGAAGGAGAAGCTATTGTGGAAGTAATGGTCTGTGAACTATGTACTTCGCTTATTCACATGTGCAGCAAAGAGCTGGAATGTACTGGAACACATTCAAGGAATGTGAAATCTTTGGATAGTTTAGCTGTCAAACCAGCAGGTCACCACCAAGTTTCATAGGCCTGTAGCTTGTTCTGCCCATTAAATCAGCTCAGTCAACGATGTTGCAGTCACTGTAGCACAGGGCCATGGAAATTAGAGTTGCCATTAAAATTGGAAAGAATCTTAACTAGAAATAAATCTTAACTGTAACAACAAGGCTTGTTAACTGTTCAGACATGGCTATTACTTAATACACGTGGTAGTTTTTTCTGTCTTTATATCTTCTAGATGGCAAGTTATTAAGCTCAAGTGCATGAATTACTGGTAAGAACTATCTAGCGTGCCTTGTGAAAAGTCAGACTAGATGGTCTAATGGTCCCTTTTGGTCTTAACAACTACGAATCTTGTCCCAGAGTTTATTATCATTTTCCCGGAAGGCTGTGAGCTACAAAAGGAGGTGGAATCAGAAAAACTAGAGATGGATTGTCTCGTAATTCTGAGGTCTGCTCCTGTTAAATCAATTGGTAACTTGCTAAAACCCCTAAGAAATCCTTTTGGCTCTAACTTCAATGCAGTATAATCACTCCTTAAACATGGATTTAGATTTAGCCCTCACTGTAGTTGGGCATAAAGCATACATCTTGATCGTAGCCTCTTTCTGACCTAAAAGTCTGTCCATATGCCATATGCAAGAACAAAACTGTCAGAAATGACAAAACCTGGAGACTGCATTGTATAGGGCACTGGAAAGATTAAGCATATCACTAGCCCCTTTCCTAATGGCATGTAATTGGAAGAAGATTTCTCTTTTAACTGCCTCTTACCTTGATTGGCAGATAATGTCATCATTTTGACTGGTAGTCCCCAGTCAATCATGCATCATATTGTAATGCAGATTTCCCTTTATTGCCTGAAGGATATACTAGACTCTGAGAGTCCCTTGTCAGAGGCTTTACATACTAAGGTACGATGAGTAATTCACTATTTTTTGGGGCTTTTCTTTGTGAAGTGGTTAGTTAGGTTTCGTGGTTCTTCCCTAAACATGCAGGACTAAAGTGAAGACACAAAAAAAGATCCTTAAATTTTTTCAAAAACATTGACAAATGATTCTCAAATAGGAAGACCTTGCAGTTTATTTTATGCAGCAATGTACCAAGTTGAAAAAGACACAGTTCAAAATAATGAGCATTTTGAGCAGCAGAATGTCTAAAATTCTCAGAGATTTTCTGTCTGAGAATATCATCATAGGATATAAAGAATTTCAGATGCTTTGAACAGAATGATATAGCTGACGTACTGACTTCATTTTCCCTCCACTCAAAAATCCTGAGCTAAAATCACACACAAACTAAGGTGTCTTTTGTTTCACGAAGCTACACAGTCCTATATGAAAGCTACAACAAATACAAAAGGCAAGAAATAAAAATGTTTGGTTATATTAACTAGATCAGTTTTGCCAATTTTAGGTGTTTTGTTAGACCAGACTGACCTCGTGGCATTACCTAAGAGTAGGAGTGCTGTCAAATAGTACCAACCAGTTATTGGACAGCACAGGGAAGCAGATTGCCTGTAATTATAGGCAGCAATGGAACAGTAATTCCATGGTCACATATTGGATTTTAATGGACATATTGAGAATAATGAGGTGGTTTCTTTTCCTAATGTCTGATCATTTTTCTAATAGTAGAATATGAATCATGGAACATTTACCTTTTCTAATGTCTCCCCTCTAAAAAAAAAAAATAATAATCAATGAATAGGTTTATGTAAATATCCTGGTGAACAAACCAGTCACATTTAAAGCACATCTGAGAAACCAAATTTCCAGTGTCATGAAATCCTATCAAGAAAGTGATTTAACTGAAAAGGAAACTAATCGTGCTGGCCCTTGGGCTACTTATAACCTCAAGACCTCAATTTACTTATATGTTAAAACTAGATCCTGAAAGATTCTTATCTTCATTTTGACATCTCGTTGCATGAAGCATTGGAGTGGAAAGGTATGACAAAAGTGGGAGTTCTTCCTTTTCCAGAAGACTGTTCCATCCTTGTTCTTTAAGAAACAGTGCAACTTTGGATATTGGCTTTATATAGATTTAACTGCCTGCTCTGCCCTTGGAAAGCAAAGGATACCTATAATATAAATTAGAGCATTCCTGTTTGTCTTGAAGCTACATTAATTTCTCCAGAGAACAGCATCTAAATGATGGTCGGATATTTTCAGGGCACTTAAGGGCTTTTTTTTTTTTTCCTATTGCTACCTTAGAATATAAAAATACTCTGAGTAAATAACGTAGGCCTAGAAATTGATGAAATTTATTCTGCTGATTTATGTCAAATTATATCAAGTCTTTAGTACTGAATTTTAGATATTTTTTTATACTTTTTTAGAAATCTTTCATAGTTCTTAGTCTCATGTGCTAGCTCTCTTTTCCCTCAAAAAAATTGCCAAGAGATCACTTGCCTTGCTCCTCCTCAGTTACATGTAATTCCTCAGGGAGTGTATGAGCTGCATCACAAAGTAGCATTAGAAAAATTATCAAATTGGGTATTATTGGTTTTATTCACTGAACAGAACAGGTGCAAACATGGAACGTGAATCTGAGACCATGAAAACTATCTAGTCTTACAGTGAGAGAATGAGAAAATGTACCATGGGCTGAATGACAATTTTTCATGGTACTAAGTACTCAACTCATTGGTTCCTTTGTTAAGAGAGGCTTCGATAAGCTTTTTCAGCTCAAGAACACTGAGGACAGGAGTTTCTTGATATTGTGCTTCAGTTTGCTGACTAATAGGTCCTATTTGGTTAAAAACGTGCAGTTAAAATGTCCCTCCTGCAATTCTGTACAGAAATAAAGAGGCATTTATGTGTGCATTAATTATAGATTGAAACTATATCTCAGATTGGAAAGTGCCTGTCTTCTCATAATATAGCCTGTAGGCTATTGAGCTCATCATCACAGAGTTACAGTAACGCAGAAAAACACTTTACTTTTGTATATGGACACTGTACTCAGTGGAATTTTTCTGTTTGTGATAAGTTTATGGTGATATGACAGCATATAAGGGTGAAGACTACTAGCTCACTGGTAAAGCAAAAAGGCCACAGATGAAACATTGAAACAAATAGCTTAGTATATGTACAAATGCAAGGTGGCTTTTTTGTTCCTTTAGCCTGCTACTTTCCTTACAGGCACAGTGCAGTTGCAGTAGTGTGGTAGTATAATAAGATTATTAAAGTTGTATAGTCTAACATTTAAAAAAAATCTTAAAGCATTTTCATATTCCTGATACTTTCCTTCATACATATGTTTAGTACTTCATAAAAGACAGTAACAAAAAGTTTGTACTCCACATGAAAAAAATATAAGGAATGGAGTTAGCCCTTTTCAACTTCTGGAGTGAGAACTGTGTTTTTCAAGCCCTTTTTTTAAGCTGGATCTTTCAAAATCTGATCTTATGAGTGCTGGTCTCTGGTAATTGGGTGTGTACCTAGTGGCATGCAATATATGAGAAAATTATAGGAAGAAGCAAACTGGACAAATCAATGAAGCCTATGGACTTTAAACATTGCAGATGAAAATCTCTCATTTTGTCTCTCACTGCCTACTTTTAATGTTTTCTTTATCTGTGAGCTATTTCTGTGTAGGAGGACTTCATAAAATTATCATTATTCTACTTGAAAACTTAATCAATAAATTTATATTTTAAAAAAGTATATTATTTTACATACATAAAAGTAAAGCCAGATTGTTCTTAATCTAGCAGAATCTGTTTCCATTGATTTGTAATAAAGTATAGTAGAGTAAAAGCCCAAACCGTTTTAGTGAACTACTAAGCGTGATCTTTAAAGTAATTCGTAGACTCTAGGGAATCTGGTTTATAAAAACAGAAGCTTACCTTTTGTATGTTCTACCTGACCACCTGATTTCTGAATCAGTGAATATGTTTACTTTTCATCGGATATCAGAACAGCTAGAAGATTTACACAAAGAATGATATGCCCTGTTCATTTTATGAATTAATGCAATTCTGGACCACGTCTTGCTTCTTAGCATGGGGTTTTTATGAAGGAGTGTAATATAACACTGTGTTACAGCGTGTGTAGCAGAGCATATTGTTTCTTCAGAGCTGTCCTCAAACCTTTCATGTGTTTTTCAAATTACGTAACCAAAACAGCAGGTCATTTCTGTGGAAAAGATAATGGAATAGTATGGACTTAACTAAAGAGAGCCTGAAGATGCAGAACTTTCTCTCTAATGCTTGTTAAAACTATTCTTACTGTCCCCACACCAAGCTTTTCTGATACTGTCATAACGGATACAGACTACTTGGAAGAAAATACCCTCTTCTCTCAAGCTAGGCTGTGTAAGCACAGAGAAGTTAAATGTTAAATTGAGGAAAAATTGGGTTGTACCTTTAAGAAATAGTGTTAATATTGTGTTAAACTCCAGATGCTCTTTATCATATAATCGTTATCATAAAAAGTCTTAATGTAAAAGATCCTAATAGAGTCCCACAGTGTCTCAGGAGCAACCTGGATTGGCCTTTGCATTTAAATTAGAGAATAATTAGATCCAGGAGGAGAAAAAAATGGTGAAGTGCATTCTGCTTTTCTCTTCTAAGGGAAACACACACACAGTCCCAAAACTATTAAGTAGGCATTGTGAGAACATGGAATACATTTAACACTGTGGAATGAAAACTATTTAGTTTATCGTCCATAACAGCATGAAAGTGCTGCATTGTCCTTCATCTGTTCACAACCTCCTTTAACAGTTGACTCAGTTAATCTCAAAGTAAATTGATATGAAAAATAACAAAAAAGGCCAAGAAAAAGTAGCCTTTTTACTGCCAACGTCTTCAGGAAGTAGCATAAAGTACACAGACAAAATTAATGAGTTTTCTTAGGAAAAAGTAGTAATGTTTCCTACTAAGGAAAGTAGCGCTACAGTGAAACTTTTTGTGATATAGAAGTTCTCAGTTTAAGCCTTTTATGTATGGAGGGTTGACTATTTGCAATCAAGGCAAGGATGTATTGTTTTGTAAAACTTCACTTGAGAATACAGGCCGTATTTGTTAATTTGCAATGGGTTTCTGATTTTGGGTTGGTTTGTTTGTTTTTTTGAGACCTTAAGCATGAAATTCTGAATTGCTTGAAGCCAACAGGGGAAAAAAAAAGTTTTTTAGTTTTGAGGCATCTTTATAATTCCATACAAAATAACATTCTTCATTACTCTTAGATAATGCCATCTGTTATCAAAGCCCTGCTAATATCCAGTGCCTTATCATTCCTGTCTGATACACCTGCTGCACATTGGCCTCATGAGGAAAGGGGCTAAGAAGTGAACTGTGACAGAAGGATTTTAGCTTTGCTTTCTCTTTGCATTGACTCCTGTGATGGGGGCCTGGCCTGCTGAAGCTGAATCATCCCAAGTCCAAGGCTCTGCCTCAGCAGTGTGTGCCAGTCTGAAGCAGGTATTCTGGTTTTCCCAAAAAAGTTTGGACACTTAAGTTGGACTAGTGCTAGGACTAGTGCTTAGAAGGCTTGATGGGACATAAAGGAAGTTATTTACAATGTTTTTTTCAGTGAGTTTTGGCTAAGACCCTTGTATATAGACCCAACAAATTTCTAACAACCAGTTGTATTAAAAACAAAATGCAACTCACACATCCCTAAGCATGGCTCAGTTGAGTATCTGTTTCAGTATCGGTCCTTGGAGAATCTGCTCAGCCTTTCCTGAGACAGGGAGTTACAGGAGAGAGGCATGAATATTTATGGCACCTTAAAGCATAGGAAAACTACTGCCTGTATCACCACCTATATCCTGTGTGGAGGAAGCAAAACAGAATCACAATACAGTGCGGCATGTTTTGTGTGGTAACAAGTATTAGAGGAGTTCGTGTTACTTGAAGTTAGAAGTGAGGGCTAATACAGAGTCTGGTACCACTGTGGTTTGTAAATCTGTCTCTATTTTGTTCTTTTAGGAGTACTGATACTTTTAGAGATTCACTGGCTTTCCCGAATGCTGGGAAATAGTTGGGTGTAGTCATCTGGAGCTGAAATATTTCCTATTACTTGCATGTAAGAGATTTATTTAGACATCCTCACTGTCATAAGAAAATAACTTGTGTATGTGCCCTTAAAAAAAGTAGTCCACAGAGAATATACCTATCTTTGTGTGACAGCTAAGTAGTTCCATCAGGATGAATTTGAGGTTAACCTTGTATTATAATGTATTTCTTATTCAAGCTATGGTTTAAGCCAGGCAAACTCCTGAAAACCTCTTGAGGATGGAAAAGTTTTGATGTAGATGCAGTTTTCTGTTTTGGGGATCATCAGTTAACTAAAGCGATGGCTGAGTATCTCCTGGTTTATGTAGGGCTTCTAGCATAAGCATGGGAAACAGAACATGCAAGAGGACACTGAATAGCTGTTTTGCTTGCTGTGGTGGAGGCTGGGAAGAAAATGAAACTGGTCCTCAGGCTGCCCCATGGACAGTGCCGACACCTCTTGCATATTCTCAGTACTGCTGGGGCAGTGTTTTTAATACTGAAGTTGAGCTTTCTCCCTCTATTTAATCTTATTACGTTTTACAGTGGTTTACATTAACTGGGAGTATTGTAACAAGAGACTATGCCTCCTGAGTTTACGAACACTTTATTGGGGTTGACAGAAGCTTTCATTTTAAACACATTTCTATAAAGTGGAAAAATTCTGGAACACCATATTTGGCAGTTTCCTCTCATGCTACCATTTTGTTCCAAATGAAATATGACAACACAATAGTTGAAGTAATTACAGTAATTGACTTCAGAGAGTTCAAGATGATCGTGTAATTAGCTGCTTTATGGGAGAGAGATCACCACCATCTCCCTGTTTCCACGCTTCTGTGGTCTTCAAAGGTATATTACACAGGACTGTAAACCAGAGCGCTTCTACCTGAATTCTGAATACAGTTCACAAGGCTGACTTGTGAATTTAAAGACAAAATCAAACTCCCATAAAAAAAAGTATCGTCTTTTTTTTCCTAGCTTGGAAAAGTTGTCATATTGCAGAGCCAGCACACGATGAGAGAGGTTGTAATTGGCAGAGAGATAATCCATTTAAAAATGTCTCTTTTACTAAGGAATTGCAGGTAATTTCAAGATTATAAATGAGATGCTGTAAAGGATCTTTACTGATCCCTTTTCAAACTTTCCGTGGGAGAAGGAGAGGGCAAATAATCAATTGAGAATTTTTATATAAGCTGTGAACAAAATACATAAAGCTCTAATTGTTAAGAAGTCACTGTGCTCTAAATGGTTCACATATAATAGGATCATTTCTATGCAGCTTCAATAGAATGTTCTTCCATTTTCTGACAAACAAACTTGTGGTATGGGAGATGTTTTGTGTTTCTTTACCTACAAAATAATTTTGCTGAGAAAGATCAAACCAGAAACCAACTTCTACCAGATTTACTCAATTGATAATTAGTTGCGAAAGGAAGATAGATGCCTCTGATATATGCAATAGTAGTAAATCTTTACTTTTGGAAAAAGCTAAATAGAGATAATCTGTCAAAATAAGATTTTTACAGATGTATGCAGCTTAGGAGGTCAAGACAGACTGAAATTTTCCTTTTCGCTTTTTCTATACCATTTCAAATCAGTAGGCATCAAAGCTAGAAAACTTCACAACATGCAATTAACCACCAAAAGGGCAATATAGACACCTAAAACAAAGTATGGGGTAGAGTCAGGTCTTTTAGTCAAAACTACTACATAGAAAAGACATGCTGAGCTATAGATTCTAGTCTTTGGACTCTGTGATCATAAAGGTCTTTCCAATCTAAATAGTTCTATGATTCTAATTAAAATCCCTCAGTTGTTTATACACAGTTTTGTACTTTCTTATGGTCTGCAGTAAACTTATAGATCATTATCTACATCCTCAGAGAAGTTCAAAACTTAACGAGAACAAAGCTGAGAAATTTTATCCACCAGTGAAGTTAGCCCTGCTTTGAGCAGGAGGAGATTGGACCATAATGACCTCTTGAGGGTCCCCTCCAGTCTGTGTTATAGTATGATTCTGTGGTTAACTTAAGTATCCTTTTAATTCAAGATGATTATCACCTGAATTCAGACTTGAGGTTAATGGGTATTAAACAATTTTGTGATCCATGGTAACTAATCAGGTGATCCTAAGGTAGCCTGCTTGCTAAGTAAAATATGTTAGTGGTTAGTGATTAGAAACTGAGGTTTGTAAATGTCCATAATGGAATTGCTTCATGTTTGGAGGGACATTCCTTGCAGTAGGGAACACCTGAAGTGCCACCTTATTCTTTGATGTGGCCATGGGGAAAAAAATTATGTGTAGAAAGAAAAGATGGAAATTTTCCTGTTTCTGGATAGGAAGCAGTAGATGGGTGATGGATGTGGTTGTTTTAGTACATAGGGTAGCTTACTGCTAAAAGTTGTTACTCAGTGTGCATACACACATTGAGACTGTCTTGTTTTTTCCACAAATAAGAAAAACGGTCACCTTACAGTGTGCATTAGTTACTGGAGATCATAACAATCCAGATTCTGATAGATCTACCTCACCATCTGTGAACCAGTTTTGCTTTCAGATCATGCAGTATGAATTAGCACTTGAGTTTCATAGGGTTTAAAAGGTTTGAAGTTGTAGCAAAGTCAAAATTTCTATATGAAATATGTAACAGAGCAGATAGCTAAGCAAGAACATCCACAGCTCTTAAAAAGCTGCACCTCTAGAGCTAGAAAATTAAAAGTGAAATCCTCTTCAAAGTGATAAATGCACTGACGCCTGTATTAAATAACCTCTCAAGGGACTTAAAGAAATAATATAAAAAAGTCTGTTAAGGGAGGGAGGTTGATATTCTCCTGCATGTTATTTAATGTTGCAGTTGCCTTGCCTGGTGCTTTAAGTTTAAAGTTTCAATGGTGCCTTGATCTGCTGATTTGGATTTTGATGATGTGTTAGCTGTGAGCAACTACAAGTGAACATTTTTCAAATGGAGTTTCAAATGGAGAGCTGTGCAGTCCAAGAATAGAAAAACAACATTCTTTGGTCCTCTTAACTCTTTCAATAAATTGACATAGCTATTACCCAAATGATCCTTTCTTGTAGGTGTTGTAAATTATCTGCAATACAATCATATAATTGTTTCTCAACTATCCAGGAGTTAGTGACTTCTTTTTTGTTGGTTTTTTTTTTTCCTCCCTACTTCTCCTGTGGGTATATAACTTAAAGGTTATTTTTTCCTTAGCTGTTTTCCTGACCATTCTGTGTGTAAAGGAATTGCTTTTATCAGACCATCTTATCTCTGTTGAGAAAGCTTTTGGCTGTTATATCCTGAACAATCATTCCCATGTCAAGATCAATTTTTAAATTTTATTATAAATCATAGTACCACATAAACTGAAATTATTATTTCTTTAACTTCTTTTGCAAAGGTTATTTTCCTCCACAATAGTTCTGTTAAAAAAAATAAAATTAAAAAAAATAAATATTCCTGGCTTTAAAAATACTACATAATAAATTTCCCTTTTAAAGTGGTAATAAAAAAAAAAACAAACCCAACAAAAAAGCCTTGGCAATCTAGAGCCTTCAAGCTGATACTGACCGAGTTCTTGGCAGCGTTGCTCAGTGATTTCTGGCTTGGAATGTATGAAACTCATGGAGGAAGCTACAACTACTGGCAGGAGTTTCTGTAGACTGAGGGCCAGGATCAACATGCTCCTAACAAGCTATGCCCGAGCTGCAGAAATGCCTCGGTGACTAACATATTTGTAGGTAACCTTGCTCTGGTGCAAAAGCAGTTGCAATCTCTGCAATGAAGCAGTTGTGTCAGAAGCAAGTGTGTATGGACTGTCTAGATAAGATTATGAAGCACCAAAATCAACTCCATTTAATGGATCCATTTAATCCATTTACTAGGGACATCCCAAACTATGAAGCGCTGTGATGAGCTGCTGCAGCTAAGAGCTCTATGGTAAAGATGTGAAAGATTTGCACATCTCAGAATTGGCACAGTTCTGCATTGGAGTGGGGAAGAAAAAAAAAAAAAGCAATCTCTGAGGTTGCATTAAAAAAAAAAAACATGAAAAACCCAACCAAACAAGACAAAAAACCCCAACATTCAACAAAACCAAAATGACAGAAAAAGACTCTTCTATCCCCTGCAATCCTCCTCCACCTCTCCCAAGGATCATTTAATAGATTTCACTGAATTTGAATATTTTAATTCTAACTTTTAAGGTTTACTGTACATGATCCTCAATGCAGTATTTTCAAAATGTGTCGTAGAAATATTCCTTCTGTCTGGTCAAAGTAAGCTGCTTTGGACTTTTCAAAATGTCTGCATCTTTTTTAAAAAGTATTTCAGGGAAATTCAATTAATGCTTTGATTTTAAAGCAACTTGGTGTTCTATTGTTACATGGTTTGAGAAAAGTTTGTCTGGTCAGCTTGTCTGGAGACATTCTGAAGGGACAGTTTAAGGTAGATATTGGCAGGAGGTGGTTTCCAGGGAAATGTCACCAAGCACAGGATTTCACCTCTGAGCAGCCAAAAGCTGTTCCCTTTCTCTGCTCTGCACGCTAATGTAGCATGGTATGTGGTACACAGAGAGGTGACTAACAAAGCAAATGGTGTCTGCCCCCTGTGTCTGACACTAGATGATACATGACTTTCCATGGAGCCGAGTGCTGCCCTGCTTAAATGTGTCACATAAGGCAACGGGAATTTAAACCTCAGTGAACTTTCACATCTCCGATTGCTTTGTTTACATTTCATCTAAGCTTGCTACCATTACTGGGGAGAACCTTATCTCTTTGCTAGCCCCATCGACATCAATAAAACTAATTATAGTAATGCAAATTCTGTTCAGAATGGCCTACTCTTTCTCAAAGCCTGTGCCTTCAAACACCTGGTGATTTTATTACATCTAATTCTGGTGTGGAAGGAATCTTGAGTAATCTTGGTTTTACTCCAAGTCTAAACAAACCAAACCAAAAATTAAATCATATTTCTATACATTAACTCCCTTAAAATATGTATCTGGTTTGTCAACTGCTTAAAAGCTCCACAACATATATTTGGTTTTCATGTACTTTTACTTTTCTTCCTGTTTAACTCTAGCTCATCTGCTTGAGTTTCCCCATTATTCTGGTGTTATTTTTCAGGATGAACAGGGGAGCCTAATCAACTTGAACTAAACCGTTCTTTGTTTTACATACCCCTATGGTGTTCCTTTCTAAGGAAATATAAGTGGTTCTCACATTGGAGACAAAATATTTTCAGCCATCTGAAAGCTGAATGCAGCACTGTGTGGGAAGGGTATTCTTCATTTGTAATAGTGGGCACAGGCTCCACGCATCTGAATTAAAACCAGCTTTCTAGCAGTGCTTGCAGCTGGCAGTACAAGACCAGAGCCACTGTATCAGGAGGCAGTCTGTGCAAGTCTAAAAAGGATTAGCTTGAGTGACTTCCATTTTCTCCGTTCTGAATGGATGAACATGGTAAAGTAGTTATTTCCTGTGGTTACATATTATATACAATTATGCCACTTGTGTGAATTACTATTTTTTCCTTTAAGAAAGCCTACACAGCTTGCTGGGGGGGTTTTGTTCATTTGTGGTTTGTTTGGGTTTTTTTGGTTGGGTGGGTTTTTTTACACCTCATAATGATGTGTGACAGGAGCTTGACTGCCTTTGAGGAGATTACAGGTTCGTAAGCTTCAAATTCCTTCCGCCCAGGAAAATGTTCATGTGTGCAATGACAGAAATGTTTTGGTCATATTCTGCAACAGTTTTGGGTCAGCCATGTAGTTACAAGTTTAGTATGTTTAAAACCTCTAGTTCTTTGTCCTTGTCTAAAGTCATCTCCAAAATCAGGTATCTAGTAAACATACACCGACGTTTCATTCCACAGACATCACACGCTGTTGTTCTTTTCATCACAGAGGGAAAGCACAATCAGAAAATCCCCTTGCTCAGGTGCCCCAGTTCGACACAGTGATTAGCCATCTAGCCTGGAAGACCTCACTTTGTCTTATTGCTGGATGTTGGTCTCAGCAATTTCTTTAAGCCTGTCCCAGAAACACAAAAGGAACAAACCAGGCAACTAAATAGCTCAAAAACTGTGGCATCTCTAAAGCGTTTGTGGCCATATCTACAGGGATTTAATTGTCCCTTCCACGAAGTCTAAAAGAGGATTTAACCAATCCATTGACATCAGCTGGGTCTAGCAGCCTTAGCCCTTGCAGCATAACAAATGTATGGATCTACATCAAAGACACGACACTTTCCTTTGTTTCTGGTTTAGCTGTTTCCATTTGAAACAAATGTTCAGCACACAGCACATTGCTGATTGCTGAAACATGTTGATCTATAATGCAAGTTGTGGATTAATAACAGCAATAGGGAAGAGGAGTTTTTGTCTGAAGTTTTTCATTATGCAGGTGTGAACAACATGGACTCCAATTGCCTTTGAAACAATATTATTAGAAAAAAACCTATCTCAGCAAGAAACACATAATGGGATTTTGTTGTGGGTTTTGTTTCATCATTAAAAGAAATGCTCCTACCCCTTAGTTTCATAGGTATTCCACTGCTGGCCTTGATATTCACTGTATGAGCTGTGGCTCGGGTGGCAATGCATTTCCACAAGGAGACAAGGTGATAACTCTTCTGACTGGTTATCGTTTTTTCAAGAATAAATCTGGAGGGAGGGATGTGAAAAAATATCATTGGATCAATGACAATACAGGCCGAAATGGTAGCCACTGCAGACAAGGGTGTTTTTTCATTTTCCTTTATTTTGGCAAACGTGGTCTTTCATATTCGTTGTAGATTGTGCAGGGCACGTAAAGTGAAATGCAAAGGTGAAAGAAGAAAAAAAACCAACGCAGCAATCTAGGGAAGCTGAGTTTTGAATTATAGTGTCTCATAAAAGCTGCAGTAAAGACTGGGGCTGTGGTATAAAAACACAGGAAGGAACTGTCTCTTTCCTGAAGAGATTTTGAGGTTGGGTCCCAATCCCGCAAAGAATTACACCACTCCTAAACTTAATTCATAAGTTATTGAAGTCATCAGAACTCCAGGATTCTGAATTGCAATCTTTATTGCCAGAATACTACATCTGTGGAGATGAATGTCCTGTTGAAGTTAATGTGAGTTTATAGAGTGAAAGAGTTAATGTTAACAGATCTTGTGTGCACAATCAAGGCTACAAACATTGGTGTATGGACAAAGGGGCTAGAATCACATATGAGGCAGCAAAATAGCTGATATGAGCTCGAGTAAATTCCTTTTTGTCTGTCAGTAGTATCAATATTTGCCTTTTCAAGCTTTTCATGCTTGAATTACCCCATTTCATTGTTTTACTCTGGAACCTCATTTTCTTTACAGTTAGTCCTCTTAACTAGACAAAAACTCTGGGTTTTTGCAGGCTGCTCAGTTTTGGGGAAAAATTTTCAATGGAGTCAACTGTCTAGATTGCAGTGCTTTACTTACAAAGTACAAATGAAAGGCTGCTCCCCCAAGATTTCATCATGCAACACTTCACCGAATAGTCTGTCTTTTTTATTTGCTTGTTTTTCCATAGGAAAGCAGTTAAATGATTTATCCGTGATTTCTTCCTCTTCTCTTGCAATTTGTTTGATGTGGTTCTTGCATTTCTTTGTCTTCTGTTATATTTAAACAATAACCAGAAGATCTCTACCTTACTTTAACTCCTAACATTCCTTTTATTTCAAATGATAAGGTGGCCCTCTGTTTAGCTTGAGGCTCATATTTTTCATTAAATTTTACTTAAAAAAACCCTGTGTTCACTGGCATTGAGATCTGATCCAGCTTGTGTCTCCAGGCTGTACAGTTATGGTGTCTCTCTTTGCAAAGGTGAATTTGGTGTCTACAGGTATATTTCACATCATATGAAAATGTTAAATCTCTTAAATTTCTTCATTGACATGTCTTGCAAAGAAGGCTGCATGTTTCATGCCTGATTAGGAATCATTGCCTTCTGTACTTTGTTGTGGTGTCAGGGCCAGGATACAGTAAAGGAAACCGCAAGCAGCCACTGGCAGGATCCCTGAGACTGCGGTTGTTCAGGTAGGGAAAATGCTTGGCTTTGCTTGCTCTTTTATTTCAGTGTCATAGACCCTGTAGTGTCATCAAAGTGCATAGCATGCTTGCAAGCAGAATGCCAGCACATGAAGGCAAGACTGAAATAATTGAGTGAAGCTGAGAACAAGAAATATATTTGATCTAAAAGTCAGTTGTCTCAGATGTGTTGATATTAGAGTCTTTTAATACAGGTATCTGGGGAGATGGTGGAAGGAATGTTACAGGAGAGGGGAAAGTCATCAAGTGAAGCCTGTAGGAGTTGCACCTGCTCTTACCGTTAATCAGTCTTTGAAGACTGCGGGAGAGGAGCTCCAGCCTCATGGTGCTGGCTAGGAATTTGGCAATGTAAGCAGATGTTATCCTGTACCTAACAAAGAGAGGATTATGAATCTGACAAGGCTGGGCATATGGGATAAAGTAATCTTACGAAAGACTGTTATCTGTTTTCCTAACAGGGAAGCAATAGTTGCATTTTGTAAATCTTTTTCTGTTCTTTTTTTAATCATTTTAAGCAGCTGTTGAATTTTTGAAATGAGACTGGATGTACACTGCAGTCTCTTTAACAACTCTGAACAATGTAAAGTTAAAACTCAAGGTAAATTAATCATCTTCAAGCAACACTTGAACTGTGTGTTGCAGAACACAACTTCTCTTTTTGCCTGTGGATTTGCATTTTTTCCCCCTTTGCACAAACCTAGTTTTGATGCTAGGAGAGATAATGTAAAAATAACATGCAGAACAGTTCTCCATGTGCTCACAAGTTTTACAGGATTAACCAATCTGTAGGAGCATAACACTTAGAAAACAAGTCTGATACCTGGAGATCTGATACTTCCTGTGCAGAAAAGGATAGAATCTTATGAACACTAATAGAGAAGTTGTCCAGGAGCAGTCTGGTACTTCAGGGCAATGAAACTTTTGAGATTTTAAGCTGTTAACAGGAGTCTATTTTCTTATCTTGTGAGGAAAAGGGATAAACTTCAGATTATAAAATTCAATATAGGAACAACAAAGCATACTAAATTACTCGTCTTAGATTTAGTTGCTTTTAAAGTTTATCCATTTCTTCTTGGATCCTTTTGCATAAAACCTAGCTCTATTATTAGCCTAGTTGACTTATGTTAATATTACTTTCATGATAATTCTATTTCCTATGTAAAGGCCCTCAGAAACAGATTCCAGAGAATTGTTAGTAACCTCTTACATAGCCCATGAGGGAGGAATATGGTTGTTGCGTATCTGGCTTTTTTGCTTAAGATTAACAGATCTGTGCACTACACCCCATGTCTTTTAATTCTGTGTTTAATAGTACAATGGTTAATCTTGCAATAAACTCAAATTTGTTGAGATTCTACCAAAGAAGTTCTGGACTGAAATAGATTTATTCAATTTTAAAACATTTTGGCTGTGGTAAACCAGCGGGCCAAAATGCGCATAAAGCTTATTTTAGCAGTAGCTCCCATCCTAGTAGATGGCTCTGTCTCCTCAGACAGCCTGCCACGCGTGGGGTATCGTCTCCAGCCCCATTTCAGGAGGACAGGGGATTCTTTCCTGGGCCTTTCACTCAGCATGGGATTGCTGCAGGACTTTTCCTAGTCCCGCCAGCCTGTGCCTTCTCTGTGGGCAGGCCGATGATCTTTCCATATTGTCTGATTCCTTGTCTCAGACTCATGGTGTGGAAGCCAGCTGCTGGTCACTGGTGAGGCTATGCCCAGTTCCTGTAAAGAGACAGCTTGTGGGTTTCCACAGCTGTGAAGCGAGGTAGGCAGTGTCAGCACAGATTTTACACTTCTGTTACGACAGCTGCTTCTACTAAGAACATTTTTTGAGGTCAGCTTTGGTCTTATGCCAGTGCCATCCATTCATAGAAGAGACAAAACTTTTTGCTTAGGAAATTGAGTTTAGTTGTAGGTAGGTAAGTCCCTTAAATACTGTCTTGCTTTCTGACAGACCTGCTTATTCAGATATCAGTTTTACCCCTATATAACAAAAGGATTCCTTTTAAGTATGTTGTGACAAGTAGATTTATAAGTGTCCAACCCATGTAGGAATTCTATAGCTAAGTGCAGTCTGTGGTAATTTTGGTAGGGGACTAGCCCCTCTAACATGAATAGTTTCCATTTCTTTTATTACACTAATAAAAGATTCACACTGGTAGGGATGACTGTGATATTCTATAGCTTTCCATCCCTCGCTGTTTTTTGGGAGGGGAAAAAATACAGACGTAAGAACAGAACAGGAAAAATAGAAGAGGAAAGGGAAAAGATAAAGAAAGAGAAAGTGTGTTCTAATACAAGTTGTAAAGTTGGAAGGTTTGGCATTGCTGTACATAGTTCAGGAATTAAATTCTTATTTGCATTGGACAAAGAGAGGAGAAAGCTATCACTCCTTTTCTGCCATCCAAACAAGAGTTTACGCCACCTCATGCTCTGGCTTGTGCCTTAGGGCATGCTGTGCCATAAACAATATACATAATTAACAAAGAGGAGAATGAATAGTCAAAATCTGAAGAAACTACACTGAATCCGTGGAGTGTCTGAAAAAATGCCAAGGTCCATACTGCTACTCAGGTATTTTTATAGTGATTCTTCTTTGGTAGACAATGAGCTTAAAGACACACCTAACGGGCAGCTGCTGTTTATCCTTTCTATCAAGAACACAGAGTTTGTTGAGAGGTCTGAACACAGCAAACACTGCAAGTGTAAGAATGGTTCCTGCTTTTGCTGATACAATTTTTGACTCCCTGATTTGTACACATTGTGTGGGAGTATGTGTTTGTGCTTGTAGAAATGATGGATAGTCCCCTGACTCAGCAAAGGAAACTTTAATCTTGGTGTTGTAAGGTTATCACAAACATGGTCTTCTGCCACCCTCTGGACTTAGAATATTTGCTACATCCCCTGTATATGACTTCTAGTTCCTCAGTGGGTCAGCAGTGCTTAAAAACCCCTGATATTGACACAGTTAAACTAGCTAAACTTCCTACTAAGATAACTGGTTTTTAGGTGGGAGATAAATTTATTTATTATAGCAGTACAGATCTGCAGACATCAGTAGTATAGCTAAATTCGCCAAAGTAGTATAACCAGTTTACTGCTGTGATAATTGGGTATCAAAGTACTATTACAGTGATGTTATGGTTGATGTTGTAGATAGCTCAGCAGTTGAATCCCAGACAGCATATTCCAGACCACTGAAATTATTAGTCCTCTAGATAAAACAAGTAGCAATGGTGTAATGTGTGTAATGAGGTCTGCAAAAGTTTTTGAACTGATGCACCAGAAGGAAGGGCTGAGTAATATGATCTGTCTCTTGTTGAGTCGGGAGTGGACGCATGTTCCAAAGATTAAAGCAGTGATTGGGAAAATTTATCTCTTTTATCCTAGACTTTGGATACCACATCTGCTTAGTATGACCCTGAGAAGCTGATTTTTCTGTTGCATGTCTGATTGATGTTCCTTCAGCTTGGATTATTCCAAAGAGGGACTATCCTGCCTGTGTGTAAAGTGTCAGAGAAATTAATTAAAATTTTAAGCTATAGATTTTTTGCATAATTTTCCTTTTGAAGGGAGAACTCAAAACCTTACACTTGAAACACACTATTGGTTTTTGATTCTTCCACTTCCCCCAAATAACTGGGTTTTGTTATTGTTATTAAAATTATTGGAAAGAATCATCGTAAGAACACACACATTTTCATAACATAGGCAAAATATTCAACTGGAAAATGTCTCCCAGCTCAGCCTCTTAGGAATAATACTAGCAATGAATAGCACTGTCTGGTCCAGTTCTGCTAGCTAATGTGAAAGGAGAAGTTTCATGGAGAGCTTCATTTCCTTTTATGCACACTTGGCTCTCTTCTAGTTGTTGGATAATCCTGGCAGGTTCAATAATTGAGACTAAGCTGCTTGTACTTGAAATGGTTATAGGTCCTATTTGCTGAAAGAGGAGTGGTCAGATTCATTATGCTTTGTGGCACACTGAGGCAGGATTTTTTATATATTTTTAATATATTTATATATATATATGTATATTTATATATTTAAGATAGCTTAAGGTCATTGCACTCCTATTTATTGATCTGAAAATTCTATAAGATGCTAAGAAAAATGTAAATTTTCATAAGGTATAATGCCTGACTAAACATCAAGGTCTTGAACCCCCCAAATCTTTGTTTTATGTTAGATAAGCTTCTTGTGGGTACCAAGTAGGGCTTGGCACTAGATTTAAAGGGAGACATCAATCCCTATTTTTATCCAAAAGGAGTACAGTGACATAAAGACTCATTTAATGTCCTTCCTTTCCTTTTGAAAGCTCAGGCGATGCTTTTGTCTGTTCTTCTAGTAGATGTTTATCAAGTCTAATATGAGGATATAGTTAAATGTAATTCTTAATATGCTAATAAGGGCAAAACACTCTCTTCTCATTAAATAATGTGATGACCTTGAATCAGTGTTGTTATTTATGCTTAGATACATTTGCCAGTTTTATCCACAACTGCCTCTCCCCGACCTCCCCTTAAGTGTCCAGCACTTGGCACCTCAGCTGCAAAGACCAGTGCACCTGTTCTAGCCAAGCGTCACAGTCATGAAGGAAACACAAATCAAATGTTATTTGATACCAACTGTTTCCAGATGTCCTTATTAGTCCAATATTATTTGATTTAGCAAACGTAGCCCTGCTACTTTATTTAATACCACTGAATCTGGTTTTTCAATCCCAGAGGGTGCCACAAATACCCTGTTGTTATTCCCTCTGCACATTTTCCAATCATACCTAAAATTGCTTTTGCACATAGAATTGACAAGATTAGGTTACAATTAGCTGTCTTGCTGGATTTTGATTGCATCTGTGTGAGACTAAAAAAATCTTTCTGCTTATGAAGGAATTGGCTGGTTGTGCTCCTGTGCTTGGCATGCAACAGTTTTTTGTGGCTCAGAGTATGATGTTAATGATTCAACCAACTTTGAGATGTTTAGGCTTAATGTAGCAATGCAGTGCACACAGAAATATTGGCACTAAAGAAATTTCTGTAATCTTTTCCACCTTACTCTCAGTACAATAAAGAAATTGTCAGTAGATTTCACGGACCAGGTAGAGAGGAAAAATATTTTCCCTTCCACTTCAACCCCACCAGACAATCTCATTAAATGATTTTTAGTCATAGTATTTTCATTTGGTAAATGATTTTGATTTATTTTTAACCTGTGAGCTTCTTGAAAAGTTTGGGGAATTTTCTCCAGTTCTACTGAGAATTTAAAGAGATCCACTTTGAGGGAGGATTATCTGCTATCTGCCTAATACAGATTTTGCTGCTTCTCCTAAAGTATTTAGTGCTGAGGGCTGTAAGAGCCATCTTACTGAAACAGACGGCCTCAAGTCCAGTCCAAAAGAAGTGTTGATATTCTTATTTGTTGCTGTCTGTTAGACAGTGTTTTCTTCTTGATTTTTCTAAAGGAACAGATACAGGAATAGATCTGGTGTATGTCACTGCAGCTTGATCCAGTTGTGGAATTAAGCTGAAATCTGCCTAGTACTCTGTTGTACAAAATAAATCGTAGAAGGGTTCCCAAGTGAATTGGAGACTACATGCAAAGAAGACATATTCTAAACTTTTGTATGATTAGGATAAGCTTTTTGTGTGAAGGCTGGATGGGGGCAGAAACATCCAAGGGCCAAGCAGTTGCTCTTAGCTTGAATGAACGTTCCTCAGCTCTGAGCCTTAAATGTTGTGTTCAGCCCTCTGCATGCCCTGGCCCTCTGGCTGCACAAGAGAAGTGCAGTGTTAAGGAGAGTGCTATGGGTATTTTTCTCTGTGCTTGAACAAACTCAAAGCAATGTTTGTTTCTGAAAGAGAAACTACCAGTATTTTACATACTGTGTGTACCTGACACTTTGGTGGGCTGTTGTCTTATGTTAAAAGCAATCTTTATATCATCCTTGTTCCCAAAATACAGGGCTGCGATTCACTGTCAGTGTGTCAGTTATTAATATTCTCTATGCTGTAAGAAGGCTGTCTAGTAACCTTTAGATTTTGCTAAAGGATTGTCTCTTTCCTTTCTCCCTTCCTAAAAGAAACTCTCTTCAGAGATACCATGAATGGGAAGGGATGGTTGAAATTGGGCTAATAATGGAAATCTGTGGTTTATGTAAGATCCTGTCTTTACCTGTTTATTGTGCTTTGTGTTTCTGGGGTTCCCAGCTTTTTCTCTGGATTCCAAGATGTATTTCTATTTGTATCTTAAAATTACTGGTCTTGAAAACTCAATAACTGCTTCTGTGAACAGTAAAACCTTCCTCTTCTTCTATCAAATCCTAAATCCTCTGAATGCCTGAATCTGTCTTTAATGACTCTTAACAATAACCTTATATACAGCTATATTTAATTTAAGGTAAATATTTCAAAAGGTATCAATAATCGTTAAACTAGAAGTTAATAGAAGTTTTATCTTTGCTATCAGTACTTTAAGAGTTAGACTACTGTTGAGACCTTTACGGGGAAGAAAATCACCATAGAATGTCACGGCTTATGTTATTTTGGGTATTCTTTTGAGCTACTGCTTCCTCTAGCTGAAAAACTGTGATTTCCTTATTACTGTGTTATTTTGCTGAACGGAGGGAGGTTTGATCATTCCTGGCATACAAGGATACAGTCTTTTCTGAGGGGATATTCATATCAGAATGCAATGCTGCAACTCAGTTTAAGGGGAAAAAGGTAGCTGCTGCTGATCAGATGGTATGTGACCACAGAAATACACCCCTCTTTGTCGCTATGTAAATGCTGCTACATTTAATCTTCAGCTGGTACAATTATGACTCCTAAAGAAGAGCTGCTTCTATGTTTGTGTTTCAGCGAGGGCCAATGTCTGTCAGGAGATGAGAGATTTGGCATTGCTAAAATGTGTTTGGTGTCCATAATTAGTATTTTTATTCTGTGTCACAAATGGAAGGGGGTAGATGAATTTTGAACCTAGAAGGAAATGATCTCTGGTAGTATAACTCTTCATCGCATCAAGGTTCTGTGATTCTATTACTTACCTTTTCTGTTACTTATTCTTACCACCTGTTTCCTTTTTCCTTTTTTTTTTTTCTTTTTTTCTTTTTTCCTCTCTAGGGGTGGATTAGGACAGTTTGGGCTGAGTAGAGAAGGTGTGAAGAAGAGAAAACAGAACAATGGCAGCTATTTCTTTGTAAAAAACAGCCCCGCAGTTGATAAAACTATGGGAATGCAGTTGCTTTCGCTTCTCTAATCTTTCTGACATCTGGCATTGCTGAATCCAAGAAAGATATACCAATGCTTCAACAGATCTGTTCAAGAGAGTGTGTAAATAGATCAGATTTAATTCAACTAATGGAGTAAAAAAAAATTAAAAAATTGAGGACAGTACTCTTAGTAGACATTGCCAGCACTGCTTGCTTTTTTTTTTGCTTTTTTTTCCCCCCCTCTCCTTCCTAGCAAATGCTATTACTGTAAGAGGCAGAGCTGATAGATTTACTTTCTTTGCTGTTCCAGTTTAGGAAAGTTCAAGAAGTCAGCTGTCAGATTCTGGGGCCCTTGCAGGCTAAGGAATTTCAATTTCAAAGCACAAGAGATTGAAGTCTTGAAACAAAAGATCATCAAACACTAATAATTCCTGACTGTTGCTGAAGCTGTGAAGTGGGTAGGAAACAGAGCCTCTTCTTAAGGGGCAGTGAGTATGACAGTGAATCTTGCACTCAATTAATTCTGTGGGGCCATATAAGGATGATATGAGGGAACTCAGATGTGAACGAGCAGATAATTTAAGGCCACTGAAAAAAACCACCATGTGAATGCCCACAAAATTGCTTTCAAAGTAGCAGAAGTTCTATAAGAACTGCTGTATCTCATTTCCAAAGCACCTCAGAAAGCCAGCTGTCTTAGTAAGTCTTGTTATGGAAGAAAGCGTGGTGTACTTCAGACCTCAGCTGCAGGCATGTGAAATGTTGGCTAACTCTAAAGTATATTCAGTTTAGCACACAGATATTGTTAAAAGTATGCATATCACCATATACATGACATGCATGCGTTTTATGATTAAACTATGGAAAAGTGATACTAGGCAGACTGAAAATCTGAATCTTCACCTTTTGAATGATAAGGCCCACCTGAATTACTTAACAAATTTTGCCCTCCCTAAACTACACATTGTTAAGTGTATTTACAGCAAAGAAACCATTTGTCACAAAAATTGCAAAACTTTCTATATGGTGACCTTTAAATCTTCTTGTGTTGCTGCTTTCCAAGACAAGCTTTTTCAGCTTGTAGATTTACTTTGCAGATTTGTTTGTAGATTTACTCTGTTCCCAGATGTATTACGTTGTATTTGGCTGCATTAAAATACTTTTTTTTTTAGATTGCAAGTGATTCAGATCTCTCTGTAATAGTAACCTGCCTTTGCTATTTACTGCTCCACAAAGATTTGTAGCAACAAGAAATTGTACCAGCAAAAAATTCATATCTTACTGTTGACAGAAATCTGCAGCAATGTGGGGCCAAGCTCTTCCTTTGACCGAAGGCTGGAAAGGGACCAGCTCTCTGGTTTCTTCTTATTAACACCTACATCTTGAAGTCAGTCAGTCAACCATTTTGTTGGTATGTCTTGTTTACATCGTACAGTGCAAGTTCTTAATCAAAAGTTAAAGGACAAGGTATATGGCATCTGCATAGCTGCCTTTATAACTGACCCAAAGTTGCTTAAATAAGTGCACTACTAAAGTAATAGATTTGCAACAGCACCTACATCTTATGCATCCCATAAAAGCAATGCTGAGTGACTTCATTGCCGGTAGTGTCCCAGATGTAACATTTGAATACTTTTTCTACTCCTAACCAGAGAGAGAAATGATGTATAGTTCTCCAGGCAATATTTAATAATAATACTAATAAAACTGGAAATTCCTTGACAATCCTTGAATCTTTTAGAATTTCCTCAGTCTGTTGACATTTTAGAAAAAAAAAAAAAAAAAAAAAAAGCACCAAAGAAGCCAAAAAATGAGCATTACTACTTCAGAAACCTATGTAACTATTCCTTTAAGTAATTGGTGTATATTCTGTAGGATTGTTGATACAGGAAAAAATTTGGGTTTAGGAAGCGGTCCCCACTAATTTTCTTCTGACAGAAGGTAAGCTGTATGTTCTAATATAGCCATAAAAGACTCCTGCTTTTTATTGCAACTTGATAGCTGTGCCAAAAAAACCCACAAAACTGGCACACTTCTTTCATGGGAACTTGAGCTTGTTGAGAGTTAATTATTTTCTGAGATGCTGGCCTTGAGCTAGTTGCTGTTAGCAGGTGTGGAAGGAGGTGGAAATGGTGTTTCCCCAAAGCGGTGGGGTGCGTTTAGTTGGCAGCAGGGCGGATTTCTACAGGGGAAAGGTGGGCAGAGATGGGGAGACAGAGCTAGCAAAGCTCCTGCATCAGGCAGGGTGACTTTTGAACAGAGCAAAAGATAAACCTGTACTTTGCACTTGAAGGTGGAAACAAGAAGGAGGTCTGCCTGGTCCTGGGAAAGGACCTTGCAGCATTTCTTTTAACTTGAGAGGCTGCTGGAAGTCACCACACTGAAAGCGAGATTTAAGAAAAGGACTGGCTCTACAGGGATATTGTGGGCACTTGGTGGCTTTGTTTGCAATTTCTTTTAATCTATTTCCTGTAGCAAATCTGAAGAACTCTCTCTATTTTCAGTTGTTAATGACTTTGAGTTAGTCGGTTGTTTGTGGTCTTGCAAAACCTGCCCCGAGATGCTATAAGCCAGTGGTGTTTCTTGATGTGCTTGCTTTAGCGGGGGGAAATGGCAGCTTGATCTCCAGACTCAAAGTGATTTAGGATCCTGTTGCATTGCAAGTCGTGTTTATATGGTCATATGTGAGCACCTATGTCTGCAAGATACAGTTAGAGTTAATGATGCCTTGCACTGAATGATGACTTGGAAGAATTTATTGTGTTTTCTCCTATGGGTTGAGTGTTTTGGAATGGCCAGATGAACTAATCAATAGCAGTTGCTTTTATCTTGTGGGAGGCGAGGCAGATCCAAGATTCTCAGGACAGCAATTACAAGAGCAGTTACTTAAGACATACGGCTTTAGCAAAGGCCAATGGATGGGTATTGGTGGGAATGCTTTTTCAGCTTGGATTGTCTGTGGTTCATGGGATATGCATACGTAATTATGCAGACACGCAGAACATTAGCTGCTGTGTTATACACTGACACACACAGGGTGTGTTTTGCTTCTCACTCAGAGTTTGAAGCTGAAGTGCCAGTTACTCCGCCTCACTGAGGAAACCGTGCCAGAACACCAGTGAAACTTCACTCCAGCACACTTAGTAGCAGGCTGCTGTGAAGCAAGCAGAAATAGGCTGGGCATAGCACTGTGCTAATCTGGCTGTATTGCTCCCTAAATGAACTTTGCTTGAGTACAGCCAGCAAGGCTACAGGGAGCTTGGATATATTTCCACTGTATTGCAAATACAGAAATAGATGGCACCCAAAAGAAAAGAGAGTTTATATCCTATATATCAGTAGATTTCCCCAAAACATCACAAAGGGCAAATTACTCAAGAACTTTAATCAAGTGGCTGAGTTTGTTTGGATTAAAAACCTTTCAGCTCTATTTTCACTCAGCTCCCATGTTTGTGTGATTGCTTCAATTTGCATTTATGGGCCTAACATATTGAAGCATCAGCACTCACATCTAAAATCAGCAGTGTTAAGACTATGCACGAGGAATTTTTATTTAATCAAAATACTAATTTTAAAAAAAAATTTAGACAGTGGAATAATGAGAGAATACCAAGGAGCAAACAGGCCACTTCATTTTTAAATCTTCCCCTGTCACTGACATCTATGGGAGACATTACATTCATTTATTTTCTTTATCAGTTTTTTGCTTTTGTCTTTAGTCTGGAGGGAGAAATAAACCCCTGACCTTGCATGGCTGTACTGAGGACTGCAGCATTCATTGCTACAATGGCTTTTGGAGTGTTTTGTAAATTTGTTTAAATCTGTACGTTTGTTTTACTGCAGTGATAACTGCTTATGCAAGATCCATGTAGTAGTAATACAGCTGGTATATGAAATGATAGAAGAGGAGTTCCTGCTTTTATTTTAGCCAAGCATCAGAAAATGGGGCAAACAGTTGCGTGGGGCAATTCTAGATGTCAAAATAGAGGCCACCACAACATGGAGGAGCATCTGATACAGAAGCCTTTGCAGCTGAGTCGCAGAGATACAAGGGCAGACTGCAGAGAGAAGCCTGCCAGCACTGTTCCCCACACTTAGAAATGGTGAATCATCGTGAACAAAAGGTATTATCAGTAGCAATGGGTGCCAAGATTTATGAAGAGCTCTTTGGTCTGATTAACAGTGCCAAGAACAAAGTCTTGCTTTTCCTGGTTCTCCCAGGGTCTTTCCAATAGCTTTTGAGCTGATTGAGTTTATTGAGTTATACTACCAGACATCATTTCCTTCTAGGTTCAAAATTCATCTACCCCTTACCGTTGGTGACACAGAATAAAAACATTAATTATGGACACCAAACTTGAGTTACTCCATCTTCCCCCTATTATTTTTATTTTACTTAACTTACTAGGGATAATAGTAGCCATCTCCTTGTCTACTGAGAAGGCTTGTATTTGAGGGATTGCTGCTGGTCCCTGAAGTGAGGCTCCACTGGTGTCAGTAATGCATTTTTAAGACTGGACAGACTAAACTTGGGATATATGAGAGTTTCCTTCATCTGAAATGTGAATGGGCATTGACTGAATAGAATATTTATTTGTATTTGATCTCTATGTTTAACATGATTTGCATTGAATTTGTATGCAATGGTTATGTTTTAGTACAAAAGTACTTAAATGATAAACTTTTCAAAAGTTGTGGTTCATTCCTTTGTGCATCAGCCGTAATGCTATCCATTGCACAGGCGAGCTCTCTTTAATATGAACAATTTGTAGCAAAGAGGTTTCCTAGCCCTTGAAGTGCATTAAGTGCTTTCTAGCACTTAAAGCACTGTATGTGAACATATTACAAAAGAAACACAGAGTATGGTGTTTCTGAACAGTTCTACTCCATCAAACCAAAAAAACCGATCTTTGAGTCTTTTATGAAAAAAAACAACCAACACCAAAATCCAGTGCATTTCAAATGGATTGTATGAGCGTCCAGAATCTGGTCTTTATCCCAGCAAAAGGCCTATTTATTATTCCTTTCTTCATGCATATTGTAATCAGCACAGCTAAACTGAAGCAGGTATGGGATTAAGAATTGCCCTTTTACCACAAAATCTCCCACAAAATGCAAGTTTTGGAGGAAGATCCAGCAGGACTTTATTGCTGACTCAGCTTTGTTCCTCTTTTTGTATTAGAACCTGACAAAAACTGATTCCCTTGTCTCAGAAAGTTGAAAGGCTTTGTGCTGTAGGTACCTACCCTCAGATATGCTGTGAAAGAAGAGGAATTGTGAGATAACCTGTGAAATGGGTGGTGCCAGAACTTTGGAGTGTATTGAAATAGTATGTCAGTTGGCACTGTCAAGTACTGCTGCTTATTACTTTACCATTGTTTCAGGAGCTGTGAAAAATCCTGGGAAAATCTCATTTGCCTCTTCAGTGCTGTGCCAGATCCTACAGCCTTCAGTGAATCTGTCACCTGCAGCCTGAATGCTTCTGTTTTCAGCTGTGGTGAGCATAAAAGAGTATATACAGACCAATAAGAAGGAAAAAATTGAGGGTGGGTGCAAGGAATTCTTACGCTGAAGACAAAATCTGCCATCTATCTCCAGGAAATAGAGATTTCCCCACAAAGTTAAAATAACAGAAAAGGTTATTCATTCTAGATTTATTGAGTTGAAATAGTTACCATATGACTAAGACTTGATAATGAAAGTACATGTATAAGGTAGTTGATAATGGTGGTAATGTGTAGTAATATTTGCAATAAGCATCAGGGGATTTCGATATTTAGTCACTTCTGCCACTGATTTACTATGTCCAACTTTGTCAGCACTGTGCCTTCATTTCTATTATGATAAAAGATGGGTGATAAATTTGCTCCTGAAGAACTAGCAGATTTTTTTAAGATTTTGAGACTGCAAAATATGCAGATGATCACAGGGTTATGATTGTTTGTAGTATTGCTTTAAAGTAAAAATAGTTTGAATTCCATGGGGTTTTTTCTTCATGAGGAATTTTACTTTTTTATTGAGAAGTAAATTTTCATTAGGACTAAATGTTTCATGATGCTCCCATAGGAAATACTAATTTACTTCTCAAGGTTTCATTAAACCCCACACTCTCATGTCTTCTGCAGTGATAAGGCAGCTTGTCTCATTCATGGTCAGCCGCTAAATCATTTGTGTCATCCCTTATGTTGATGTAACACCACTGCACGCAGAGCTAAAGTTGAAGTCTTAAAGCAGTTCGACTGTAATTTTTTTATTGATTGCTTTGGGGATTTTTTCACTGGTCTATCTCTACTGGCATAAATTACTGTCATAGGATTAACAAAAGTAACAGCAGAGAGCGGGGACTCAACCCTGCGTTCTCCAAACAGTTGTTCCACAGATTGCAGTCAGCAGCCAGGGGAAACCCAGTGCAACCAGTACTTGCCATGCTGCTATCAGCCTGCTCGTGGAATGGAAATCAGTGAGTATCAAAGGGTGTGGGAGCCGGTCTCCTTGCCCATTGCCCTGAAAAGGTTTCAAACAGTTGATTTAAAAATCCTCACAATACAAAGGAGAAACTAGAAACTGTCTGAAGGATGTGGGGAGGAGGAGGAGGAAAAATAAAGATCCTACACATGGGCTGAGGCAGCCTGGATTTGCAGGCAAGAGTCAAAAGGATGAGGGAGGCTTGATCTATGGGTAAAGTGTTAAACTGGGATTGAGACACACAGGTTCATCTTTTGGCAAAGGCTTCAGGAGTGCAGTCAGCTCACACACTCTGTGCTCGGGGTCCTTCTGCAAATCCGAGATAATAAAGTTCCTCTTGGCTCACCCTTGGCTGGTATTGTCTGTGAGCAGACTAAGCCTTTTCAGAGAGAAGCTGTTTTTCTCTGCACATTGTACAATGCCACGCACAGTGTTATCCAGATTGCAGAATGGTGACAGTGGTGCTACCACCCCACATGCTTGATACTGGGCACAGTTTGTATCAGTAGGAATTCATCGTAATTTCATGGGATGGAGGGGAGTATCACCGTATTTCTTTCTTCTTGAGGATAGAGTTTTTGATTAATTTTTCCCCTTCTCTTCAGGGTTAGCACTTCGCATTATATATATATTTCAAGCTACGGAAATTGCTCACTTGACAGCTGTGGATAAAACATGGAATTTTAGATAATGTTTTAAATTCACCAGGGACAAACCTGCTTCAAGGTAATTTATAAATGAAACTAAATTCAAATATTGTCTCCTGGCATGTATCTGTAATTAGAAAACTCTCTTGAAGAGGAAAGAGATGGCTGGTATACAAATTCTTTTGCAGCTAAAAATAGGAATGTCTGGAGATTGGGTGATATCAGGCGAGTTGTGTGTTCAACAAGATTTCTTCATTTTGCATTTAAAAGTTTTTCCCAGCTCACCAGCTTGACTAGCATGTGAGGTGTTGAATTATTTGTGACCGCGCAGTTTCTTTGGTGTGAATTTGATTTCAAAATTCCCTCTTTTCCCACCCCCCTTTTTTTATCTGTTATCTGTCTTTCTGATGCCTGAAGGGAGTGGGGGGGAAAGTACTCCTTAGAGAAAAGCTTTTTTTGGGAAATGTTATTTCAGAACTGCTTTATGTTTCTTTTTTTGGATTCGGTCCTTATGGTATCATCAGCACACTTAACGCTTGTACGCAAGAGCACATGAATGCGATGTGAGGCCACGCAGTAGCTTTAGGCAGCACCAAAGGCTGAGAGTTTCTGAACTACGCTGCACTGCTGAGCATCTGGATGTTGCCCTGCTTTGCTCTCCCTTCTCCTCTGTTCTTTCCCTTCCCATTTATTTAATTCAGTGTACAGCAATCCTATCTGCACTCTTGCCTTTCACCTGCTCTGCTAGTTGCTTTCATTTGAGCAGTTAGCTGTCACTGGCTGCAGTGGCAACGTTTTTAGGCATGGAGAGGGAGAAGAGGTCGCTGGGAGACATTTGTGTATTTTTTGTCACAAGCCTTGTAGTTGCCAAGTAAATGCTACTGGCTTTCCCAGTTTTAGAGTTCTGATAAAAATTCTCTGCAGTGAGAGATCATTCATTTAAGCACATGAATCAAAAAAGAAACAAAAATATCCTTTGCAAGTAGCAGTGTGTGGTAACATACCTCTAGCAGATTACACTTTACTCAATCTCTTTGTAAGGGGCCATGTGTCAAAAGGCTTTTTACCTAGATCTGCTAAAATGGTATATGGAAGAACAACAGATTTTCTTCACCTTTTACCTTGGAGCAGTAAACTTTGTTGCTCGGAGGTGACATCAGTGAAAAACTGTGCCAAATCCAGGTACAGCAGGCTCCAGGGCAACCTGTATTCAGTGGGTTTCTAATTCTGACCTGTAATTGTAGTCATTTTCAGAAGCTTAATGCTTTCCAACTGAGTTTTCTTTATTGCGCTGTAATGTAGAAGCAGAGCTGCAGCTGTGTTGCAACTAAAGGACATGAGAAAAACTTGTAGGAAAATACCCATCTTATGTAAGTAAGGATTTGTAAAATTTGGATAGTTTTCAAAATGGGAAAGGCCGTATTCCTCGGCATTTTAGAAGACACCCGCTATTTGGCCATTGGAAGGACATGCTCCAGTTCACACGCCCTCTGCTTGTTAAGGGCCTCAGAGCACGCAAATCTGTATGAAGCAAAAATCCAGTAGCAACTGCAGTTATAACTGGGCAGAAAATAACAACGCTAACTAACTTGTGAAACTCAAAATACAGTCATCTTCTCACTAAAACTATTTTGCAGGATTGCGGTAGTTTTGCAGGAGGAGTGGAATGCTGTGGAAAGCAAGTATTAGTGTTTTCCATTTTGAAAGGAAATACTGCATTTGTTTCAAAAGTAAAAACTAGACAAAAAGGGACATTAAAATAGGCAAAAAAAATGTGAAGGCAAAGCCACTGTTCTTACTTGGATAGAAAGATATATATTCTCCCTAAACTAAAATTTTTCAAGACTTTTAATTCAGAAAGTTAATTTGAAAATCAGTTTTTGACATCACAATAATAATAGAGGCACAAACATTTTGTTTTAGGGGAGATCAAAGGGAGTGGACTGCAACTGTGGCATGGTGGAGAGAAAGACAATATAAGCATTGTGGCACATGTAATTAGAAACAGAAAAAAATGCTGAAAAAAAAAAGATAGCAAGTAATTTCTGTTCACTGTAAGGGTTCAAATGAAAAGAACATATACTTAAAATACAATTTATGATTAGACCTTTAAGTAGCCTTATGTATGTATTATATGTAGTGTGTAGTGTAAGGTTTTGCTCAAAACTGAGCACTTCAGACATCGCACTGTCAAATGCTTCACCATCACTTTAATCAGTTCCCAGTCACCAAGCATTGCTGCTGATGTTGCACTGTGGAACATTCCTTATAGATTATTTTAATTTCTCTTTATTAAGCTTTTTTACTATCCTTGCCAATATGCAGGAGCTACCTTGAACAGGTCTTTTTTGTTGCTTGTGTTTCAATGCATTTGCAAGGTAATTTCTTTTCTCTGAATGCTGTTAAATGGATTTTTTTATGTTACATGGTGATGGATAAGCTTTTTAATATTTTAGCAGAAATTACTCCAATAAACTAATTACTTTCATGTATGGCATCTGAATGGAGATCATAGGCAAAAGAGCTATCTGATGAAAACAGCTGGATTTGAATTTTTTTTATTATTTTTGCAAAACAGCCCTCAGCTGTCAGTGTGTTTTCTGTATCTTGCCTTAAGAAAAAGTCTTTATTTCATCTTCTGAACTGTTTTGTCCTTAGAAAACAGAGTTTTGCCTTTTGCCTGCTGTGTTGAAGGGAAAACCCGGAGGACAAATGATCCTGCTTGATGTAATATACAGCAATCAATAACTCCATGAGTTACTGGCAGACTTGCCTCATACATGGAAAACCTTAGGAAGGTGAATGGGAAAACAAATGTCAACATGTGATTAAGTCTTCATTATTCTTGCATAATGTAGTAAGAGAGTATTAATGAAGATAAGTTATTGTATCCTTTGTATTTTGGAATTAAGTGTGGAGGGTTGCAATCTGAACCATACAGCTTTTTTCCAGACTTCAGCTGGGGAAGTAATTTCCAGGGTCATAATCCTCAGGTGGGAATCTACGAACACTGGGGACTTCTAAGCTGAATCTGGGACATGAAAGGGTCCAGTCGGAGGCCTAACCTCGGGGTGCTGATGACACCCAAGTGGGTGCAGCTGTGGAGCATAGTTCTGCTGAGGCAGAGAATGGGGGTCACTCCAGGGCAGTGCTGCGGTTTGGTTTCCAGCCTCAGGTAGGAATGCTTGCATTTGGCTTTGTAGCAGTGCAGACAGATCTAGAATAAGGCTATAAAATGCTGTTCTTTATGTTCCTTGGTTCCTTATTTTCTCTGGTGTGAAGGTTTGGGGCTTAAATGGAGGAAAAGAGATCACAAACATCAAAGTGAGCTCTAGTGAGTGAGGAGGTGATAACACGCAATACCCTGCTGTATTGCTTTGTGTGATGCAGCTGTTTTTTCAGGGTTTTTATCTCTTCTTTGGATTAAGAGGCTCTGAGGCACAAGAAGACTTGATGTATTTGCTGCTGTATAAAAGCAGTGATGTGTCTATGCTGGGTTGGGTAAAGGAGCAATTGAAGAGTGAATAGGCATACTTGAGCTTGCCCTCCTTTAGCTGGTACAGGTTAAAAAGCAGGGAAAACCCAAGGGCAGGCTCATCAGCTGCCTAAATACCTACGGTTTGCAATCAGCCTGGGGAATCTGTTATAGCCCTTGTTGTACAAGTTAAAGCTTGCTCAGATGTATCTCATGAGTTTGCCATCACACTCCTGAAAATGCTGTCCAGACTCATCAATAGGCAATAGACAACATGCACATCTTCTGAGTGCAGAGTCAGGGAGCGATCATGACCTCTTAGACTGGATCCTGTAAGTATACAGGTATCACCCCCTTGGAAACATACCTTGGAAGTTCTTCTTTTGAAGTCAAAACAGGAAAACAGAGGTGTATTTGGAAGGAAGGTTCTGTCCAAGGTTCATCTAGATTAGTGGCTTTGACTGCTGCCCTCAGGTCACAGCATTTTAAAAAATATATTAAGAATTATGGACATGTTTGCAACTGATGCGATGAGTGCTGTTGCATAACAAGTTCTCTTATCTACATAACTTTCTTCTGCACAAAGCCACACTTCAAAGTGTAGGAGGGCAGAGGTCCAGCTCTGTCTCAAATTAGTGTGCTGTTTCTCTTGGGCTGAATGTACTTGCTTCTGTCCTGTACTGAAGTTTTTAGAAGTTGCCATGTTTTGGGGCCCTACAGAAACTTCTAGGGTACAGTCCTATTGGTGAATTTAGTAAACACTGTATTTTAGTAGTTTACTGCTGAAAGTAAACATAAAATGGTGATGGGCCAAAAATAGGAACATCCAGCTGCAGGTAACTTATATTTTAGGCAAGTTTCTAAAGGCATCATCAGAGGCTGCTCCCTTTAAGCATGCTCAGCATGACTCCAGTACAGCCAGAGCTTTTCTTTTTATTGCAAGGGAAGGTTTAAGACACTTGATTGTCTCCCTCATCTGTGCTAGAGATAGCTGGACTGCCTGCCCACACCACAAACAAGAAAAGAGGACATATTTACTCACAGACCGTATTTGTCTGAATGTTGAGTAGCCTTGATGGTTTCTCATGCCTTTCAGTCATTTTTAATCTATATAGGAACAAATTTCTTATATCTTCAAAGATACTGCATTTTTTGAATTGTACAGGAAATTACTGCAAGCTGGTTTTTTCAGTTTGCTTTCTAATACCTACACAAAACTCAATTAAAACTAATACCAATTAGCGGTGAAAGACTTTTCAGAACCCTATTAAACGAAAAATATGAGCAGATGACAACTATTTAAAATACGGGACTATGTCAGTTTTAATATCTGTTATGTGGCTGTATTTCCAAGCCATAAAAGTGACAAGAATGGCATGCACTGTGTAAAAGAAATTTGTTATGGTCACTTAAAAAATTGTTTTTCATTATTATTAACTACTGGAAAGTCAGATATGGATAGTAAATATTCTTTGATATATAGTATGGATTTTCATGAACTGACACTTCATACTGCACAACTTAAAATATTTGTTCCTGTTAATAAGTGTTTTACTGCTGCTTATGAAGTGCTGGAAGTACTTTCAATTGCTGTATAGGTTTGTGAGATGTATGTAACTATAGCTACCTTATGCTTACTCTGTGAAAAGGTACAGATAATACAAATAGTTCTCAGTGTTGTGTTCAGAACATCTACTAAGTGAATCAAGGGGATAGGGCGTTGCCTGAGTGACAATATTAAGCCATACCAAAGGTTCAGGTAACCAGCACTGGTCAATAAAAGGTATCCAAGGCAGAGAACAAGAAAAAGACAAGCATAAAAAAAAGGCTTTTAGGATACTTCCCCAAACATCTGTGATTTACAAATTTTTGGATACTTGTAGTTGTTAACCCTACACGAGATTATTTTTTTTTTTCCTCTGAATATTTGGATATACTGAAGTCTTCAATCCATGTAAAATTTCAATGCCAACAGAATCCCATGGGAATAAATTTCAATAGCCTTTATAATGAAGTGTATCTTTAAAGTGGTCTGATCATAGGTTAAATAGCTTTGTTCTTTTGAATTTCAAATTTGCATCTGACAATGGCTTTCTATTAACCAACTCCAGTTGCTTAGCTCTTGTTATAGAAAATGTCTCAGCCATGGTCCTGATTTTTTAAACATGAATGTATCTTTATTCCTGCTCCCTCCTTGCCTCTTCCCCTTCTTTTTTTTTTCCTTTTTTTTTTTCCTCCCCCTTCCTTCTTGTTTTTGCTGATGAGTGGTCAGCATAAAATGGAGCAAACCTCAATTACAGTTTCTAGACTTGCTTTGTGGAAACTGCAGGAGTTAAGAAGCACCTTTAGAGCGGATTGTACACTGCAACAGCCAGTACAGTAGCGCATAAAAAAGACATAATAGATGAACTGCAGAGCAAACTGAATTAGATACAGTTACAGCAGTGTAATGAACTGATGCCTTTAGTAATTAGCCAAGGCTGAAGTGATCTACTGTGGATTATATTCTTTGACTCTCTCTAATAATCTAAGTCACATTTCCCCTGGTTGACATTTACCAAAGGCCTCAAGTTAAATGCATTTTTTTCTGGGGTTTCATAGCTCACTTTTGAATGCTCAAAACCTGGATGTTAATGTTGAAAGCTTCAGTTTAAATTGTCCTTTCTGCAATTTTGTACGCTTCTAACTTTATTACAATTCTGTCCTTTAAGTCAGATATACCAGACATTACAGTAGTTATATTAGAGTATGAAACTTGTCTGGACTCAAAAATGGTTATGCAATTTAGGTCTTTTTCCCTGGAACTGGCTCTATGGTCCTGTTTTCCCAAGGGAATATCTACCAACTTCTTCAGGGCTTCACTAGTGTTCAGGCCTGTATCAGTCATGTGTGGTACTGGGTATAGTGGTTCTGGTTCCAGTTCCAGTTTGCAAATGTATGTCATAGGTACACCCAAAGGTGTAACTTCTGTGCTGCCCTGACATCTTGCTTGATGTTCCCAAAATCACTACTTCTCTCCCAGGCCTCCTTCTTCTCTGTTGTTTGGGTTGGTTTGGGTTTGGGGTTTTTTTTCCCCTTCCCTTCTTTAGATCCCCCCCCCCCAAATCAGAAAATAGTGCTCACTGGGCACTTCAATATTACTGCAAATTTCAAAAAATAAAATAATGAAGCTTTACGTACATAAAAATGACATAAACATATAAAGGTTAAAATATACATCTAAATTTTGAGTATTTGATGCTTTCTCATGAAGATTTGGCCATCCTTGAGTTTTGAAATATTTATAGTTTCCAGTATTATTTCATAACTTTGAGGCCTGTAGTCTAACCTTAACGTAGGAGCTGATATTTCTGTTAATTTATTGCTGTTAAGAATGGAGTTTCAGATGGAAAAAGTTCTAGTATCATAACACACGTCAATCTGTTCATGTTCTGTGTTGAGGGATCCTGACTCTGAGAAACCCAAACACTACTCTGGTATGATTGATAAGCAGTGACATGTGCTTAGTTAAATATACGTACAGGTTTCTATTTCTCTCTTTTAAGACAACTTTGGAGTTGTCATCTCATATGAAAACCTTAGGCTGATGTATGTCAGGTGTTGGCATCAGGATTATGAAGCTGAAAACCAGACTTGAGCAGCCAACAAATTTTGTGTTTTCATCTTGCTCAAAATATGCATATGTTGATAGTATTTACTAGCACTTGTTTGCATAAGGAAAAAGTGTTTAAATGCTGCTGCTTCTCTGGTCTTTAGCCCCATAGCATTTATAGCAGAGATGCTGTTAGCTGAGTTGTGTTATTTAATCTGATGTTCAAAAGAAAATGTCAACCAGACCAGCTATGAAAATTAAACTATTCCAATGCCTGTAGGACTTCTTTCTTCCATTAGCTTAAAATTAAAATAAACACAGAGATTTCTTCTATTCTTTACTGAAATCCTTACGTCTCTGTTTCTCTTTTTGTGTGATTTTTGAACCACTGTATCTGCTTTTCCTTGCTCTTTTCTGGTTTCTGTTATTGCCTTAGCTTTCTGTTGCATTTCGTTTCTATCTTTCTTTTAATATCTAAATCCTTCGAGCCACCTGAGTTTTTAATGCTCTAGTTTTCCAGATCAACCAAATACTCATGCTGTTGGGATTTACTGCCATTTTGCCTGCAAGCATCCCTCTCCTCAGTGCCCGTTCAGTGACTTGTACTATGCCCGCAATATTGTTCACTTGAAAAAAACCTGTCCTGGTTTCAGTTAATGTTGCCTCCTTGCAGTCTCTCTGGTTGGTCTTTGGCAACTTGGAAGGATTCACAATCAGCCGTTGATAAATATTTCGTTCTGCATGCATATTCTTTTAAAATTATGTCTTGTAATACCAACCAGAGGATTGTGTTACAATTGAATTTACCAGCTATTAGGAATGCAAAAACTGTTAGAGCTGGGCTGGGTTTTTTCTTCTATTTGTAAAGTTGATTGACTGTTTCATACTGAGTTCTCTTACAAATGAAGCTGAGACAATACTTGATTATCTGTGTTAGCTGAAGATATGAGTGTTCCATATGCCGCAAATAACCTTGCTAATCCAAACCCTATGTGAGCTTGTGTAAGAGCGTGCCATGAGAGCGGGACTGAGCAGAGAAGGGCATATGACAAAGTTAACTGGAGAGCTTATAGGCCCTTGTTTCAAGGGTCTAAAACATCCCCAGAAGTTGCTGTTCAGTGAGGTTATACTGCTTTCTAGGCCTGGGCTAGACGCTTTGCTGGCATCTTTGCACGTGCAGTAGAGTCACCTGAGCCCAGACAAAATACCTGAGGATACTTGAGTTCTGGTGGGTTGGGTTTGGACTGCGGAGGTGAGCATGGCCTCGTGGTCCTATCACTTGGTGCCCCCAGCTGAAAGAAGGGGGGAGAATGGAGGGAAATGTGTGCGTGTGAATGTGTGTGGTCTCATAGGTCTTTCTAAAATGTCAGTCTTTACAACAGTGAGGCCGTGCCTTCTCCTGCGAGCAGGAAGAGAGCCAAGTGGCTGCTCTGGCTCACGCCCCTGCCGTGGAGCGCTTGTGCTGGGGAAAGCAGCCTTGGGCTGGTCAAAATGAGAAAACCGACAGGTAAGTGGGGTGGCCTATCGCAGGCCCCTGCTCAAATACATTCCCTGGCTCTGTTTTATGTCATGGCATAAACATAACCTGAGGCAAATGTGAGCACACTTCCTCAGCATAACCAAAGAGGATCCTGTGTGTAGTGATTGCACACAGTATAGCTGCACAGAGTGGAGGCAGATGTGGGACAGACTTGCTCAGAAATATCTTTCGAGAGCTTCCAAGTTCTTCAGTCCCTCCTGTGATTTTTGGACAGTGCATGAGGTGCATAAAATGAATTATTGCATTTGCTGATTTGTAATGTCATACAGGACTATTCAAATTTTGTCTGAGTTGCTACTTCTTGAAAACGATGCAGTGGAACCTATACTTGTCTTGCTTTAATTGCTTCAAGCGGAGGAGATTATTAAAAGAGATTTTTTTTTAATCACAACCTATGCTATAGCAGAGTATTTTATTCCTTTCCCATCACAAGTGCTTGAACAGGCATCCTGGGGAGTTGGGCCTCTCGTCTTGAGCACTATTGTAGAGGTATGTAAATGAAGAGTAGGGATTTTATTAGTCTCTTGCACAGCAGTAGATAATTTCAAATTCAGAAAAATGACCATTCTGATACTTCGTAAAAAGAGAACCTGAAAGACATACAAGAATGAACTGAACTTTTATTAAGCATGAATGAACGTTAACAATGAGTGACTATTCCTAGAAGCCTATTCATTTCGCTGTTCATCTGTTCTAAATGTAAGTAATCACCATGCAAACTTTTCTGTTTTGCAAAATGGGACATGCCTACTAACCTAAACAGCAATCCAGATCTCATATAAAGCTATTTTGAGGCAATAATGGGGGGGGGGGGGGGGGGTGTTTAATCTGAAAACAAGCTCATGTTTATTAATGAGAACAAGGTATTTTTTCTTCATGTTCGAAGAGTGGTTGCTATTAGAATGATTGTGATCATGATATACTATTCCACTTGCCAACTTGCTGCTTACTTGTGTGGCTTTTGCATTGCATTCATATACAACTTAGCAATGGGGATAGCCAAATCATCTCCTGAATATTTTTAATGAGAAGTGCCCCATGAAGGAAAAATAAGTCTTATTAGTATTTCAGAATACAAGCTATTAAGATTTTTTTTATTATTATTTTAAAAGGTTTGAATTAGGTTTTAATTGCTTATTCTACATGAAACCTAAGGTGAAGACTGCTCCCATCTCTTACGTAGCTAATGCCTGACTGATGACTGGACTGTTAATCTGCTGCTGACTTTCAGTGCAAAAATAAGTTTTGCATATGCCTCTTCTTCGTTTAAAGATAGATTCTGCACACTATCATAGTACAGTTTTACTTGGCAGAAGTTGGAATCGTGGTTACCAAGGGTTGAAAAATACTGTTGGAATAAAGCAAAAGTTAAGATGGTCATTCATCCAGAACTCCAGCCAAACTCTAAATGAGGCATTCTTTATCTCCGTGTAAGTTCAGATCACTTTCCTCCCTTTCTCCTTGTTTAGCTTTGTGTGCTTTCATCTGAGACTAAAATAAAAAGACCTAAATTCTGAAAAGATACATGTAGCGCTTTTTCGGAGACTCAATAGAACTGGAACTGTTGGGAGTATGTTTTGGGCTTTTATCCAAGCCTAAACGAATCTCTACATAGTCTGAGGAACAAGAACTGAATTGCTATTACAGAAACTGCTTTCAGAGTTGAAAAAGAAAACAGCCAGCAAGTGCAATAAGCAGAGTAAAACATTTCTGCCTTTCCCAGCTGAATAAGAAATAAGTAGATTTAGCCTCTAGTCTTTTTCCTTTCCACTTCACCTGTGAATGCAGTATTTTTGGGGCAGTACATTTTAACTCAACTTAGAAAAAGAGTTAAAAGCATCGGATCACCCCAGACAGTCCATGCAACAGTGGGGCAGAGAATGGAGCTTAATTTGTTGTTCAAAGCAATTCACAAAGTGATTTCTAAAATCAGTTCATGATCTGTAAACTGGGTTCATTTTGTTGTATGCAGAAGCAACCTGATGTGTTGCTTTTCCCTGAGTCTATATATGCTGTGCAATCATGTACTCTTGGAGTGAATTAATGATTTTCTGTGTGCACACATTTTCCATTATTCATTTAGAATCCTCTGTTCTCATTAATATTCTAGTTTTAAACACTATGAATGTGATCAAAGCAAGTAGTTTGAAGCATTTAAATACAAATATATAGAAAATAGTTGGCACTTCTTAGCACCCCTCCCCTCGTGTAACTGATGGATGTCTTAAACTCACCTGGTCTATTCAGGGAGCATTTCTTCATCTAGAAAGACCCTGGCTGCTGCTTCACTTGAATGGACAATTTTGAAATTCGTGTCAGTAGAGCAAATCACTGTGTGTGTGAAATGCAAAACCACATATACAAAACCTCTAGGAAACATTTTTGTTTGATTTAAGAAATATTCGCTGACATTATGAAGAGGTGCATCTGCATGTAGGGGATTGATGTGTGTGCTCCTTACTAGTGTGGTGCTCGTTGCTTTCAGTGTACTCCTCCTTTTAGGAGAGGCTTTTATGTGTAAGCTGATACCTGAGCAGGGAGGAAAGAAGGGTCCCTGTTTCTTTGGCCTCTGTTTGGCATGCTTTTGCATAAGTGCAATGTACTGCATCTTTGGTCTGTAGCTTTAAATGTGTAATGTTAACGCACAAGACATAATTATGAAGTTTTTCCTTTGTAAGAGGGGAGAACTTGTTTCAAGTTTATCTTTCCCCTTGAAGTGGCTGTTGTCTCTGGATACTCAGAATATGCAGGGGAAAAAAATCTCACAGTAGTCAGTCTGCTGCTGATGGCTGAAAGAGGCTTAGAAACAGCATAAAGGTCAAAAATAGCTGTAAATGGAAGTGTTTAAAGTTAGAGAGACGTTTTGGAAGAGGACAGCATGAATTGGCACTGCAACTGTTCTTTTCCATTATTTCTCTAAATTACTTTTTTAGTAGTATTGAAGTCAAGATAGTAGAGTTTGAAAATTAATGGGAAGGAACAGCAAATAATTAGGAACAATGCTATCAAGTAGGTAAGTACTCTACTTTTACTACTGGCATACCTGATCCCATAACTGCAGTGAATATGAATATAGAATGAAAAAAGTAAATTACCTCTCTGTCCACCTGTCCCCAAACAATTAGATTGATACAGTGATATTGTGTAAGGAGTGGTATAGATACAAATGTAGAAATGTAGATTATTGCAGCTGAGAAATAAAAGGTGTCTCGTTATTTTTTCCTAAAAGTGAAGCTCCAAGTACAAATTGCTTGTCCAAAGAAGCTGTAGAATGGAGCTGAGGAGGAGCTCTGTATTGAATTGCGGGATGCCATTCTGTACCACTAGCTGTAGTTCTCCAACATGTGGAACACTAGGCCATGGGATTGTAGAGGAGTGAAGTTAATTAACATTGATAACACAGCTGTGGGCTGGCTTCAGGAGCTGCAGGTTGGCTGATGTAAATGAGGTGCAGCTGTGGCTGGTTCTGTTAAGTAGTTGGGCAGCCAAGGAAGGGAGGAGGAAGAAGAAGCAGAGAGAGGAGAGAGAACATGTGCCCTGGAAGAGGAGAGACTAGGAGAAGGCAGCAGAGGGACTGACATGAAGAGCATGTTGGAATGTGATGGTAAAAGACTTTGTTGCAGCCGGCTAGTTTGGAGAGTGCTGAGACAATGGGATAATTGGAATATGATACTCAAAGTCTCGGCACACACAGACTCACTGGATGTGGCTGTGCAGCTGTGTTTCATGAAGTGTATGGGCCAGATCTTTGGCTAGTTTATGCTGTTGCAGTTCTGGTGACTTTTGTGCACTGCCACTAACGTCAGGTTACAGCTGCTCAAAATCTGCTCGGTTAATTCTCTGCCTTCGAGTGAATGTTTCCAATAAAAGTGGTACAAAAGGTAGCAAGGGTGGTAAGCTGTATTACGGGTCTCCAGGAACTTCTGTAGAAGGCCACTTTAACAGAGGCAAAAGTAGTCTCTGTAGTAGCTCAGGCACAGGAGGTTTAGCCTGAGACAAGAATTGCTCTCTGGCTCCTTCAGAGTAGCTTTGAGACTGCGTGTGGGAGGTGGAAAAGCCTGCTTCGAACCTGTGAGTGAGAGCTGACAGGAGTTGTCCATGTTCCCTTTTGCTGCTTTATAGAGCTGAGCACTTCCAGTTTGGGCATTTGTGCCTGAGTAGGTATAGGGGAGAGGGGAAAAGTAATTTTCTGGGGGAAGAAAAATAATAAAAAAGACCAAGAGTGTACACAACATCAAAGATGAGTAAGCTTGAGGAAACTTCCAACAAGCCTGTTAAAATCTAGCTGTGATCTGAACATTCATTGTAGGCTGAACCTGACCTTCCTGAGCACGCAAGTCCAGAACTTAACGGGTGGTGTTTAGCAAGTGTTTTGTGTTACACAGTGGTCAGAAAGGAAACGTTTCATTTTGCTATTCAGCAAACTACAGAAAAAGTGCTAGAGGGTTTGAAATAACTTGGAATGCCCTGTGCTACCACTGTGGCTGTTGAAGGACAGAAGTTCTCCCAGCCCACTGCTCTCTGGTAAAGGGCTCTGTAACCCAGCTGCTAAACCTCCAGGTAATTGTTACCCAGCTGCTGCCCTTGTCACTTCATGATGGCTACATGACCTTACACTAGCAGAGCTTTTATCCCTTATTTTGATTGCTTAAAGTGAGCTGTTGGGTGAAAACAGTTTAAACCCCCTGGAAATGTTTCCTCTGCAAACCCAGAAGAATAATTTGAATGGCTGAAATCTGTAAATCACTGAATAACTTTACAACTCTTTACTGACCGAGAAGAAGGGGCCTTCATACCAAGACCTACCTCTAAATAGCAAGCCTTCATGAAAGGGGTTTGGTTTGGTATTTTTATTGTATTATGAATGAGTGGCTTTTGCATAGAGAAGAAGACTTATGGAGGGGTTTGGGTTTTGTTTTTTTTTAATTACAAAACTGGTGTTGATGGGTTTCCTTTGTGGCCTAGATGTAAACCAGCTATCATGTGGTGTGGCCCATCACTGTTTGAGAGAACACTAAGTGTCAGGTGCCCATTTCTAATGGACTATTAAATTAATAAGAGTTTTTAAAATGTTATTTTGTGGTTTTCTTTTTTTGCTGTCATTAGCTTTTTTTTTATTTTCTTCAGGAAAAAAAATTCACTAATCTGAGAAGCTTTGGGAAGCTGCATAGATCTTAAAGCTGTGTAGTCTTGAATGCATGTCCCACACTGGATCAAGTGCACTGTGACCATGTGCCATGGTGAAAACTTTTCCACAGATTTTCACATTTTCTAAAATGCAAAGTTGCTGTCTCAGAACACTGCCGTCAATTGTGTTGCCTTTTTTAAACTTCATTAGAATGTTCTTACTCCAATTGGATTACTAGTGTAAATGGCAGCCAGCTAAGAAATCATTTCAGCCTTTTGAGTGCTTTGAAAGGAAATCTTTCTTGGCTCCGTATCCCATGCGACACATAAATTGTAGTGTAGCCTGCTGCAAGTTGTATGTAAGCATGGCCTCTGATCTGAATTGGCTGAAGAGTACAGTTAGCATGCACTAACAGCACAGAGGAGTTCAAGAGAAAATGATCTTCCCTGTATATTTTCTAATGCTCTTGTTACAGTGCGGTGTCTCAAATCCATTGTGCCATACCTGCTAGGGACACAGAAATCTGGAAGTCCCAGTCACACTGTTATTTCAACAGGGCAAAACAGGGACACACATGTGTGCAGCAGAGGGAAACTGAACTTGCAGCACATTCTGGGTCTGCTCCTTTCCATGTTAACCTTAGTTCTTCAAATAACTTCATGGGGGTTTTTATGCTGATGGTGCTGGATTTTTATCAAAATAAATCATTGTTTTATGCTGATGACACTGTATTTCTCTATCACCATTAATCATCTGTCCGCTTGAGAAATGTTAATGAAGAATACAATTTATACACGTCACCCAGTGGTTGGACTAAAAAGGTGGATTATCTGCAAACCTTATAAAAAGGGCCAAAATAGATTAATGACCCAAAGAGAGACCTGTGGGCCTGGTGTGAGACATAGCGGAAGAGGCGAGCAGGACACGAACCATGGCTGGGGGCAGCAATGAAGGGTTTTGCAGTGGGCTGGAGCCTGGGGAAGGCTGGGGCAGCCTGGCAGAGTGGGGAGGAGTTGCTCCAGGAAAACAAGGGCTATCTTTTTGTGCACATCAACAGTGTGCTTCAGAAAGACATAGCTTCTGATTTAGCATTGCTCTATTACTCTTTGTGAAGCCAGCCACGGTAGAAATAGACAATAATTGAAATTTAACTTTTCTCCCCCTAAGGGTCCCCCTGCTCTTTGGAAGCACAGGATACCCTCTGATATTTCCCTTGTCTGATCAGAGAATAATCAGCTCTTGCAAATCAGGGAAAGGGACTTGAGTTGAATGGCAGCAAAGACTGACAAAACAAACGCCTCAAGCCATAGCTATTACTGAGAGAGTGTTTCAAACCTTAATTCAGCTAAATCTTTGATTGGCTAGTTTGTCTATGCTATAAACTTTAAAGACCACGTTAGTTACCTGTCATTTTCAGCAAATGCTTCTATACCCTGTCCACTTGAAGCCTGCATGTTTCCCAGAAGGCACAGATTTCTTTTTCATTTTTAATTTTTAATTTTTACCACATTTTGATTATGGTGATATTATATGGGGTCAGTGCTCAGTCAACTGTTAAATAAATTGCAAATTCTACAAAACACAGCCAGCAGAGTCATTACTAACTGTAATGCTGAAACTTCAAGCAAAATTACATCTGGCTACAATGCCATTCAGATGCATAAATTATACAGCCTCTGATTATCTTAAAGAAAATTCAGCCATTAAACTTATTTTATGGGTACAAAACAAAAGGAACTGCCAAAAGGAATCTGTGCATCCTAAAAGTCACAAGAAGAAAAATAATTGGCAAACCTTTTCCGCCTGCAGTTTTATAGAATGTTCTCTCTCCCTCCTGATGTTCAATCAGCCTCCACCACTGGCACAGATAAAATCATACAATGGCAGAACTGGTGGGGGGAATGCAGCCTGTGTAGCTTTTGAACAGCAGGTGGGTCAAGCATTTCAAATCTGACCCCAAACAGCACATATCTTTACATGGGGATCTCGAAGGGAGAATCCCCAGGGAAGGAAATTGTAATTCAATGCAGAACAAAGTAAGGATGCTTGATAGTGGGCTGTTCAGTGTGCTGCAGAACTCCTGAAAGCTTTCCAGCTGCCGTGGTGCACGCGAGGAGTCAGTCCTCTTCATGTACAAATAGGTCACCGATGCACCTGCATCGTGCCTGCATTGGGCCTCAGGAGAACGAAGGATGGAGCCTGGAGTGGCTGGTGGCAAATACAGACCACGTCTGTGTCAGCAGCCCGGTAACTCAGGGGAAAGGCATATTGCTTCTCTCCTTGTTCTCCCACACCCGATTTTATGTCAGTATTGCCAGCGTTAAATTCAGAGTTACCTTTGAAAGAATTAGAGAGCACGTTGCTTAAAACAGCCCTGTCACCGCTTTTGCTGAGTGGCTTCAATGTATTTTAAACCAGTCGTATATTTGACAAGTAATTGCCAAAATACGTTATATGTCACTGACCTTTATCAAAGTCTGATTTTTCCAAGTCTTGTCTCACAGTTCCCTCCTGTAAAGACATTCAGGGAAGATAATTGGTCCCTAAACTAATTGCCTTCTCTGGTGTTCTTTTCTGGACTTCTGCAAGACAGAAAAGCTTTCTATTACTTGCTCTTCAAATAGGTCTTAAGGTCCTCACTCTGGAAATAAGAGGAGGTACCCTGGTTCTGTTTTCATTTCCTTCCTACCTACCTTTTGCAACAAGAATTGTGATTCAAGTGCATTGTTGCTTTCATTCTGGGGTATTTCTATGCAGATTTTACAGAGAAAATAATCACTTTATTATCCAGTATGTGTTCTTACGTTAAGTATAAACGTGAGCAACAGGAGTAATATATAGTGCCTGTCAGTTCCTGTGGAAGTGCTGCATTACTGTTACTAGCGTTATGGAGCCTGAATCTATTTTTTCCTCACTGATTAATCATAGCTATTCTGTATTTCAATTTAAATCGATTTTTGAATCTTGAAGAAGCCAAGATTAATGTTGTTTTAACAAAGGTGGTCTTTTTAATTTAACTATACGTAGATTGATTTAGTCAGTGGCTAGCACATCTTTATGCAAGCAAAGAGCTACTCATTGGTTGAGGTATACTGATAGATATTAAATATGTACAAAATTATTGATGGTACGGAATCAGATCAGGGTTTCATGTAAATGGTTGGTGTCAGAAAATAGAGAATTCCCATGGTGTTTCAAAAGGAGTTGTTTCTTTTAGTTTAACTTTGCTTTTGGAGAAGGTTCTTTCCCTCATGCAAGTGGTTGTAAGTGTGCACTGCAATGCTTGTCTGCTTGATGTTTATGAGCAGGGTTGGATACAGGGCACTTCATGAGGACTAAATGGTTCTGTTTACCCTTATTTTGATACAAGCCATTTGTTTGTACCTGTGTTTAGTTTCCTGTTACACAGGCAAGGTGTGCATGACCTTTTACAGCAGGAGTTTTAGAGCGGTCCTGTTAATGTCATCCATGGAAACATAGTGGTCTTACCATGTGAAAGGATGGTGCAAAGCTATCTTCCAAGATTACTTCATTTAAATAAAATCACTTGATTTTTGAAGGTAAATCCCAAGCTACATTTAATTATATGTGCAAAGTTCTAAAATAAACTGGTATATTTCCATAGGAAAACAAATGCTGAAAAAAATTTTGGCCAGGCTTAGTTCTTGGAAAAATCTGAAAATCCTTTTGTTAAATCTACTTACTAGCATCTCTAAGCATTTACCATGAATTCCATTGGCAATGGTGAATGACTTCATTAATAATATTAATATATCATCTTATCAGAAATATATAAATGCCTTTTCATTTTCAGCTGCAGGGAAGACAAGAACTTATCTTCCTAAGAATCTGCTGCACTTAGCTTAAGACAATTTCTGTCTTTCATTTCAGTTGTACTCTATTCATTTTAGAGTGCTTAAGAATAAATCGTCATTTCTTAACTTGTTGATTGTGTGAGGGTCTGATTTCACTGCTTTGTTTGAGCCTGTTCCATGCAAGTAAAAATATGAAAGGAGGAGAAAAGCTGGGCAGGGAGAAAGACAAGAGAGTGAATTTATGGGGGCTTTTCCCCCCTTTCTTTTTCCCTGCCCCAGTCATAGTTAGCCTCTTTTTAAGTGACAATAGCATGATATTCAGAGAAACTGTCTCTACTCATTATGTAAAAAAAGTTTGAAGCCCTAACTGGCTGAAATGGCTCCTTTTGACTGCTTAAGAGTAAGCAGTATTAAAAAATTGAACATATGTGTGAAAACAGCATCTTTTAGGTTACCGTTATAGAGCATGTTAGAATCTACCTTGCATAAGTAATGGCAAGTAAAAGTTAAGACGATGACAAAAGGTGCTTTTTTTATGCAACTTGAAAGGAAGGTAGTAGTGGTGGTTGGTTGTGAGACGCTGATGGGTGAGGTCTCCGCTCAGTTTTTCTCTCTGCTGTGGGCTTCCTGTGCTAGTGCGGGTTTTTCATCTGCATCATTGAGTTTATATGGTCTCTTTACTGCCACTTCCAGCTTCTCTGAGGAAAGGACTGTCTCTTTGGTGTTCAATCCACACAATAAATTAATTTGATATGCTTATTGGCTGTAGCACTCGGTCCCTACACTCTTGTGTGCTCCAGCTTCTGAGATGAATCCTGTTGGTGCTGCTTCCCTGGATAATACTGCAGAAGACACATTGTCATTAGTAGCACTGACTGAAATCATGTCCCCTTCTGGAAATATTTAACCAGAAATACCAACCAATTTGCAATACCTCATTTCTGAATACATTTCCAAAACCAACAGTTTTTAGCATGATGTGAAAATAAAATTTATGTTCTTGTTTTATTTGCTTCATGCTGATATTCTGCTGCATGGAGCAGGCTCCCCGGTCAGCCTGTAAACCTCGTAATGCTGCCAGGTCTCTGGGGGCCAAACACTTCTGTGTCATGGGAGCGATTCAAGGCACTGCGACATGGGAGGGAGACTCCATTTTCTGAGCTCTACATTCATAGAAGAAAATGTTTAGGCAGATCTCAGTGTGAGCTATAAAAAGATTAAAATTCCCAAGAGGCACCACTGCTGTTTTCCCCTATCTAAATATTTGAGACTTATTTTGACAGTTCTTCTTAAATTCAAAGGAAATGCACAGTTTTTAATGAAAAAGTGTTGCATTGGTGAAAACCTTCCTGTCAAGTAAACAAATAAGCCAAGAGCCCTGGATTTTTAGCCATATCCCTTATGCTCCTTGCTTTTTATCTTTAAATATTCATTTTCTGAAAAATGAGCTTTCAGTTTCATCACCATTCTAGGGAGGCTATGAGGACTAACATTTTCAAGGTTTATGGAAAAAAAATCTTGCTTTTTGGTAGGAAAAGGAGGAGAATACTAGTGTTAATGGCAGCACACTAAGGAACAAACTTATGCAAGAAAACTTTCCATTCTTGACAGGGGAAGAATGTCCCATTTATGTACAGAAGTTAAAATAAAAAAAAAAAGAAAAGGGAAGTCTGCTGTTGATAGCTATACTAACACTTAGCTTCTGTTTCAGTTTTAGATTTCTGTAGTTCAGGCTGCAGTAAGTTCAGAGGTGACTCATCACACTTTGTTGGTATCTGCCATAGCGGAGTTCTGGTAGAGTTCTGGACCACTAAGCCACAGCAGATGAGAACCTGTGTAACTGCAAGAATCCCCAGCCACTTCATCTGGCTGTTTGAGAGATGCGTTCAACTCTCTTTGAAAGCTATTCAGCATACTGTAGTTCTTCTAAACTTTGTTTACCCTTTTTCCAGTATTCAGAAGCTGAAATAATTCTACCAAAATAGCTGCTGCCCTAGTGTTCTATACTACAGTATCTGACAGCCTTTCTATGGAGATTTTTTAAGTTAGTAAACTTACCCTGCAGACATGCACTCTTTCTGTGTGTGAATGTGGATTACAATCTTTTAGGAAAAAGAAACATTTAGAAATTGGGAAGCTATTTAGAAGCACAAATATGTTTATTTAAATGCAGTTAAAATGCATAAATGTCTTCTGTGCATTTGCTGTAGCTTTCTATCTTCATTTTTGTGACCTCTGGCAGAAATTTAGAAAGAAAATGGAAAGAAGAATATTTCTCTCCAATGAGTGATTAAAAAAAAAATCTATTGCAAATTCTGTAAACAGTGGATTATAATAAATCAAATTTTGTACTCCCCCTTCTGGTTGTGCTTTTAAGGAGTGTGCACACATGGAAGGCAGGACTAAGATTGTCAATTTGTTATTTGAAAACAGTTTTAACATCTATTTCTAACTGTGAATTGTGTCAGCTAGGGAGCATATAATTTCTTCTATTAAGATGCTGTGTGTATATAATTTAAAATAACAATGCAAGCAGATATGCCAGTGTTGTGGTGTTTTTCATTTCAAGCAACTTAAAAAGAGAACAATTTTGGTTTGCTTGGGATTGCAGTCTGATAGTCCTCACATGGAGCAATACTTTATTACTTAAATGTTCCTACTGAGATCAGTAAGTTTACTGAAGACACAAAGTATGGGTCAGACGAGCAAGGTCACAAGGCCGGTATACACACAGGTAATGGAGGCTTATTAGTGATGTGAGGTCTCTAAGCAATGCAAAAAGAAATGTATTTATTAGAAAATGCTGCCTCCACAAGAAATGCGTAAAATTCTACCGGTGTAGCACAAGACGCAACAGTATAAAATAACTTTTTTTTGGTAAACCACATTAAGTTTTGCATCTGTATATGCAGAGGTGTTCAGAAACCAATGACCGATTCAGTATGAAGCCTTGGCAGTATGTGGGGAATTTTTTGGAGGTGGTTTTTTTTATTATTATTATTTATTTATTTTGGCCTGCAGACTTGCCCATCCTTGCTGTACATATCCATTTGTTTAAGAACCATTCTGGTGGTGTGAATGTTGGCAGAAGCACGCACGTCCCTGCAGGTGTGGTAATGACTTTGTTACAGCTGTGCCAGCTACGGATTGGGCCCACTGAAGCCTCATTTATTTGTGACTTACATTATTAAAAGTGTGCTATTTAATTCATTAGGGAAACTGCCGTCAGTTTAGAAGTGCTAGTGATGCTTAGCAGTTTATATGTTCTGGGAGCCCAATAAACATCAACTACTTCAGTTACAGAGTATAGCAGTTTTAGATGCCTGGTTGCTTTCCTGCATTGTGCTGCCTTTCTAATTAAATCAGACTTGGGGATTTGAAATTGAATTGGTGTGAAATCCACAATAAGAGACTGTAAGTAGTTTAAGACTGGCCAGGCCTGGACATCTACTTAACGACCATGGGAAGCCAGGGGAACCTGAGGTTGCCTTCCCATCCTGTGACTGTGTCCCACTACAGGGTGCTCTGCAAACAGTTCTAATGCTGTTTTCTGTCATTTTTTTACTCTGTAAATAACTTTTTTTTTCTTAAATGAGATATGACTTGCCTTCCTGTAGTGCTTCTTTAAATGAGATGACAGTAGTATCGCATCCTCAAATTTGACTACCATCATCAGCATTGGGAAGGAAAAATTGAATGACCTATAAAAGCATCCTAAAGCTGCTGAGACAGGACAAAAGATGACAGTTGGAAGGTAAACCACTCTCCTAAGGAATATAAACCAAGAGTTCAAAAATAGGAATAAGAGCTATTTTTGGATTGTAGTGCTACTTTGTATTTATTTCAGAATGGACAATAAATGGAAACTGCAGATCAAATCACAAGCTCTATTCAGATTGTGGCTGCGTGTTAAATGTAAAGAAGACGGGCCTTCCAGTCAGAATAACTGAGAAAGTAAATTCTATGACAAGAATATCACTTAGGAAAGGAAAAAGATGAACACCTTTGATCACAATGTAAGGGGTATGACATCGTGAAAATGGCAGCTATAACCAAAGAGGTCTAAGGAGGGCAAGTACTGTTTCAGATAAAAGTATGAAACAAGGGTTACTTGCCGTGTAAGGAGAATGAGAAGCACATACTGTGAAAAGCTACAGCCTTGGGCAGAGAGGCATAGTTGTTGAACAAATAATTAGATGAAACCCTCAACTTTTATAAATATTTCTCTGTGTCTTCTAGCTAAAATTACTTCTTTGCAAGCTTCTTGCAGCTTTTGAAGGATGTGCAGGAGCCCATTGCTTAGAAAATTTTGCACAGTGCAGCAATTCATGTGGGGCATCTTAAATATTGCCATTTTGCAATGCCTCATTTCAAGGCCATAAAACTCCAATATAACTAGACAAGCCATTGCTGTGATACATGACAAAGCTGGCATTCCCAAACAACATAATTTTGTATGCATTTAATTAAAACACATATACTGTTTGCACATTCAGCTGAAATCAAAAGCAGTGCCCACACATTCATCAGAAACCGAAGCATGGCAACTGTTAAAGCACGAGAAAATAGGTTAGGGTTCTGATGGTGCCGTCTGTATTAGTGTAATGCAGACGTTAATGCATATGCTTAATGCAGCATAGTTTTAAAGATTGCTAGGATATAAAATTTGGACCACCTTCCTATCCTTTTGAAAGCATTTTCTTATTTCATACTCCTGTAATCTGTTTAAATATGTATAAATTGTGTGCAAGTTATAAGGTAGAATGGTTTTTACATGTATAAAAATATGTTGACTAGTGCCTAAATGCTAGACTCCATGGCTGTCACTGCCTATTGTATATAATTTTGCTAGACACACAGCTCGCCTCAGGCTGTGAAGGTAGGAGCTCTGTGTCAGAAAGACTTTGACAAAAGATATATAGCTTTTAATTTGCCCAAGGAACAGAGGGAGCAGATTTATGACCTAAAATACAAGGCTGAGAATTGGCTGTATACTTTCAGCTAATGGTATAGAAATGAGGAAATTCACAATGGCTACTTCATGCACGGAGTGGCTTCTTTGCATTTTGTATAAACATTTCAGAAAAATTTACAGGGCTCTTATTTTTAAAAAATAAGGTAAATGCTAGACCTGTGAGTGCATTCTACTACCTCTCCTTGAGCTTACTGTATTTTGAAAATTTTATCTCTAGACTGCTTTAACTAATTACTTTGTTTGCATATGTATCAGGCTAGATTATTTGCATTTTTACAGAAAGATTTATGAGGAGGTACATTTTGTTTGTTTATTGGCTATTTTTCATTAATGGCCTTTGCAGATATTAGTCTCACAAAACTGGAGCTCGCAAATAGGTAGGACCGGTTCCACAGGTAGTATAAAATCCTGTCAACTTTACCTGAATGAAGTTGCACTGATTTATGTTGGCTGAGGATTTGGCCCTCAGAATTGATCTTGGATTGTAAGAGAGAAACTCTGATGGTGTCCTCTGTTCTTAACTCCTTTGACAAAGATAGCTTTAGAAAACCAGTTTGATTTTGTGGATTTATCCTTTGTCCCGACTGTCAGCACATAGCAGTTTAAGATCAAAGGGCTAGAGATTTGAAGATTAAATGTCTTTGAACTGAAAATGTCCTGCAGCCCCATAAATTCCAACAGAGATCACTAAATTGGGAATGCAATCATCAGCTGATTTGTTTTAATGATGCATGGATCGAAAGCTGTCTCAGAGGCGCCGGGAGCTCTGCACGTATACTCAAAGCGATAGTGAAGGTGCACCCTCAGGGATCCCATGCCGAGGAGTTCTCTATCATCGGTGCCATCGCATCCCCAGGAGCTGCTGGGAACAGCCTTGCTGAGGCCCTGGTCTCCTCCAGCTTGTGCACAGGGAGGGCTGGCCCCGTAGGTTGGCTTTAGCGGGCTGGTAACTCCCAGGTGATACAGAGTTCCATAACTGCTGATGCCTTATGGTGGTACGAATCTCGTCACTGCTGTTAGATGAAGGGTGTGAGGAAGTGGGTTGAAGTTTATAACCGCAGCCAGCATGTGAATAAGAGGCTGATCCGCAGTAGCATGGGCCAAAGAGGACTGTATCTCATGATTCCTATATAAGGCCATATTCTCTGCTCTTCTATCTTCGGTTGTTAAAGACCCTACCTCATCCTAGAGAATTTCTAGAGGTTAATTATCCTAATAATTAAAAATGGTTTATTTTTTCTTCATCGGCTTCCAACAGCTGAATCGCCTTATGATGTTTCCTGTTAAAGTGCCTTCTACCAGGACTGTAACCGCTGGGTTGAAAGGAATTGTTGGCTCTAGTAGTGATGGAAGTTGCTTTGGAAGTAGTTCTAAGGAATAGCTACCGGGAGTGAATACCTGCAAAAGACAGAGCAACAATGAGTTGCTTCATTCTTTAATTCTTCAAAGATTTAGGAACATGAAAACAATATATTAGAAAGAACTCTAGTAGAATTATTCTGCTATAATCCCTATTTATTCTTTTGTTTCTCCATGTAATGTTAGTATTTGCATGCTAATTAGTGATTAGAACTGAATTTTCAAGGAAGAAATCTGTTTTTCTAACAAAACTTCTTTTAGGAGGTAAACTTTCTATGGCATTCATCTTTCATAGATAAACAATTCACTTAAGCCTACATGCCAAAGGATAACGTAAAGATATTATTTGAAAATAAATTACAGCCTCAAGTAGCTTCTGTAGGGTATTTGCAAAATGCCAGTTTTAGAAGAGCCATGGGATTATTGACTTAAGATAAATGGCTAGAGATGATATAATTATGGATTCTATGAGAGCCTTTGTCACAAGAAAGATATAGATTGAAATTTTGCTATTTTATTCTTTTGTTTTGTTAGCATAATCCATATAAAAAAATAATTGAGACATCAAAATGACAATGATTCATACTTTCTGTGACTTCTACTGTGTGGTTGGGGTTGGTTTTTTTTTGTTGGGTTTTTTTTTATGTTGCTGTTTTTGTGCTGGTTTGGTTTTTTTTTTACACCAAGAGAGGCTTGGATACTATTTGTAACTCGCTAGACTTTAACAAATGCTGCTTTTACTGAACTGCAAAACTGAACTGCATTTTCTGAAATGAAAACAAAAATAAAATAATACACTGGTTGCTGCATTCAAAAGTGAGACAACCCCTGGAGCTAATAGAAATTTTCCAGTGAAATCATCTTGGCGTTTTGATGGAGGAAAGAGTAAAAATGAAATTTCGAGTACCCTAGTACCTGGCATAATCATGCACAACTGTGTAAAATACGCTTAAAGATCTGGAGGTCTGCTTTGGTGGCATTGCCCCATATGGTTTTAAACAGTAGGCATTTCAAGACTCTGTAAACCAGATGGTTTTGAAATTACTGCATAAAAATCCCTCTAACTTTGGCTAATTTGTAGTGATGTTTCTAGACATACTGATTTTCTTTTTCAGATGGCATTTTTCTAATCTGTTTTTAATGCTAGAATTTCCTTTTTGCTGTTGTCCTGATATTCTGGCAGTTCCTAAATGCTCAGCTTAGGAATTGAGTCTGGTGGTGGTAGGTCCCTGTGAATAGGGGAGAAAGCAGTTTGTGTTTCAAATATTTTCTGGAGTAAGAACTCTACATGAAAAACTACTGCACTTAAGTCAAACTCCTCTCAGATGTTTTTCTAGCTAGTTCTATGCTCTGCTTTTTGTATGTTGAATGATTGCAATGAAATATAACTCTGAGCATGTATAGAAAAACTCTTATTTAGCTTTTTGTTTGTTTTTATGCATTCAGAACTCTCTCACTGATACTGATTTTATTAGAAGGCATAAAAGTTGTTCAGGGCCCAAAGAAACATTTTTCTGGATTTCCATGAATGTGTGTAACTGGTACTACTCTCAGGACATAAGTAAATATCTATGTCAGTCAGCAATTAGCTAAGCAAAAGATCTCTTGTATGTTGATGGAAACTTGGTGTTACAATTAATCAAAAAAAGGGGAATCTTTTAGATGGAACCGAATAACAAAAAGTATATCAAGATGACATGACCTCAAACTAAAAAATGAAGACATTTTTAGAAACCTCTGAGACCCTTAACGAAAAGTATGGGTAAAATAAGCACTAATTGAAAAATAGTTTTGAGAAATAGCTTAAGTACAAAGTAAAGTGAATACCCCAGTCCTGCAAATGTGGTTGGCTCTACTAACCTTGCACATGAGTATCCCAACTTTATTAATAGGGTTTTTTGTTTGTTTGCATCTACATGCACTCTGTAAATTCTGCCTTTGCTCTGGTGACAAGCAGGAGGCCAGCCTCTTAGCAATGGGGACCTTACGTTTTAAGAGATTGAAGCTTGACAGATAAGCGCTCGGGTGGCTGTCAGCACCCGTGGGGGAGCAGCTTGTCAGCAGCAACCGGTATGTCCAACACAGGGCTGCAGTCTGCTGGGAACTTATGCCTGTCTCTAGCCAAGCCACAATGCACACAAGCATTTCTTCCTTAGCAGCTTGGGTGACTACCAGGTGTTACTGCCTGCAGGCTTGAAAGGAACGGGGCTTGTGCAGTGACATCCCTCTGGTCCCCGCACAACCCCTAGACAAGCTGCCACCGGAGAGGACTGCTCCCCAGTGAGCCTCGCTCTTCCCAGTGTCCGTGACTGTCCAGCTTTTCAGCTCCTTGATGACCCATACAGTTCTTGTTCAAGGGCTGGGCAGAAAAAGGACAGTGAGCTTCTCCATCCAAAAAGCACAGAGCAGACCCTTAGAGGGCTTTCTTTGGAATAAAATTGCTTTTACTGCAATGCAGCTCTCAAGCTAACATCCCTGTAGATGCGTCATATATACACGTATGGTTTTCCCCTTCTTCAGAAGAAGGAAAAACTTGCTAGGATTTATTTAAAAGCCCTTGAAAATCCTTAGGAAAATGAATGGGCGATTTCCATCCCAGTGGGAGGGAACTTTTCATTGGAATTGGCAGCTTCTAAACACAAAATATGCACATGCACACACACGCCCCATGCATGTAACACACACACAGAGTCTTTCTTTAGAGCCTAGCATGTCAGAATGGTGGAGGGGAATAAAGACTTGCTTACTATTATTTTTGTATACATATCCTCCCCATTTACGAAAGACTCACATGGCCCTTTGTGCCATTATGTCTAGAAGCAAGAAGACATTTTTAATAGCACTGTCACTTTTCAACCAATCCAGTGACAGATATGAGTGAATAATATAAATTCTCTAGCCATTCCTTGGCATTTATTTCAATGTAAGTGTATTTTTTTTCAAGTAGAAAACCCAATAGTAATTTATCAAGGGACAAATCATTTTTTCTTGGCAGTGGAGTCTGCAAAATCCCCATTTTTAAAGCACTAAATCTCCTTTCTTTGACAGGAGTAAGAAAGCATTAAAAGCTTTGATTTAGCTGGATCATACAAAATAGTTTCTCATAATTATCCTTTTGGATGATATATGCTTGTCTTTTTTCCCCTTCTTATTAAACCTGAGGTCTCCATTTTTCATCCAGTTGTATTACTAAATTAAATTCCCTTTTGTTGTATTCAAGTTAAGCACTTTGCCGAAAGCTTTCCTTGTTCAGGGAAATAACATTTACCCAATGTGCTCCCTGTTTTACTGTTTAAATTTACTGTTTGCAATTGTTTGGTTTGCTAAGCAATTTGAAGTTATTGTTTGTTTTAATAGGAATAATGAATCAGTGTAATTTACTGTTGTATCTTAGAGTACGGGGGGGGGGGGGGGGGGGAGGGGCAAATAAAAAACCCCACAGCTCACAAGGAATTCTTATTTGGAATTGAAATGTAGATTGCAAACATGACAGAAAGAGCTTCTTGCATGTCCAGTTTTACAAACTTTCCATTTTTATTGCTGCATGAAAAGGAAGTCTAGTTGGCTATGAAAGAATTCCACAGGGAATATAGTCACGCTTATTGACAAAATTATAGAAAACAGTTCAACATCCCACCTTTCTTGGACAGTTTGTGTCTGCACATTTGAAAATTGCTATGGAAGCCAGAGACAGCTTCAGCCAGTGTTTGGCAAGGCAAAAGCTAAAATTTTATTGGACTAAATTATACAAAAATCTATACCAAAATTTAATAAAAATCTATCCATGATCAACATAGCAAAATAAATCACTTATTTAAGGATTTATGAGATGCTGTTCAAGGTATTATAGAAGGAAATTAATTCAGCAGCCATTGTTTGTGATGTAGTTCTTTCCAATGAACTTTGCCTGGGTGAATGCTCAAAGAGCACGGTATGTGTGTGTGAAACCGTCTCCCTGACCGCTGTCCCCTTCTTGCTCGGGATATTTCACATCATGCCCTGGGTGAGTCACTGGGCATATCATTGTTTGCCCTTTGCTCAACTGCAGTGAATGTCACTGTACTGGAACTGGTCTTTCCTGGGCTGTACCAGCAAGTCTTTACAGCCACGATAGCCAGGTTATGGTCTGTAAAGACACAGGTCGTTCTTTAACATTGATCCCAAGTTAATAACGGTATAAATTATACAAGACCTGATAAATGTGGAATTGAAGGTGGTAATACAGGTCAGTGCAGCTTTATGAAAAATACATCATGTCAGACTCATGTGATAGGCTTTTGAAGAAATTTTGTCATTGACAGTGACATCATTGATGTTGGTCTGTCTATGGGTTTGGTTTCTGTGGCACGGTGTCTTGACTACTACCTTACAATGGTGACGGGTCAGCATAATACACCAGTGGGTCTGGTGTTCACCTGTGTGTGCTCTGAGCTTCATCAGGCTCTCCTGGCATGATCAGGTTAAGGGAAGAACTGGCTGCCTGTAGAGAGATTGGAGAAGAGCAATGAAAAGGATCAGAGATCTGGAAAAGAAAGCACAACCATCCATATAAAACAAGTAGATACAGGTTTAAAAATTGTGCCTAGGAAGATTTACTTTGACTACAGGAGCATGCCAGTAGGCAGATGGAGGTTGTGGAACCTCTTTAATTTGAGGGGATTTTAAAACACAGGTATAGACAATCCTGCCTTGGAATGAGAGGAATGGAATAGGTTTCTTTTGGAAGTCCTGTACAACTTCCATGATACACGGACTGGTGAGAAAATGTGCAGAAGAGGCAGGAGTGAGGAAAGCCAAGGGAAAGGGATAACACACACGCAGTGTATGGGTGTGGAGCCCCTGAAAAAAATAAAGGCACAAGTAACTGGTCCTCTGAATGGGATTGTCAAACAAGATCTTAGAAATTCAGAGGGTACGTGTACAGGGAACAGAGCTGGCTCTCATATTTATGACTGTTTGAAAGATCTCATTGAAGGGAATAGGGAAGAAGTTATGTGACTGTAGATGGGAGGGGAAGACTGAAGAATTTCCTGGAATGCCAAAAGATTTGTGTGGTGTGTGAATATGGAGCATGAGTTTTGGCTGATTGTACAGGAAGTTATGGTTGTGGTGGCCTCTGTCAGCCCTGGAAACCTGTGAATGTGTAATTTCCAAGATAGTTCTGAAAATCTCTCCTAAAAGGCTCTGTTTGCCCTTTGTATCCTTTATAATAAATTGAAAAGACAGTCCTTTAGAGTGAAGCTTTTTCTTCTCAGTCTTACGCTCCCATTTCCCCCTGGTTTTCATCTAAAACCTGCTGCTGTAACAGATACTGGTATAACTTCTTGTGTTCATAGTTTCAGGCACAGTATTAGTTTCTTGACATTTTGATCATATTTTAATTTGTAAAAAAAGTAATAGTCCATAGTATTTGGGGGTTTAGTATTTTTTTTTCCGCAGTGCCCCTATAAGTACCTTGAAAAGGAATGCAGGCCTCTGTAGTAAAACACTGTAGTAAACATTCAGCCCATTCCATAAGTTAGGCAATAGCTTTTCTGCATGGTTTCTAATATACTTGTGATGTTACTGTTAGTGATTTGCAAGTATCAGAAAGGTTTGTGGAGCTTCACCTCTGGGCAGCTAAATATTGCAAAATACTTACCTAAGGCTTATGAGTAAGGCCTGGACCTGTAGGTGAGGGAAAGATTTAAATTTCACAATATGGTATTTTGGTCTGTGTAGTTTGAAGTCACAAACTATTCTTTCTTTTGGTATTTCAGTTTTTGCATTTCATAGAGCTTATCGTGTTGGTAATGATTAGAAAAGTTTGGGCTGAATCGGTCTTCTTAAAAAGCCAAAAATCAGTCTTAGGATTGCTGCGAACACTGCATGGATATTTGGTGTAATGGAAGTACACACACATAGTCACATGCTAGTGCACACTAAAATTTCCCCCTCAGATTTTTTAAGTGCGGTTAGTATTTTTTCCTTCTGCTAAGGCATTGGACCATATAAGCCATACAAAGGCTTTCATAAGTTACCAATTTCTGGGGTTTTTTTCCTGCAAAAAACAGCTCAAATATTACCCAAATGGAGTATGTCTGCACTGCTCTAGACATATGCTCCTGCACTAATGATCACTTCCTGTTATGAGATTAATCAAATATTAATAAATTAATAATGGATGCCAGATCTACAGAACTGTCAAGCTTGCTTTTGGATTAACAGCACTTTTCATTGAATTATCTGTGAATCTGCCTCACAGTCCAAAGCTAGTTATTAGTTTCTGTGTATTCTGAAGTATCAGCAAAAAAGTCAGACATGAAAGTAACAGTTTTCCTTATTGAAGTATGCTGCACAAAACATCTACCTGGTTTCCAGTCTCTTAAAATAAAATCTTTTTGCTGTTTCGGATGAATTTTGGCTGAAATTTGCATCAAGCTTTCAGGTAGGAAACTAATTTATTTCCAAAAAGTATAGGCAAAATACTACAGAGCTCTTGTATGATTCTGCTAATTATATGGTCTACCATACATTTTGGATTTAGTCATGTTAGTAAAAGCATTTAATGTTGAATTGTAAAGAGGGGGGAAAAACCCTTACTCTCATGAAAGTTGACAATCACTGCTAGGGTATTTTGCTAAGCTCCTCAAATTGTCATTTAGGCAATAAGAAATTGGGTGAAATTAGAGGGGTATGAGTTTCATTTGCATTTCATTGCATATGTTGATAAGTTCTGAAGTTCTCAGCATGCGTTGTCAGTCACATGGCAAAATTACATGGGAAGGGTAAATTGTAGCTTTGCTTATGTGGCTGAAAAGATATGATAGCAATCAGAAGACATATTACAGATGGATGAGAAAACATTCCTGTTACGCTTGCCATAGGCATGCACGCTCTTCTTTGTCTAAGCATCTGCTAGTATTGGCCTTCAGACCTTAGGGTTTTTTCTCACTGTACAGAGGCTTGTTTAGCCTTGAGCTTACTTGGAGACTGTCTGCTCAGTTGGGTTCTCTCAAGGGATGTATCTAGCCCATCCAAATAAACCTGAGAGCTCTCTTAAGCCGGGGAAGCCATAAAAACTGAAGAATAAAACAATTCTAGCAATGAAAGATAAATTGCATTATACAGACCTTCATCTGGACATATCTCAAAACTCAGAGGGTTGGCTGATATGTGTTTTCACATGGACTTTAGTCTTGTTTGGAGGATCTAGAAGGAGACACTACTGTGCCTGACACAGAGCGTGGTACTCCTTGTCTCACAGTGCAGCTTTTTGAGGTTGGCAGGAAGATGTTGCGGGGAGATGTGAAAAATTCATCTAGCTAGCCAGACCAGCCAACTCCGCTCCAGTCATCAATGAGGAGATAGACTTTCACTCTGCTGTTCCAAATTTGTCATTAGTACATTAATGAATCTCTGATAGCCTTATATTGTTGAGAACGGCTGTCGTGGGACTTGTTTCAGGTATCTTCTGGTTATCCAAATGAATTCTTGCTATCTGACTCAATATTTAAGAAACCTGAAAGGAGTGACAGGAACCGCAATTCCAAAAGGAAAGGTGATGGTCCATAATCCCATATTATGAGAAGGTATCAACAGACCCTCAGCAGTCTGGTGTAGGAATTTGCCTTTACTACGGGTGATTGTTAGATGTGTTTCCTAAGTAGGTAGGAGTTGTGATGCAGGTAGGATGACATTTTCTGCGTTCATAGTGTCTGGCTTATGTGGTCTATGCTGACATTTAGCCCACTTCACTACATCTTTGAAAGCTATTTTGTATGTGGTCCTTCATAAGTACAGTTAAGTCATGTTTGGCACCAATTCTGCTTCCTATTTTGCATACCCATTGGCCTGAATGCACTGGCTGTATTAAGATTTAAGAATTTTCAGGATTGGACTTTCTTTTTTGATGGTAGCATTAGGATAGGACAGTGATGGAAAGGGTGGATTTACATGGTATTAATGTTTTTTGTTGGGGTTGAGCTAAGAGTCTGAAATTATTGAAGTGTTTACAACTTTGGAACATTGCAGGAGCCTGAAAAGGGCATCTGTTTGTTGCATCTTTAGGGGGTCAGTATTTTTATTGTTTTAGCAAAATTCATCTTTTCCTTAATTATTACTCATCTTAATGTATTTCCATTATTTAAAAAATAACACAAAACCAAAACAAACAAAACAATAAAACCACCAAAAAACCCCTTCAGAATCTGCTGAATGAACTTCTACAAATGTAATAACATTTAGATTACACATATGCTTGTGGTAGATGGAATAGTTGAGAATGTCAGAGGAGGACTGAGAACTGACATGCTTTTATTTTTAATGAAAATATGCACATATGGAATGTGTTAGGCAGTATGTCAATTGACTCACATTCAGACTTTTTAAAGTACAGGTAAGCGATGACTAAGAATCAATACAGAACATGGTAGAACTAGAAGGCAATGCAGATATTTATTGTCATGAAAACAATTTCTAGCTCCTTTGTATCCCATAGGTATAAGCTGAGGGCTTCATTCATTGCCTACTGGCATTTAAAAAGAAACCACAAACGTTTCTTTTATTCACTGGCACTGTAATTTAAACAGAAAAATCACTATGCATTATCATTGCTTGGCAGCCTTTTATCTAATTACTTAGGCCAGTCCTTTTCTGTAACTGAAAAAGTTGTGCTGATAACAAACAGACAGGTCAAGTTGTAACTTCAAGAGACATTAATAAAGTAGTTATTCATTCTGGTGGTTCTTTATGCTGATAGCCAAGGCTCGATATGAGGAACAGTTCTGAAAGTTGTTACACCTTTCTAAAAATCAGCAGCTTACCTTAGCTCCTGTTGCTGGGAGGCGGTGGGAAGGGGAATCCCAGGGTGGTAGGCTGAGACAAGAAAAGGCAAAGAAATTTCATGGCATGCAGGGAGGAAGATACCATTTCACCATAGATTACACCAGTAGCTGTACATTCTGGAGGTTATGATATGAATGCAGTGTTGTATAACTTACAATGAATGTGATAATTTAGTTGTGTATGATAGAGCTTCGGTTATTTTTAACCGAAAAAATGAAACGGTAAGATTCTGATCTATATGAAGCTTCTTCAATATAGGATGCCTCTTTTTAGATACTTTTTGGGGAAGAAGCTTCAAGAGGACTTGCCCTTTATCTTTGGCAGTCTCTGGTAGCTCTGGGTCGAAACTCACCTTTCCACGGCACCTGGTGGCTATTGAGCAAACCTCCTTTCCTTCTGCTGTATAAACTTCCCCCCATTTTACCAGCTGAAGAGGATATTCTCACAATAGTGGTAAGTGAGTCTCAGAGAATCCAGCTCATGAACCTTCCTGTGTTGTGGAGCATAGTGAGTAACAGATTTTAACATTCTACTCCCAAGTCGGACTGTTATTCAGGGGCAGCCTGGAAGCTTCATTCAGAGTCAACAAAATCCTTGCCATAACTACTGGATTCTTCCAAACTGGTGTGTGGGAAGACCAAAAAGATGTAAGCAGCTGGTTTTTTGGATGTTGGAATGGCAACTTAAGTTTGTTAATATCTTTAAAATTATTTTTTCTGAAGTCTGACTAGACTTCTATATGACAAAATTATGAAAAGGGAGGAATTCTGAAGTTTATTATTAAATCAGTCATGAGGCTCTGACAAAAAGTAGTCAGATACAAAGCTAATTATTTTGTTTCTATCTCAAAACTTTCATTTATTAGAACTTCTGAGCAAATACTTAAGTACATTTCTAATCCTAAAGCACTTGGGCATAATGCTAAGTCTTACTATCACTAAAAGTGACTAAAACTTAATGAGTGATTAAATGTTTTGCTGGTAATTTGGGGGTTATTAATTGGATGTTAAACTACTACTGAGCCCTTTTGATGGTGGGAGGCTTTGCTCCCTGAGCCTCTACCTGAATGGTAGCATCATTTCTCTGGAGCAGCATCCAGGCTGAGACCTCCAAGGTGCTGGGGTGCTTTCTCCAGCTGGTGCTGCAGATCTGAGTGAATGAATTGGGATGGCATAGTCTGGGGAGTTGTGGTTTCAGTCCAGGCAAACACTGACACAGTTAAACTTTATTCAATTAATATTTCAATAGAAAATTGTTTCTAATGTCTGCAGGTGAGGAGACAGCCAGAACCCAGCTTCTTTGAGCTGTATTGTTATTCATTTCAGAACAAGTTAAGGATGCAGAAATCAAGAACAAGACCTGAAAATTAACAGGTTTTTATCCACTGCCTTAGCACCTGCTTTCATTGTTGAATTAAAAAAGCTCTGGCAGCAACAACTGGCTCCACCAGATGCTGAAAGGAGTTTTTAAGATGAACAGTAAAGAGTGTCAGATGATGTAAGGAAATTTAATTTAAAAAATAATCATACTTTTGTCAGAATTGATACAAAATGTAATGGAATATCAAGAACAAGACTGAAAAGATGTTTTTGAAACCATGTTTGTATAGGTTAGGCTCATTTAAAAGAGACTTTCATGAACATCAGCTTCCTAGTTCTTACAAATATGGTGCAGGTTTCAAGCCATCCAGTTCTTCTCATTTACATTGACTCAACTCCTCACTTTCATGGCTGACATGAAGAAATGGTTTTTTATTAACATAGTTGTGGGGAAATTTCGTCTGGATGGTAACAATATCACTATCTGATAGCCAACTTAGTAAAGAAAATCAATATATGTTGAATTGTCTTTATACACACAATGAAATTCTGATAATGTATCTTTTCTTACACATACATGCATGCATGTGCTGAAGGTGATTAGAGAACATTTGCATATTCAGAGACTCCCATTAAAACCAATGGGATTTTGATCATGCAAGTAATTATACATGAAATTTTCGTTAATAAAAAATAGGCTGTTATGTCTGGATTTTATTTTCATTATGTGTGCTTTTGGTGATTTGCTGTGCATTCATGAAGGAATTTCTCTTCCCCTACTTGTTATTGGCTGGGGTAGGATGGGTAGCAGCAATGCTGCTGTGTATCTCATTTCCAGCTGTGTTTTGGTCTGGAGTAGGAAAATGGTTGGATATTTCTGCAGTGTCATTTCTTAAAAGGCTGTGCTAGGCTAGAGATCAGCGCAGCAATTTTTTCCCCAATTACTGTTAAACATATACAACATATATACATATATGTTAAAAATACAACATATATACAACAGAATCCCCTGTTCATATCTCTCCTCTCATAAATTTCACGTTATCTGTAATCTTTTCACGTTCCTGTAGATGTGCAGGTACAACCATTTGTTTAGGCTGTGACTTAAGCCTTGGCAAAGGGCTGTTTGTTGGTAGTGAGCATGGATTAGGCCTGTCTATTTTCAGGGTAAAATCTGGCTATCGAAGAACGGTTTTGCCATCTATCTATGAAGTAAATTTTTACTTTACTGCTTCTTAATAATCAGCAACTGTCATCACTGGCTGTTACCATTCCTCAGGTGGGTCAGTTTGTTTGGCCAGGCACAAAGAAACTCTGTAAGTGTAGTAGAACTAAAGGATTTAAAGCAATTACTTATTTGGTAACATACAGAGAAATCATCCAAGGCTTTTCTTCAGTATCAGCATGCTCACTGGCCTGGTAAGGCACCCAAAGATTGCATGCTGTCGCAGGAGGTATCAGTTATGAGAAGAAGGGTTGGCCTCCTAGGATGAGTCTTCAGAGTGGCTGAGTTGCTGTCTCCCACCACGTCCATCAAAATGGTAACGCTGGCAACTTGACCTGATTACCCAACCAGCCTCCCTGGTTGTCTTCCCTTGGGAGTTTGTACTTTTACATGCTGGTATTTTTCCTTTTGAATACTTGAGCTACAAGCAATCCCTGGTTTCCCCAATGCTACATGTACTTGTAATTTTACCTTTCTTATTGTCCTACAGGCTTTCACGCATCCCTAGTATATCTCAGGAAAACTGCTAGGAAAGCTTTATGGTAGGAGCTTAATTCTTGCTGGGGTTAAGGTTTCTAGTTAGCAAAACATTCCTTGTTTTTAACCATCAGACTTGACCATTCACTTTTTTTCTGTTTTTACTGTCTTTGCTAAGAGCATAGACTGTTACTTCATGTCTTTTCAAAAATGCAGACCATGATGAGCAAAACTGCAGGGGCATCTGTGGTTCAACCATTTGAAACCACAAATGACTGCAGGAGACTGCCAAGTCTTAGCACCCTTCTGAATCAAGCCCATTAAAGTAATTTATTTAGAATGATATAAATAACTAAGTAGAAATTTATGTTGAAGTGTTGTAGGTTTGGGACTAAATACTCTTCCTGGAACAGGTATTTATTTGTCTTCTCAGGCAGGCTGAGAGAAGCATATATTGAACTCATCAGATTCACCAGCATTCTGCTAAATGAAAGAGCAGGCTCTGATGTCTGAAATCAGGAAAAGACATTTTTAAAAAGTAATTCTAATGAAATCTAAAAATTAATTCAAGTAAAAATTGTTTTATTGGTTTTTTAAATCATTATATTCCATTGGGTAATAGTCTGAAAATAGAAAGCTTTTCATGTAGACAATTGAGTTCTGAAGATGAGTATTTTTTCTCATCTTTTTTTCTCTTTTAGTTTAATAATGGTGTGTTTAAGAAGGGAGGGAGTTGGGATTTGATTGAAATAGCTCTCTTTAAATAATTTGTAGTGAATTTTGATGTTAAAAAACCTGTTGTAATTCTTATTATATGTTGGTATACCTCACAAATTCAAGAGGCTCTGTTTGTATATATACTTAGAAATTTCCTGGAGCATGTTTTGTTCTGTTAACTCAAACTCTGCACATCAATTACAGTCTTAAAAAATAAATAAATCAAGGTACTTACAATCTGTTATCCTGTATTAACATTAAACTGACAACAAATGTATACCTGGTTTGTTGTAAAATATGGTAAATTTGACTAGGACTTACCCAAATGGCCTTGTGAGACTACATTGAAGTGCAGATGTGTGCAAGGTAGTAGATGCTGCTCCAGCAGTTCTAAGTTGTAATTTCTGTCTCTCCTTGTTCAGACACTGCTTCCTGTAGAAGATCTAGCTAATGTATAAATTGAGAAGTCACATGCAGACTAGCAAAGTATTCAAATAATTTTAAGCTATCTTGAATCCTGCTAATGCTGAGTTGTCCTTTGGCTTCTGGTTCAACGGATCTCTGTAACTACAAGTTATGGTTGTTTGTTCCACAGTATTGTACTTTATGGTGCAGGCACATCTAGCCAGGAGCACTTAGACCAACACATCTCTCATACTTGCCTTCCATGAGGAATGTAGAGGGGTCTCCTGGGGACAATCTTCAGGCTTTGTGACATTACAAACTCCCCTAAGGACACCTGAGAATTTTTGCATCTCACCATATCTTCATATTTTCTCTGTGAAGCCAGATGCACACCAAACTCCTCTATCCCTTTGAATCTTTATGGGATAGCCTTATGCTGACAGAATTTCTACCAGGTAGCATTCAGCTATTCTGTCAGCATTATGCTGACAGAAATTCTACTAGGTGATGCTGAAGATTTAATTGCTCAGGGTTACTTGCATTTGATTGCAAGAGCCAAGTTAAAACCAGAATGTTATGTAGTGTCTGATTTGCTCACCTTTCTCACATATTTCAACACAGGGAGTCTCACCTAACAAATGACCAAGACTGAAATTCTGTTACAGTGCTGTTGTGGGTACATTAGCCTGTACAACATTGTTCAACAATGCAAAATGAGCTCATCAGGAGATTACCTTTTCTGGAAATAAAACTCTCTTTTTGTTACCTTGTTTTCCTGAATTTGCTTTAAGCTTTATTTTAAGAGCACCCCGCTTTTCTATGTGAATAAGGTGCCTAACTTTGTTTTATAGCAAAAATAAATTTGTTCAGGTTGTCTTCTGTGCCTTTATTGTCACTGAAGACTTGATCCTTTAAGGTGGGAGTCTGCTTTATCACTGGTTTATCAGTGCCTAATACGCAGAGATAAAAAACAATTAATGACCCCCAACTAACACAAAGTCACTGTTGCCTTGGGATTTTGTGCATCCCATAAAAATCTGTTCACAGTTATGTGTTTCAAAGATTTGGATAGATACTTCTTTGACAGCTACATGATACAGTAAAATGGAGAATGTGTATTTGGCGAGAAGAACTTTCTCCAGGTTATATATCTCAACAGTCAATGTTGCAAGAGCTATGTAAAGGTAATTGATAGTTTAAGACCTTAACAAAATTCATCCTGTTGGGCTTTTTATAGAAGGCTGGGGAATCCAGCTGCTCTGCACCTTAGCTAGTCCTATAACATACTGTCACTATTCTTGCCTCCAGCAAAGGCAAGTTGAAAGAAAGGTAGATCATCCACCCAGACCACTGAACAGAAGAAAAATTGCAATGTGAATTTTGCCTCTTCAGTAGATCTGTCTTACTTCTGAAACTTTTTTTTTTTTTTTTCTTTTCTGTACTCCTTCCTTTAATCCAAAGGGGAAAAAAATCCAGTAAAGATAATGAAATGGAAGGGAAAAAGACCTTCAGAATGCTCCCTGCTCTGTTAAATTAAAACTGGTAAGCAATCAGTGTCGTGTGCATCTAGAGACGATACAGTGTGCTTGTTTACAGTGCTATGCTATTTACAAGAAGTAAAGCCTGGAATGAGTTATGGAAGTCATTTCCTCATGTGTAGAAGTGAATTTTATCACATCTCTCTCCAACTTTATGTCTTCTACTTTATCACTAGAGTTTCTGCTGGCTTATAGCCACTGTCCCATTTTAATAAAAAAGGAGAGAGGGCCTAATCCAGAAAATGCTTTAGGCTCGTATTGAATTTTAAGGCTGCTGAACAGCTGATGACATTGGTGGTGATGTTCATGTTCACATAAAATGTACTATGCATGTGTTTAAAGGCTTAGTTGGATTTTTCCCAAAGTGGGTTGCTGATGTCCTGGGCAAGTGTTTCAAGTAACACTGTTCTTAATATCGGTAAAAACTTCTCAGAGAATTCAGAAACTTTGGTTTTGGTAAAACAGTGTGATTTTTGTTTGCAATTTGGATCTGACAATATTTCCTAGAAATGTTAATTATTTGTATTTGGAGGTAGTGCTGCAAAAGAGAATACTGTTACGCATTTTGTTGCAAAAATCTGGCTGTTTTGTAACAAGTGCTGGAAGGAATCCAACAGTATCTGTTGGACATTTCAGGAGTCTGATGGAAGCACTGAATAAGGTGTACATTCTGAAGGAATGCAAATCTTTCTTGAAAATCAGAATTAAGAGAATGGCCTTTCCTACTTCTAAAGTTTGATAAATCAATATTTGGGAGTGTCAACTGTGTTTTCTTTGCTAATGACAATAGGGCTTCCCTGTGCATAAGTAAGAACATGCCCAAAATTTCTTAGCAGCTTCTAGGTTGTTATTCTTTTTTCCTTTTTATCTTGCTACCTGCACCATAGTTCAGGTGGACTGTGAGAAAATCCCAGACTAAGCCTTCCTTTTTATATGCTCCATCCTATTGTATTTTGTATGTCAAATAATTTCTCATCCTGCTTTGCAGTAGCATTCATGCATGAATGATACTCGGATTTATCATTCTGTTGGACTCATTTGTGGATTCATTGTAATAAAACACAACACAATTTTGATGCTTTTGGATGCAAAAAACATGGCTGCTGATGTCTCAGAAATACTGAGCTGATCCAGTTGGTCCCCCCTCTACTCCCCCAGTATCCTTCTACAAATAATGTAGATTTCCATTTTGCCTATGGAGGGTACTGCACTATGATGTTGTTCTTAAAGTGACATGAAAACCTTCTAGAAATGAAATGAATTCAAGGCGGCTGTCATAGTTTAACCTCAGCCAGCAACCAAGCATCATATAGCCACGCACATACTCCCCGCGCAGTGGGATGGGGGAGAGAATCAGAAGGATAAAAGTACAGACTTGTGGGTTGAGATAAGAACAGTTTAATAATGAAAAAAGAACAGTTTGATAATTGAAATAAAATAACACTAATTATAAAAAATGCCTAAATTATAACTACAATTAATTCTAATTTATAATTATAATTAATAATAATGTATTGTCCTGAAGCCAGGTCAGAGACACGATTATTTCGAATTAATTTGTGGTTAAATCTGGTCAATGTTCAGTCTGTGGCTTTGTGAAATAGAATAGTTTTGCAATCACTGTCCTATTCTTAACGTAGATGAGTGAGATGCTCTTCAAAATACAGTACATACTTTTAATTCTCTATTGACTTTGCTAGAACTGTGAGTTCCTTTTAGAACATCAGCTACAGTGTTGAAAAAGGTGATTGTTCCATATACTGTATTAAATTTGCTGGTAATTTAAATCCACTGAGGATATTGCTGAAATAATTTGATGAAGATAATCTTTTTTTCCCAGTACAAATTGTCAGATTGATCTTTGTTATCTTAAAATCTAAATAATTATTTGTAAATGGTTTAAGTTGGTTGTGAATACTAGGTAATCAAAGGTTGAGGGCTTTAATGAATGTATTTCACCTTGCACTTTTCTTTTGATATTGTAAAGAATTAACATAGTGAAGGAATGTTTGCCATTATCATTTCTTTAAATGAAATCCCAGAGAAAATTATGTTTCAATATCCACATTGATAAACTAATTCTAAGAATAGAGGTTTTGAGGGAAAGTGCTTATGGATATGGTGCAAACAAACAGATTTAGATTTGGTTTGATGTGATTTGTGCATCTGGACACTATTGAAATTTGATTCATTTGGCTCTTTGTCATTTGGAAATCTAAATCTTTGCTCTTATCTATGTTTACTGCCTTTACATTTGCGGCAGTTTTCCTACCGATTTTCTTCACAAATGTATGCGAAAATAGATGAGGCTGTTTAAACGTCAGTGATTGTGACCTGCGTCGGCATGGGTTTCCTACAACTGTTGCTGCTTGCTGTTTGAAGTAGGAACAAATGCTGCGTAGCTGGGTTTTTTCTTTGGTCGTAGGGGCTTTTTGTTTGTTTGGATCTCCTATCAGTTTGTAAGTTGAAAAAAAAACAAGCCATGACAGGTGGTGCCCTCGGAACCTTGCTGAGAGGCAATGAGCTTTATAAGGAAGGTTTAATCATCACAGCTACCATCTTAAAATGGACACAGCAATTCCACGTAGCCCCTTGAGCATGGGAGAAATTGCTGTAGGTGAAATCACCTCTTACCACAGGTGGGACCAGCTTTCTAGCATGTCAGTGTGCTCCTCGGGCACCAGCAAAGAGAGAATACAAACTCAATATGGTCCTTTGGAAAAAAACGCAACAAACAGATGATATTTGCAGCTGCTTCTTGTCATGGGGAGGTGTGCGCCAGGGGCTGCCTGGGCCTCTCCCTCCCCTGTGCTCCCACCGCCTAAATTCCTGCTTCTGATTGGCCAGTTCAAATTACCTCAGGGCCTAATGGCCGCCTGGTGCTCACTGTTCCCCCTGCCCTGTGCTAGGCACCTGCCGGTGACGCCTGCTCCAGGTGGCTCCCTGCTCTTTACAGCCAGGCCTCCCTTCACCTGCAGGCTGTGGAATGGCCGCCTGCCCCATGGGAGCCCGGGGGCCAGGTAAGCACATCCCCGCGCTGCTGGGTATTTAACCTGCTGGTGGCAGGGGTGGCGCTCAGAAATGTCATCCTGAGATTGCTGAAGGCCAGCAAAATCCATACTGCAAGGGGGCTGCTGCGGTGGTGTCGCTGGGTGCGGTACCCGGCCCTGGTTATCAGAAATGTGATGAGTGGAACAGCCATGAGAAGGGCTGGCAGCCCAGAGGGACCTCGCCTGGTGTGTGATCAGCAGTTCAACAGCACGAGCTGCAGTCTGGCCACCAGCAGATGCACAAAGCCGGGTCCATCGGGTCAAGAAGCAGTTTAATACTAGATGCTATTTGCAAGTGCTGATAGGAAAGGCTGGAAGTGAGAGGCATGAAAGGTTTCTCCAACTCCGGTGCCTGCCCAAGAATACAATCCCTCTTTAGTTTTAGGCCATGGATTTCCAGGAATGGTAGTACTAAAAATGAATTGTTATGAGCTTTGATATTTCCCTTTTCCAGACAGGGAGCTTCTGTTCTTACACAACTAAATCTTTCATATGGTAAAACATACTCATTTTAAAACTGGCATGGCTTGACCTTGCTGTATCTTGGAATTCAAAGCTGGCCAAACGGACACCTGGCCTTTCTGTTTCGTCAGAAAGACCAGGAGTTGTCTTAGCTGGCTGGGAGATGCACCGCTGCTAGGAGAGCAAGTAGGCATAGGTAGGCAGTTATCAAATCTCAGAAAAATAATTCTAGGCCCCATGGACCATTGAAGGCCATTTCAGTCACTAGAGCTTTTGAGAACCTGAAGATAACAGCTATTTGGCTAATAAGTTTTCTCCAATCCTGTGGAAGACTTTTTTTTTTTTTTTTCTTCTTCTTAATTTATTTAAACATTCTTTTATTCTTACCAGTCTTGGGGGAGAGGGGGAACAGATTTAGAAGGTTATGTGGGATAAAATTTATAGCACAACCACCGAGCCATTAGAAAAGTAAATGAACAGCCTGAATGGCCAGGACAAGACCTGTGACTCTCAGAACAGAGGTGAGTTTCACATGTTCTTAGGAAAGATTGATTTCTCTAAAAGCTGCTCTGCAATCACTGAAGGTTGGGTTTTTTACACGGTATAGTCCTCCTGCATATCTTCAGCAGCTGAAAAGCAGCATGTTTGCAGACAAACCATAAAGATCAGTGTTTTTCCTTCCCTCTAAGTCTTTCAAAGATCCTAGTTTGATCTCAGCATGATTTTGAAAGCTTTGATATTTTAAGATTTAATTTAGTCCAATGACAACATCGTTCTCCAAGGCAATTCACCTTTTCCTGACTTGTTTAAAAAAAGAAGAAAAAAAGGGTGAAAAGGAAAGGTAAAAACCACTTTGTAAGTGAGAAACAAAACCTTCATTAGAGAGAAAGCATCTGAAAATCTGCTTTCCAGCAAAATAACTCTTTGCAATCCCATTAGTCTGCCATCAAAAAATTGTTCTCTGTGGTAGTATACTCTCTACACACCCTTGTTAATCCATTTTGAAATACTAAAAAAAATTCCAAATAAATAGTTTATTTACTGTTTCAGTCCAAAGCTAATACATTTAAAATGTGTAAAATTGTTTCACAGTTGTGTAGGACAACCTTTGCTAAACTCAAATGGAAATAAATAACAGTTCATTGTACCCCAGCTGAATCTTTTTTTGTCAAACACTCGGATGCAGCCCTCTGTTAAAAATCTCATTATATCTCTCATCACATGGCTGCGCGTTCAGTTTAAGTTGCAACAAGAATTGGCTGCAGTAGCCACATCTCCTGTAAGATATGACCGTAATAATGAATGTAGTTTTGGAATCTAATTCTCTTTCTGTTTCTTATCCTTCTGTGACAAAGGGAAGGTGCTGGTAGGAGTCCTGAAATATGCTTTTGTTCTTGGGTTTGTTGGTCGTTTGGGGGAGCAATGGGGTGTGTGATTGCAAGCATGGTCTGTTTCATGGTCATTTGACAATTGTCAAGGAGCACATATAGAAAATAGGCATTGTTTTTTAATGGATGAAATTAAATGGAGTAAGAGTAGCTCAGCTGGAATACTGCTGATATATTTATTTTGTACCATACTGGTGGGTAACTGGCATTGTCCACCTGTCCCAACAGAAGTTATTGCTAGTTGCCTGTACCCAAGAGCTTAGAAGGAGCAAAGAAGCCATAATGTACTTAACTGATTATATAATTCTGTTCCCTAGAGGGGGGAAAAAAGGATTTCTCAACACAGTTGGTGATGAGCTTGTTCCCTAGAGCATGAAACATTAATCTACATTTCTAAAGCCTCTTAGCTGAATATGAGTTAGTGGCCCGTGAACCCAAAAAGGTTCAGAGCAGGGTGAACTGTTAGGGGGTGACTGGGGCTATGGATTTAGTTCTTCCTTTCAGTCACTGAGATCTGTCTTTGTGTGTATTGAATGTTGTTCAAAATTCCAATTGAACACATTTTCTTAATTGTTACTAAATGGTTTGCTTTCATTTTCATTTCATCACTTGTTTCTCATTCTTTCCGTTGTCAATTTGATGGCACAGATAAGCATGACTTACAAATAGCATTTCACCTTGCCATTGTTTTGGCAATGTACAATGATGTTTCATCTCACCAACATTTTGGCAAGTGTATAGAAGGGATTAGATAACAGAAAATATATGCTTTTGGAAGGAGAAAATAGAGTGTGGCATATGAGCCCTTGGATACTCAGCATGTTGGTGTCACCAGTGGGGTTTAAAAAGAAACTAAAATTCCATTTGCCTGTACCAGGTTATATTGTATTAAGCTTTTGAGGTTTGCAGCATATACTTGAATATACGAGTAACAAACTATCTTACCTCTTGTAGTTCTTAGGTTGACTTTTTTGTCCCCTTCCACCTAACTCTGAAACACCGAACATAGACTGTAGCATAAGACAAATTGGGATCAAGTAGGTGATGTGATGTGCTATTATGCCTTGTGCTATTAAGACAACAGTTTGCTGTGTGTTGATGATGAGCTAAAGCTAAAACTTTTTCTATGCATGTGGGATGTACAGAAATTTTACCTAGCTCAGAGCAGCCACACCTGTTGCAAGTTTTTTTCTATTCTTCTACTGAAAAGAGGTGCAAATGGAGATGATCTGGAAATTTTGCCTACCAAAACCCCCACTGCTGCAGGAACCTAAAACCCTGGTGACAACTTTGCTTTTACCTCCACCCAGTCTGTGGCATTTTCTGATTTCTATGCAATTTTGACTATTCTGTTGCTCCTTGTTGAATATTGGACAATATTCAACATTGAATATGAGGATTCAGCCCAGTGTTCTTAACCAATATCTAATATCTATTTAATATTAATATTCTTCATCAAAGTCACAATTTTATTTTAAATAATGACTTTTCTCATATTTTTTTTAGCCATTGATCATTTTATCATGGTTCTGTAGTCAGTATGACAGCTTAGAAACTTTTTATTTTCTAATAATGAAAACTGAGGTTCTAATGTTATCACTAACATCTGAAAATGATAGTTTTAGCCCGCATCAAGAGTAATGAGATTTTCAGTTTGGTCACGAGAGACAGTAAAACTATTTTTTGTACAATTTCCATTTTTTTTGCCTAGGTGAGAAATACTAGAAAAAATATTCTGATGTGTTTTGACTGTCTGCTCTGTTCCCAAAAGGATTAAAAAACTTTCTTCATATTAACTTAGAAGGAAAGGTTTGGGATGTTGTTTTCTCTGATACATTTCATACATTTCAGTACAACAGGTCTAAATAATTTGGAACTTCAGGGAAATGTGGAATATAAACCAAGCCCAGTGTCATTGATAGCATCTAAGACAAATGGATTCATACCTTTGTTTTATGCCATGTCTTGTCAAATTGGTAATGCATTCACATTAGCTGATTCGACAAGATATACAGCTCTATGTGCCCACATATCTAACATAAAAATCAAATCCTTTATCTTTTCCCATCATTTGCTAGGTTGCTCTCTCTTGCTCTTGCCTTTTCTTCCCTTTTTTTTTTTTTTTTTTTGGGCTGGGGGGATTGTGATAACTTACTGCTTTATCTGATCACAGGACTCAAGGAAAAATCCACATAATTAAGATTTTAATTAATTTTATGGCCCTAATATTCTCATTTTGCCAATAATATCAATGTGAAGGGAGAAATTTACAACTGAATGATAATAGTAAGTTTGATAAACTGTAAAAAAAATTACTTTAAAACATTATTAATCAAGAAGACACCTTGACAGATCTATGGATCTGTTTGTGGTTCTTTGTCTGGAACCCTAAAAAAGGTTGATTGAAGGTGGAATTTTAACAGGCTGTGTATTTTCATGTCATTAAAAATGAAAATATGACATCGTTCAACTGTTATCTTGAAGTAAAGTATTATGGATGTATTCAAATGTTAAAAAAGAGCTGGTTCTTCCAGAGTCCCAAGGAGGTGCACCCCTGTGAGAATTTTATTGTCACATCAACAAAGTCTTTGTGAATTACTCATCTCTTGCACTTGGCAAGTTGCTAGAGGCAGACAGCCACAGTGCATGTGCCACTCTGCCCAGCATCACGATGACGTTTGGAAAAGGAAGGACTTAGTGCCTCCCTTTTGAGATCCCCATCAGGTAAAAGGAACGACAGCAGACAGTGCAGTAACACGCTGAAAAATAGTGATCCAGGACACGCAGTAACAGTGGGGCTCAGAAGGGCTGCCAAGGTAATTTGACAGCTGTTAGTGGAACTGTGCACTCAGCACTGATTAAACAGGTTGAGTTGCTGGCCTGGGGCTCAGGCTATGCTTGGGGATGAGATTGGATTGAGGCTTCTGAGAACAATAAATCTCAGATATGTACCAAGAGCAGGGAACAGAAGATGTTGCTGCAGCAAAGCAAGAGCACAACTAGACCACGCTGTGAAACAATTAAATTTGGGGGCTGGGGAATCCCATGGCTGTTGTCTCCGCCTAGAGTAAGATTTGGTGCTTGAGCAGGAGAAAACAGAGTCATACAGGAAGAGCATATCTGACAAGTGGCTGTATGCACCAGCAGAAGCGTTGCCTGTGTGCTCCTTCAGAGAGCACCAGAGTGTTGTGTGGCTTCAGTTTGGTCTGCGGTTAGGCGTAAGGTTCAGAGGAGAGGATGTGGGAGCCCTGTAGAAAGAAAGGAGCAGAGATGTTTCAGGTAGGCAAGTATGGGTTACTCCTAGACATATCTTCTCTACAGTCTTAGCCTTGGGCGTCTCCTGACTGCATAATTACAGGTGAAAAAAAGGTCACAAACTATAATTATTTTGAGCCTCTGTGTAGAGGATTTGGTTTATTCTGAAACATGTGATGTTACTCAGAATTAGTGTTCTGAAAAGTATCAGTGTAAACCCCATGGGAGAACTATAGTTATTACCTGTGTAGGCTTGTGTCTTAGGGATTGTCATTAGACTTGTACTTAGGGTTCAGAAAGGAGAAATGGGAGCCTTCTAGCGAGGGCAACTTTATTAAGGTCAGATGGGGGCTGCTATTAGATATATTCTCTGTGCAGCCTTAGGGATGTTGTCCTGTGGCCTTAAGTCTCACCTCACAGTTAAGGTTAGACTACTGAGAAGGAGAATTAGTAGACCTGTAGGAAGACCGGGACTGTAAAGAGTTTGCAAATGTCAACTGAGGTCTGCTGCTAGAGTTATCCACTGAGCAGTTGTGGCCTTCTGGCATTAGTCTCAACCCACTGTATTTGGTGAATCTGGGAAATCTTATATTGAGGACTGAGGACTGGGAAGTCTAGCCCTATCAGAAACTCGGACCCTTCTCACTCCCTCTAAATCTCATGTCTTCTGCACCAAGAGCTCTGATGCATGGTAGTGCCCTACTTGGCACTACAGCACACCCGAGCTGGTGGTATAGACCAGAATCTGTAGCAGGTACATCAGTGGACATAAAGCATATAGCCTTCAGGATGGTGAATTCTTCCCTAGTCCAAGTGTAGTAGAGCCATCATTGTTCTAATCTGTCCTGTGACTCACTTAGGTAAGTACAGTCTATAATCCTCTTTTGTTGGTGGTGTTTATGTGAGTTTTGTGCCATGTCACCTGGTTTGAGTTTTTTCAGTGTTTATAATGATGATATGTCTTTTCCTGGTTTGACAGTTTTTCTTGTTAATCTCTTTTTAATAAAGGAAAAAGAAAAGAAAAACTGTTCTGCACATGCCTTCAAGCATGGAATTGAGAGTCATATGTCTCTGCACCTGTCAAGGGTATACAATGTGTGACAAAGATCCCAAATGCGACACAAACATTGTTGAGATTGGGATTGTAAAACGAGTGGGTTCTGTTCCCCTGGTAAATAGCTCCTTCTGCCATATAGGCTATTTTAATGATGTTTTATTTTAGATTGAAAGTGTTCTCAGTATGAATTTTTGTTAACACTGGTGTGAAGCATTGGGACTTTGAGGATAAAATAAATGATGTGTCTTGAGTTAAACCATTCATGACATATTGTTAATAGGTTACCATAGGAAAAATTACTGAAATTTGAATTCTGGGGAAAGATGGTGGGACAAGACCAGCAGACAAATTAGAAAGAAATGCTACCTTCTTTTATGTTGTTCAGAAATGCGAAGTGGGCTAAGCTCTGCTTCTGTATTAATTCATGGCAAATCATTTGCCCATTTCTGACACTAACAAGAGTCTATTTCATATTTGCAGGCCCCCAAACCTCCCATGGTAGTTCAGTGCATTTCAGTATGATGGCTGATCAGGCCTGCACTCTGACACATCCTGCACTGATCATTTATCACAGTCATATATGATTTATTTACTTCCGACACTTCCTGAGTCGGCAGGCTGCCTTCAGGATAATATGGCTACTCAGTTTAGTTGTGCTGTAAATTAATAGATTCATTTCACTTCACACTCACAGATTGCGCTTGCTTGGGATTCCTGTCAATTAAAAATACAGCAGGAATTATTATTGAACTTCAGAATGTAGATTTTGACAAAATTACCTTTTGATGTAACTCTGGCTCTGGAAGAAATTAGACTTTTGCAACTCTGGAAAATTTGGTGTGCTCTTTTCTGTTGTTTTGCTACTATGTTGTATGGAACCATGGCAACTCTTTGGCTTATTATAGTGCAGAAGAAGTTTTGTCCCACCATGAACTTGTATACAAGCCAATCTTGGGGGCATTTGGGATCCAAGTATATAGAGGTGCCGGAGGCAAATTTCTCTTAGTACACCACTGAGGTAGAGATAGCATTTCCAATTTCATAATATTCTCATTGTAAATTACAGCGTAAGGGAGCATGATGGAAGCAGGGTTTGTGAGGCCTGATTCTGTGGCACATGCTATTCCAGGGCTTCTCTACTATACGGCTCCAAATTGCTGCTGAGCTCTTAAAGGTCTTTTCCAACTAAACCTAATAATCCTAAATGATTCTATATTCTCTGTCGATGCTGGGCTTTTTTTTTTTCTCCCATGGAAGAGTACTGACAAAGCATGGTGGAATTTTACAAAGATATCTGATTCTGTTTTTTAAAAATGTAGAAATGTATCAGCTAAATCTGGGGAGTTACTTTTTCTATCTGCCTTTTTAACACACAAGGATATGTTACTATTTAAACCTCACCAGAATTTGGGGGTACCATGGGGCTGCTTTGCCTTAGCTCTCCTTTGACTATATATGTGTGCATATTCCTGTAGGCATCTGTCATAAGAGCCTTACGTGGTTATAAAGATTTCCATTCTGCTGATGCTCCAGGCAAAGCATCACAGGAAGTATCTTCACTGGAACCCATTCCTTTGAAGTAAAAACTCTGCCAGGCCAGCATTAACAAAACAGTATCAAAATATACGACAAGTCTCTGGATCTTTGTCACACGGACTATGCTTTATCTGTAATAGGTATGAGTTTAGCTCATCTTTCCTAAAACGAGTGCAATAGTAACACAGATCAGTAAATGTTGCAGTCAGTGCTGCAAATGGGAGAATTATAGGTCGTATGCATGTATGTGCTGTAACCTTTCAGAGTGAAAAAGCAAATTTATTTATATATCTTTCATAATTCTCTCCGTTTGCCCGATCATTGCCCTTGCTGTGCTGTATTATAGCTTCTTATTAGCTTTCCCCTTTGTAATGGAATATTTTATGTTGGATACTCAAATATCTATAAAGACACTAGTAAAAAAGTCTACATTTACAACTTTAACGCAAAAAGGGCTGCTGGGATGTCTGCAATGTCCCTGTATTGGTATTGGACACAGATTTAGTAGTAGAGGGATGCAACCAAGATGTTCCAGCAAATGGATTTATTCTGGTGCCAGTTAGAAATCAGAATGTTTGCATCAGACTGATAGTAGCCTTCCCTGATAACCTTGATACTAGATCTCTTAAGTCTAGGGAGCTCTACAAATAAATGTGGTGAAAATTTCAGAATGTAGAGGTAGGTAGACTCATTAAATATTTATTTCTCTTTCAGCATTTTTCTTTTCCGTCTGCTGAATCGTTTTTCATGGGAGAAAATTGAGATCTATATACACTGGGTATCAGATTCTTGGACATGGCTCTCCCTGTAGCAATCCATTCTTTTGTTCGTGGCAGCTCTTGAGCCCCTCTGTAGCTCACTACTTTGGGGTACTTTTCCCCCCATATCTCTGTCTGAAATATGGTCCTGAGTTTTAATCACTTGTTTGATTAAGCATAATTTAGTTTTTCCTGTGGGCTTGTGGGGTTTTGCTTATATTTTCAGATTCAAAGGTATGGTCCTGTCTGGCTTCTACAGCTATGGCATCACATGCGTGAAAATTGGTGCAGAGGGGTTTTTTTCCTAATTTTGACATAAAGTTCATGATCCACTGACTGGATGATTATCTGCAATAACATTAATTTGGGTTAATTATGCATCCTTATGTGAACTGACATGGCTGGCTTTATCACATATCTCACACCAGCTTTCCCTTTAATTTTGGTCAAGAGCATAATACCTAAAGATTGGGTTAAAGAATCTGAGTAAACAGTCTGAAGTCAAAAAGCTGGTCACAGAGCAGCTTTTGATTAATTGCTTTTTAGTATGAATTGCTTTTGAAACTCCTGTTTAAAAATGATGGTTTTTTTCAAAGTTTCTAGAGTCATGTTCTTAATTCTGCTATCTGTCTGTCTTTTTAAGGTCAGCAGTTCCATTCATCCTTTATACTGACTATTTATTGTCCTAAGACACATCTGGGTTATTCAGAGCCTTTCTTCACTAAAAATATTCTTAGTGTCATAATTTTACTTTATTGGTTCAGTATTGGGAAAGCCAAGTGAAGTCAAATGCTTCAGATTCCTTCCTTTAAAACTAAAATATTAAGCTTCTGACAGTGCATAAAAATGTTGCATTTGAAAAGGTGTGCTATGATTTAACTCTAAGCAATTACGATAAATTATCATTGGGTAAGTCTAAAATACTGAAGAACTTACTAGAAAATGTGTTCCCATTAAATCATGAAGTAGAAAACAATTTTATTTGTATCAATACTTATTGTGAAATTATTTCTTTAAAAAAGAATAAGGAAAAGGTGGGAAAAAGCCCCTACAAATTAACTGATAACTACCATGCCTCAGAAAAGCAAGTAATAAGAGTTAATTTATTCCAACAGAGACTGAGCCATGATTATGTTAGATGTTGGGCCTTTCAGTGTATTAGTGGAGAGAGTTTGGTTGCTAGAGCTATAAAGGTGGCATGAAAAAATCCACTAAATAGCCAACACCCAGAAACTTAAAGTTTCCAGAGCTTTGCAGGCTATCAAAGGCCCAGCCTGTAGCTGACCAAAGCAAGCCCCTGACCGCACAGGGCTCCCGGGGCTGTGCAGGGACCTGTTGCCTGTCTCCCCTGTGGAAGGCTGAGCCCAGAAGCCTGGCGGTGGGGCTCAGTGCAGGCACTGAGGCTGACGTTGCCTTCCCCCCTGATTTTTTTTTTTCCTATTATTTTTTTTTTTAAGTCGGCTCAGGTCTCAGCCTTAATCCTGGTCTTGTTTTAATCAGCCATTACTTCTGCAGTAATCAAGCTCCATAGAACAGGTAATTATTTATCATTTGAGGACTTTTCCCCTCTAGGCTCTGTCTGTTTGATTTATATACCTGGCACCTCCTTTAACAGCTGCCACACTGGGATGTATTTATTTATAACTAAAGAGGGAAGAAAGTGTACCAAGTTCAAAGCCTTTAAGCAATCTGAACATTTCCTTTTAGAAGATCATTACGTAGCAATAAAGTGTGGAAATGTATAGCAAGACAAGTTTGGAAACAGAAATGCAGAACACCTTACCTTTCTGACCAGGAAAAATAATGTTCCAGTTACTAAGCCTAGTGTTTGAAATAGGAAAATAGCTTTTACTCAGTGAAGAAGTTTAAACTAGGTAAGTTTGATGCTTACATTTTAAAAGGATGATTCACATAGGTTATTTTGAATTTCCCATCCTTAAACACAGTTGTTAACAGTTTGATATGTGATAATAGTGATCAACAATAAGCTCTCAAACCAGGGCAGTGACTAGCAAGATCATCCTTAAATGCCTCATACCATTCTATATCCAAGTATGACTTAAAATCTGTTGTGACTGTATTTATAACCATGAGCTGTGTTCCTACGGTAGAGATGAACTCATGTTGTAAGTGTTGTGAGGAACCACTTGGGTTCATATTACTAAAAAAATCCTGAGCTGAAATATTGAGAGGTGGTCACAGCTGTAAATGGTTGTGATTTTATTGAGATAACCAACTAGATGCTGTCTCCTGCTGTCTGTGAATAGGAAAAATAGTGAGATTCCACTCCAGAGGTGTGCTAGTTCCTCCTGAAAAATAGCATTTCCTCAGTTACACAAGGGGCTCGGGGCAGAGACAAGCCCCCTTTCCCTTAGTGCTGCACTAGGCTTGCTTCATGCCATCCATGCTCAGGGACAGGTTGGATGGATTTCTCTCTCAGTCCCACTGCCCCCTCGCTGTGCAGGCTGTTTTCTGAGGCAGCCCTGCCGGGTTGCAGCATCGCTCATCAGCTCTTTGTCGGTAGAGGGCTTTGGGGAACTGGGAGCAGGATTGATATGCAAAGGGGTCCCTTCATCTTTAAATCAACCTCCATTTCTCTTGTCTGCATCACAGAACTTGGTTGACTATGATATGTATTTCTTCTGAGGTGTTTCTGAGGGTGGGTTGTAGTTTTTGTTATCTTTTATTATTTTGTATCATTTAATGTATATTATTAGGACCAGGGACCTTGACAGATACAATTTTGAAAGCTTGCTATACTGTTTACTCTTTCTTTTCCTGTTGAGTTGGTCCCTCTTCAGCGAAATGCTTAAATATGCATTTAACTTAACTTGCACAAGACCATTCCTGTTCAGAAATTCACTTAACACGCACTCTGGGTAAAATGTCAACAGTCTTGGCCCCGCTGAAGCATGATGGTGCTGGCACTGGTGGCTGAACTCCCCAACTCTTTTATTTTAGTGGGATGTGAGTATGTGTGTATGTGAGAGAGAGAAAAGGTAACAAAGAATTGAAAGTAAATATTACACGGTGACATGATAGGACTTGAAAACTGTGGTACAAAGGAAGTGATGCAGCAGTGGTGATCCTCAACTTTGTGGTAACTGTGAGAGATGTATAACTGCCATTTGGTTGCGCATTGTGCCTATAATCTTAATGAAATTTGAAGAAATGTGGTTAAGATCTAAATAACCTGGAAGAAAGCATTTCTTTTTTTAATTATTTACAATTTTTTTAGAGGTTAGCCTGGTATTTAATCCTTGCGGCAAATCAGTTGGTAAAACAATGAGGCAGCCTATTCAGATGAGAATGTTAACTAACTTTTACCTAATTACAAAAATGTAGTCAAACAGCATATTTACTTCTCTTTCTCATAGAAGCTTTTACCTGAAAATGTTTTGAGAGGTCAGCATTTATTTACATTAATGAGAGACCTCAAGTCAAAATCTTGCTTTTTGTAATCAATGCAATAAAGCAAAGACAACTGGAATGTTCAAGATGGTTTTCTTTTATCCATTAAATGAGGTTTAAAAGCTTTGCTTTCTCTCTTTCCATCATGCTAGCCCTTAAATCTTTTATGGCATTAATGCTGCTGGCTCGATATTGTGAATTTTGTGTCCTGCAGCTCTAGCTACTTCACAAAATTAACAGAATGCACTGCTCTAACTCTGTTTGAGCTTTAGTGACCGATGATTCAAATGACCCTGTTTGGACATCCCTAATATTCTTCAGAGTCTAAAACTGTGTTTCGCTCTCAGTTCTGCCTGTGGGAAAGTTTACTGTGAGCAATCCACAAAAGAAGTCTTCCCCCTTAACCCCACCCCTCAAAAAAAGAAAAAAAAAAAAACAAACCACAAAACCAAATTGGACAGATTAAAAGAATAACATACAGGGGTCAAGACACATTTTAGGTATAAAAGGGAACAGTTTCTTTTGTTTTTTGTCTTGGGCTTTTTATGTGTGTTGATGGGGAAGGCTCAGGAGACATGGAAAAATCTAAATTGGGTTGTGGCCTGATCTCTAGCACTTAATTTGGATTTTGAGTACAGGTTCAACATCCTGGAGATCTGAAGGGTTTCTCCTGCTTTAGTAACATTCCTCTAAGTGTTGTCTCTCTTATTTGTGTATTGTAGTAAGGTTTTGAAGTATATTGCAGGAGAATTGCATTGTTTAGTTAAGATATTAATACAGTGGTAAAAATACAAAAACACACTGCTCCGTGGACTGTCCTTGATTCACAGTGTTAACAGCAGTAATTAAAATTTAAAAAGTAATCTGCAAATCAGAATTTTATTATAATTTGGTTTACTTCTGTTCATCTGATGTTGTTACCAAGTTTGTTATTTCCAGTGATCAAAAAGATTGAATGTTTTAGTCTCAAAATCTGTCTTTGAATGGAGTTTCTTATAACTACACAGACCCCCGCCCCACCCACCCAAACAAAAAAAAAGTATTTTTTAGCCTCAAGATAACATTTCTTTATCCCTATGAGTTTACGTTATTAAATAGATTATATAGATGTTTTGATGTTTTTGTGAAGCTTTTAGTCACTTACATTAACTTTATGTTACATTACATTACTTTAGTCTTGTCTAATATGCACGTATTCACACAAAAATGTTGTGTTAGAACTTACCTGATGATTATAAGGAACTGCTGACTATACAAGTAGTTTTATTTTTTGTGTGAACATAGTGCTTAAAAATTGCCAAATAGATCAGTTAACCTGTGTTGAAAGTAGATGCTATAAGTGTTACTTTTATTTGCAGGGAGAAAAGAAATAAAGAAATGAACTGACTCTCAGAATACACTTAGAACTTGGGCACTTTCATGTTTTCAGTCTATGATGAATTCTCTGGATGATGCAGCAGTACTTTCTCCTAATAAATTCATATTAAACTGTCAGGATATTCAACTATTCAGTCTTCCTCTCCTTATTTTGCTAGTCACATTGCAATAACATATCTGAAGAAATGCAAACATTTCTCATGTTAATTAGAAGACTGGGAAATCTTTGTTATTTACTGCTTCCATCATCAAAGGTGATTGCCGTTTTCAAAGTATAGTGCGTTTGCTCATGTTATGATTTCTGCAGAGAAAATCACCAAATGTGTTCTATCAGTTTAGCTTCCTGCAGACCAGAAAAAAGAGAACAAGCTTTTATTCTTATTTATTACACTAATGTGGAACAGACAGCTATATGAACAGGGTTTTCTTCTTTTGCTAAAAAAAAACATGGTGAAATGAACTTGTCTAGTACAAAGCAGAGCTCAGCTACCACTGAGGATTGCAGAGACCCATGATGTATTTCAGGAAAGAGGCTGAGCAGTAAAGTTAAGGAGCAGATAGAGCTGTTATCTGAATGAGGTAGCCGTGTATGCAGATAGGTTGTCTGCATGTTACCTACCAGCCAGCGCTGACACCATGTGAGACAGTGCTTATAGAGATTTGTTATGTTCCTTCTCCCTCCCCTGGCAAAGTAGCAACAGTCAGTTGAGCTTCAGAAGTTCAGAAGTCGTGAGTTACATGCCACAGGATTTAAAAATATGATCTGTTTGCTTTCCTGCTTCTTAACGTGGGCTTCCTTACATCACTTCCCTCCCCACTTGCTTTCCAAAATGCCACCAAAAGCTGATTGAGATTTTCAGTGGAATCATCCGAATGGGCAATGCTGTTATAAAAGCTTGTGGAGATTGTCAAGGTGTGATGTTTTCCAGGGGTGGGAACCTGGGAGAACTCCCACTAGCTTGGGATTGGTTCATGGGGCATTAAAAAGTTTAACCAAAACATTTCTCGCAACCCTTCTCCAGGTCATAACAGATGAACAACTCCCAGACCGCTTGGTTTAGAATCCCAAAGAATCCATGTTGCCTTTAGATATTAACAGATGCTAACTAAGCCCCAAAATTTCTTTTTTCATGTTACTTTTCCTTCTGATCAGCTGAATACATAGCAGGAATTTGGCAAGCTTGTCTTCAGAATGAGAGTTAAGGACAAAAGTGTATTGAGAATGCCATCTTGTAGTTTTGGAATTAAATGTGTTTCAGCTGCAGCTACGGCGCAACTGTGTACCAAGCTAACCTCACAAGGTACTAAATTATTGCTTAGAAGCTTTTACAAATTCATATTTGTGTTATAGCAAAGAAGTTTACCTTGGGAACAGTATATTTAAACTGTTCTCTGAAAAATTGCTTTAATAGATTTTCACATGGTAAAATGTATGCTTCACAGATAACATCTTGTTTGTGTCAGATAGTGCTGTGTAAATAATTGTAGGTAATGTTTTTAAAGTAAAACATAAATCCCTGATATTGAAGAATTTAGTAATATTTTATGTGTTTTGATCAAGAGATTTGACATAGCTACCTAAGTAAGCTATTTTGAAATAGAAAATATTACATGGCGATTAAGACAGCTAGGAGACCTTGTTTAAGATTAAGAGTTGGGCAAACTCCTAAAATAATGTTCAGAACTCTCAGAAAAGGTATTAGTTGATATCTAAGTAGCAAGGATATTTGGAACATTTTTGGAATATTTTAGAGTTCTAAAATGAAGTTTGTGGACTGATGTTGGCACTAATTGTCTTTACTATCGCAATGCTAATATGGTAGTTCTGTATCTACAGGCTTTACATCCTGACTGTATAGGATCATTGGGAATGATTGATCTTTCTCAAAGTAACTATAATTACCTATAATAATAACAGAGAGTCATTGAGTAAGATGTGCAAGCAGCCATAATAATCCAGGAAGGTTGGTGTGAATGATATTGCCCAGAATTAGTTTTTCATACTTGCCCACTAATCAGAACTATGGACAACAGTGAATTTATTAGGTGCACGCTGAGCTAGCGACAGTCCGTAAATGTCTGATTACTGCTTTTACCTTTTTGTGCATTGGAAGCAGTTAAAAGCACTACAAATATACCAGTGAAAAAGGTAGAAGAATCAGGACATGTTTCTTCCTATTTGTTGGTCATCAGAGTATCCTTGTGGGACTATTTCATTAAGACCAACAAAGTTTAACCGCTTAATTACTTCCCTGATAACTCATGGAGAGGTTGTGCTCTGGGAAATCTTCTGGTACTGTCATATGTTTTGTGTTGTACCATGAAGATTGCATTGGTCATCGTTATAATATTCTGTAAAACCCTGGGAGAGTTTTCTATCAGAAGCAATAAAGTTAGTTCAGCTTATGATACTTCATAATCTCTGGGTTTTTTTCTTATCTCTGTTACATATCTCCAAAAGACCAGAACTGTTCAGTAGTCATGGATTGTGACTGAAGTCAGACATCAAGCTACGTACCAGAATTTTACTAGACTTAGTTGTTGCAGTCTGAGAAAGCTTTTATTTGGGAGTTATGTTTAAAGTTTACAATAAATATCATACTCCTTTGCAAGGCTGTCAACACATCCTCGTGCTTCACTCTGGTGACCTCATCTCTATGTGAAATTGTTGCTGTAAAACAAGGTGACACCACAGAAAGCTCTACTAGGGAAAAATCTGGAAAACAAAGTGATCAGAAAAAAATTGTGGAATGTGTGTCAAATCCTGTGACTCTGGCTTTAAGCATCTTAAAGGTTGTTAAGAATAACCAGAGTAATAATAAGAGTCACAGTCCGAAAATCTAACCCATCTTTTAATCAGTGATGTGGGTTTAAAGTGTTCTTGAACCTGATAATACATTCCACAGTAATTAGAAAATCTTCCTTTAGTTTTATTTTTCTGTAAAATCTGTGGGTTTAAAGAATGAGAATAAGAAGTGACATAAAGCAGCACTGGTGAGGCTGCACCTCGGACCCTGGGGTCAGTGTCGGGCCCCTCACAGCAGGAGGGATGCAGAGGGGCTGGAGCGTGTCCAGAGCCGGGCAGGGGGCTGGGGAAGGGGCTGCGGCACCAGGCTGATGGGGGGCGGCTGGGGGAACTGGAGGGGGTTGGCCTGGAGAGGAGGGAGCTCGGGGGGACCTTATTGCTCCCTGCAGCTGCCTGGCAGGGGGTGTAGGTGGGGGGGGGTCAGTCTCTTCTCCCAGATAAACAGTGACAGGACAAGTGGAAATGGCCTCAGATGACACCAGGGGAGGTTTATATTGGATGTTATCAAAAAATCCTCCACTGAAAGGGTGGCCAAGCACTGGAACAGGCTGCCCTGGGAGGTGGGGGAATCGTCATCCCTGGAAATATTCAAAAAATCCCATAGATGTGGTGCTTAGGGACATGGTTTAGTATTGGACTTGGCAGTTAACAGTTGGACTTGATGATCTTCAAGGTCTTTTTGAACCTAAATGATTCTATAAATTCTTGATTGTGAGTATAAGGGGGTTTTATGTAATTAAATTGTATCTTGATTTTTAGGTTGGGTGTCCACCTTCATTATATAGGAAAGCCACTTCAGTCTGAGACTTTCAGTGTCTCAGAAGAGTTGAAATTATTTTTAATTTATAATTTTACTAGATATTTGGTGACTTATCCCGACTGTTATTTTAGCTATGGTACAACAGGTTCACTAAAGACAGGAAACTCTTCGAAGTTCTCTGCCAACAGCAGATAATCTCCTCACATATGTTCTGAGCAAATGTTCAAATGGAAATTGTATTATAATGATCCTTTCCATTCCTTTGCAGAATTATGTGTGGAAAAAAGCAGTGTTGAAACAAGGAGCAGAAAGCCTTTCTCCTTCAATACCATGTCTGTTGGACCTTCTGTCCTCCCCCCACGCGAAGAAGCACAAAGAGCTCAGGTATTGTTAAATTACTCTGTATTCATATGAGATCTAATAGTAACTGTGTATGTCCATGTGTGATGCAAACATCTAGACAGCTGTTGGAAATGTATGTTGTGGAAATAATCTTTTCTCTAGTAAGACTGCAGCTTCTTCAACTTAACAGATTTTGGAGTTCCTTACAGTTTTCAGACCTAGATGGGTTTGTTTCACATAGCCAGTGTTCCACAAATGGGTGCGAGCTGTGTCTTTGGACTTGAACAAAAACCAACCAGTCTCCAAACCCTCAGCTGAGTAATCCTTAGGGATCTCAGATGACTTCCTCTTTGAACTCTGTTGGTACAATCTACACCGTAATTTTTTTGTTCATAGTTGTTGGGTGTTCTGAGGTCAAGATCTTACACTCCTAAAGTTTCTCCACATAAAAAGCCAAACATGGAGGAGCTATTTTAAGTAAGAAGATACCATTTTGAGTTAATACAACTAGTTTGACTGCTATAAAGGTTTAGAAGACTTCATTAGATGTAATGAGACAAGCAATGAGGATTCAACATTTATTTGGGATTTTTTATATTTTATTTTATTACGTTTCCTGTCTTAAAGTAAGAACACTTGCTGTATCAGCTCTTGTTTTATAACAGTTTCTTCCCTGGTTTACTTGATTAAATCTCCTCATCTGCCCAAAGTGTTATTTTCAATAGTGAAAATGAAATTTAGGCACCATGTAGAATGTTTACATTTACAGCAGAAACTAACTGACCTTTACATAAGGCTCAGCGAATGCTCTAGATTGATAGTTCACATTCCTCACTTTGGAATAGATATAGCTATTTAGGAAGAATACCAATTCATTGTCGCATAATGATCTAAATCCATCTGAAATTACTGTATTTTAATACTTAGTGGGTGTCTATAATGGTAGAGAGGGAGGCAGGAGTCCTTGTTTAGAGTTCAAGGATAGAAAAGGTATGGCAGAAAGCTCTCTCAGTATATCACATTTATTGTGTTCTTATGCTTTGTTGCAAATGTCACAGCACTACAGTTGCATGGAAAGTGAGTCTTAGCTAATAAAAGGCTTCACCTTTCTTTTCTTTCTCTATAACAGCACTTCGTAATAAATATCCAATAAAACAGCATTTGTTATTTCCAAGTATTTCTGATTTCCAAGTATTCAGTGATAAGGTTTCCTCATAGAGGAAAGTCTGTGTTCTATAAAATGCTGTTCAGCATTTGGAAAGAACTTTCACAGCTACTTTTCTTATGTTAATGTGCCTTGCTTGTGGTTTTGATAATTTAAATTTTGCTGTCGTTTTTTGGGTTTGTGTGGAGGGGTTTTTTGTTTGGTTTTGGTTTTATTAATCTATTTGACACTTTCTGTAGCTTTTCATTGATCAAGATGAGGTTATGTAGTATGTATAGGAAAGAAAATACATAACTAGTTTCACAGGTATTATCTAGTGATTTAGAAAGCTTACATATAATTAATTTGGTCACTGAAATGGGTTGGTGACTGAATTAATGCATTATATCTGTATGTGAATTACTACTATTGGTTGCATTCCGTGAAATGAAATTCTTTTAAAGTGAATTGTGTTTTCTATCAGTTCTCTGAACACGGAGAATATAGTACAAAAACTAAGAGCAGAATTAAAAAATGAGAGTACTACTCATCTTTATGTTTTGTCAGTTATTTTTTGTTGTTGTTTGCAATGAGCCTACATATCTCTGTAAAGGCAACAAAACCAAAAATTCTAAACCAAGAAAGCTAAAGAGATATAAAAGATGCATAAAAAGGTATCAAGTTCTATAAACTCCATTTCAGGATCATGGGACAGTGAACAAACAGTGTAAAGTCTTTGAGATTGCTTTGTAGCAAGGAATCATTTAAATGGAAAATTACAAAAAAGTGCTGACTTCCCTGATGAGCTGTCAATAGGAGATTTAGGGCTCCCTGTGTGCCATCAGCATGCTTTAATTGATTACAGTGTTACTATCCTGGAGTGTGCTAAAATAAAGGTTAGAGAAATCCTGAGGATATCAACTACCTTTATCAAACTGCACAATTAAGGGTACAGTACATAATCGGAGAACAGAAGCCATCATTCAGAAATAAGCAATTTGCTTTACTTGGAATTAAGAAGTTTTTTCTAAAAGTCATGAAATCTGCAAAATGGCTGCTCAGAGGAATAGACTTAAACTGGATTTATATGTTTCAAAAGAATAACACTGTAGATTATATACTGTATTGCACACAGGTCTTGAGGAAAAATGCTTGAGCTGGAATTCACATGGGCCCTGGTGTAAAGTGGCTGTGCTAAAATTGTTCCTTGTTTTTGTGAGCAATTTGAAAGTCCATCTATTTTTAATACCTCCTCAGAGGTACAGAGAGGCACCTTCTGTGGAGTGATGATGAGGCTGGTTGGTTGCATTTATGCTTTGGAGTCTTAAGTTGTCTGGTAGTTAATCTGTGCTCGATTCTGACTGCCCTGAACTTCTCCCTCCAAGGTACAGTCCAGGAGCAGGCAAACAGTGGAAGGAGATGCTCTGAAGTGTGTTCCATGGTTGTGCCTGAAGTATGAAGGAGAAATAAGCAGACAGCACTTAGCAAGGTTTAGAGACAGAGTGCCAGAAGATGGTCTGCAGAAGGAGTGCCCATAGGTCAATTGCTCTTGGTCACTGTGAGATGCCTTTATTCCACACTGTTGTCTACGGGCCAGTTGTAAGTTATAGAATGGATTCATAAATTCATAGAATCGTTTAGGTTGGAAAGGACCCTTAAGGTCATCAAGTCCAACCATTAACCCAGCATTGCCAAGTTCACCACTAAACCATATCCCCGAGTGCCCCATCCACACATCTTTTAAATACTTCCAGAGATGGTGACTCAACCACTTCCCTGGACAGCCTGTTTCAATGCTTGACAACCCTTTTGGTAAAGAAATTTTTCCTAATATCCAATCTAAACCTCCCTGGTGCAACTTCAGGCCGTTTCCACTCATCCTCTTCTCCTATCAATTACCTCTTGAATTTCTTGAGAGAAACCTTCAGCAGCTAAATACTGGGCAAAATAGTATTTTCTGCAAGTAAGAAATTGTAGTAATATTCCTAAATGGATATAGATTATATTTAAACTCTTACTCTTTTTTTAGATTTGATTTTGGTTTTCGATCAGCTACGTTAGCCCAATAAAGATATTAGAAAAGAAAAAATACTAATAATTTGCTCAAGGAAAATATGATGATGTAACACTTTATCTCCACAAATCAGCTTCTCAATTTAGATAAATATCTGCTTGATATATTGAAGTATTTAACGTTTTTGATAATGATTATTTTCTTTAAAATATGTTACCACATAGTCAAGTACAACACTTCACATTAATCAAAATTTATTAAAACTATTCTCTAGGATTTTTTAAAATACTAGCTTTCATCTCTGAACAAATAAAAACAAAATTTTGAAATGTTCTAATAAATGAAAGTTCATTTATTTTCTATCAGATCTAAACGTTGCTTGTTAAAAGATGTTTCAAGATATTGAGAATGACAGTAGTGTATTGTGGCTTTCATGAACAGCTGTGAGCAGAATGGTGGTGTAATACATTTATAGCTATAGTAAACTTAAATTGTTGCAGACTCAATGCTCTTTTCCAGTCAATAATTAACATTTTCTAATGCTTAAGTGTTGCACTTTAATAAATTTGTATAAATAGGTGATAATAATAAAAAGGAATAAAAGGAGCTAGAAAGATTTGATGTATAAAAGAGCAGGTTAGAGTCTTGAATCCAGAAAATCAACTACTGTCTATGCAGCTTTTTCAGAGAATATAAACAAGATGGAACCCCATGTAGTACATGACTAAAAGCACTTTTGATCGGAACATACGGTAGCAATCATTAAATATATCATGTGCAGTGACACTTGGAAAGGCATTGTTCTCCATTCTGCTCAATGGACCATGCTGGAACACTTGTTTCCTATCTTGAAACCATTTATGATTGCTGTTAAAGAAGTCAGTGCTTTAGCGCTGCCAATGAATCATGTAAAGTCATCCCATTCATCTGTCTGTTAAAAACAAAATATTGGAGAGAATAGACAAACAAAATCTAACCATGCTGAAGGCTGCATTAAAAAAATTTCCTTTATCTGTTTGTCAATGGTATGTGCCAGATCAGAAAGGAAGCAGACTGTATTTTGTTCAAGTTTTAGGTGTTTACCTCCACCTCAATCCTTATTGTTCAAGTAATATTAATGAAAGTAAAGTTTTTTAAGCCGAGTTTGTCTTTTCAGCAACTGTTCACCTGCAAATTTGGTTCTTTGCAGATCAAATGCAGGTTTGATTGTTATTATGATTATTTATTCTTTAGTGTGACCTCATCTTCCTCCTTTGTAACAAGGGCATAAAAAGCAAAACAGTTTCATCTAATCTTAATTCCTATGAGCAATCTCAGTTCAAGGTGAAACTCTTTCACTGACTTGAGCAAACTTGTCTGAACTTTTTTTCCAAGTAGGCAGGTCATTGTGCATTCAGCCCTCACATACAGAAAATAACAAATTCTAGCCAGGAAGGACAGGGTATTTTGCTTCATTTGTGAGTAGAAGAGGATTGCCTGAGGATTTCCTCATTAATGCCAATAAAAGCAGACCACCAGACTTAAACAGAACTGCGTTTCCAAATGGATCTCTGAAAGGTGGCCAGAGTGGATTTGCTGCAATTCTTAGATCATATACTGCAGAGCACAAGTGGCATTCTAGAATACGTGTCCATCCGAGACATGAATTCTGGCTGTTTTTCAGGCTATTTGTATGTCTAAAAGACATATTTGGAGCCCATTAAGTAGCTGCACTCATCAAATTCATGTTTCAATTGCTTTTTGTCCAGTCGTCTTATGTCTACTTTACACTCAACTAATTCCTGTTTCTGAGGTGCCCACGCTGACATATTGGTATGGAATATCTCTAAATGGGGAGAAGAAAATTACCTGAATCACATGGAGAATGTATCATGGAGCACCTTCCACCCAACTGTTTTTGACATCTGGCGCATCTGACACATTACAGTTGAGAAGAAATGGGAAGAGCGGAAAACTCCTCCTTTAGTTGCATTGGTGCAAAGCATGGAGACCTGCAGTATGTGCCATTACGGGTACGGCTAGATGAGGTCTGAACTCAAAAGCACGCGGTCTGGGTGCCGTTGATGTGCAGATATGTGTAAGCAAGTCTGGAAGAAGTCTGGATGTGATTTGGCAAGTAGCTGCTTTTCCCTATGTGGTCACATGGTGAGTGTTGGAAATACTGGGAAAATGAATGACAGGGAGTAGTGTGATTGACCTGAAGTCATCAGGATTGAACCTGGGTTCAGATAATTTTTTAAATCAATGGGAGTAATGAGTGTAGCTGACAGAGACTGGAAGCAGGAATTCTGATGTCTTTGGGATATTCTTTTAGCTGATGGGACCTTCCACTGAGAAAGGAAGAATGGTTCAGAGATTCACACAGACAAATTTGTTATGAGTTTAGCCATGTCATTTAATCTATGCCTCTTATGCTAATGTTTGGTGGAGATGTAAATTTTCTTGTGCTACTTCCACTGTGTTCAGTATTGTGTATTCCCACTGAAACTACAGTTCAGAACGGCTTTTAATCAATAGTTGGTTATTTATGCTTCATTACATTCATGTGTTTAGGCTGTGAGGTTTTAGAGAGAAGGACCGTGAGGTTTTTATCTGTGTTTGCATGGTAGTACTATAATTAGGGGTTTTTTTTCAGGTTAGAGGTAAAAAAAATTCATGATGGCTCTAAGCAGTGATATCGATGTTCACATTGAATGCAAATAGAAGAATAACAAGGGCTTTTTTATTTTTTGATAATGAATAACACATATTGCTAACACAGACTAGAGGTATAGTCCTTAGTAAGTCAGTAAGAAAAGGAGCTGCATAGAAACATTGTAAGGATGTATTCATTGTTACCATCTGTATTTTGAGATACTGGACTAGGGAGAGGAGATAGGCTATAGACTGGAAGTTACTAGGGTTTTTGGTTGGGTTTTTTTCAGGATTATAACCTAGGACAGGAATGCTTGTACATGCTACTTGCCCTGCATTGAAAAGGGCAGATGGAGTGGAGCACTTTGCATACTTGCCCAGTGCTAAACAAATATTCTCTTGCTTAGTCATAGATGTTCATATGAGTGATTCAGTTTCATCTTCAATGCATGGCTGTGGCAGCAATCAGCAAAGATTTTAGGTTTCTCTTCATCCCTGAGACAACATTGTAATTATCATTTTACTAATTTGTCAAATGCTGCATCTCCTATAGTTACTGCTTGTTAGAAATCCCAGGTCACAGGAGTCCCAGTTAAGCTGCTTGTGTAAACTAGGTAATAAATGACCACTATGGGAGCTCCCCAACACTCTGTTTCGATTCCATCTGACATTATAAAGATACTTGTTATTGGGATTATGGAGAACACAGAAATGTGAATCATTACAAATGTTGAAAATGTGCTTTAGAAAAATGAAGATTGTGTCTAGATTCCTCTGAAATGACAGGATTAGTTTCTGAAATGACTGAAATGAAGAAATATAAATTAAAACTGGCTCAGCATGTGCCTGGTAGTCTCAGAACTGGAAGACTGTCATTTAAGACCTTAATTCATTGTTAGTTCTAATTCTCATGGACTAAGCTGTTTTGCAATAAGGTTGTATTTGCTAAATATTTATGTGTGTGTACACACATGTATACACACAAGTTTACTACTGCTTATTACATTAGACAACATACACGCTCGTAAGAAATTTGCATATGAACTTAATTCCTGTTTTGGATACAATGGTCTTGTTCTAGGTTCCATGATTATAATGTCACTGGAGACTTAATGAACATCTTTCAAAGCATGTGTCAGAAAAGTAATGGGAGGTGTGTTTTATATGGGCAGTATCCATATCTGATAATGTCATGTGAATGCCTTCAGTAACTTCTACAGATCTTAGATCAGAACTTGTATGTCATGCAGCAGCAGGTAAGGTCTTATATTTAAAATCCCAAAAGAATGATTGTTGCAGAAGTAAATATAGCTTATGAGAACCAATTCATTTCTACAACCTTGTTGCTTAATTTTTACCTGAATTTAGGGATCTGTTTTCATTGAATTTGGTGCTTGTGAAACATGTTAGATTCACAGGCCTCCAACCTGTAGCTTTTTATCTACCCACAGAGCAAGCATAACACAAGCAAAAGCAAAAAAAAAAATTCCCTGTAGGTGACTGCCAGTAAGCTAACCTGGAGGATCACCAGTCAGTGTCAAAGATTTTTACAGCACAATTGACCCATATCCACTGGGAACAAGATTGAAACCATCAATTGTTGCTTAGAGTAGGACAGTGCTGCCTTCTACAATCAACTTTTAATATGTCAATAAACCATTGGGGTTTATAGTAGATCCTTGGATGTAATTAAAATATTCATACCACCTGCTGTATATGAAAAATCTGAAAATGCTAAGGAACAGCCCTAAAAATGATGCAAATATTACCTATAAAGGATTCTAGGTTTTAACTTTGGCCTGTGTATCAAATATTAATATGATTCATTCCATAATGGACCTTACTAGCTAATCATAAACAAAGTTCAGCAAGAAGAGTGTAAAAATCACCTGAAATTGCTGATTTTCAACCATTTGTTTGCTCAATAACTATAGCAGTAGGACTGCAAATTAATGGATTACAGGCTGATGCTGTATTTTTAAGCTTCCAAGGAAAATGTCTAGGTTGAAGGACATGTATGCAGACTGAGTGCCTGTGCAGGACTCGCCTCACCAGCAACACCCTTGTTTGCCAGATGAATCCTAGATTATTCCTTTGCTTAAAGGCAGATTTTTTTGTCAGACAACAGTTCTCAGCCCTTCCTTGGGCTTCCTTGACTAAAACATTGGTTGCGGTAGTCTTTTGGTTCACATGGAGCAATGAAAAGGCAGCAGGCTGTGAGGCAGGGGTGCAGAGCCGCGTGCATATGCATGCTGGTGTAGGGGGAACTGATACATGAGCGTGACAGTAGGTTTTATCCAGTGAAAGTGGTTTTATTAATTTGTGGTAATGATGTTATTAACGTTACAAAACTTCTCTTAAGACCTTTTTCATTTAATCATTTACTTGATGAAATACAAGGGCGTTTTGTGCGTTATTAACTGGAGAAAAGAAAGAAAATTAAAGGAAGGGCATAGGATGTTGCACTTGGCTGTTGGTAGAGCTCCTGTTGTATGCTGTGAGCTCAGCTGCTGAGTGCAGTGCTGACACAAGCATCACAGGCAATGCCTGTGGATTGCTGCTTGCATTCACAAAGCCTGTCGTTTTCACAACTGTTTCCTATTTATGCAGGTTAGGGTAAATGCCTCGGTTCTCCTTTTTACTTGTTTTTCAGCTACTGAAATGCTCCAGAGTTTTGAATTAATTCAACAATACCCCTGTAGACAGGCAAAGGTTTCCCTGAAGTCAGTGTGAGCTTCGCTTCAGTCAGGAGTAGAGGATTTAGCCAGAGATAGTAGGCTACCTACGTAAAATATTAAAGTTTCTCTTTTTATCTCAAGTATCACACTAAACTAGGCTGAAATCTATTTGTTTTATGCTATTAAACAACCCATCTTTTGTCATACAGGGGAATGATTCCTGATTTAAGATAATGTATTTTCTTTGCTGGGTCTGTTTATGCTTGGAAATTATCTTGCTCTATCCATGTATTGAAAATTTATGAAAGATACTAACATGTTTCTTGCTATATATTTTTTTGTGAGCACACTTGTAACTTCAGCATGGTTTGAAAACTACTTCTTGCCCACAGCTAGCAAGAAACAATGATTTCATATTTCCCAAAGTGGAAACCAGTCAACAGCATTCTCTTTATTGCAAAGAGGGGATACAATAATAAAAAGACATTTGCTGCTGGAATATTGCCAATAAAGTACAATAATACATTAAAACAGATACTTAAAGTTGAAATTTATGAGTTTGTTTTTCTGTGCCAGTCAATGTATTTTCATATGTTAACATCAAAATGCAGACTCTCAGCAAAACCTTTAATAATAAAAACAGCAGCCGTCAAAAGCAAGTGGAGAATGTTAACTTTTGATATAGGGAGTTTATCTTGTGATTTTCGGGGCGGGAGCTGCTGGTGGTGGTGGTGTTCAGATTCAATTTTATTTTCTTATACTTTTTTTTTCCCCCTAATAAAATATTCATCGGCTTGTTCCTTCATATACCCTTCAGTGGAGCTCTCAGACCAATAATGCCTTTGTTCTGCCCCTTCTCTTTGCAGAAGATTAATCTGGAAAATGAATGTTTCACTTAGAAATAATGAAACTAATCAAAGCTGGGGATAGCATTCCTTTTAATGAAGGTAAACAGCTTATATATTCCATGTGTATTACAGTGCTATGACCATAACTAGCTCAGCATATTTTCTAAGTAAAATTATCCAGTATAACCTTTCCATTTTTATGGGATTTTTTGGTATTTAACAACCATTTTTGTACTGAATAATTCCAGAAACAGTTACTTAGAGTAATCCCAACAGGCAGCGTAAATGATCTCATAGTTCCATGGATTTACCTTTTCACTGACCCTGTCATTACTGAAATCTGGATCTAACCCAGTTTGCCAGACTCTGTGAGCACACATGCAACAGAGTATTCAGAAATGAAGGATGCTGCTTCAGGACCAGGAAAGACAGTTAGGGTCAGCTTGTTAAACCACCTACCAATTTGCTCACTGAATGCCAACCAATCCATATGTATAGCCAAAGACACTATATTGTCTTTAACACGCTTAGAAAAGAAGGTAAGGTAAATTTATTTTTATCTCTGCATATGTCACCTGGAGCCCTTGTGAAACGTTTAATTAAGTTCCAGAAAAATTAGTTTCAGATATCAAACTGGCAAAGTATTATGACCAAAAGGATAATGACTGTTTTTGAATCTGCAGAACTGTGTTTATAGATGGCCATACAATGCCATTGATCTAAACCAGACTTCCTATTGACTTGCATTTGAACTCTGTGCAAGGACTGGAGACAGCATGCAGCCTGAAGTTCGTCATGGAGAAAAGTAAGACAGGTTCATACTGCACCCATCCAGCTGGTACTGCCTGAAAAGGCGCACGCAGAATAACTAAACACAGTGAAATTAGGCTGTAGCTTTACATTCCATGAATTTCATCTGATTTTAATATATAGGAGGATACCTTTTATTGAAAAATATTTTTTGTATGTTCATTATTATTATTATTATTATTATTATTATTATTAATTATTTAATGTGAAGATTAGCCAAAGGCAGTGCATAAGGCTTGTGTTCCGTCATCATCTGTGAGCATACCTGGTGGTCAGGGAAAGCAGCGTTGCAATGTTTCAGGTGCTTAGCTTAACCGAAGTACAGACGTGCATTGCAACTTAGTGATGTACGTTATGTCTCAGTAGGATCCAAGCCTTAGGTGCTTTGAGATGTTATTGAGCTTTCAGAAATAGACAACAGGTAAATGAGGTAAAAAGCTGCAGGTCTATAGGAGTATTTTTGAGGGACTGTGAAAGCATTAAAAAGTTGACAGATTTCTTGTATTGGAGAGTCAGAGGAAGCAGAGGCAAAACATCTTCTAGTAGGCTTTTAGATCCTATAAGAACAGCTAGGAAAAGATGCTTGCTTTTTTAAACAATAACTGGCAATTTTGTAAACATATAATGGGGGGGACAGGATGATGGGACGGAGATGGGACAACACACAAACGAGCAGAGATCAGAATTCTTACCTGGTTACAGTATTCTGTGAAGCAAAAGTCGATGTTTTTAGCTTTATTCAGCACATGCCATTAATTGACTTGGTTTGGGCTAGGCACACTGAAAAAACCATTGTGTGTCACTGCAGTTGCTGTTACAACAGTTCTCTTATTTGCCCTTGCACAGTTATGTGTGATAGTAGGGACAGATTCACTCTGTTTATAAGCAACAATAAGGCTGCGTTTATGTGCAATAAAAAAGTGAAGCAAAAGATATAATGAATCATAACCTTCAGGCAACTTAATGTTATTCTTCTGGTTTTCTCCACACTTCTGAAATTGTTAAAATTTATATCATAGTAAATAAATTAATAAGAACAAAAAAAGTCAAATATCTTCACTTAAAAACAATCATTAAGGCATGTTTATTAAATATCTCCATAACAGTGACTGCCTGAATCTGGCTGGTGTTTTTAGCCAACAAGCAGTTTCTTTCTAAGGACTGGTTTTCCCCCTCTATATCCATTGTCTGACATTAGCCTTTGATAAATGGTAGTAAAGGAAAGGTTACAGTTCTGCAGGACACTGGCTAAAGTTTTGCTTTTGGCTGGTAAGCATCTATTCTGTGGAGTTTTGGTGCCTCTCATCCATCCGTCATCCCCCTCTCCATATTTTTCAGATAGTGATACTTTTTATAAAAATTGTTTGAGATTTTCTACTATCCAGTTGTGTGTGATACAGTGAAAAGATTTGCTGTCTCTGTTTTGAATATCTAATGGACAAAAGAATAGCTTTTGTCTATCACAAGTACCATGTAGAACAAACTTCCAATCCTTATCAGATAGCACTCTTTTAAAAAGAAATTTCAGCAAGGAAGCAGTACTTCCCTGTGCTTTCCTTGAGCAAGGTTGTGTGTTGCAGATATTTCTGAGTCTCGTCATTTCTAAATTGGATATATGTTTAACCCTGTATACTAACCATGTTTTCTAATTTGTGATCATGTTAATTACCAGGAATTATTGTATAAAGCAAAGCGGTACCTTTACTATAATTTTACATTTAGCATTGTTGGGTTTTATGTCACTAGCAATTTTCTCTCCTCTACCCTGATCCAGCTATGTTCCACATAGACCATGTTTGAGAAATTGTGACAATACTTGTACATTTCTGTTGGGTTTTTTTGGCTTGCACTTTGAAGCTCTGAATGAAACTAGACAAGTAACCGAAATTGTTAAATACCATAGGGTGAAAGAATCTAAAAAAGACATAATAATTTGCCTGGGGAACAGTTTCAAGTCAAGTTCAAGGTTATTTCTCAGTAAATGCATCAGAGTAGTAGGCAAATAGATTGCAGAAGCTAGAGGTGGTATCAGAATGTCATAAAGGATGGAAGAGAATGTACCTGGATCAGTCAAGCTTGCCGGTTCTTTCAATTGAATTGATACTGGTTTATTTTCAAGTTGCTGTTTTGCTGTTCTTAGTACTGAGTTAGATGGAACTTGGAAATAGATAAGATGTGCTGAGACATACTGGCATCAAAGGGTAAACATGATCATTACTTAATACCTGTTGATAATGTATGCATGTAGACCTGTAAGGTCTTATACTGTCATCAGATTTGTATCTGTCATCCTCTCTGCCCCCTTAGGGCAAAATAAGCACGTGTACTGGTATAGGTTGGGACCTGATCAGCTGAAAACAGCCCTGCTCAAAAGGAGCTGAGGTTTCGAGCAGGGCAAGCAGAGTTCTCTCTTCACAAATACCACAAACCACATATGTGTGACACCTGGAGTGGGACAAATGGGTTCAGGAAAGCTGTCACAACCCTCTCTGTGGTGCTGGTCTTGCTACCCAGAGCCTGAATCTTGTTTTGAGACCCACAGTTCTAGAAGGATACTGAAAAACTGGACAGGGTCCCGAGGATTGTCAAGATGGTTGGGGGCCTAGAGTACGTGACTTGTATATGCAGGTTGAGGGACATGTGCAGTTTGGTATAGCAAAGATGGAAATAAATCTGATTGCCTCCAACAGAAGGCAGCTACAAACTCAGCAGAGCCAAATTCTTCCTTCTTGTGGTAGAACCAGCAGGCACAGTCAGGGGCAAAGATCATGTATTACAGCTTGGAAAGTTCGGACTAGGTGTGAGGGTTTATCACTTCGTTTTTTTACAAGGGTTATTTCAGGCTCTTTGTGCTTGGAGATCCATATTTCTGCTTAGCTAGCTATGTAATCTTCCCAAATACTAGAGGCTGGCAAAGATTACAAATCAATGTTTCTAAATCTACAAGTATCACCTTGATAACCGTTCCCAGCAGCAAGACCTGTGGAACATCACCACCTGCTCTGCTATAGATGTCATCAACCTCTTGATTAACAGTCTTATCCCAGGATTTCTGTCTGATGACTTCCTGGAATGCAAATCAAAAGTTTTCTCATAGGCAGCCTAACAATATACACTGTAGTGAGACATGCTGTGAGGTTGAGGCAGACAAATGCCACATAAGGCACCAAGTGCAAGTACCTCAAGTAGAAGTTTATTTACAATACCCAAATTGTGTGGGAAACAGGTCTTTGGATTGAGTGACTGTCCCAGAGGTTCACCTTCAGTGGTGGTGGTATCATTGGCCTGAGATTAAGAGACGGTGTTGGTGGTTTTTGCTCTCAGTTTATATCAGAGTAAAAAGAGTTTTTTAGGACAAATAAACCAAGGCACTACAAAAAGTTTCATGTGTCATAGTCCAGCCTTTGCTGTGTCACAGCAGAGCCTGGCTGTGGCTGTCTCAGGACTGGCTAATTTTTCTCCCTGTATGTTACCAGTAAGGATGCCTTTTTTTTTTTTTTTTTTTTTTTGTCAGTATATTTTAGAGACCTTCATTTAGTAATTTTCACCTTTGTGTAGATAACAAAACACAGAGATTTTTAGGCTTTAAAATAAAAGCACATTGTAATAAGAATATGTTTCTCCAGATTACGTCAAAGTTCCATGCTGCAATTCTCTCTCGCTAATGTTTATTTTTCTAAATCTTCTTAGACATCCACAGCTGGCATGTGGTGCTGGAAGTGCTTGATATTAATGGTAGGATTCTTATTGCTACAGATTTAATGCAGCAGATGTTCCATATTTTAGCAGAAGACTTCCCGGCACCATGTCTTGTAGATTCAGTCCTGCAACCTTCTCCCATCTATTGTGTAGCACAGTCCTGCCAGGAATACACGTAACCTGACCTTCTTGTTTCAGGACATCTTACAACATGCAAATCCTGTGCAGCCCTTCATAACCGTGGAGTTCTGGAAGAAGAAAGGAATATGCTACATGTGTAGGGAAAGTGGGAATGGATTAAAAGTATGGAGTGTAATTACAAGTCAGACTAATGCCAGGGGACTGCATATATATAAGGCTATAATTAATGCAGAATTAGAAATCTTGCGTATTACCCTCCCTGCTTTTTTGAAGCAAAACAGTGCCTGCCTTAGAGCTACTTAGTAGTTAAAAGCAAGAATTTGAAGTTATACTATAAGGTGTCTGCTAGTGACCTGCAGCTTGTCTCTGTAAGCTTGCCCATGTGGAGACCCTAGGACATTTGGGGATATTTTTAAATAGCACAGATACAAGTTCTCCATGCTGGTCATCCAATAGTCTCCGTTTCGTCACATAATTAAATTACATAGAGCTATGTTGGCCAGCCTTGCTAATTCCGTTTTTATATTGGAAAGGAAAACACGTTATGCCAAATTGACTACATCCCGGAAGAGCTGCTGAATCTTACTGTGGTCTGCATAACCGACTGGCAACCTTAAGGAACTGCAGATCTATGAGACACTGGGATGAAAATGAATGTTAAGAAGCAAAGGTGGGAAAGGATCAACTCTTTACTAAGTAAAGGAGCTCTAAGGATCATTTCTTAAATTATTATTATTATTATTATTTTATTTCTACCTCAGTAAATATCTGAGTCCTTCACTTATACCAAGCATAACTCTACTAATAATAATCAGCAGTATGTATGAAAGAACCCGTTTATGCATGCATAGAAATAACCGCCGTGTGATATTTTACTGAGTATGGTCTTCTTGACCAGTTTGAGATTTGGACCGCTGAGAGCTGGACACCTGAGTTCCATTTTGAACTCATCCAATCTTGTTTCCTTTTTGACGCTGAGTTCCTTTTTGAAATACTTTTCACTGGAGTCTCGTCATACATCACAAAATCATGCTAGAGTAAATACAGATGGAACAGCTAGTTGCTTCACTAAAATCTCTGTGATTTGCATAAGGAGCTCTGATCTGTTGAAACCTGACTTGTTAGTTTAGATTCCCCTACTGAGATATAGGTCACATTGAAATTAATAAGTAGTGACTGAAAAATCTTAATTAAGATGATACAATATTGTGAGTAAACAAGCACTTTAATTCATGTTGGGGTGGGAATATCTTCTTTCTGTTGGTAAAAACCTGCTTGTAAAGTTGTCAGACCAAATTAATTCCTGTAGTTAATATTAGTAACTTAATTAAATTACCAGAAATTATCAAGCTGACCCTTTAGTCACAGCTACCTTCAATTATATAGGGAAAAATTCCTTTTTGGGGGCGTCTTTTTTTGTCTGTTTTCCCATTGAATAGAAAAAAGCTGAATAATAATTTAAAAGAATCCCTCGTGTTAATTTTTTTCCTTTGTGTGGGACTTGATTCTACACTGCTTTGCAGTTTTTGTGGTACACTAGCAGGGCAAACGTAAAATGGCTCTGAATCACATTTTTAAGAATGCAGTGCCTTTTCCTACCCATTTGCCATTTGCACAGCACCAGCATAAATTCTGAAATAGTATGATGACAGTGTGGGATGAGATCCTCAGGCAATCCGATCTTCTCACACCAGAAACCTGAGAAATCGTGCTGAAGATGTTAATGCCATGCCATTGCAACCGGGAGATGCATTTTGGCCTGCTTTGCACAGGTGTACTGGTCTGCTTATACAATATACTGAGGGCAATTAACAGCACCACAGGTTTGGGGGTTTTCTTATACTGTGCTAGAATTCTAGTTCACAGAAGTTCCTGAGTCACCTTCAGAGGTGCTGTACTGAATATAAAAATTATTGCTAATCTCCATACAGTTCTCCAGCAGGCAGCAGCAATAAAACTCAGGTTGCTGTTTCTTTTCCCCACTCTTTTTTTTTTTTTTTTTCGTCCCCCTTTTTCTCTTTTGCCCTTTTTCAAGCTGCTTACAAGTACAGCTGGGAAATAATATAATGTCTGGTTAAGAATACGTTGTGGAATCCACTTTTTATCCCAAGAAGACTCTTATTTCTTTGCAATGACTTCCTTGGTAGGCACAGTCTAGATTCATTATGGACACGCAGAGGAAGGGGATTGTGTGAGCCCCTAGCATGACTCTTGCTATTCTTTTGTCTCTTCCTCGCGCTCTAAATAAGTATAAACAACATGTAGACAAGACAAAACCTCGGCAGTGAACAAAAGCTGCCTGCATGTTATCCATCAGTATTATTTAAGTAGGACATGCTGGGCTGTTCATGATACACTCATACTGTAAGTGATAAGCTATAACGTATGGTATTCATTTACTTCTCCATTCCAACAGTAATATAGCAAAGACAATAAATTTTCCTGTTTGTTCTCTGACCCACTGTTCTTGGGTTAAGCAGCATGTTTTGTCTACATTTGTCAGTTGTTACAAGCTTCTAGCTGCTGTGGACCAGGGTATTGATGAACCCTGGAAAATGGAGCCTTGAATAATGTATAAAGCATTAAACATGCAACTATTTCACTGGGAAAAAGGGGGGAAAAGTGTATTATATGTTTTCTCTGTTGTAGCTCCTTCATTTACAAAACATATTTGTCAAGTCTTTTGCTAAGAATAATGCCAGGATGCAGTTTCCCATCATTCTTGTTAATGGGACTGTCTTAGTGTTACAGTAAACAACCATAAGTCTTGTGTCTCAGCCATTGTGCAGCACGCCTAGTTTTTTCAGCTTCCAATTAAGGGTATTTTAAATTTGCTATCTACAGTCATAGGAGTGCTTGTGCAATTTTTTGCATCAGGAGAGGGGCACTAAGAATTAAAAGGCAACGGTGTACTTGCAGGATTACTGTGTGACTGAAGTACATATATTATTGGGTTCTCTAAAAGCTCAGAACTTATTCCTACCTGTTATAGCGATTTATTACTTAAAAAAAAAAAAAAATAAATAAAAAGCAGTACTGATTCATACGTTTTGCTGAATGAATTTACATGATAAACCTTCAATATATATTTACATTAGCAAATGGAGCTTTCTATCATATTTGTAAGACCAGAGTCTAAGACTTCAGTGGCTGTGAATCAATGCAGTTGCATTATCTTCAGTGGAATGGTGCTGATTTATATCAACTGAAGCTCTGGTTTGTTAAATTCTTCCTCTTTTGGAAGCATGTAGCAGAGCAGTGGAAAATTGCTGGATTTGATTTAGCCCCCATTTGACATGGCACAGAATTCACCATTGCACTGGTAAACTTCAGTAAACATGTGAAGATTTTATTGACATAATGTTTGAATTACTCTCTTACCGTGGCCAAGGTTGAGAGATTTTGGTGGACTCAGTGGAGGACAGTCACAGTGCTTCCATTTGTTCTGTACCAGTTCTGTAGGTAAATGAGAAACATGATTGCTGGAGGTGGCAGTCTCTTTCTACAAGGACTAAATTCATGTGCAAATTCAGAGATCTCATTTAAGAAAAGGAAAATTACTTTGTGCGTATAGGTGTGAGTTTTCTAATGTTAAGCATTTCATGATTTAATATGGTTACCTCTCTAAGCGAAGGATACTGTCTTATCTTGCCACGTGTAGGTTTCTGCACAAAAATCCCATACAGAGAGATCTGGATGCAATGAGATGAGAATACAGTCCATCAGTTTCCTTGAGCCTGACGCTTCTGAAACCCTAAAGCACTGTACAGAGGTGAAGAGTCCATACATGCACAGACACATAGCTGCAAGACTCCCATTAACTTTAACGTAATCATACAGCTAAATCCCTGCTCAATTTACTAAGTATTTGCCCCTATGTGTGTTTCTCCTCGGTAGTTCATTTGCCAACAGAGAAGTAGAAATGTTTATGGCACAAGGAGAGTAATGTGCATGTAATTGAAGGAAGAAATATAAAACATATTGGGTGTGAATCCTCTTTTGTAACTTTCTTGGAGGTCTTCTCTATCCTACAGATGTAATAAGGAAACAGCTACTGGAGCAGATTATCTTCTTCACGTAGACAGCTGATGGGATTGGTGTACAAACTATTTTGGCTGGGTTATTTATCAAGGAAACAGGTGGTGTTATTAACATGCCTATGGCATTTTCTTTCTATTGCTGTTGAACACTTAGCTTTCTGATTATCGTGCTGGGGAATACTCCCAGTGGTAACTTCACAAAGCTCTGTGGTTATTGGCATTGTTTATTAGCATCTGAAGTGATTAGCATTCTGGTTTTGGATGCATATATGCTCTTTCTTTTCGAATTGGTTGCCTGAGCCTTCCTTCTCCCCCACACATGCACCAAGGGTGGTTTCATTTTTCCTAGGAGAAGTGCAGGTTTACGGTACTTTAGCATGTGGGTGTCTATGAAAGGCTGATGTTTAACCTCATGACTTCATTACCAGACACCACCATACCTACTGTCTCAGGATACTGTCAGTCTGTGATTTTGAATCTCTGGCATTACTTTCAAGTTTTGATTTACTGACTATGTTCTTAACATGAACCTTGCTAGTTTAATTCTCATCAGTTCTGCTGTCCGCAATTCATCTTCTGTAGAAAATTATGGATCCACTGAAAAGCAGGAGGAGATATATAATTCAAGAAGTTTTCAAGATTCATTTTCAGGAAGATGAAGTGCCAACCACATTATATGCTGAGTAGGGTTCTTTGAACAGTAACAATGCCACCTGCAGCACTAAACATGTATTATGAATAAATGTTTTATTGCAAGCAAGCCGAGAAAAGAAATGGTCAGTCGCTATCGGTATGTCTTTCCCAGCAGAATAAAGGTTCTACTTTTGCAGCTGTAATGACTTCTGCAAAAAAGTACATGCTAATATAGAAGTGGGTTCCATTTCTGTGACTCTCACACATTTACATTAGGTAACTCAGTCCATGCATTTCTAGAAGAGATAAATAGAAAATACCTATATACAATGCTGTAAAAGAGTAGAAAGCGCATTTGCACTGCTGCAGTACGCATGATTAAAGTGGTACATTCTCCAGAGGGAATATATGAGGGCATCAGTAGGTGCTGCTACCGACTATCAATAACACTGGAATAACGTGTTCTGTTCTCCATCCTACCATGTAATTAAATTAGCAGTAGCCCAGCTTTACATCATTGATGTTGTGCAGTAAAACAGAGTATGAAGGAAGAAATGCTAAGCATTTCATTTCAAGCAAGATGCTACAGCTAGGTGACAATGCTGGATGGAGCAATAAGAACAGGCTCAGTTCTGGGGTTCTTGTATACATTAGGTTATTGAAACTCTTCCCAGTGGAACCTGAAGAAGAATTTGGCCTAGAGTACGACACTTTGAAAACCTAGTATTTATATTACTTTCCTGACACATCATGTCTGTGCTACTCCACCGGTTTCTAGACACTGTATAACTACTTCCTGAAGAATAGTGGTCCTGATCCTGCAGCTCTGAAGTCAACAGGAACATCAACAGTAGGATCCTGGTAGAATCAAGCATAATGAAAGCTGAGATTGGTATAAGGTATAGCTCATGTAAAAAAGTTACCTACAAACATTTTTTTGATCCTGAGATAAAATGAAAAGTTAAGAACTTCACATTAAAGCATCAAAACCCCAGTTATTTTCAACAACTGCCTTCTAAAACCAATTGGCTTTCCAGATCTTTGAGCTGCTGAATAATTGCAACAAGTAAGATACCTAATAATCTTTTTCTTCCTTTTCACAAATTGTCTGGGAACGCCTCGCGAGGCTTTCAAATGATCTCCTGGACAAGAATTATTTCGCTGCTCTGCTTTTCCTGACCTGTGGCTTGTCTGCCGATTGTGTGTGCATACTCAGTGGAATACAAAGTGGAACTCAGAAGGGCTTTGGGAACAGAAACAAAATGTCCTCTATAGGACAGGGGCTTGGCAAAAGAGCCACTCTTCTGAAATTCAAACCCCTAAGCTATAGGTACTAATTATTAAATTAATAAATTATTAAACCCTTTGAGGTGGGTTTCTCGTAGGAGTTACGTTTATGCTTTAGGATAAAACTCTGAGTTTTGTGAGTTTTTGACTTCTGAACTGAAATACAGAATCTAAGTCCACCAAATTTGTTGTTCATTTTTCCATTCCCATTTCACGATTCTTACCTTTGCATACTTTTTCTTTCTTTCTGCCTATGAATGTATTTTTAGGATTACTGTAACTCTGTTGTCCACAAAAAATCACAACAGAATCCTTCATGAACTTGCTTTATGGGCTGGTATTACTTTCATTTTGTAATTTTGCTTCAGATGGGATTTTGTGTCTGAATTTTTTTTATTAAATATTAACAATTCCATTATTATATATTGCATGCTGATGTTGTGACCAAGTGGATTGAGAAAAATGTTATGTGATTGGGAAATGTATCCACATTGCATGTATTTGTATGTTTTCTTTTGCAGATGAAGTTGTGCAAAGATTTTTTAAAAAAATTGCTAAATGTTTTCAAAATCTGATGAAATTATCGTCTACCTATAAAAATAGTTGGAAAGATAATTGAAAAGTGACTGAACCAAACAGTAACTATCAATACGCAACAATTTCTGTATTAACATAGATGAAAACATTTCTTTTCATTAAGCTTCCAAAATTTCCCATGGGTGCTTTTCCTTTCCTCCAAGATCTGTAAAATTAATCAACCCAGAACAAAAATTATGACTTCTGGAAACGGTAACACTTGCTTTGTATTTGTATTTTGAAAAAAAACTTGGTCTCCCCTCGTCTTTTAAGGAAGCTGATTTTTAATACAGTCGTGATTGGTTACATCATTCACTTGAGATCAAATAAAAGTATATTGATCACATGAGTAATTCTTTCTTAATCGGGCACCTCCCTCAAAAGTTCTCTTTACTTAGAAAACAAAATGCAAGTCTTAGTACTTTCTCATTTAAAGCTGCTATACGAAAATGAACTTTTAGAAACAATCCAGAATCCATTTGTCAGGATAATAACAATTCTCTGTAACAATTCTTTTCTCCCTCTTCTCGTTCCCCCTACCCACATTAATTATAATGCTCTAACAGAACAGAGCTTGAATCCCTTTTTTATTAAGGTTGTTTCACTCTATTATTGATTAAGCTTATTTCCCATGATAAATAACCTTCCTGTCAAAAAATGATTTATGAGAGCCAGTGGTCTTTCTTTTTCCAGTTTGCTTTTCCTGTGGTTACATATTACATATTATCTCCTGCTGACTGGTTTGGGCAGTCTTTGAATCTACAATTACTGGTCCTCATTAAGAGAACTGAATCTCAGTGCTGTAAAAGGCTTGGAGATTTATCAGGTGAATCATTCAATTTTAAGTTAGAAACAGAAGTATCTTTCTAATGTGAGTATATAGTCTTGTGATATGCCTTTAAATCTTCAAAATGTTGATAAAGTAAGGTCACCCTGCATTGCACTGGTGGAGTCCAGCTCCTTGGAAGCGGCATACTTCATTAACTTTTTTCTATGTCCTCTGGAATATAACAACCATTGACCACAAAGACAGGAAAAAATATTAATAAAAAAATTTTTAAAAATAGAAACTGCAATTGAAATATTACACTTCTGGAATGCTAGGAGTCCAATTTGGATGGCAGTCTTTCTTTTTCCACCACATGTATTTTATGTGTATATATAAAATGCAAAAGAGCTTCTTGGAAGACAACAGTTCTTTTTTATGCAACTCTTGAGATGGAGCAAGTGGGGTTTTGTTCTGATATGATTTGTTCTGGTATGTCAACAAACCTTTTGTCCTTGGATTTTAGATAATATGTGAGGTCTTGTGAGTTCTCTTCACTAGGTGGAAAAACTGAAAAAGATACAGGGTGCATCTAACCTGTTTATTGTACAGGATGTATCTAACCTGTTTACTAATGAAAACTGCTCAGAGGTTTGTCTTGGCTGTATGAATCGCAGAGCACCTTTCCAGGCCATGGTTTGTCCAAAACAAAGTTCATCTGCCTCTGGGCTTCCTCCGCTGCTTTTTTTAATTGCATGTGTGTTTTCTGTTTTCTATTTATGCAGTTCCAAATATCCAATCCTCTATTTTAAATGTGTATTAGGATGAATAGGTCAAGTCCAAGGGGACTGTAGCTTGTCTTTTGGGTTGCAGGATGGTGACTGTCTCTTGTTCTGTGCCTGGCACTGCAGAGTTCTGATCCGCAAGCAAGTTCTCTCTGCAATAGAATGATACAAATGAACGGTCTTAAAAATGCGTTCTGTAAAGGAATGCCACTGCTTCTCAAAAATACTGAAGAAGGCTGACTGTACAATTCCAGCTTTAGTAACATTTTCACATAATTCACATTGCAATTCTGTATAGGTACTGCATTAGGCAGACATAATAAAAAAAAAAAAAAAAAAAAAAAAAAAAGATTGCTCCTACGTACCCTTGAACAGTCTCATGAAAATCCTAGTGCTTATAAGTGAAAAAAGCATAAAGCAAAACCCAATATTATCATTGCTTTAAGTCTCAGTCTTTGTTCCTTCCAGTCGGGGCTCTTAATAGAAACTAATGGTAACTACATAATCAGGATATTTTCTTTTCTGAGTCAGTAGCAGAATTAGAGTCTTGAAAAGATAGCAGGCTGACATTTGATGGTTTTAATACCTAAAGCCAGCTTCAAAGAGAACAAATCAATGTCACAAACCTAAAAAATCAGCAGAGACAAATACTTTTTACATGTAGTAGCTCTATCTTCAGAATTAATTTTGATAAGAAGCATTTTACAAATGTGGTATTTTTTCCTCCTTGTATTCTGCTTACCTTGGGGGGGGGGGAAGTCATTTTTCTTGTCTGCTGTTGTGGGGCCATAATATTTCAACTCTCACAAATTCTGAAAGGACCACTTGATCCTGTGACAGGTGATAAAATCAAAGGGGCCAGTAAAGGACAGTGCTTTCTTGCTTTCTTTTAGACGATGGTTTCACTTAATGTGATAGTCACTGCCTGTGGACAACAGATCCTTGGATTTCTGAGATCAGAGGTTGTCCTCAGTGTCAAAGATGTTTCTGTTCTCACATTTTCCACAGTAGCTGAACTCCCCAGATCTCCTTACTGTATTATCCCTGTTTGAGAGATGAGGAACTGAAGTACACAGAGCCCAACGTTACAGGTAGCCTTTAGAAAAGAGGGAGCAGGAGCTGAGTGTCAGGCTCTGATCCTGCTCTCTAACACAGCCTAGGTAGTGGGGTCTGGGTTGGCCAAGGTGGTGAATGTGCTGTAACTACTCAGTGGTGGATGTTGAGATTAAGAGCTGTGTGCCAGCCAGCACAACAGTAATTTTCTGGGTAAATTAATTTTGTTACATTTTAAGGTAGATTAATTCATGAGTGTTAAACAGCTACTCAAAACTTAAAATTTCTCAGAATGCTATCTGCAGTAATTAACAGTTATTAAATCAAAAAACAGAGCTTTGACTCTGTGAAATGAAAATCAAGGGTCTTCTTGTGCCATGAGCTGCTGTGTGGCTGTTCATTATACAGAATACTCTGTTGAAAGGACCTGGATTATAAAGATACACTCATAAGTATTTGAATTGGGTGATGGTGGAATGATTATTAAGTAACCAAATCAAAGAAAACAAGTTGTTTTTCAATACAGTAGGCTGATGAATTTTACAAAAATAAGTATGTGGAACACATTTAATTTTACCTCCTTGTTCAGGTTTAACTACTAAAAAAGTTATTTTGCCTGAACTCACTTATTCATTTTAAGCCTTTCTGGTCTACGTTCTTTTAAATCTACTTAGAAAGTTGCAAAGTATTACTTGCCGAAGTCACTGTTAGTCTGGAGGGACATATGAATTAAACACTGAATTGTGAGATTAAAAGGACTGACTCTGTAATGTGCTTTAAGGACTTAAAGCCCAGTGGAGGAGAAGACTACGTACCTTTAGGTTGTCTTCTCTCACTCATGATTGCAAAGTGCTCTGGGGATCGGGAAGGCCTCAAGCACTGTCTGGGATGCTCATGATGTCCTGTCTGAGGCACATTAACTTCCCCTGATGACCCTGTGCATCATGCAGTGCCTCTGGAGCTACCATCAGCATCCTGCCCACCCTGAAACTTGTGAATCGGTTGCTCTGTGCCTTTTTTTCGGAAATATTCTAGGGATGGCTCTGAAAAATTTTGAGTTTCACACCTTTGGCAGGGCTAGGAATATTTCATACTTTGTAATGTACATTTCCAAAACCACCTAAGGCTTCACAGGGACAAAACCAACCATGTGACTCTGGACTTGTGACTGCTGCTACAGTTCTCTCACTTTCAAATTCATTATTGCTATCTGAGAAACTTTGTCACAGTTTCACACTTTTAGTGAATGTGGGTCATTATCTTTGAAGTGGATCTGTTCTTGCTCAATCCAGACCTTCACTGGTTTATTCATTGCCCATGTGTTATACCTCATCTCTTGACAGGAATAGCGTTTGTGTCTCTAAACATTCAGAATTCACCACCCTTGAAATCATGGAGAATGACAAGTCCTTTTTGTTTATTTCTCAAAAGTGTAGACAGAGTTGAACAGAGAAAGAAATTCAGGTAAAGCCTCAATTCATGACATTCATGTGGCCAAGGCGGCCAGCAGCACCCTGGCTTGTACCCGGAACAGCGTGGCCAGCAGGGCCGGGGCAGTGCCCGTCCCCCTGCGCTGGGCACTGGTGAGGCTGCACCTCGGACCCTGGGGTCAGTGTCGGGCCCCTCACGGCAGGAGGGATGCAGAGGGGCTGCAGCGTGTCCAGAGCCGGGCAGGGGGCTGGGGAAGGGGCTGGGGCACCAGGCTGATGGGGGGCGGCTGGGGGAACTGGGGGGGTTGGCCTGGAGAGGAGGGGGCTCGGGGGGACCTTATTGCTCCCTACAGCTGCCTGGCAGGGGGTGTAGGTGGGGGGGGTCGGTCTCTTCTCCCAGATAAACAGTGACAGGACAAGTGGAAATGGCCTCAGATGACACCAGGGGAGGTTTATATTGGATGTTATCAAAAAATCCTCCACTGAAAGGGTGGCCAAGCATTGGAACAGGCTGCCCCGGGAGGTGGGGGAATCGCCATCCCTGGAAATATTCAAAAAATCCCATAGATGTGATGCTTAGGGACATGGTTTAGTATTGGACTTGGCAGTTAACAGTTGGACTTGATGATCTTCAAGGTCTTTTTGAACCTAAATGATTCTGCGATTTATAGTCACATTCATTCTCTCTGACATGAAGGCAGTCCTTCTGGTGGGTTTCCTAGAATTTCAAATCTTAAGAGTTTCTTGGTTTCCTGGGATTTGTGTTTTCTTAAATACTGTCAACAGTACAGAGCCAAAAATCTATATTATGAATGTCATCAGTTGTCTTACCAAAGCAGAAATAAGAAAAGGATACTTACAGTGCATGGCTTTGTCTTCCCAAAGTAGATTTTATTTTTAAACCATATTTAGATCATTATTTTTCTATTGTGCTATATTTCAATGACATCTGCCATAAACACATCTTTTTGTTTTAGTAGGAGAAGGTGTAATATCTGAAAGAGGATCTTGATATTTCAGACACAGTGAATTGTTCTGCTTTCCAGAAATAACAGTGCTAGAAAGTAATGCTTTGTTTAGTTGAAGTTTCTAGCACTAGGGATTCATCCATAACAAATGACCAAGGAGGAATCAAGAGGCCCTGCAGGGAAATTGAAGATGCAGGACCTGTACATATTCCACAAGTTTTGCAGTGAATGTATTAAATTTAGTATTCAAAAAGGATGGCTAGTTCTTCTAAAAATAGGGCTATATTGCCTAGGGTATCATGTGTTCTGGCCCATATACCATGCATTTCTACAATGATTATTAATGTTGTGCTTTATCAGTCAGATTTGCTTTGATTTTTTTTAATGTATCTGTGTTTGATTTAATATTCTTGGTATATTGTATCCAGAGCCTTCTAAAATCTGAGTCTACAAATGAACCATGAATTAAGACAATATGCACAGGTATCTTGCAAAAAGGTTATCACAGAATGGTCGCTTGAAAATTATCACTGTGTCCATGAAAGAGCTTCAGCCTTTTGAAACCTATAATTTTAGAACCTGCCGAAAACTTTCCTCCCTTTTCTCCCACAGCTCTGGGGGAAGTGCAGGAGTAAGCCCAGAATGTGGGTGAGTAAGGGGTTTACTGCAACAGGGCTTATTTTGTGCATACCTAAATAGGATAGACTTATCTGAGAATTACATTGTTATGCTTTAAAGGGAAAAGTTGCTTTTCACTGAGTTTGAAAAAGACTCCAAGACCTGTCTTCTGTGTTGGCATATCATTATCATTCCGTTTTTAAATGTTCAGTGCTGGCTTCCCTTTAAAATGCTTTGGCTTAATAGTACTGAACAAAACAATGTTCAAAAGAAAATTCTCTAGAAGTAAATAAATTAGGTGCTTCCCTGCCAGGAATACTTCAAGATTAGGTAGTTTCACCACATAGACTCTCCAGTCGTCAGGTATTTAAATAGCAAATACATGGAATGGATGAAGAGAATTTACTAGGAGAGTCAAATAGTCACTTCAGATGCACTGAGCAGTTATATTATGCAGGTATTTCATTGTGACTATGCACAGTTTTACATGGCAAGGAGTTTACAGGTATTACACTCAAAGTTTTAGCACCATATTTTTCTCCTTGACCAGACATAATAAGGGGCCTAATTCTACAAAGAGATCGGTAAGTCCTCTCCAGAATGCCTCTTCTCTCTCTGGGATGTGTGTGGTGTGTTATTTTCTGATACGCTTTAGGGAAGTATGTTCTCCTACAGTTCAGCTTCTGAAAAGCAGAACCCTTTAGGAGCTGGAAGACAGTGGAACAGGTGAGGAGAGAGTCCGTCAAGAGAGGAAGCCCTTTTCTTATGAGGGGAGAAAAATTGCTTCCTGACAGGTTGAAAAAGGTTTGCTCTTATGAAAGAACTGCTAGAAAACTCTAAGCATACATCTCTTGGAGGCTCTTTTCCTCTTCTTGACTGCTCATACATAAGGAAGAGTTGGGTCATTGCATTCTGAACCCGTACTGCCCTGCTAGAATAGGCATCCTGCAACTTTATGCTACCAGAAATCAGTGCAGAATTTGGCTTACGTATGTGGCACACTGTGTCATATGGAAACATATTTTTTTATTTCTTTTATTTTTTCCTCTTCAGAAAAATTACAAAGAGAGCTGAAGGGAGAAGTGAAATAAGTGTTGTTAGTACACAACCACAAGCATGTGAATGCAGAGGCAGAAGTTCAAGGAACATGAGCTAATTGTGACCTTGGTTACTACCATTGATACACCTTTTGCCTGCTACTGAGTTTAGAAGTCCATTACCGTCTTGGCTTGTGGTACATAACTGCAGAAACCATGTTGACCAGCTAGTGTAAGAGAGAACAAATAGAGAAAGAGATGTTATTTTCAGACTGTTGAAAGGTTATTATACAATCAATGGAGAGCGAAATGCCTACATTAAAAAATGTATAAAAGCACTTGACAACATCCTTTTACTCAGTTTCAGTAAAGTGTATTAACGTGATTATTATACTACTTGCATTCTAAAGCATGATGCCACTGTTTAATCTGTAAGACCAAGGTCTTACTGAAAAATATTGGTGAAGAAGCTTCTACCCCTCTCCTGTGTTAGCAGGTTCTGCCATCTGGTTTCTATCTTCTTCCAAATATGAATACCTTTGTGGGATACTGACATTATTTTATGTCTGGCCACACCACTGGTGTGCAGTTGTTTTATGAAACAAAGTAGAACAACTCATACTTTCCTTATTGATTGTCACTTTGTCAGAACATTCAGCATCAGGGTCAAGTTGGGTCTTCTCAGCTATGTAGGCAAAACTGGATTTTGTTGCCCCACAAATGAAGTCAAAAATGAGCTGATTTGCATTCACTGTTGCGTTGGCAGAACAGGATCCTACAGTGATGAACAAATTTCAGGGATGAGACTAAGACTGTGTAAGATCACTGGCTTTTAGGGGGAACATGTTCACTGAAGGCTGAGAGATATTACAGGGTTTTGATTAGGGAGCTAGGAGTTCTTGATAAGAGGTCCAGGAGCAAAGTCTGAAGAAGCTTTAGGGGAAGAAAGGAAGAGAAGACAGATGTGGACTAGAAGTGGTCAGTTGTTCATTGTTGGTTTTTGGAAGAATCAGTCAGTTGCAGCAGGGGACTATGAGTAGGTTTATTTCTTTTCTGCCTTCCCCATCTGTCAGAGTATTAACTCTCTATCTCCTTCTTGTGTCTTGCAGCCTCTCCTCCAACAGAGACTTGTGCACAGTTAGATACCTTTCTCTGCAACATCTTCTCCCTTGTCAATCCTCAATCTCTTTGCCACTGTATATGGTGTCCCCTCACATTCTAGCAACAAAGCAGTCAGGAATAGGCTTTATTCATCCTTCTGCTGTTTGTAATGACTGCTGAGTGTGATCCAGTGCCTTATCTGGTTTATATCTGCCTTGAGAAGAGGAAAGATGTAGGGCCAGGGCACAAAGCTCTGTAGGGTTACAGAGGACCTGGGCAGAAAGTCTGGCTGCTGTGCTGCCATTGAAAAAGATGCTGCAGGTACCGTTACAACCAGGGGACCCATCCACCACAGCTGGCTGTCCTACACATCTGGATCCTGCCTTTGGTTACAGCACTGGGCAGAACAAGTGGGAGAGAGGGGCTAATTCTGTGTTAAGCAACTACCTGCTTTGCCTCTCAATGTCTAATAATTTTCAGCAATGCATATTTTTGCATAATCAAAAAAAGAATATTGTCATGAGGTTGAACTAATATAGTTCTTTAGCACCAAGACCACTGTATCTAATACCACCACAGAAACCCTCATCAGTGGTGGGACCTCATATTGCTAACATATCTCATAGTTTAGTGATGAGATTTCAGCTTTTCAGCTATTTTGATTTATTTTTAAGTAACATAACCTGAGTTGTATGTCAAGCAAATCTCGTTAAAACTTTTAAAATGCTTTCAGATCACTGGGATGGAAGGTACTAGGGAGCTATTCTATGCAGCCATAACTGTTTGCTCATTTAACAGACATACTTTAGCTATTTTTTTACAATTACATAAACATTTTGTATATCTTTATATTGTTATAATTTATTTCCATTTGTATTTAGAAAGGAAAGTTACAATGTATTTTTTGGTATTTTTGCAAAGCTTTTCAAACAGGTTTGTCGAGCTCCCTTTAAACTTCCATTGATGTGCCAATGTTGCCCTCTGTGTGAGCCTCCTTAACATGAATGAGAAATTCTGCCCAATCAATTCTGTAGTAAGGTGGTTTGCAGTTTTTAGTGTGTAATTTGGTCTAGATTGAAGCGAAACTCATATTGTCAATTTCTTTGCAACAAGGCAAGTAATAAGGCTACATCCATGTTTTAAGTAAAACTGTAATTTATAGGGGCTTCTGTCCCAGGGCTTAGCAGCTCTCTCACCACTTCCACTCCAAAGAGTGAAATCTAATTAGGATCAACAACCTGGCTAGGCTAAAGTGTTTCCTTTAACAAAAGTTTTTAGCAAGTCCTCTAAAATTATCAAAAATGGAGGTCAAGCAGCAGCTTTATAACACTCCATTGAGCCCTTCTGTGTGCCAATATACATTTTTCATCCTTAGCTTAAGGTTGTATTAATAAAGAAGAGGTCTGCTGCACATTATGCATCTCCTGATCTCGGCTATTTCACAGGAACAGTAAGCTATGAAACTTCAGAGCAATTTTTTCTATAATAATCTGCTTCTGTTCCTACTGATGAGGATCCAGTGCTCCTCTTTCTGACCTTCCATGTTCACCAGCCAATCAAGCCTGAAGAGTTTCAGCAGTGTTAAACTTCACAGCTATTTCTGTTACTCTGAGGTCTGTCCCCATCGATTTTTAAAAAGTCAGCATGCCAGGAATTCATGTCAGATGTCAGCAAGCTTCAGAGTCACCAACGATAACCTGCTGTCTCAGCACATCATAGCAGAACAGAGCATTCATGTTGTTCTGTTCCTGATTGTCTAGTGAATTGGGAAAACATTGTGCAAAATACAGCAGCTTCACTGGTGGGAAAAATTGCTGAACAGCACCTGCATAGTAAAGCAAGACCATCTGCTTATTTTCCCTCCCTCCTATTTCTGTATCTAGGTATCTGTCTCATTTTTGTCAGACAGGATCATGCAGCTGTTTCGATGACAATGTATGTGTATCTATATAAGGAAGAGAGAAAAGAGAGAGAGAAATCAAGAGCTGGACTGTGTTTTCATATAACAGGGAATTTCCCTGTGGAACTGACTGCTACAAGATACCAGCAAGGACAGGAATTCACCAGTGCTCATTAAGCTGACTGGTCTATTTATCAAGAAAATGTACACATTTATGATTTTGTGTAGTTTTAAATCCATGTACTTTAACCAAAAATGGTTGATGGGATGAAAACTCTTCTTTCAGAGCATAAATCTTTTTGCTAAGGGAGACAAGAAGAGATACGTCTTATTATCCATATTTATTCTTGTTCCTATGTGTGTGGCAGTTTTTATATTTTCTGGTATAGCATATAGTAGTGATTGCTGTCACAACCACTATATTAGATCAGATGAGTTTATTCCAGGTTAGTAATTTTTATACTCTAATGCAAGTACTGTCCTTGGACAGTAAGAACACCTTCTGCATTTTCTTTTTGTTATATGACACCTAAGAAAGTAACACTACACTAAAATTTGGCAACTTCTGCTGTTGTGGGAGCAATTGTGCTCTTCCTTACTGGAGGTTTCATAAACCTATTCACTGTAACATTCTGGTTAAACTGAAGACAGCTAGTATTGATTTTTTTTCCTCCTCTTTTTTTTTTTTTTTTAATTTATTTCTTGTGCTTATCCATGTGGAGGAAAAAGAGTATCTAACTAAGTATTTTCCCTTAATCAGGCTGAGAGAAAAGGATGGTTTCAAGGTCAGTTACAGTGCAAGATGCCTTTTATGACCTCCATCATCCTGTCTATTTCTTCTGCCTTAAGAAGAGAGGTTTTTTTCCACGACACCAATAATGATACACTCTCTCACACAGGATTTTTCCATTCAGGCTTCTATTTGCTCTCACAGTGAAGTCCCAGATCTCCCCCAGCGTTGTTTTGGTGATGTGAGCTTCTGACCTTTGGGAAACTATCCTGAACTTCATTAATTCCTTCATCCCTCACTTCACTTATTACAGCTGGTGGTTACTATTTGTCTTATGCTGTGTTAGCAAAACACTGTGCAGATAGGGAATATAGATTTCTTCACTGAGGCTAAATTGGCAAAATATATAATGCAGTATCAATTGCCCTTGGTGCCCCAAATTCCTGCCTTTGTTAACTAGGCTGCAGCAACTGTTGAAGTTAATCTATCCACTGGCTGGGGAAAGAATGTCAGAAAAAGTGAAGGTGCCTGTCTCAGGTTTTGTCCAATTTGTCCTTTATTTATTTGGTGTAGTTCCTGACTGCAGTGTCATCTGAGGTGCTTGTGTGCTTTAAAGCAGTTACCCTCATAAATCCCTCACAACGTAAGGTAGTACTGTATGCATCGTTTGCATAGAAACATTGAAGCATGGTGAAGTTGCGTGATCTGCCAGATTTCCCACGACATCCATGACAGAGGTATGAGAATCCAGACTTCTTTAGCAATCTGGTGCTCTGACCTCAGATTTTTCCTAATTTGGGACAGAAACATGCATTCACTTTGAAAGCAGGTGAAATACCTCAGGACATTTCTGCTTTGTGTTCAGCTGAGGTTAACACAGAGCTTGTTGAACAGAGCTTCTTAATTTGCCCATTTACTGAAGCTGGTAGGCTTGATTGCCTCAAGCTGTGGGGATGATAACTTCCAGGTGAGGGTATTATATAGAGGAGGTGGTGTGTGTGTGTTTTAAAATGCCATCTTTGCCTTTACAAGACAGAAGAAAATGTTGAAACATTCAGAGTTTCTTTATATGAATTCTACTTTGGGGGGGAGGGATATTTACATAAAGTCTTCCTGCATTTGTGATAAGCAAGGCAGTTCAAGCTACCCAGAAATGTGAAGCATTAGCAGGGAAGTTTTAGGGATAGCAAAAGAGTTCTTGCTTTTTTGTGCTTTATGTTGTCATCTCCAGCTATACCTTAATTAGTTTTTTTTATTCAGTGGTTATCCTTTTCTTCCAAATTCAGCTTTGAGCTGATATCTCTGATTACCTTTGTGTGTCTTTATCATAGGAGTCTCTTGACAGCATGGGTAGAGCTGATTCAAGGTTACTTTAGATGGTAAATGTAATACTTTGGTGCATTCAAGAAAGGCAGTCTCCCAGTTTTCTCTTTCCTGTCCAGTGAACTAATGTTTCCACTTATTTGTGACATTAACAATTATCAATACAGTCTCTCCCACCACCCTTTCTTTATGCATTTAAGAAATGTTAACTTTACAGAGTTTTAAAAATTGTACATTCCATAGCCTTTTTGTATGAATAAGTTTAGCACAGTTATGCATACACAGTGTTGTAATATAGTTATACCGTAATGCCAAAAATAATCAGATCAAGATATCAAAAATTACTTTTTGTGCATATGTTTAAACTGAATTTCTGACTGACATTGCCACCATACATGATGTGAGAGAATGAGGTGGGATCAGCTATACTGGGAGGTTAGCCCTAGTACTTGCTTGCTTTCCTCTTTTTCACGAATTTGGTGGTTGATTGGTGTTTCACTCTGGTGCAGCTGTTAAAATTGCATCCAAAAGCTGTGCTCCCTTCCCTCTCCCCCAGGAGCTGGGGTGCCTGTCTGAGGCCTCCTGCCTGAAGCACAGGCTCGGAAACACCCACCTCTGAAGAAGGGATCTAGTCCCTGTGTGGTCCCCACCCTGGAGACCAGCCCATGTTTCTTTCACAAGGTGTCTGTACTGATGAGCCGTTACACCTTGTCCTCCTCTAGTTCTGCCTTGCAAGGGCTATTTGTATTCCCCTTAAGATGTCTCGTTTAAGAGCTAGTGCCCTTCCTTACAGTCCTCCATAATGCCTGAAAGTCTTGCAAACCTGAAGCCAAGTGTTAGTCAATGCAGCTGTGGATAATCAGGGAGAATGTCTCTTGAAGGAGGTGCTTCTACCATCGGCAGTGATAGCTGTTGGCACTGGTGCTGGGCTTTTCTCTCATGCCTGTTATGAACACTGTGAAAGTGCCTCCAAGGTAAGCACGTTCTGGTGGTTGTTATACTTTGTTATTTACAGAATAGCTGAGCCTTAAGACTACAGTCTGGAATGAGGAAAGGGCCCATGAGGTAGTGAAAATTATAAAAGGCCTTCACTTCTACAAGAGCAAATGACCAAAATGTCTGGTGAGAGATAACAGATGGACGCCAGTCAACTGCAGTAGCAACAGGGAACAGAGATATTTCTGTTCAGTGTGATAAACAACATCTCGCCTTTGTAGTGCTGTTAATCTAGTATCTACTAAAGGTGTTTTGTTGTCTAACTTCAGGAGGTGCACCGACTTTTTCCCACAACAGTCAAAGGCACTTAAATGAGTGTTAGAGCGGTCATTAATTCTGCCTCAAGGGTTGGCGTGCTGACCTGGTGAAGGGTGCAGGCACTGCGCCCACAGGCACCGGTTTTGGTGCAGGCACTGCACTGTTGCTCTTGCTGCTTTGCAAAGCAGAACCTGGCCATTGCTCAGCCTCTCCTGGGACCAGAGGAGCTGTACTGTGTCACAGGACAGGTCCATGGGGCTTGTGACTGAGGATGGAGGTGTGAGTGGCTTCCTCCTTCGGGTCTTTGAGATGGCTGTGTGCACTACCCCAGTTCTGAAACACTGCAAAAGAGGGACTGAATGTACAGGGAAAGCGAGGAGGAAGGAAGTGATGGCAGGGTAGTGGGGGGTGGGGGTGGGTTTTAAAGCTTCCCAAAGACAAATCAGTAGATTTAGCTTAGGATGTAAGTGAATTTAGACTCATAATCTTTCACCATGTGCAACATTGTGCAACTATAATTCAAGGCCTATTTATACTACTGCCATTATGATCAGAGTAAGAGAGCATTTAACAGGATATAGCTCTGCTTCTTGGATCAGCTGGTGGGTATCTATAATGCTTACGTTCTTTACACCACCGGGGTCTAAATTCTGAAGTGATTTTAAGAAAATATAGCTTTCTTTTTTTGTTATTTACTGGTTTCAGGCAGAAGAGGTAAGATTTTCTTTTAAAGACTACTGCATTGCAGCAATGTTAACTATCCAGAGATAACAAAGATTAGCATGTTCAGAATTAAGCATGGGACAGCAAAGCAAATACTTCTCCCAGCACACGTGCTGTTAAAGGGAATTATACACAGTCGTTGAAAGAATAGTCTTTGTTGTTTCCAAGTTACACAGTTAGCTCTGGTTACTGCAGAGTGCTCTGCAATACACTTTGCAAAAATTTATGTCCTCCAGTGAGGTAAGAAAGGAGCATTGCATTATGTTGGTTAGTAAGTATTTATTGTTTCTTAATTCCCCATAGTTTGTAGCCTCAGCCATAGCTGAACATTAGTTTACAAAGAAGCTGACTGCCCCAAGCTCTCACTTCCACAGCTGTACAAAATGAGAAAGGATAAAGAAGTTTTCTTCAAAGGCATCTCATCCCAGAGCTGGTTAGAATCAAAAGCATAGCTCTCCAAGAACTGTGTGGCTTGTCAGAGAGTGTGGGGCAATCAAGGCAGATGTGGGGTCTCCCTGCTGTTTTGAATGTTTGGTTCTCTGAAAAGGGTATTGCTTGTGCACAAATTACAGCAGGATGACACTACGTGGTGTGGTTAAATACTGTAGCTTGGCTCTCAGGATTGTGCCAGGAGTCATCTCCCACCAGAACTACAGGGCATAAATAAAACCTGGGAACCCTTGTATTCAGCTTTGACCTTTCCTGCACTGCTCATTAAGGGGTTCTGTAAAATTGCTGTGATGCCCTAGGAGTGCAAAACAGGGTTTCTGTTGCTATTTGTGGAGGGAGTTTCTTCTGCTGCTTGAAAGCTTTAGAACTGGTTTTCTAAAAAAAAACTGAAAAGAAAAAAGCTCCTTACCATCTGGCCATAACCTTGTACAATATGTTATATTTCAAACGGTAAGATTTTTTTTTATGATCAGGTTATAATTTGTCAACCGCTTACAGATCTTTAAGCTAAAAATGTACAGTGTGGAATAAAGTTGCTCTGTAGATTGTTTTCCAAGATGAGTGGAAGGAGAAGGGAGGAAAAAAGACACTTGAAAGTGTTTTAATTGCACAGGGATGTCATTGCCTCTAGCAAGAGTTCTCCTGCTTCTGTCATAAATTTTTCATATTGCCTCGTGAGAGTGAAAACTGGAAACTTTACCCTCTAAGTGAAAGTCGATGAACCTCATACCAGCCTCAGATCCCAATAGCCTTGCACTCAGGAATATTAATTTAATTAAGATCGCTACAATAAATTCTGTGAGGGAACTCTCCTGGCACCTAAGGTAACTCGTGCAAAGAAGGAGGGAAAAACACCAGCAGAGCCAGATCTGATGGAGGGAGATACAGCAGTACAATGTCCTCAGAACAGTTGTACACTTATCAGAAGTGACAGCTAAGAGACATGCGAGACCTCCTAAAATAGATGACAGAGGTTTTAGTTGGGAAAAAGCACATGATCACACACAGTCTGATCGTTCTATTTTCACTACATTGACCCATCTGCAGACTGAGAAAACAATGCAAAATGTTTTAAAAAATTACTTCTTTTCTGGGAATTAGAAGGACTTTTTACAAGACGGCACACATCTGGGCTGTTTACCCCCGTAACAGTCACCTAAACCTGTAAGACCAAGAACATGCTGCTTCGCAGTGGCCTCGGCAAAAGGGAGCTAATGAGCTCCCTTCACTCTGCTGTGTTTATGGAGACAAAAGGGACAGAGCTAAAAGCCAGATGCCCGTAGTCCTCTGAGGCTTTGGGCTAGACATTTTAATTTCCTGTGTTAGATTAGAGAGGTAAGATTAATTAGAATTGTATGATAGGAGGTGGTTGACCTGATTTACCCAGGTGTGAGGTTTGTGCCGTTGCAGTAGATGGTACTGCATCTTTAAAATCATGCAGCTGAGATCAGCTGAAGCTCAATGAGGGGTAATGAGCAGGCACCACATGCCAATTACTTTTTTCTTTTTTTTTTTTTTTTTTTTTTTAATCCTGAAAATTGAAGCTGGGCCACAAAATCAATGCCAGAAAAGATACCACAATTCTGCAAAATTCTAGCAAAATAATATCCCAAAGTTAAACTGTTTCACATTATTAACTATAAAAATAAAACAGAGCTCCCTGGGAAGTTCAATCTGAAATGATAGGCTTAATAATTAGGCTTTTTATGTGGCTTTTAAAGGCTGAGATTTGCTTAAGAGAAAGACAGCCTCTGTTGCAGGGGTTGGGCAAAGTGTGTGTGTGTGTGTGTGTGTGTGTGACCACAAAGGGAGGTATGAGACTTCTGGTTTCAGACTCAAATTCTAAACTCAGGGCTATATATTTCTTTATATTAAAATAATTTTAAAGTACTTGCTGTTTTATTTTATCAGAAACTTTAGAAGTATTTTCTTTATTATAAAATTTGGATGTTTGGTGTTATGAAAGGAACAAACCAAGAATGAAGTTTGGCTTTGCCTCCCTGGCTATTCTTTTCTTATAAATGTGTTGCTACCTAAAATTAGAGAAGTGGCATCATTTGTCAGTGCCTTCCATGAAGAGGGATGCAGCTCAGCACTCTGCTTGAGCTGGGATGTGCTTCACATTGCATAGTTTGAGTCTTGGTAGGTCTTTTTAGTTCGTCCTAATTTTTTGGAAGCTTCCTTTTCTTCAGTAGGGACACTGATGGTATAATGTATCCTCCAGAGCAAATGAAGGTATCTGGGTTGGGCCCGTAGTGCTTCCTGGAGTGAATTGTCTCCAGTGGGGCTAACCACAGGCTTGGCAGTAAGAGACTATAGCGTGCTCTGAAGGGGTGACTCTGGTGAGATAAGCAGATGTGGTTTTCAATTGCAGGCCACCTGCAAGGTAAAACATATTACAGAATTTAATTGGTAAAGTCTACTTTTATAAAGTCTGCTTCCTTCATGTTCCTTGAACATGATTTTTATTCTGTTCATGAGATTTAAAAATTGAGTTGAACAACTAAGCTGGCAGATACCACACAATGTCTACAAAGGTACTAAAAATAAAGCAGCAGGAAGTAGAAAATAGCACTGTCTTAGAGTCATTTATTTATAATTATTCTTTTTTAAATAAGCTTGGATGTTGCATGATTTTTTTCCCCCTATTCTTCTGTCTGGCCTTTGCTAAATGGCACAGTTCAGTAAGATGCATAGATTGGTGTTACTGCAGGCATTGTAGAGCCCTTAACTACAGTATCTGTTCCTCATATTCCTTCAGGGTTTATTTGCAAAAGGGCAACATAGCCAAATGTGATATTTAGGCTCTGGTTCCTATTAAAAGAAAACAAATGCAGTGCTACAGGAAGGCTCCCTTGGTTCAAGGCAACCTGTGGCTACTTTAACAAATGAAATAAAGATTCTTTCCTGTTTTTACATTTTATACATGAAGATAGTAGGCAGGAACTATAGAGGGACAAAGACAAAAGTAAACATTTTCTTGGATAATCTTGCAGTCATTGAATATCAACAATAAAAGCCAATGATCAACAATAAAAGCCAAGGCTGCCCCATTCAAATAGAATTATCTTATTTTTTCAATATTCTAGATTTGTCTTCCAGCAGCACTGGATCAACCCTTCTTATTCCCAGGAATAGCGATAACATATTCTGTTCTTGTTAGTGCTGCAATAAATGTTGAACACAATTTGAAGCTACATGTATGTGTACTGCCTTGGGAGTGAGGTAGGCCTGATCTTCCATCCGTTTAAGCTATAATCTTTCAAAATTCCCATTTTACATGGTTTCTGTGGATTTGAGACTCAGTCCCCCCACCTCACTTGTTGTTTGGTTTCCTTAATTCAACCCATTCATGGGTCAGGTCCTTGCTTTTTGATTCCTATTTCTTACCTTCCCATCAAAAAGGACATTCTGGTCATTTTTTTAAAGGTTTGCATGTAGTGTTATTAACTGAAAAAAATAAATATAAAATGCAGTAGAATAACAGGGAGTTTGAAACTGTAATAGAAAAATGAGGTGTTAATCTTACCTTTTAATGTTTTATTACTAATATCACAGTGTTGCCAATAATGATAGGCACTTTTGGAATGGATGAAGAGGGTTATCCATGACCTCAAACATTCAATATTCTACTTCCAAAAAACATCAAATGGGATAACACCATTTAAAAAAAAAAGGGGGGGGGGGGGGGGGGAGCGGGAGTAGTATTTATCATCTGGGCAAATACACAGTTTAATTTAAAATGTTATTCTGGAAGGTTCCTGGACAAGCATGAGAGATTTAGTTGTTGCAGTTGGGTATTTCTAAGCAGTGATTTGATCTTAAAGGGCTATAGTGTTTTCTCATCAAAAGTGATTGCTTTGTGCATTCTTTGTGGCATTTACTATTCTGAGTATCTTCGATGTTTATGTTCAGTATCATAATGAACTGGCACTCTTCACTGCAAGTGAAGAAGCCATTATCATTCATATACAACTTTTCAGAAGTTTTCCTATAGGCTTTTCAAGTTCCAAACTATAGGCTTGACTTTTGGTCTTTTGAAAGTTACTCTTCTCTCCATCTTCCTTGTAGTAATTTCAAATATTGCATTCTGAACAGAAGCTTCTTGTCTTGTGGAATAGTTAGGAACTACCCTGATCTGTGTGCACAGGTTTGCCAGCTGCATTATGCAGTACTTAAGAGATAACAAAGTTACCAGCTGGCTTCTGGTTAGCTTACATCCTTCCACGTGTATGTATACATTTCGCCCATTACCCTATAATTTCTCTGTAGCACATGGAACCTTCAATATAACTACTAATGCCTATAAAACTTCTTGTATGTTTTTAATATAATCTAATAAGATCCTGGGGGGGGTTCACTACTAGATCTTTTTCTGCCAAAACACATTTCTTCTTTTTTTTTTTTTTACTTTGATCACTTGCCTATCTTCCTCCCCCGCCCCCCGAAGTAGTATCTGGTTTCATTTTCATATTTTTAGTTTCTTATTATGCAGCAATACAATATGGAAAATGATGTGATCCTGAGACAGTCATACCATAAGGATTTGGCTTTCAATAAGAAACAATACAATTTGTAGAAAATATGAGAGAGGACCCAAGGTCTCTGGATCATATTAGTTGATAGATTGATTCTGGTCCCAGGGGCCAATCTTATTAGTCTTGTTCACTTGTGAGAGTGTGAGCAGCTTGCTGAGTCAGCACGCTCCAGCACATATAGGTACTGGGCTTTATGCTACTCTCTTGACACATTTGGGGTTTTTGCAAGATTTGAAGCTTGGCTTGCAGCAAATGAGAATCTTAACTTTTTTAATACAAACTCAGATAAATGTTTAAGATGTATCTCTTCTAGAAAGATGTCCAAAGACGTATTCACTAGGGCTGTACTTCTGAGTGGACAAAATTGGCCACATCTTTCTTAATGCTTTTATAACTCTATTATTTGAAGAAAGAAAAGGGGGAAAACGTCTTGAAGCTGGGCCTTTGGCCAGTGCTGAGCCCAAAAGATGAATTATTTAAGAAACAAAGCAAGGTGATAGGTTCCAGTAAACGTGGTAAATATTATTTTTTTTTTGTTATGAGCTATCATACTGAAGTTGAAGAACACTGTCAGGGCTATGAGCTGCCTTCCCTGAGGGCACTGATGGGTCTGAATGGCCCCATCAGCCTCATTTGGCTCTAAGGACCCTCTGCCCTTGGACCCAGGAGCCCCAGGGATGCTCAGCCCCAGCTGGCCCGTGCTGAATGGCGGCATGGGTACCTGCTGCCAGCCCTGCCTGCCAGGGCCCGTGGGACCTACGTGTGGCTCCTCAACAGTGCTCCACTCTTGCTGCTCCTAACAGGGCTCCCTCTGCAGACAGAGCTGCTTCACCACCCCGCCTGGGACTGTCGATGGTCCCTGCTGGTACCAGGGCACCCAGCTCTGCCCATGCTGGGCAAAGTCTATGGGGCTGCAGCCTGCTGGGGAGTGCGTGGCTGGCACTGGGGTCACGCTCCACTCCCAGCTCTCTGACACCTGCTTTGCGAGCTGAAGTTTGCTTAAAGAAACCTCCTCATAGTAAACTTCTCCTGAGTGCTGAAGCTTTCTCACCTCTGCCAACAGCGGTATGAAAGAACGAGGACAAGGAACTACACAAGTGAACTTGAGCCTTCTGGAAGTCACTCCAGTGCCCGAGCAGCCTGTTGTGGGGTTAGCCAGGAGGATGTTATGCCATCATCTCGAGTCAGGCCATGAGTGCAGGCGTTCGTGCCATACAGCATAACATTTCATCTAGGACACCTTGGCTCATCAGGAACCCACATGAGCTATGGGATGCCCCCAGCCATGTGCTGTGGGGCAGGGGAACAACACGGAGGTTTCACTTTTTCTGCTGTGTGAAGGCATGGTGAGGGCTGTTAGATGCTGGCTATGGAGGTGCCCAGTGTGTACCTGCCAGGAGCTGTCAGGGCTCCCCTTCATCTTGCCAGATGGAGAGATTTGCCTTCACCAGAAGACAACCTGCCCACCATGGGGCACAGAAAGCAGGGAGGAGATGGTCAGGCCTGCTTGCTCCTGCAGCATTGGCACAAGCTGGCTCTCCCCTTGGCCTGTACAGTAAATTCAGATGTTTGGACTAACTGCTGTTTTGAAGGTAGAAGGTTTCACAGTTTCACCTTTCTGACAGGCAGCCCTGGACTCTGCTCACCCTTCTCACAGTTGTACCTGCCATTTTGATCCCCTTCTTCCCCAGCTGCAGGTAAAACACTAACAAAGCAGCTGGTGTCTTCCTCTCAGATGGGTCTTTATTTTTCCCCTCATGTTGCTATTGTGTTGGCAATTCCAGCTGCAAATGTTGTGTTTGACCTTCAGTAAGGGAGCCTGGTGATTTGAATTCATTTCAAGCAGTTTTCTGACAGCAAGCCTTAACCAAAGCCCTTAAGGTTTCCCCTACAAAAGCCTCATGACAGTTTTGCTTGAGGCTTACAATGGTCAATGCAAGTGGAAGTAGTTTGTAAACTGTAAATGGCCTTATTAACTTCCTTGCAATACTGGAATGAAGCCCAGGTCTCTGCTAAGCTAAGTCTCAGGAGCTGAAGCAGGAGCCCCCTTACACTTCTCATCATAGCAAATCAAACTGTGGGAGATGCATGACGCTGCTGAGACTCTCCTGACAGAGGAGTGCAATGGAAGATGGGAATATTTTGAAAAGATGTTAATTAGTCAGGGTTTCAACCTTTTGCTTGTTCATTCATCATGGTCAGAGCCAGACAATTGTCAGTTTTCCTGGTAGGCAGGAAAAAAGCAGGTAAAGCAGGTGGTTGTATTACAGATACACTGTGTGCTTGGCCGCACTTACTATGCAATAACCATAGAATCATTTCAGTTGGAAAAGACCCTTAAAATCATCAGTTCCAACCGTTAACCCTGCCAAGTCCATCACTAAACCATGTCCCTAAGCACCACATCTACGTGTTTTTTGAACACTTCCAGGGACGGTGACCCCACCACCTCCCTGCGCAGCCTGTTCCAGTGCTTGGCCATCCTTTCCATGAAGAAATTTTTCCCAATAGCCAATTTAAACCTCCCCTGGCACAACATCAGAACTGCCATAAATACATATGACAACTACAAAATCATATTGAAAATAATTTCCCTCATTATGAGAGCCAGAAATTTATTCTTAGCTGCCCAAGTAGGTGGCCACAACCATGAATCATATGTTTCTGAGCTAAACTACAGGTGGTAATCTGGAGCGTGTGACTGGAAGATGCCTCCTAAGTTCTTGAGTCTGGTCCCCTGCTGTTGTAGCTGGTTGTCCTGCTTTCAGCTGGGATAGAGTTAATTTTCTTCTTAGTAGTACAGTGCTGTGTTTTGGCTCTCATGTGAGAACAATGTTGATAGCACACTGTTGTTTCTAGTTGTTGCTGGGTGATGTTTATGCTAAATCAAGGACTTTTCTGTTTCTTGGGCCCTGCCAGCCAGAGGGCTGGAGGGGCATGGGAAATTGGGGAGGACACAGCCAGGACAAGTGACAAGCTAGCCAAAGAGGTATTCCATACCATATGATGTCACGGTGAGTATATAAACTGGGGGAAGAAGAAGGAAGGGAGGAACATTCAGTATCTGTCTTCCCGAGTAACCGTTACACATGACAGAGCCCTGCTGCCCTGGGGATGGCTGAACACGCACCTGCCCGTGGGACGTGGGGAATGAATTCCTTGCTTTGCTTTGCTTGTGTGCGTGGCTTTTGCTTTACCTATGAAATTGTTCTTATCTCAACCCTTGAGTTTTACATGCCTTTCCGATCCTCCTTCCCATCCCTCTGGGTGGGAGTGAGCGAGCGGCTGCGTGGGGCTGGGTTGCCGGCCGGGGTTAAACCACGACACTGGTGCAATCCCCGCGTCCCTCCTCAGCAGTGTACACCATCTTAACAATACTTCACTGGTTTTGTTAGTGTTTTTTTGTTGTTGATGGGGTTTTTTTGTTCATTGTAGAGCTGTTTTAGACTGTTGCAACTCTAATCAGCAAAACCCCTTTCTAATCACTGGATAAACTTATCGTTAATTTATATGTGCTTGTCCTGCAGTGTCTTCAGGTGTCAATTTTTTCCTTCTCAGTATTTACAGATTTTTTTTGTCCCAATATAGTTAGGGAGCATCCTCTAAACTGTTGCCATTAATTTTCTCCCTTCAGAACTTGTTCCATTTTTAGACCTACCAGCTTGCAGTTACCCAACTTGCTTTTATTTTTTGCTTTTTAAATTGAACATTTGCTATTCTTCAGCTATACAGTAGCAATTCCAACATCAAAGGCTTGTTTGAAATGCCCTGAAGCCAAGTGAGTGACTTCGGAGGGAGCAGGCTGATCCAGCAGTTTACAACTAACGTGAGGTCAGCATTGGATCCTTTTATCTATTGCATTTTATATTTCCTTGGTTTTGTGGGCTCAGTGCAAGTCATAGCTGTCTTCTAACAGAACTTGTGTTCTTCATGGTTTAATTTATTTTAAAATAATGTTTGTAATACAAGAATAAGGTTGGAAATGAGGCATTTCTCTACAGAGAATATTATAGTCTGAGAACTTACCTCTACAATATTGCCAATTTTGCTTTGGAAACTAATTTCCTAGTTTATTACCTAATGGAGGAAATTAATGGTAGAAATCCTTGGGAAACAGCAGAAGGATCAGCGCCATGTAGTTTTATTATATAAAGTAATAGGAAAGATTTCATGGACAGAAATTTTTAGCTTAGAAATTAGAATCAGGTGAAATACTGAACTTTGACTTTGTTTTTGTTCAGAATTCTACCATTCTGCCTGGAAAATTCTTGGGGGGAAAAAATGTCATCTACAGCAGACAAGGTGGTCTACATTGCTCATTTGAGTCAGAAAATTGGGGATGAAGGTATCAGTTATGGTGAATAAGAATCATTCTCATCTTCTTTTCAAATTCAAGCAAGATTTTAATATCACCTTTTAACCAACTCGTTAGCTTGAACAGCTTGGTACAGAAATTCTCAGTATGACTGACCAGAAGAAAAAGTCTTGTAATACAGGCATGTTGAGAGCACCTGCATTGCTTTTAGTTCAGTTTCTGGATTTAAACCAAAGCTCTGAGCATTCCAAATGCTTTTCTAAACCAGACCTAAAACCACATTACAATATAGTTATTCTTAATTAATCTAGTCATTCTTCATCTCAGGGAACTTGCAATGGTCAGGCTCTGTACTGAGCTCTCCTAGAAGTAGGAGCTCAAGTTGTCTTAGCTGTTCTGGGGAGCTGTACATGGAGAAGAAATGGAGCAAACCTCAGGGTGTTCCAAAGAAGCTTGAAACACTTCAACTTACTCAGACTTGGTATTTTGTTTTACACTGGTAGATAATATAAAATGTGTTAGTTAATTGCTAATGCTTTGAATCCATTTTAAAAATAACGTGCTCTAAGTTTAAAGAGAGTCGGGGGTCTAGAAGAAGCAGATAGTGGAACTGCTCTAAAAAGAGAGCCAAGAACAATCTTGGTTAATAAGTTAGTAATTGTTTTTACTGTTTTTCTTCTGTATTAATTGTATCAAAGAGGTTTATATTCTTTGCTGTTCAGCTAGCAACTCTAGGCTAGCTAGAGTTCTGTTCTAACGTGACATGTGGTGTTGCTCCACCTCTTTGATATGTTTGTAAACGGGCCAGTTTTGGTGCTGTTATGTGACATTTCACAGAAACTTTGAGCAAGTTCATGGATCTTCTTGTGGGCTGTCCAGTGACAGCACTATATTTCACTGTGAGTGCAAATTTCCCAGACTGAGCTCCTAACCTTTCAGAAGCATGTCCAGAGAGACCTGTCAGAGATCTGAATGTCCTTCTTCCTCAGTTCATTCCCTCACAATTTTCCCTTGTGGATATTACTATCAAATCTAGTATGGCTTTGGAAAAAAACCTTTTCCAGTTTTTTCTATGGCAAGAGAAATGTCTTTTCAGAGAAACTTTGGAAGCTGTAACTTGCTGCTTTCTAAGCAATTTGAAACCACCTAACTTTGGATATTTTATTGACAGTGCAGGTATTCTGGATTATGTTTCCAGGAAACTTAATAGCGTTTTGTATACCTGGAGAACTTGCTTTCAATGAAAGACTGCCATGGGAAAAAAAATAAATAAACTGAAAGTAATGTTATTGTTGATATGGGAACCATACCTTTCATGGAATCTGTTTCTTTCTGTTCCTTGCAGTAATTCAGAAATCTCTGGAAAAGATTGGCAACGTGGCTGATTTCGCTCAGAATAAGCATGCAGGTGATATGCACAATGTACATCTGATCTATCATTTCCTAAACGTTTGTCTTTGCAGAGATCTATTTCTATTAAACACATTGCACCCCTCAACACGGATCTCTGTGAGCTGGCTGACTAGAGTCCATGGAAACCCCATAGGTGCTACAGAAAGGTGAAATCAAATGTGTCAGACACAAATCTCTTTGTTCAATTAACATTAAGCATTCATTCACCTGAATGTTACACATGCAGTTTAAGAAGGCTTTTTAAACTTTAGCTTGATGTGTGATCTGACAGGGTATCTTGTGATATTTTATTGCCTAGGCCATAGGGTTAATGTGGACTGCTGCTTTTTTCTTTGGAATTAATATGCTGTCATCTAACTATACAGTTAGATGTGTTGTGTGAAAGTTTTGAATTACAAAACTAAAGTTGGATTAAATCTGAACTTCCTAACAGAAAGTGCACTTAAATCATTTTGTTGTCAGTGGAGTGTCACCCCACAGGCAGGAGCACTCTTTCTGTGCCCTCTTTCGTCTTGCTCATATGTCCAATGTTAAAAATTGGAGTGCGAGTTACACACTCTGTGTGATCCTAGGCAAAGTTCTGATTCTGCCAGCTGTAATAATAAATCAGAGTCTGCAAACATACGTAATTAACATAATAAAATATTTACTGTTCAAAATTTTAAGAAAGTAACACTGCTGTAATGCTTTAAAAGAAATACGTTTGTTGTTACAACTAAGTGGATGAACTGCTTAAGGCACCATGTTCTTGGAGAATGAGGCTAATGGAATAACTTCAGTTTTGTAGTGTTTCACTGGCTGGTAGAAATAATCTAGAAAATGCTTTTAAGAGGCACATTTTGTGCATGGTGGTTCCCTCTGTCTTTTTTTTTTTTTTTTTTTTTTTTGAGAATTAATGTGCTTCCAGAGCTCTGATATTGTTCTTAAAAATACAACAGAATTTTTAAAAAATTGCATTCATTTCAAAGAAGCAGATTAGTTGCTAGATAGTAGATTTTAGAAACTTTAAGTGAAATACTTATCAGTGTTCTCTGCAGACAGAAAGAAACTCTAAGTTAATTTAATTACCATTTTGAGCTGATGCATGTGTGTGACAGAAGTGTGACCTGTATATGTGAATTTTTATTTCTTTATTTTGGGTGACTGAATCTGAAACTGACTCCGAGCTTGTGACATAATTAGTACAATAGTGCAAATCAGCCATTTTTGAAAAGAGTAATTTACTCCATATGCAGCTTCTCAGCAAGAGCCCTCATTAATCAAAGAAGGACATGTACATCAAAGTGTTCCTTGCTTGCTACAACAACATCCATCATACAGCTAGTAAATGTGCTGTGGCAGGATTTGATGAATAAAATGCCTTTGATGTGCTGATAATTCTGTGTATTGGCATGCTGCTGCCTGGAACTCCCTGGGTATGCACAAAAATCTAAACCAGCCCAGGTCTCTCTTCTGAAACTGCACCTAGGCTCACTCCTAACTCTCAAAAGCCAGCTATGTCTGAAGTAGGACTCAAGTGCATTTTCACTCTCCCTTATGATTAAATGGGGCCAAGTTTTTAAATCTATTTATTTTCAATCTGAGTTTCCAGATGCTACAAAATTTCTTTGTGGACATATTTATGTATAGATGCAGCTTTAGCTGACAGGAGTTTCTGTTTGTTGAGGCACTTGTATTTAGCATGGTATATTCATTATTCCATATGAATGTGCAGCAGAGATTGAGTGTAAAACTTTGTAGGAGACCTCATATGATACAAGAAGACAAAACATAAAGTGGCAGAGATTGGAGGGGGGCATGGTCTTAGATGAAAGTCAGTGTGTTTGTAGGAGCTCAGTCCCTCAGGCACACAGAATATGATCCATTTGTTGATATCAATTCACTGCCCTCTCCACGGTTTGTCTCCTGCCAAAGTGAATGACTGAAAACCCACCTTCAACAAATAACAAAAATGATTGCATATGAAGATTTGTGACACGTCAGAGAGGGGAACTCAATTTTTTGCCCTGTTTAGTGCAAATTGTGGTGTTTCAGATCTGAATCCATAAAGAATAGCAGCTGTGCACTGAAAAGCAGCACTGGTGCATTTTCGGCTACACTATTTACTGGAGTACAGTTTAATTGATTTACTGAATTATAGTTTAATGGAAGAACAAATTAAAAACTAGAAATTTTCACCCTGACTGTGTTATAGGTATAGTATGTCAAGTCCCTGTTTCATCCAGTTCCTCACAAGCTGCAGAAGCTTGCTTTCCACTGTTACTCATATTTTTTCCTATGAAAAAGGAAAGTGCTTTCCTGCGAAAGCAAAGCAGGGAAGGGGCTTGGAAAAGAGTTTGAGTTTTTGCCCCCTGGGCAAAGAGAGCCCCTTAGCAGCTGCCACTTCAGCCTGTGGTTTAGAACATCTGCCATCCTTCCCCCCCCCACCCCCACCCCCCATCATATGTGGCATGTTAGGGGTTACAAGACCACTGCCAGTGAAGATCCCAAAGCCATGTCCTCCCACTTTTTAGCCTGTTGGTGCTACCTTACCTCCCTGGACCTGTGCTGGACCTGTGGTGGCCCCTTCAGTGGGATGCATAGAAAGCAGGGGCAGATGTAAGCTGCCAGTGCCGCAAGTGATTTCATTTATTCAAGAGGTATCTGAAAAGAAAGGAAGAGATGAGGGGAGTGGAAGAGTGTTTCTGTATAAGATCTCAATTAACTGCTCCTCTGAGGGGTTTATCAAACTTTTCGTGGCATGTGTAGGTACTTTGGGCAAAATTTGTCAGCCTCATGGTCCTAGTGGAAACTGGTAGGGAGGAGGGGAAATGAGAGAGAAACAACAGGTCTCTGGTCTTTCTGCATTATCAATGAGTACTGATCCTCATCTTAGGGCTTGTAGGGGCTACTGCAGTATGATTAATTGGAGGACATGAAAGAACTGTCCTGCTCTACGGTTTTATGGTTGTGTCATAATTAGGGGTAGGGGAGTGGTGAGGAAGTTCTGAACAAAGCTCTTGCCTGTGCAGTTCAACAGCATTCACTAAGTGCAGTCCTCCTGTGGAAGTATGAGGGCTGCTGAATACCAAGAAGCCTCTCCAATGCATCTCGATTACAATGCCAGCTGTGCTGAGCAACTGCATGCTCCTCCATTGTTAACATTTGTAGAGTGTTCAATCATCCTCTAAATGTGTCATTTGTTATCTCTGATAGCTTGCAGTAAGAAAGTACAGAAGGACTTCAAGAAAGATTGCATGTGGCTCATGAGCAACCAGAAACTGTTGAATAGCTGGCTTCTCCTTTGGTTAGGTTGTTTGTTTGTTTGTTTAAAATTAAGCAGTAATTGAGATATCATTTTTGTGTAGCTTATAGCAGAGCAAATGCTTCCTAGGAAAGTAAGACTTAAAGTGAACAGATCTTTTTAAAAATGTGGTAGAAATTCGAAAAACTTGTCTGGAACATACTCAAATTGTACTCCAGGAAATGCATCTCCATGGAAACAGTGGTATTAATGGAGAAGGATAATCCAGACCAGTTTGTAGCCTGTTGTTGGCTGTGCACCTATTGCGTGCTTGTTATGTTTGGAATGTAACTGATAAAGCAAAAATGCTAATGCTGTGACTCTTGCATTTTGTTAGTTTGAATATGCATATCTGATGTGAAAAGCAGGGAAAATGGAGTACAGTGTGTTGCTTGCGTTATTGCTTCTTTGTAAGCTAGCTCTGCAATTAAATTTTAAGATATTTTTTCAGTAATTAAAATAATCAGCATGAGGATTCACTGGAGTTTTATCCAGCTTCTCTTTCAGGGCGTGATCTCTGGTGGTGTTAGTTACTAACTTTGATACTGAACTCTTCAATGGCAACTGACCAAGCAAGAAGTTGGGCCTTTGCTGAACAATGTGTTTATACAGATAATTGATTAAAAGCATTTATGTTGCACCACCGCATCTTGTGAAAGAAATCAGATGCTACAATTCTGTCCCATGTGCGTAGGGTTGCCAGTACTGAATGCTATAGTAATAGGTGGTATTGGGGAGAAAAAAGGTGTTAAGTTTTATCTGCAAGATGACTGCAGCCCAGGTCTCCCAGACGCCCCAATAGACTTAGTGTCTGCTAGGATGGAAATAAACATGAGGCTTTAGCAGCTCTTAATCATAAGAGCACATTTGATTTCATTTGTGATTGTATCACCTGTGTTCTGAAGGCTGAGATGCTGAGCTTAGTTTATTTTCCTGATGATAACAGGGTAGCTTAAAAACCATACAAGAAATGCCTATCATACCCTTTCCTATTCCATCACCTCCCATATGTGCATAAATGCCTTCTTGATTGGCATCATGGTTTTGAATAAAAGTAGGAAAAGCCAGGTTCTTTTAGCTTTAGACACAGTATCTGAAGCTACAGCTTGGTCTTTTGTCCTTCCAGATAAAGCTACTGAACGACTTAACAATTACCTTGAAGACATTAATGGGTACATTAAAAAAGGTATCATTTTGAAACTGTGTAACATCTGGAGAAAGATACCCATTTTAATGGAATAATCTAGTTAAACCATGATAAAGGTAAAAATGTTCCAACCTACCTTTTCTTTTTTAATAAAATCTAAAAGCATAGAAATTTAATCTTACTCTGTCAATCATTCAATTTAAACAAAGCCCAAACTCTAAGACTTCGAAACTCTGAGAAGCCACAAAAAGTGTAGCCAGGTAAATTGTTTGACATTGACAGTGCCTTTGCCTTATCCCTACTAGTTTGGTCATTTCTGACACTAACATGACAATCTTCGTAAAAGATGGGAGACCAGGTGGATTCAATTAAGCAAAGGTCTCACATAAATATATATATGCACATTATGACTAAGCTTTTCAAAAGTGACTGGTGATTTTTTTGTTTTTGTTGTTATCACATTTTTGATGGATTGATTAGCAAGGGTAGCTGAGTATCCATCCTCAGAAGCTGGATGAGTCATTCTAAATCTGTTGATTACTTCTCAAAATCTTTGTTTGCCTGTCCTACCCTGTTGTGTAATAATGCTGCTAGGGAGTGTACCATCGTTTCTTTAGATAAGCATGCAAAGTGAAATTCATATGTTGGAAACGTAGCTTTTATTCTGCTTTGTCACAACCTGATGAGAGAGAAAATCATTTATGGTGAGGAACTAACTGTGAGGAGGAGGAGTGGGCTTTCCAGAGGAACTTGAACGTGGACAGGATATAGCAATTGCTGTGCTAACTGTGTTTCTTGCTGTTGTAATATTCACTGGGTGAAAGATCCAGTGAAAATTGTGTACTATTTGAATTTTAACCTCAGGTATGCTGTACAGCAATGACAAAATGTAACTTGAATTTGTATATCAAAACAGACAATATGGTGGTGGTTCTTTAAACTGTTAACAGTGATTTCCTGAACTTGAACAAAGAAACGACTGATCGAAGCATTACCTTTAAGTGATATGACAGCAGCCTGGTTCTTGTCTTTTTCCTTTTTTTTTTTTTTTTTTTTTTTTTTTTTTTTTAGATGATGAATACTGTATTATGATCAGTGCATAAAAGCACAAAACCTATTCACAGTGCAGCAGGAACACATTCATCAGCATATAGAGTCTGGTTGTTCGGTGCCAGGCTCTGGAGATGCTAGACAATTCCAGACTTCTTCTGTATAAAGAACATTATTATTATCTACCTACTTTATAGGCAGAATGCAAATTATGATGTTTGCAATCAGTTTTTCCCTCTTTCTTTCTAAGATTTTCCCCGTCCACAATCTGGCAGGCACGCATACTGTCTCTCAGAAAAATACAACAAACTTTATCTTGTGAAGTGGGGAGCATTCCCAATTGCAAATTGCAAGGCCCTGGGGAACATGAACCTCAAGTGAAAAATCATTCGTTAGAGTTATTAGCTTCCCAGTGGTCATGTTTTTTTCTTTTGTGCCTGTACCTATATTTACTCAACTCTTAATAATTTTTTTCCCTTTTTTCCTCCCCCAAGATGTCATGTTCTGAGCATGGGGACTCTCATACTGCAGGGGAAGAGGCTGTGGCACCAAACCTGTTGTTTATTCTCAGATGCTTTAAAAGCGTGATTCAAAACCTTTTCATTTCTTTCATTGGTCACAAAAAGTTTTGAGTTGGGCCACTAAGTGCAGCTACACTACTGGTTTAGTTCAGGTTGGGGGGTACCTATGAAGAAAATCTCCCAGTTTTTCCCGAGTGAGCTTTGCTTTGGAGCAGTCATGGAATATATGTTGTGGATACCTTACAAATGAGACTTTACTGGAAGATGTTCTCCAGGAGCACGTGTCATGCACTACAGTCGGTGGGATACACACGCACACACACACACACACCTCAATACTAGCTGCTTCTATTCGCAGATCTGCTCCTGCTGATCTGTACTCCTTCCTGATGTCAAAAAAGTCTATGTCTGTGAGTTGTGAAGGTTTAGGGTTGCCTTCAATTTGTTCCTTAGTATCTCTTTGAAACTGAGATAACGTAAAACTAGGTAGAGGTGAAAATGTCTTAGAAATTGCCTGTTTGTAGTTCAGGTAGTGTGTAACTGAGCAGTGAGAGTTCAGTATTGTTCAGATCTTGCTTGAGTCTATTGCAACATATTTTTTAAAAGTAGGGTGATGTTCTGAAATATAGAGGAAAAATAAATTGTATGAAATGTGTTAGAGGATAACAATCTCATAGAAAATACTAAAATACAACATTATTTGTCCAACTGTAACTGTCAACTTATTTTGCCAAATTACATTACACTGGCATGAATTTACAGAGCAGGAGACTAAGGTTTATGGCTCATTAACAATAACAGTTGTACACCTACACTGTAATTCCTGAAAGTGTATTTTCTCCTTTAGTATCGCATATACTGTGCAGAATGACAGTAATTACAGAAACTAATTGAATGAGATAGTCATAACTCTAGAAGTCGTATTACTCATTTCAAAATGGTTTATTTCCCGAAATAAACAATCTTTACAGAGTGAACAGACATAACATCCCTTTAAGTTTATTAAACTCATTAAATTTCCTTAAATACGTTGAAAAGTGTATGCTGTGCATTTAATAGAGGGTATAGATACATAGAAGTATGACATTCTTAAAAGTTAAAATCCTTAAAATGAAATTTCAGTGAAGCAGTTTTTCTCAAAAGTTTGCTTTGCTACAGCTAATGAAAAATAGAATAAGTTTATAGATTTTAATAGCAAAAGTTTGTTGAAAATTGAAAGCTATGGTTTTGTCCTTGTATAGGCACAGGTGATAGGTGATATCCTCACCCAATGGAAGTTTTAGTGATTGCGTGGTCGAAACAAACCAATCCTTCATCATGAATGCAGAGTTACACTGCTTCAGTGGCTGTCCATTCAACCGTGTGGTTGCAGGTTCAGAGACACAACCCTTTTCATGCCTTAAAGGGGAGATGGCTAGGTTGAGGTTTTAGTGAAGAAGAGGTAACAACGTAATGCAACGTTGTAAGGAGGAATGGGAAGGAACTGTTGTATGGGTGAGTTCCTGTCATGCTACGTGTGTGGAGCACAGAAAACGGTACCCTGTAGTTCCTGTTAAAAGACGACTGTGTAACGGAGCATTGTTTGACCAACACATGGTTGGGGTTGGATGGGTCCACTTTCACTCTGCAGTATCTTCAAAAACTTGGGTTTAAATGGTTTTTCTACTGAACAGGTTTGGGAGTACACCAGGTAATCCTAATGAGGCACTAGGGGTTTTGATTTGGTTTATCTTTTGTTTTGCTAAGTGTCGCTTTTTGTTGTTTTTTTTAATACACAATGAAGGGTTATTTGTAAGACTTAGTAATGATTTCAACAATACTACAGGAGTTGTTTCTGATTTCATTTGAAGATGCTATATATGACCTCAACTAACTCCTGTTAGTTGATAAGAGGTGGTTTCATAGTAATGGACTACTGTAAAATAGTGTAACGTATAATGTGTTTACATATAGCACAGTCCTACTCTTCCCACTGCATGCTTCTGAGATGATACTTTTGTGGCTGTGGTGTACCCATCTTACATTGGCTTTTTTATGCCTCTCATTTTCAAAGACTTCATTCTGATTGCTGTATGCTTACCCCAAGTGTGTTGTCCTCTGTAAACAGGAGCTCACAAAATAAGTAAAAAAAAAAAAAAAAAAAAAAAAAAATCTTTAATCAAGAGTCATCTACTTCGCTCCATTTTGTAGGTGGTTTATTTATAAAGTAATCATGTGAATTTCCTCCTGGTGGCGAGCCTTTTAATACAAACTCTTTTACTCATGGAATTGCTTTCACTGACATTGCTGACAATCTTCATCAACACTCATCCAGTGTGTCATATAAAACAAGGTGATAAATGTACCCTTGCACCCTAGGGTGTTACACGTACAACCATTTTTTTCCACTTTGCTTTCTTTTGCCAGTTATTCTATCGCTGGACTGCAAAACCTAATTGTAGTATCTTCTGCTCTCCTAAACAAGCTCATTTTTCTCCAACCTAACCACTCAGAGATGCTGTCAATCAACAAGAAACATGTCACACAGATCAGGGTGGCAAAGGGTTGTAGTGTTTAGGCTATTTGCAGGAAATACTTTAAACCATTTCACGTTAAATCCTAGATTTTTCTATTTGCAGTCTTATCAACTGAATCCTAAATTTTTCTCTGCTCTGTCTTCAACAGCAAATTGTAAAGAAAACAGATAAATGCTAAGAATGGGTCTGTATAATACAAGAAAAAATTCCAAGGCTAAGTAGGTATTTCCTCCTAATAATTTTTAATATGGTACCTGGATACAGCCAATTTCCCTGTCGTATCACAAGTAACTGTAATGGAATCTAATAACCATCGGAAATTATATTACTCTTCACTCTCCCTGTATCTAAGGGGGACAGAAACCTAAAGCAAGTGGATGGGTCAAAATAGGGTGACTTTGACTCAAACTCATTGGCTACAAGTATTCATTATAAACAAAATCTGTCAAATCTTTTCACTAATAAGGGTGTAGATCTTATTACAGCCTCAGGACAGTAATAACTTATTCTCTGACATATTATGTGAATTTTATGTGCCTACTCTATAAAAAGTGCACAGTTTCCATAGCAATTTTGATACTTCTATGATACATGATGTGACAGCATGTACCATTTTTCCTTCTTCCATGATAAATTGTCCCCACCACTCACACACTAGATTGCTGCTAGAAATCAGAATTTCATTTTGATGTCACTAAAAGCTAATATCAATAATTAGGCTTAGATGTTTGCTCTGGCAAGAATAACTTCTTTATTATTATTGCACTGCTTCATTACTTAGGTTAGCAATTTTGAAACCATATATCAAGAATGAAAGGATGAAGTCTTAGAATGGTTTTAGAAATCATTAGGGGTAATCCCAAACTTATAGGAGGAAGAGGTCCCATATTAATGTTGAAAATTTGGGAGTGAGGCCCAGGTCATTTAAGAAAATCTCTGCATATTTCTTTGTTCTCTTATCAGCGTTTACATATCTCTAAACAAGGGGTATGAAAGAAAAGCATCAAATGGCTCCTTGCCCTTGGTGACTACTGCCATCTCACCACAGATGTAGAAACACAGAGCTGAGGTTTGCAACAAACTGCTGTGAAATTCCTCCCCCCTTACATTTGGGTGTAAAAATGACTTCCTGATAACCTCAGCTGGGAAACTGAAGCCGATGGCACTGTGCTAACAGTTTTGCCCCTTTGGATGCATTCAGCTACAAGCAGAACCGACAAAACTGTTGGCTCCCAGGGCTGGTTGGGGCTGTGCAGACAGTGGTTGGGTGATCGAGGTAGGACTGGAGCATGTTCTTTTTGGCTGAAAACATAAAAGGCTGCTAAGCCTGCCATGCCCTGTGCTTTTCACTCCGCCAAGCCTCCCCAGTGTTCTGTGGCTTCTCTGAAATAATACTGGTGTGAAGTGCTTGAAAGGTCAAGTTAGTTTTGCTTGGTGGGTTTTTAAACGTAGCCATTTTCTTACCTTTTTGTTGCTGTTGCCCTGAAGCTTATGAAAACTAATTTAATGGCTGGTTTGGTGAAAGCACAAAAACAATTTGGGGTCATTGAGATCTTGGGAAGGTTAATTCAATTCCCCATGACCCAATTTATTAATCTGAAAATTTGATACTTAAACTTAGTCTCCTCAGAAGGTACTCTAAATGTTAACCAAGTATTATGTGTTATTAGTGATTCTGTTAATGAATCAAAATATATTAGTCAGTAAATAAGTAATCAAGAATTTTGCTAATACTTTGTTAAATTAAGAAGAAAGAATAGGCTACGTGAAGAAATACAGAGATGTGTTGTTAATATAAAGGCATTTTGGCAGAAAAACTATTAAAATATTTTAGCCTTTTTTGTTCTATTCATATAAAAGCATCACTTCTTGAATTTCAGTCTGGTGGGCATTCTGAGTCAGCTGACATCTCACTTGAAATGTATCACAGTAGAGTCTTGAACTAAGAGCGTGATAACTCTCAGCCTGTCTTATACCAGGTTTTTGTTTGGCAAAAGACAAAAAGGCCTTTGTCCGAAAGCCTCGTGTGGTATGGGGAGCTGACTGTGGGGGCAGGGTAACTGAAACAGGACGCAGTAGTCTTGTAGGCTTGTAAAACTAGGGCCACAGACAAGAGGATGCTAATCTAATGCTACCTCTAAAGAAGTCTTACATTAAAATTTAGTACCAAATCATACAGAAGTATCATCAGGTGTGTCTGAGTTTAGATCCCGGGATCTCCTGCAGTAGTTGAAATTAGTTAAGGTTAATTTCTGTGGGAGAAACTTTTTTAAACTGAACAAAACTGTGGATTGTCAACCATGCCTGCTGTTACTTCAGTTTTTATTAGTTTGCTGCGTACTTTCAAAGTTACACAAAGTGGGTGGAGATGAAGCAGGAATAGGAAAGACATTCACTGCTAATGACTGTGGTCTTAACCTTTCAGAGGAGAGTTTATCATGCTTCTGTGGTTCTTGTATCTATTTTACTGTTACTCTGCTTATTGATGTTTACTCACTTAGTGTACTGATGCATCAGAACTTTGAGATTGTTCAAGGCTTATATATATTTTTTGTGAGAAAGGAACATTCTGGTTTGGTTTTGCTTTCTGTGGTGACTTTAATTACAGCATTTTTCTAGCTGTAACATTTCTCAAAAGGGGGAAAAGAATTCTAGGTCAGGAGTTAGCAGGGCTCATTGAGAGAGATTTAAACTAGATTTGAAGGGGGAAGGTAATAAACCCAAGATGAGCCTGGGGGCAGCATGGCAACCTTTGAGGCAAGATCGATAGCACAGCTGAAGTGCATCTATGCCGATGCCTGAAGCATGGGGAGCAAACAGGGGCTGGAAGTCATCATGCCGCAGGAAGGCTATGACATAGTTGCCAACACAGAGACATGGTGAGATAACTTGCATGACTGGAGTGCTGCAATGGATGGCTGCAGACTCTTCAGAAGGGACAGGCAAGGAGTTTACCACCTTTGGAAGAAGGGGCAGGCAACTCTGGAGGACTATAAGGATGTTGTGAGGTTATACAAGAGGAAGATTAGAGGGGCAAAAGCCCAGCTTGAACTTAGGCTGTCCACGGCCATAAAAGACAACAAAAAATGTTTTTACAAATAAATTAGAAACAAAAGGGTGGCCAGGGATAATCTGCATCCTTTATTGGATGCAGCTGGGAACATTGCCACAAAGGATGAGGAAAAGGCTGAGGTACTTAATACTTTCTTTGCCTCAGTCTTTAGCAGTCAGACCAGTTACCCTCGGGGTGCTCAGCCCCCTGAGCTGGAAGACGGGGACAAGGAGCAGAACAAAGTCCCCACACCCACAGTCCAGGAGGAAACAACCGGTGACTGGCTGCTCCCCTTGGACAGGCACAAGTGTTCCCCAGGGCTCGGTGCTGGGGCCAGCCCTGGGTAACGTCTGTACCGACGGGCTGGGCGAGGGGATCGAGTGCCCCCTCAGTCAGGCTGCAGGTGACCCCCAGCTGGGGGGTGCTGGGGGGCAGGGGGCTCTGCGGGGGGGTCTGGGCAGGCCGGGCCGAGCGGCCGAGGCCACTGAGTGAGGTTCAACAGGGCTCAGTGCCGGGCCCTGCCCGTGGGTCACACCAGCCCCGGCAGAGCCACAGGCTGGGGCAGGGGGCTGGGAAGGTGCCCGGTGGGAAAGGGCCTGGGGGGGCTGCTCAGCAGCCGGCTGGGCGTGAGCCCCCAGTGTGCCCAGGTGGCCAAGGCGGCCGGCAGCACCCTGGCTGGTACCCGGAACAGCGTGGCCAGCAGGGCCGGGGCAGTGCCCGTCCCCCTGCGCTGGGCACTGGTGAGGCTGCACCTCGGACCCTGGGGTCAGTGTCGGGCCCCTCACGGCAGGAGGGATGCAGAGGGGCTGGAGCGTGTCCAGAGCCGGGCAGGGGGGTGGGGAAGGGGCTGCGGCACCAGGCTGATGGGGGGCGGCTGGGGGAGCTGGGGGGGGTGGCCTGGAGAGGAGGGGGCTCGGGGGGACCTTATTGCTCCCTGCAGCTGCCTGGCAGGGGGTGTAGGTGGGGGGTCGGTCTCTTCTCTCAGATAAACAGTGACAGGACAAGTGGAAGTGGCCTCAAATTACACCAGGGGAGGTTTATATTGGATGTTATCAAAAAATCCTCCACTGAAAGGGTGGCCAAGCATTAGAACAGGCTGCCCCGGGAGGTGGGGGAATCGCCATCCCTGGAGGTGTTTAAAAGATGTGTAGATGTGGTGCTCAGGGACATGGTTTAGTGCTGGGTTAATGGTTGGACTTGATGATCTCAAAGGTCTTTTCCAATGTAAATGATTCTATGATTTCCAGTAGTATTGAAAGTCAATTAGCAAAGCACTCAGTAGATGGCTAACCCAAAGAACATCTGAATCCCAACATAATGAGTAGAACTGCAGGGAGATACTGAGGTTGAGTAGGAATCAGGTACCTGCTGTGTGCAGAGCTGAATTTCTTTTTCTGTAAAGCAGATTTTAAACATGTGTTTAGTGTTATCCATGTTAGTACCCAGTGTTGTTGTGGATGGATCAAAGTCTGTTTGTAATCGATCATATTAAAGGTAAAATATGAGTTTGCATAAAAATCTCATTGTTTGATGTTATTAAATTATACAGTATAGAAGGTACATCGATTTACAGGTGTAATATACTGTTATGTCAGAGTGTGGTATTGGTTTCTGTTAAGTATATTTTCAGTGAAAATTACTCATTCAACATAAATATATGGATTAATTTGTAGGGCACCTGGAAACTTTAAATTTATTTTGATATTTGTGTACCAAAAAGTGGAGTTCCATAGCACCTGCCAGTAATATTGGCTTACATGGGGTTTTGTATTAAAAAAAAGGTTGATAATCTCATTTATTGATTTAGCAGTTAATTGTATTGCTTTTACAAAAAAGTCTCAAAATAGAATGTAATCTTATTCTGATAGGCTAACACAGATTCCAATTTATGAAAAGTGAGACAGGAGGAACTTGTCAGCATTATTATTGCTTTTATTATAGTTGCAAATATAGTCTCGTCATATGATTTTTCAGTAGAATAAATGCTCCCAGCAAAACAAATTTAACATGACCTTGTTATTGCACAATCCTAACTAGCTAAATATATTTTGGGGTTGCAGCTACTGATATTTCAGTTTCCTGGCGACCTAGAGAAAGCTGTTGAAAAGCTTTGCAAATCTCCATTAAACAAAGAGAAGAGAAAATTGAGCTTTGGAAATATAGTCCACACATTATTTTTGAAAACATCCCTTATTTCTTGTTGAGTTATGTGTATGTTTATGGAGATAGTGGGGCTGTGTTCTAGTTGGCATTATAATATATATTAACTGTCTCTTTTTGCTGATGGTATGGGTTCAGGCTCTTGCTATTCTTGAAGCCTTTTCCATAAGGGCAGGGCAAGCATAGAGGTGGAGGACATGGAAAGAACAGTGACAAAGGAATGCAGCTCCTGTTCCTGATGCTGACTCACATTTATAATCTTGGTATAGGGGAGACAGCCCTCTGTCTGGTCTAAGATGCCACTGCCCCTGGAGAGAGGGTCTTGAAGAATACTGAGAGAGCAGCCTGAGGGCACAGCAATTTAGGGGCAGAGAGCACAAATGGAAAACAGGTCTTCTGGTTTATTCTCTCGCATGACTTTCAGCTTTAGCGAGCTTATAACCAGCTATTTCAGTTGATTCATTTGGCTTAGTTTTGGACTTGTATCATAGCAATATAAATCCTGGAAAAATAACCTGCTTCTGTTTTCTGTTCCTTTTTTTTTTTTTTTTTAATGGATTTTATTGTTGCTGGGGGTAGGGAATACTGGGACACTGACCAATATTATTCTCACTAAAATTCAGTCTTTCGCCTCTTGGTAGCAAAAGCCCTTCGCCTTACCTTGTTTGCATTTTACTCTCTCCCAGCATGTGTGCTAACGTGGTGGCAAGTATGTTCCGCTGTACCCTCTTCCAAATGCAGTTTAAAAGAACAACAAACTACGACAATAGTTTGCATTATCTAAGGGGAAAAAAAAGACAACAAGAAAACAAAACAAAAAACCAAAACAAACAAAAAAACCCACAAAAAAACCCCACACCAACATGCCTAGACAGGCAATGGGGTTAATTTGGCATTGGCAGAGCTATACTGAAGCCTCGTTGAATTCCTAAACTTTGCTTTGTTAAGCAGAAGGGCAACACCTGAACGGTTGGTGTTGATTTTTACCATTTTTGTTTTCTGTAAGAAGAAATTTTGCTGAGGTGCAATGATCTAATCTGTCCTGACTTCCTGCTCTGTCTGCTGTGCTTGCATCTGCCCCACCACTCTTAATCATTTTGCCAGTGCACAGAGCTATGTAAACCAGATAATTATTTAGCAGAGTTATTAGAAAGCTTGTTTATTATTTAATGGAGGCTTAATGAGACATTTAATCATGTTTTCTTCTTGTATGTAAAATTCCAGGTTGACGTGATCTTTCACATTCAGCCAGACATTTGGGTTAAATGGGAATTTGCTGAGAAATTTTGAAGAAAAAGTAGTTTGAACATAGAAGACTAATTTGATAGAAGTCATCCCATTTTCTGCATTTATTAGATTCAGATTTGCTTTAATAATGTAATTTCTATCTTCAAAGGGTTAGAAACCAAATAATTCATTTTGCTTATAGTACATTTATGGATTAGATGCATCCACTTAATTATCTTGGTAGTTTTGAGTTCCATGTTACAATGAATTTTATCTGCAGCTATTGAGAAATGACAAATCAGAAGTGACAAGTATTGATCAAATATTTTCAGCAATCACGTTTTTTCAAGCAAAACTGAAATGTGAAAACTGAAGTGTTTTTCTGGATCATATCTCTTTTCAATAAGTTTTTCTATGGAGAAAACTCTAAAGATTGCATTTGGTCTTTTTGTTATGATTAATTTCATTTTCACTATTTTGTAAAGTGAAATCAATACAAATACCTTACAAATCATTATAATATCATTGAGTGTGCTACACATAAACCAAATCATATAGATGTAGATCAGGGAACTGCACAGTAAAATCAAACCCAAACAAATAACTGTAAAGCAACAGCCTGGGAGAGATCTCACATAAACCACCATGTTTCATTGACAAAGCAATATATTTGGTAGACAAAATAATATGTAACTCTAATGAGGTGTTTAAATTTCAGTCCATGTTTCACCTTGTAGTATTTCTATTTTATGAATGAACAGAACCATTAAATTAAAAATGAAATGAGGTGGTAAATCATTGATTTGGTTGTATGTGAAGTTTTCATATGCCTCTGAATGTTTCTGAAAGGGAAAAAAAGTTTGCAAAGCTCTTCTACAAGTGTTGCCTTCAGCTTGGCTATTTTCCTTTTATTTAACTAAAACCTCATTCCTTCTTTAAATTATGATCTCTTGGAAATCAACAAAAAAAAGTTAGACACTCTAACAGCATGGTTGAGTTAAATGGTCAGGTAGCTCAAACAGCTGGAGCATCGATTATCTCATTGCTTTGTTTAAGGAGTGACAGTCACAGGTATTCCAGAAATCTCTTTAACTTCACCATGTAACAGTTTCAACTTTTCCAAAGATTCTGGCTGCTTTAGAACAATCACAATCTGAATTTTACAATATTGGCAGATCTTTGCATGTAATTAGACAATTAATGTTTTGCTGCATTTGCAAAAATTCTGGTTGACACTCATCATTTCACTTGTGCAGCACTATTAGTGTGACCCCTGGTTTCAGAAGTGCAGTCACTGGTCATCTTTCTGCAAGTCTTGTTCTCATACTGTCCCGTCAGAACAGCCCAGTCTTAGGCTCCCTCAGTAAACTCATTGCTATAATAATGAATTATTCATGGGTTGAAGGGTATAGTGGCATGGGCCTGATTTCAAGAAGTGTCTGAGACCTTGCTTATGCTGTGACTATTTAGAGGGAGCACTAAAATGGGAGCTTCACACAATTCTTATCATAGTCAACATATTGAAACCTTTAGGCTGCACAGTGTTCAGCATTTCTGGTTAGCCATAGCATGGTAGAAAGAAGTCTTAAGGCCTAGGTAGGCTCAGCAAGTGGCTACCTACCTGTTTCTTCAAATACCTACTATTGTGCTAACACTCTGCTTCAGTTTCAGCACTTGAAAGGTAGTGTGCTGGATCTGTCATGGTAGGTGACACTGATGGGAAAGAGCAGTATGCCATTTCTCTGGGCAACTGATGTTTTCTTCAGGCAAGTTGCCATAACTCTTCAGTTGTTCACCTCCAGCCTGCAAATCTGTGTCTTGCTGGAATCTGTGTCTTCAAGACATCTCTTAAACATCCTGTCAAAGAACCAAGAAATTAAACCAAGAAACACCTACTTCCTCTGTGAAAAGTGATCGTTCCCTTCATCTTGGTGGTGGCCCTGGGTGAAAATCATTGTAAGAAACCTGTGAGTCTGAACAAGATTGTTTACACCTGGTTTAGTTCTCTGTCTTCCAGTTTAGCTCAGAGCTGCTCAGTGACCTCCAACAGATCATATACAAATCATTCCATCCAGATAATTACTCTTTTTCTGCTGTTACAATAAAGGCACAACAGTTCTCTACAATTCTAGTCTCCATGACATTTAAAGACTTCTTGAGGGTCAGCAGCCACAGAAGTGAGAGTATTCTTAAGGACTGTGAGGGTCCCAAAGTCTGCAACTGTCACTGTTAAGTGAAACAGAAACAAATGCTACTGTCTGTCTTTGGAAATGTTTGATGAGCGTAAGGCATAAAAACCAAACCCTTTTTTTCTGCCGTCAGACCCCAGTAGTACTGGCCTCTCCAAATAACTTCTGGCATGGGAGCTGGGTTAGTCACTGGATGCTACTGCCTGGACAATAGTAGAATTTACATTTGAAATAGCAGCTACCTGACAAGCTTCAGACTTAATGGGGAGACTCAAGTTCAAAGTTTTCCTCCTTTTTCCATTAAATCAACTGGATTAATAGATCTTACCTCTCCCTAGGCTCTTGAAAACTAACAGTTATTCTGTCGCTGATACATGTAGCTATTGGAAGTTTGTTAAAAGCATGGTAAGGATTTTGGTGTATTAATTTCTACATATGAGGGGGTGTACTTGCATTTCAGCTTCCCAAAGTTCAAGATCTCTTTGTATTCACTTTCTCTCAGCAGCAAGGCCTGAGTTTCCATATTCAACATTCTGATTTTGATGTCTAAATCAGGTCCCAAGTTATGAAAGGGAACTGACTTTGCCTCTGAGAATCAGGCTCCCTTAAGTGCCTAAAAGCAGTCACTGTGGGAAGCTTGAGCCTGGAACCATAAATCTTTACTGATACAAAATGGCCTACGAGTAAGTTAGCATTGTGTAATCAGTCATCAAATGGATGTTGGATATATAAGACATGACGGGTTTGTTCTTTCTTTTCCTGATTGTATTATCTATGTGCTTTGTTGTCACGCAAAGAACTTCAAATATGCATGTGCTAAATGGTATATTCTATTCAAATAAACTGCAGAGAGGATTGTTAATTTACTTGCACTTTATAATGAAGCAGTCTATAGAGAGGGAACTATTTGCTGAAAGAAAGAATAGGTAATTTTGAGTGGCAAAGTCAGGAAAGCCTCTTTTGCGAGACAGTTCATGAACAGCAAACAACAAGACCTGTTGCAAATCTTTGCTTTTGTTTAATAAAAAAAAACACACCCTTGGTTGTTCTGAGTTGGTATACTTACCTGTCTGATTTCTGACCGCTGTGTACATTTCACATGTTCCTCAAAGGCTGAAAAGTCTGGTAACCTCCTGAACAGGATTTTTAAAAAACGGAGACGAGGTAGGTAGTTAATCACTTTCAAAATTTAGACTAGCTTCTTAATTTTTAACATATGTGTTATTTTCCTAGGCATATACTGAAAATATAACACGCTGTTAAATTTTTGTACACACAATTGGTCTTAAGCTTTGTAGCAACACAACACAGAAATGGCCCATGGTTCTTTTGTGGAAGTAGCGTGCCTATCTCCTTACCACTAAGCCTTTCGTTGATGTGATGTGGCCTGGATTTGCCAAAAAGGGCTGCTGGGTTACCATTTCTTGGTCATTTTTCCATTGGAGGTCACTTACAGCCTTTTTTTCCCCACTGTTTGAAAAATGCTTTGTGAGCCTGTAAAAAGCCTCTGAAATGAATAACAATGAGGTCAAAAGAAATAAAATGAGCTTGTTACTATGATGGCTGGTGAAAATTTATGAGACCCGCTCTGCGCCAGCAAAACAAACTCAGCTGCCTTCTGCCTACCTGCAAGAAAAATGCCCTTTATAAAGAAAAACCAAAAAAACAAACCCAGGAAATCTTACATTGTTTAAGTGCAAAGGTGTGGGAACTTCTCAGCTGGAACAGCTGTTAGATTCTTCATGCCTCAGCCTTCCTTTTTCCTCAGACAGCATTAAAGGGCTCTTTCTGATTTGGGTTGTATTTTTAAGGAAACCTATTCCAATTCCAAGCAGAAACCATCCACACATTTGGCTGGGGGGTGGGGTGGAGGGGAGGGGGGGAAATGGAACTGGTTTGAATTGATTTGTAGAATTCTAAACCAGGTATTCTGTGCTCACTTATTCTGTGATAATCCATTTATATCTGGCATTGGAATATTGTGGATATTCTGAGCTTGCTATGTGAAAAGCCACATAAACTCTCAACTAGCACAGTCCCTGTCTTGAAGGCAAAATGGACATAGAGGAATGGGAGGAAAAGGGTTTTTACAGAAGGAAGCATACAGAAATGAAGTGACTTAAAATCATAAAAGGAATTTGTGCCAGAGCTGGGAGCTGTAGATAATCTGAAATCTAGTTAATGTTTTTGTCATGGGGTTATCTAGTCTCCTGAAGATGTACTTTTAGTGAAAAGAATTATGTGCCAATTTGTTTACTCAGTTAATGCTTGCAAGGATAAATATTACTTTATAATTCTAATTCAGCTGAATCAATGCTTACCACAGTGTCCGGGATCCAAATTCTTATGGAAGTATTTTTGTCTTCTTTTCCTTTGAAAAATTCCCTAAGCTCAGGGCTGAGAGGCAGTGGTGAATGTAAGGAAACCCAGTTCTGCCATTGCTTGTGCCATGCCTGTTTTGCAGATAGATTGCTATATCCACAGCCTTGTTCCTGGGATTTCAAATGAAGCATAAAGAACAGCAATGTGCTTTAGAAATCTTGAAGAACAGTTTACTTCAGAGATCACCCAACAAAAAAGTTTTGGGATAGACTATAGCCTTTACAGAAGATTATTGTGTGACTGATATCTCCATACAGTGTTAATAGCGCGTTTGATGCTGCAGCACCTCATGTATGCTAACTGGTATCGTAGAAATGTATCTACTGGGTCTGGTTGGGGTGAAGTTTAAGAAGAAATGCATAGCAGTTAGAAGTGCAGGACCAGTTGGGAGGAGGGGGGGAAACCCAAAATCCAGCTGCTATCCACAATATTTTGAAAAAAGTGTCCTGAAACTAGCTTTGTGAGGTTTGTGGGGCTTTCTTGGTAGATTATTTCATAGCCTAAATCCACTCATTTGTTTTCTGAGCCTACTTGCAGAAACAAATTAGAGGAAAAGGTGGAAGAGAATGGGTAATTTAGATCCGTGAAACAGTTATACACAAACTGGGTCTTTTTTGGTATTCTTTTTCATTCTGTTCCACTCACGCTGTGATCAAATTTCTGTCTCTCCAGCTAATGCATCCAATCTCATTAGAAAGTCAGTTTTGTGAAACCTATGTCCCTTTCTCCTCACTTTTGAAGCTTCCTTTTAATATAATTCATTTACACGTTTGACTGTTTATTTCCTTCATTGTCCTTTTTTATCTGTCTGCATTTCATTTCTTGCTGAGTCCTAACAGGACTCATTTTTCCCCACAAGGTCTATATCAGCATCAGTGCCACCGGTGCAAGACATTCAGTGATGTATTGCACCTATACATCATCAAAGCAACAGGGTTTTGATAAACAACTTTCTAATACATCATTAGATCATCACTGATGGCACTTTGATGATGTATTATATTAGTACATCATCAGAGCACTGTCATTCCAGTGATGTATTTATAAACAGATGGTGCTGTCATGCAAGAAAGAAGGGAAAGCAGAAGAGAACATTTCACTCTGTTACAGTACAAAATGTGTCCCCACCATTCATTCACAGAGATTAAAGACAAAGACCCTGTGAAGGCATAATTGTCTCATTAGGTGTGCTGACCCTAAGTCCGTTGACCTAGTAAGCACCTAGTCAGCAGGCAGATAATCCTTTTGGGACACTAGTACACAGAGCTCTTTGAAACGTATTTTCATGCTTGTTGTCACTCAGTCATAAAGTTAGGGTTATATATAATTTTTGATAGTTGCATGTTTGCATGTATAATTAAAACAAATTTTATTTTATATAGACATTATAAAATTGTATTTCTAGCATAGGGTGTTGTGCTCAAGCAGTCAAGTTAGGAGACTGCAGCAGCAGCAGATGCACTTGGCAAACCACTGGATATGAAGTGTTTACTCCAGAAGCTCGCTAGAATGTTTTCCCCTAATTCTGTAGGACTGTTTTCTCCCCTCAAAGCCACCACTCTGAATGAGTTTGAAGCTGCAAGTCAATATATTGGTGAATCTCTTATGCTCCTAAGAATAATGCTGTTGTGAAGTCGCTATACTTGTTAAGTAATCTTACTCTGTTGTAGGCGCAAAATATTTTTAGGTAAAAAAACCCAAACCCACAAATTATCATTTTCATTTTAAGAGATACAGATCTTTTCTATGTAGTATCATAACTGCTATGATAATTATTGAATTTACAGTCAATATCAACTGTTTTGAAAGCTGTGTATATTGTTAGATAAACCCTTCTATAATTATTTCCCCCAAATGAATAGGATCATCAACACGTTCATTGGCTGGTTTTCTGTATCTTGATCTTCTATTGTCTTGCTGAACTGTACTATTTAACTACTTTTGCTGAGGAGGTCTTTTCATGTTTCTTTTTTAGATGAGGAAACTGAGAAAGGCAAAGATCAAGTGAAGTGTCCAAACACAGAAGTTTACACTGGGGCTGACAGATTCCAGATACTCTCAACCTTGGTCCAAAAGCCCAAATGATGCAGCAGGTAGGCCAGTCTTATGCCATGAGGTGGGCTATGTTTTGGGATGGCTGTGGTGAAATATGACCAAAGTTCTCATCTTCTTGTTGAGTGGACATTTGATTTTCATATATTTTTGGTAGAGTTCTTCCTTTCTTCAAGTAAAGAGGTGAATATTTTTAGGAAGACATTTTTCAAGATTTTTCACATTAATCATCAAAAAGAAAATTGTTTCCCCACAAAAGATACACTTGCAAATATAATTTTTTTACATATATAAAAATAAAATTAATAAAAAAGTATTGTAAATATCTAGCTGTATTGTAATGGGACAGGAGGTGATACGCTGTGAAATTTGCTTTCCTAATTCTGTCTTATTCCTATAAATTGAGGGTAAAAAATTCTTGTGCAAGAGGGACTTCAAGGTTAAACACTGTTTCATTTTGCACATAGAGAATTGTGCCATGTAGAACTGTAGATTAATCTGTGCTTTCTGAGAAAGGATATTCCATCAGAATTGCATACTTGGAAGTGGATACGTAGGGGGCAAAAATGTATGTTTCCTTCAGCAAAGATTCGTAAAAAGGAACATAAGCACACTGCCTAATCAATGTGTGTAGCCAGCACAATGCAGTATCTACCTAAAACTGTAAAATCGCTGGCAGCATGGAGCTAATTCCCTGCTTTGCATTGTTTGCCTTTAGTAATTACTGTTCTAATTCTTGTATTCCAGTATGCCTTGTAAAGTCAGAGAATAGAACTAATTTCAAGACAGTGAATTTCATAATTGAAATACATGAGACAAAGATTAGGAAAGAAGGAGATACTTCTACGTTAATTGTACAGGTGGAGAACTGAGCACAAAGAAGTAGAATATTTTCCCTGAGGTCTGTGTCTGTAGTAGAGATGAGAAGATACGTAGATCTTCAGTGTCTGGTTCTAGTGTCTCCACTATAATTTTATCTCACTGCTTGGGACGTGCAGTGAAAGCACGGTGTGCATATTGAGGGAGGAAAAACCAAACCAGAGGTGTACTGCAGTTGTACTGCAGCCGTACTTCTTAATGCAAGAGTTGCTGCCCTGGGGAACACTAAAGCATTCCCACCTATGCAGGGACCCCCTCAAAAAGTGTGGTGTTAAACTCAAGAGCTGGGGCAAGCTCCAGGGAGACTGAGCTTGTGCCAAACCCCTTACTGCATGGAGGGAGGCATTTGAAATGTATAACCTTACTGCACTTCACTAGACCTAAGAGCGAGTCACAGAAGGTATGGGTAATGCCAGCGCCATGCTAGGGTGTGTTAGTAACCGAGCGTAGCTGGCAGCTCGAGGGGAGGGATCCTTCCCCTTGCTCGGAGCTCAGGAGAGTACATCTGGAGGCTCGCGCGTGTGTTAGGGTACCAGCCAGGCACTGGCAGACTGGACGGAGTCCAGCTAAGGGCTACTGAGATAGTCAGGGTCTGAAGCACATGGTACAGGTGGGGAGGCTAAAAATGCTTCCTTTTCTGAGGGAGACCTTGAATTAGTGCAGTGGCTTTTCAGGGCCAGCTCAGTACGTCTAAGCATTGTGCAGCTTTCTTCCCTACGGGAGGTGTTCAATGTTGTTTGGGGATTCAACCAATATGACATCAAAAAGGGAAAACTGTTCCATCTGTGTCCAGTAGAGGTGGCGGGTCTCATACTGTGGAGATTTGCTGGCCCGATAGGAAACAGAAAACTGCGGGTATATGCAAGTCTCATGAAATTTGCTGAAGCTTGGCATTTGGAGAAGGATCATTTTGTTTATTGGAGGTAATGAAAAATATTGCTTGGCAATCACTGTTTAGCGGTGTTTTGTGCTCAGAGAAGGAACAAAACTGGTGCCAAAACTATTAAAGTTAGATTTATGCAGTCATTAAAACCGAAAGTACTGGGGTATGCTGTACTTACTGTATTTTCTCACGTGGGGATGCAAACATCTTCTTTTAACACTGGTGAGCATTTTCCACTCAAAAGATCTATCAGATGGAGTTCTAATGTATAAGCTACTGCGTGACAATTCAAAGTGTGTAGCAGGGTCTGAATCTTTCTCAGCTCTTTCGGTGTAGCATGCTGTGGTAGTTGCATCGGTTCTGAGAGCAGGCAGGGTTATTTAAGTCATAATAGCAACCTGATTAGGTGGTTTTAATCACACAAACATTTTTAGCTCAGTAAGGAGTTGGGGGGATGGTTGTCTCTAGATCTTCCAAAAGTCAGCTTTAGGAGAATATTGTGACAGTTATTGTAACAAAGAGGAATAACATGATGTAATAGAAACAAATTCCCTTCATGAGGAAACAGTCTTAATGCTAACAGGAGGATCTGATAGGTCATTCATGCTTTCTTTTTTTTCCCAATTATAGACAATGTGGTTATCTTTTTTAAGATATATTCGTATATCTGCTTAGTCAAAGAAGAAATTGCCATCGAATATGAGTATCTGGTTGCTTTTCATAAAAATGGAAATAGGAAAATATTTTCTTAATTAATGGTCACTTTCCTATTATTTTGTACAAAGAATGGATGAAAAGGAGTCTGAAATATCATTCATGTTTTAAAAATTCCATTTATTAGTCATCTGCTTCTTTAGGTTACAGTCTAACTGTTGTAGTCAAAGGCAAACACGTAACTAAATGGAAAAAAGCATCTTCCAGGAGTTGATGAGCACAGGAGCATAAAATTGTGGCAATTCCTACGGTCCAGGCAGGCTCACACCAAACTGAGAAGCATTTTATGTGTGAGGGTGAAACTTTATCTAAAGAAAGCATGATATTCTCTATTGTTTTTTTCTGTTGCGTGCCCCTGCCCCTCACCCCCTTTTGGTGAAATTGAGAGGGATACTGGCCTACTTGAAATAGAGATTGCTCTGAAGACAATTTTTAAAGAATATAAGGATTTCTGCTCTGTGAAAGGAGATGGTGCTCTCTGGTAGACAGTAGATTAGGTCACGTAGATGGGAGTAGACCATAAGATGCAACCCCTTTCCTTTACTTGTTAGTGTCAAACTCGGATCTGTGATGCTGTGTCTGGTTTTGGAGCCCCAGTACAAGGTATTGATAAATAAGGATATGTGATAATAAAGTGATCAAGCCCAGAGACCGGGCCCCAAGATAAGTCAGAGGGCTGGAAGGGAGGGAAGCTGAGGGAAAGAGGCTCCGCTGAGAAAAGTTAAAGGTGGCTTTAAATTCATAGCTGTAGCCTTTCTCTGGAAAAGAGATCTATTTTTGTTGGATAAACCAGTCATAACCCACTTTAAAGAACATTCTTTCCAAATGTTACATTGACTGATATGACCTAATATTTTTTACTCATTTGAAATGTGGAGCCTTCCTTTTTGAAACAGTGAAGTTTAAATGGGAAAAGCCAAAATTTTTTGGCATGTGGGCAATAGGGAAATGTCTCCAAAATGGATGTCTGAGGTCATATGTGAAAAGACTGAAAAGATATTTTAATGTTAAGTATGCAGAATAGGAATCTGAGATATTTGAAGTTGTGGTAGGGTCTGTCAGCTGTATTATTTAATACCAGTTATGAGTAAAATTAAATAATTTGGTATCCTTGACTTCTGTCATTTATTTTTTTTTTATCCAACGTAAGATGATTCCACAAGCTTTCAGCAATTGTTTTCTATATTGATCCAGGTTAAGGAAATAAACGCCTTTCTGATCCTTTGCTCAAAAAGTAAAATGAAAGTGTTGGAGGTCTTAAGTACTTTTTCAGATACAAAAGAACATTTATATCAGTGTAAGAATAAAGGAATAGATCTGAAATGTTGGTCAGCTGACTGTGTGTGTCGAAATTATTAGTGAAAATGGAAATCATGCAGTTTGTTACTGCAAATGGACAGGCAAAGGGAAAGCATGCTTTCTGTCAGAAATGTGAAATGAGACTGATACTGGTAGTATTCCATTATTTCAAGATGCCAACAGTTTTGACACTCCAATTGCAATTACTGGAGATAGTCGCTCAGCAAATTGAGAAGGAAATTCGGTTTAATCGCATGAGAGAGAGAAAGCCACAAAGAGCCCGCCCTCCCCCTTTTTAAAGGTATGCAGATTTGCCTATAAGCTTTTTCCCAGGGCCAGGAGTCAGAGGTGTCTGAAAAAATAGTCATAAATCACAGAAATCTCAGCCACTATTGAAATTCAGATGAGTTCTTCACCTCCCTACAAATAATGTTGATAAACATTAATGTAGCCTGCCGTTCTATGTCATGTCTAATTTTCATCTAGGGCCAGGCACAGGCTAGCTCCTTGTGTCTTGCCAACATACTCAGTCCACTCAAACAGCAACACAGAATATTTTCTTCTACTTTAGAAACCATCATCTTGATCAATTGCTTTCTCTTTTTAACATATGGAGGTTTTACACAGTTCCTATAGAGACTGTTACAGTTATCTGTAGAATTTCATTGAATCAAGAAAAAATAAAGATGACATACATGGTGAGATATGTTAGGCAATTTCAAGTATTTAGGAATCTAAGTAAGCCTAGTACTTTGCACTGGGTCTGCAGAGCTGCTGTAAATTAAAAAGGGATCCTTTTGACATCTCCCTCTGTAGTACCTTAAAAGATAATTTAATTGTTTTCATAATGGAATTGGTAAAAATGAAATCTAAAGATAAAATGCAGTGTTTGACGTGGAGACTGGGAAAAACCCTGCAAGCCAAAAATCAAAGCTGAAGCAGATGCCATCCTTTCCAGGCCAGCTGAATTTAACACTCATTGCTATGTATTTAGGGAGGTTATTTTGTTAAAGACTTACAAAACTCTACCATACTGCCAAACAAAATAATAATCATTCAGTTGTCCAAGAAGATAAAAATACAATATTAGAGGCATAAAAGCACATTTTTGCATAGTTGCATCTGAACTGCTGCTGTTGTGGTTCTGTAACTCATATCATTTGCTGGTCAGTTGCTATACAAACACATTTTTGCATGGTATTTTAAAGCCTAAATTTAATGTCATCTTTTGAACCTGAGTGTTGATGATCAACATCTGATGTGTCTAACTATGTGCTTAGATGTATATGGTTAACAAAGAATTTCATGACCGTTCATTTCAAACCAGGATTTATACATAGGGCTTGACTTCTTTTCACAAGTGAGCAGAGGACCTAAACCATGTAGAACTGTGCAAATTCCCCTGCTTCAGATCACCTGTACCCTGTGCAGTCCCCAAAAGGTCTTGGGAATGTGGTGACCCTCCTTTCAGAGTCAGGTTTGTAAGGTCAAATTTCAACTCCTTTTATTTTTGTCATGGACTATTAATTATGGCTTTACAAGCACAGCCTTTCCTTAATGTGATATAGGATTTTAAAAGCTTATGCAATTAAATGGGCATACAATGATCAGCAGATTACTACGGTTTAGAAGAATAATATTTATTAACTTGTAATAATTACAGTGATTACAATCCCAGTAAATATTACAGAAAACATGGAAAGCTCTGGCTCTCCCTCAGCCATAGTGACAAGGTGCTTCTATGTCCCTGCCCTGAAAGAACTAGACCTCGCTAACTTGGAGTACATTTCTTTCCTCAAGTAAACTCCCTAAAAAATAAATAATAATAAAAAAAAGCCAGCGTTGTGGTCCTCGTCTTCACAAGGTGGAACTAGCAGAAACAATAGATGGGCATTACATTATTAAAAGAAATGGAGCAGACATTTGTAGTAATGTTGTTAGGTGAATGCAGCACATGATAGTACTGAACCCAGGACAGTTTATCTATTCTTTAACATCCTGCATATTGTTGGAAACATGGGCCTCTGATCACCTCCCCGTACCACAGAAGTAACTGCCTAATGAAAGAAGTAGGCTTTAAATGTCATTAGGCATAACAGAAAAGTCATAATTACAACAGAATGCTGTGTGGTCATGCAAGACATCAGAGTCTGAGGTGGTTTTGCTGTAGCACTTCTGTAGCCTCCAGGGACCATTATTCTTTAGGAATATTCTACTTCATTACACCCTCAGCATGGGCTAAGCTCCTCTGTCACCTTGGCAGTGGGAGTACCTTGCAGATAGTTATCTTGAAGACTGAGAAGTGAGTGCAAATTTTGTGTGAGACTTTGAGTTTGGGGGGTGAATCTGCAGCCAGTGCCCTTTGTTCTTTTGACCACACGTTGCTCTCTGTGAGGAGTTAGACTTTGATTTCTGAGGCTACTGTGGTGTGAGGTGGAAACAGAAATTTCATCTTCACCAGCAGTGAAAGCAAGCAGTGCAGTTCACTGAATAGAAGCAGCAGTAGTAGGGTTTTGTCATACCAAGGCTGTGAGAGGGCTCCATTTGTCTGCAGAAGGAATTCTATTCGGGAGAGTGATTGTGCAGTGTACCCTGCCGCTTTCAGAGTCCACATCACTACAGAAGGGGGAAACCACAGGTAATACTGACAAAAATAGGTGCATTTTTGGTCACCAGAATTAAGTTAATCCCTTATAGATAACGAAAAGTATTCTAATTGACCATCACAATAGTAACATGAAGAATTAGTTCTGAAACACAAGACACAGATTACTGTTAAAGTTACAATAAAAATCAGTACACAGGAAGAATGTTTATTCCAACACCTTAGGTACCCCTTTGCCTTACAAGGTGGCTTAACCTGCCTTCCCAGGATAATTTTTTGTCCAAATCCTTGTGTAGTAGTTAAAGTATCAATCAATATTGATCTAATTTGTGGTTCCAGCACAATCTAAAATTTACAGGGGAAGGTCCATTGCATGTACGTATAGAAAGACACAGCTTCTGCAACTGTGTCAGGCTAACATCTGCTTGTTGACCTTTATTGACCTTTCTGTGTAAAAGAGTTCCCTTTATAAGTGTTTTCCATTGATCTGCCTGCCCACTGCAGTCTCTTCTGAAGGCCTATGGGAGGTAGTATTAAACACCTTTTGAAAGCCATGGATAAACAGAATATAAGTGATACAATAGAGGTGGACTTCCATCATCTACAGATAAAGGAGATACTTTCAAGTGTATACTTCAGGGTTTTTTTAATTTGTTAATATAAGGTCTGCTCTGTTTAAAGAAAATTATCAGAACCTTACTAGCTAAGCTTTATACACCATGTCCATGGGAGGTTTGATTTAATGACCTCAAAAGGTCCTTTTTGGAGATGTTTCAGCGATATCTGACCATCTGCTCCATCTCTACCACAATCACAGTGAAGCAATGGAGCACACTGCAGAGCCTCCATCCTTGGAGGTTCTCAAACCATGATGGGATTGAGCCCTGAGGTACCTGGCCTGGTCTCACAGCAGACCCGCTTTGAGCAGGAACCTGGGCTAGATACCTCCCAAAGTCTCTTCTAACCTGAGTTTTCCTGATGTCTTATGAAGGAAGATCTTGGAGTTTCTCATACCGCAGGTTGGTAGAATTAAGAGTTCCTCAATCTACCATTGCATAGTTAGTAATTTAGTTTTAATTTCAACCAAAATTCCTGGCTCTCTAAAACTTCCTGGCTTTTCTTACACATGTATATCTTACACAGGAGGTAAAAAAAATGGCTCCTTAAATTAGAGCAAGATTTTAACAAAAATTTAGATTATCAGTTGTAATAGAGATTTTTTTGCTAAACTTTTCACCTAAAATCTGCTTTCTTTCATTTATTTTATTTCATTTATTTATTAAAATCTAGAGTTACCTGATTTTCTTAGTAGTCTTTTATTTGTTTTGGGGAGAAATGATGTGAGCACTCCCATAAATACCCAGGGCATGGAAATAAATATATATTAGTTTATTCTGAAATTGAATGAACTACAATATACAGATGATATATGGGGACAAGAAAATTATGATTTGTCAGCATACTGCTTGGCTACTGATGATGTAATGGTACATTATTAAGTGATAATTGTTTTATTACGGTGTTTACAAAGAGATAAACAGTTTGTGAATCAATGCACTTGGAGACTGCAAAACAAGTTGCTTATTGATTCACAAGCTCTTTGTGTCAAAGTTTGATGCTCAGAAGAGAAAATAAAAACAATGTACTTGAGGGTGTATTCATAAGGATAATAATTTTGAGAGCACAGAGTCTGAATTTACATTCTAAATTGGCTGAACTCTGAAATGCACCTTGCTCTTTAAAATTTGAATTGAAACACATACTGAGCCGTGGAAAGCAATTCATAGTGTACCTCTGTCTGCCATTGACTTTCATCAGCCATTAGGGTGATCGGGTTCAATAAACTCATTTCTGTTTCCTCATTTCCTTAAGTTGTGTTAGAAGTATTCTTTGTCATCATTTTTATATGTTAAAGATAAAAATGCTTTGCTAAAACGATCTGTCTTTTTGGACTTTGCAGACCTTTAAAAGTTGATGAAATCAGATCAGTAGAGGGGCACATTTCCACTCTTTCAAATGGTGGCATAATAAAGAGCATAAAATTGGTGGCCTACATAAACACGTAGTGCCAGATCAGCCCTTTGATCTCATGCACACAACTTCCACCAATTTCAAGAGTACTGCACTGGAATATTCTACCAGTGTAATCTGTCACTGAGTTTCCAATTTTGCAGATCAGTGTCTTTAAGAATTCATATCCACAGACAAGTCACTGAAGCTTAATCAATCGCTATCCATCTGCTGAACAGACAAAACCTCATTTACAAGGTACCGCAGTTTAGCTTATATGTTGGAAACCTTTAGAAAAAAGCTTCAGCAATGTCAGTTTAACTTGCAACTAAAATTAAAATAGGCAACACAGAAATAGATATTGAGTTTAAGCAGGGCAATGCAGTGAATCACCTTAACTCAGCAAAATCTTTGAGTATTCGTGGTTTAATAACACAGTAAAAAAAAATAAAAATCCCAAATCCCTCTTCTCTCCAAAGTTGTATTACATTCTACATTGAAGAGAAAGTTTTGGTAACAATGAAGCACCTGAAATGGCAGGGAGTTGAATAATGTTTTGTACCCAAGCACTTTTGGTAGAATAGAAATATTTTTATTCAAGGCTAAGGAGCAGTTGTGTTCCTTTGATGTCTATGTTTTTTCTTTCATAAGAATCACTCACACATTTGAGAGCCTTCACAAACAGCTGCTTGCTTGCGTTTAACGGCTTGATATTTCCATGGGTTGTGTAGGGACTATTTAAAAAAAAAACCAAACTGGATCTATTGAAATGTCTTATCCTATTTCCTCTAGAGATGTTTTTAATCTAAGCACAATTTCTAGGAATGCATTAGCAGATGAGATAGTTCTAAAGTAACAGTTCAGAAAAAATACAGTCTTTCAGCAACTAAATGATAAATATCTTGGGTTTGATTGCATATATATACAAGGTGGGACTTTATAAGATGCAGATATTCTCACAAATGTGTAATGTATTCTGTACCCAAAACAGGCAGGATTTGAATGTCATGTTCATGTACTGATCATCATCTCCTGCAAACTCCTTGTTGCAATCGGGAGGAATTTTCAGAAGCTTAAGTAGACAACATAAAACTGTAAATTTCAATATGAGATAACTCAATTTTTTTGCATCCTGACACTTGTGCATGAAGTCCAAAGCATGAATAATTTTACTTTAGAGTCTTAATTATTAATGTGCATAAGAATTTTCAGAATTGAACCTTTATTTTCATTTTTATAGCAGCTGTTTTTGGTTTTGTTTTTTTTTTACGTATCAGTCAAACCTAGCAGAATAATTCCAACTTTTTTGATTCCTAGTGAAAAATCACATGTTAAATATTATTTTATTTCAGTTTATTTTACTTCAGCATTTCTTTTATTTTTGTTTTATTTAAAGCTATATAAGTAATGCTGCAAGAATACTGAAGATTCTTTGATGTGTTTGGACTGATCTGCAGAAAAAATAGCTGAATATTAGGGAAACTTTTTTAGCAGTCTAAGAGATCAAAGTTTTAACTGATAAATACAGTCATCCATTAAATGGTCTTAGGAAAATTACCGTTCTTATAGTACAGAGGGAGTAATAGTTAATATTGTTGGGCTAAGAGCTATGGAATTCAAAATATATACTGGGGGGTGGGGTGGGGGGTGAGTGGAGAATCTCTAATGCTACATTCTTTGCAAGAGTAGTCACTGTCAGATTTTCTCTGGTCAGTTACTTCAAAGGTAATACTCCCTCTATAACATAACACAACATAGAGCCTGCCTCTTCTTCTTCCCCTTTGAATTTCAGAAATCTTGGAAGTCTTGACTGTTTCTGCTAGTAGAACTTCTCGTTGCCACTGGTGCTTTTTTGTCTCTACCTGCAATGCCAGTTTAGACCCTCTTTCTGAGAAGACAATTAACAAAGTCTGAGGGTTTACCTAAAGTTAAGCATCTTCTGAAATGTTTTTAGAAAGAGGACTGACCTTGGTGTGTTCTCACTTGTTTTCCTACATCAAAACTTAATGTTCCTCCAGTCTTGAGTCAGCTTTGGCAGATGCTTACACAGAATCTTTACATTAGCCTTATTTTCTTCACATTGTTTTTTATGAAAATCCCTCATTTATCCATTCTATGGCCAAGGGAGACTGAACTTTTTCTCCACAACAGCATCCACAGTGATCCGTCATGGTTCTGTCACAGAAAATTTGATTAACCTCGTAACAAACCACGCGTTGTAAACAGGTCACTGCTGCGTCCCGGCTCAGGCTGCCCTCTGGCCCGCCTGTGGAGAGCAGCTTTACACCCGTGTCAGCCCTCAGCACCTTCTACAGCGTGGATTACAGATGTAGCTCTTTGCAACCATACTGGCAGACAGGAAGGCCGATTTTGATAACCAGGGAAGGAGTGTGTGTTGAAAGCCGACTGCTGCTTGCTGAGAAGCAATGTTTGAAGGAATATATGTTTGTACAGCTTATTTGTAATCTCAGAAATCTCTTACCTTTACAGCCAAAGGCCTTGGACCAGCATGAGTTGCAAGGTGTCAACCCATATAGGGGTTTTTATGGAATCACAAAATGAGAGTGGTTGCAGTTAGTAGGCACATCTGGAGATCACCTAGTCCAACTCTCCTGCTCAAAACAGGGTCAAATAGGGGCAGTTGTTTGGGGAAACATCCAGCTTGGTGTTGAATACCTCCAAGAATGGAAAATTCACAGCCTCCCCCAGGCAACATGGTCCAGTGTTCAATCACACCCAAGAAAAAAAATCTTTTTCTGATGTTTTAATAGGATGTTTTGTATTTTGATTTGTGCTTGCCATCTCTTGCTCTTTCACTGGACACTGCTGAGCTCCATCTGGCCTAGTCTTCACTGCTTGTGAATAAGGAATTGATAGTGAGACTAGAAAAGGTCTATTGATCATTTATTATTGAAGTCAGCAAAAGGACAGTTTTTCAAGCTGATGAATAGGCAGAAGTCAACTATAGTAGTGAGAAACAGACAGACATTGAAATGGACGGTACGGGACTTTCTGGCACCCAAGTTACCTGTATTCTGCATGGTAAGGATCAATTCAGGAGTGGAAAATAGGTTCTACTATGCAGTTGTGTCCTTACTGAATTATTTGGCAAGATGTAAAGATCTGATTTACAAATGTCTGTGACCCCAGGTGCATGGTTCGAAAGCCGATTATTTTTGTTAAATAACAAAAAAGTTGTGGCCTTTGCCACAAGACTAACTCACAAACTTGTGAAAACGGTTTGTTATGCTGCTTTCTTCATCCACCTGCAGACTGTGTTCTCTGAAGCATAATTCTGCAGAAATATTTTTATCAGATTGTCACCTTCCTTCCTTGAGACATGACCAAAATATCTCTGTTGCTCTTCTGTTCCATCAGTAGTACATCAGTTGTACCCAGCGTTTGACGCATTGTCTCATTGATCTTCCCTCCTTCATGAACACGTGGAGAAGCTGCTAATAGCATCATATCCCTGAAGGCTTCAGCTGACGCCACTTCTGCTGTTTATAAAGCAAATGGCATGCATTCATGGGTAAAATATTTGTAAATCCCAGTAATTATATGGCTTGAGTATTCTCTGTTCTCCCTCTTACAATAGACTTCTGTAATATTAATAATAATCAAAGGATCCCAAGATATGCTCAGTAGAGATATTTTGCTGAATCTTGATGTATAATACTATGCTTTTCAGTTCTTTTATGAAAAATAAAGATCCAATCAGGAAAGACCAAGTTTTTGTGGAAAACAAATTGTTGTCAGGGTTGATCAGGAAAAATCTCTCAGCAGAATTACTCAATTCAGTTTCAGGTTTTCCCCACACTGGGCACAAACTGAACACAAAAAAAAGTTAATAATGGCATCTTATGTGATTTTGGGTGGAAATAACGGTCTATAGATTGATTATGATCGCAATATTAGGGCATTCAACATCTAGTTTACTACACGTTTCGGACTAATAACAACACATTTCTGAGCCCAACATTGTCTCTGTTTCTAACTACCTTACCTCATGAAGTAATGGTAATAGCACTACACTTGAACTGTTTGTCACTCCAGAATATCACACGTTGTTCAGAAATGCATCCATTTAGAAATACATCCACTACATTAATACATTATTATTTATTTTGAAGTCATTAAGCATAATGTGATTTTTATGTAAGTTTACCTGTACATCAGTAAGTAGTAATGACTTTTATCTTATTTGAGTTTAAGCTAAGAAAGCTTTTTTATTACTATTATGAACTTATATTTTTAGCAGGTGAGAAAATCAGGAGAGGTTTTGAGACCTGTCAGTTGAAAATAACTGTTTTAGGAAAACTCTTAGGAAAACAGTTGAACGCTTACAATTTATAACTAGGCTCAATGACTAGTATCACTTGACAAATATTTGTGGTCATTTTTGGTATCCATTCCTTTTTCTCAGAGTTTTTGGTGGTATGTTTCAGCTTTTAAAGATTAATTTGCAGTCTCCATAATTCTTAACATTTCATGTACTCTAAAAGGCAAATTAGATCCACAGTGACAGAGATTTCTCCTCTGAGTCCATGTAGTATTCATTATGAAATCAGCCCAACTGTGACTCATTTATAGTTTCTTCACGCATTTTTCTCAAAGATGGAGTGTTATATGTTGTACAGGTTCAGCTCAGAGTGTTTTCTGAAATTGCTGTTGACTACGGCATCACATACAGCTATGGCACAGAACTGCCTAGATAAACTGGATACTTTTACACAACAATTCTATATTTATTTTTGTTAAATTCCCTGTATTCTCTTCCTCTTTAATGCTATACTTGCAATTCTTTTTCTGCTCACCTTGTACAAAATCTGTAGCAAGTATTAATTACATTAAGTATAGTAATTATTGTTTTTCACTCAGGAATTCAAGCACCTCTTTTATAGTAACCTCCAAAAAAATGAAAACTTGAGTTATTACATTCTTGAACACTAAAAAGCAGCACAATATACTGTGTCTCAGTTTCTAAGAACAGACTCTACTTCCTTTGCTTCTTTTCAAATTATTGTGGGACCACAAATATTTTTCCAGATCATTTTTTTAATAAATAGTATAATAATAATAATTTAAAAGTTGTATATGCTCTGTCAGTGAAAATAGGAACAGCTGGGGTGACTGCAAATGAACTCAAAAGTAGAATAATATTTGATGTTGAATTGAATGAGACAAAAACCTTTATATATAATTGTACCTGCATACAGGTATGTATGCATGTTTGGTTTTGGGTTTTTTTTTTTCCTCTGAGCAGATACGTTTAAGTTAGGTTCCTATGAAGGTTTCTATAACATACTTTTTTATTTCCAGACGTGACTGTCCCTCTCGTATATTTAGCAAGTTGTGAGCTGCATAGGTTGCAGCAGGCTCTTTCCCAGAGAATGGCACTGACTTTCAGCAACAGCAGAACACCCAGTATTTCAGTACCACGCCCTGGGACTGGGAAGCAGAGGGAGGGAGAAGCCATGGCTGAAATGCATTTGCAAGGGCTCTTTTATCACCTCTGTGGCACAAATGTCAATTCAAGCCATTTTTTACCAGCTGGAAATCTGGCCTCTGATTATACTGCTTGCCCAAATGCTTTTGCAAAATGGGTAATATTTCTGATTTTCTGATTAAAATTTCCTTCCCCTGCAGTTTTTATTGTAAGCAGAATGCGGAATATTGTGTACTTGGAATAGTGCTGTAGAGAGGAGCCCCCCCCTCCCCCCCAATGTTTTATGCATGCTGATGCCTTGCACAAGACAGAAACAAGTAACTTAAACAATACAATAAATTTTACTGAGACATAGATACAGGTCTTTTCTGGCTTGTCTATAAAGTGAAAAATATGGAATGATTTGCTTCCCCTTTAAGGACGTTATTAGCTTGCTTGTATCTACCAGAGGAATAGAGGTGCACACAGTCTCCCATTATTCACCGGGTTTTTAATCTTGATCCCTGGCTTCTGCGATAAGTTATTGCTGGGGACTGGAATTGCTTGGGGAGTGATGCAGGTGCCTGAGGGCCAGCAAGTGGCTCTGTTATGAGAACTGGCTCTAATGATTAACGGTAGGATGCAGTGCACTACTGCTGACTTCATTGGGAAATACAACATTGTTAATTTTATCATTATAAACTCCCAGCACTGCAAGAGAATGTGTCTGCCTCCAGGATGGTGAATTTGATAAGAAGGCTTTTCTGATAAGATATCTCGTACTCCCAGGGAAAAGCATTCATGTTTAATCAGGGAGTATTTAACTTGCAATCCAAATGTTACCAAGTAATATGTACAGGTCATTTTAAATTTGTGCTCTACAGTTCAGGTCATAACATTATAAATGAGTTTGTATACACACTGAAGAAAGAATCAATATAGCACTGCTCTTTACAAAGACTGTCATAAGCCAGGGAAACTAAATGTTTTTTCACTCGAAAGGGGGACAGACTTTTTAATGAATAGTAATGCTACAGACAGATAAATACCCGCATACACAGAGCCTCGGAACCACCCCGTAAAGTGCTCTGCAGCTTCCGCTCCTCCTGATGGCAGTGCCTGGGGTTTCAAAGCAAGCAACTGAGGAGGAGGAGTTATTGCATCCTCTCCCTACTGAATACATCAAACAGATTATGGGACTGTAGCATGCAGTATTGGGGTACGAAAAGACTATAGTCCTTAGCATGCCAATTCTTTATTTAAGTGTTTGTTGGATCAACATGTAAACGGCCATCTTGCAGAGACGTTTGTACTGGTTTTGGCTGGAGTAGCTTCTATGTTGCTTTAGTTTGGATTTGTGATGAAAACAGTGTTAGGTGCACAAGAAGCTGGGAGGGGACACAGCCAGAATAGCTGGCCCCAACTGACCGAAGGGATATTCCATAACAGATGGTATCATGCTCAGCAATAAAAGCTGCAAGGGTGGAGGAGGGAGGGGTATGTACGTTCCCTCAAGCTGAAATTTCTCCTCCATCTCAGTAAACACTTAATTTTGTTGAGGATTTTGTACAATCTTGGCTTAGTTTCACCATAAGTATTCCCACACCTTCACTGCTCCTTAGAGCACCTTCACCCAGCTTAGATCTGTACCTTCCTTTCATGCCCTCAGCTCCCACGCCTCCCCCAGTAACTCATACCCTCCTAGTGACTTTTTCATTTCCAAAAGCTGTTGAACAATCATCCTGCTTTTGTGTTAGAAGCATCTATCCTGTGTATGGTGGGTTTTTTTCTCTCTTTAAATTAACATTTTTCACTTGTAGTCTTTCTGCCTTTTCAAACAATACCTGGAAAAGTTTGGCTGTTGTTTAGTAGCTCCTTACATATGAGAAAGACTTTATAAAATTTGTCAAATTTTCCTTGAAGGCCATATTAACAGATACAAATAAAATTTTGAAATAGCGAATAACTTTGTGTTTTCATGAAAGATACCCAGTCTAGAAGTTATGACACAAAGCAGACAACAGCATTTGAAAGTAATAAGGTGATTTTTATGGAAAACCTAATGGGGGTAGTGTCACTTAGTAGGTAATTTGAAAACTAGACTTCCTTGTCTTGAACCTGGAATATTTTTATAAAACTGAATGCAGAACGTCTTGCACTGTAACTCATGTTCTTTAACTTTGTAATGTGTTTATCATTTGATCTGACTGGCTCTAATGACATAGTTTTGTTAATCATGTCGATATTGCACTTGATTTTTGTTTGAACACAAACTACTGTTGTTGTGACTTATTTTGTAACCTTGTTACTGTTTAAGTAACATATTTGGTACGTGGATGGGGAAAGCTCTAGAAACTGAGAGTCCTGTCATTCAGTGGACCAATTGAACAAAATGCTAGAGTAGGAAGAACATGTCTGGTTCTCCCTATGCTCATTTAGATCTACAGCAAGCGTTTCTTTTGGGAGGGAAAATTGTGACATATCAGTACTGAAACAAGTAATGTTTACCTATTGATAACCAAGAAATCAAAATTATAGCTAACCAATTTCAAAGCTTAGGTTTTGTCATTTCAGGTTGTTTTATAGCCCTAAGGTAAATGCTACAACACTTCCTGACTTCACATCCTCTGGAAGAGGGAGGAATGGCAGGCTGATGTCTATCCAGTATTCATAACACAGAAGTAATGGCAGCTGGTAGTATCAGCTTAAGTAGATAATATAGTAAAAGCATGTAGCTAAGTGGATAATGGGAATGCCATCCTGAATCTCCAGAGAGATGGTAATCCATAGCAATCTAGGTGACTCAGAGGCACAGAAGAAGTGCTTAGATGACTTGGACGTTAATATGTGCAGACAGAAACTGCTGTGCACCTTTCCTGATAGCCCTGAAACTGTTGTGTTATCCATGTTGTATATACGTTTGCCAGTCTTGCAGTATTCCTTGGCACATTGCTGGAAATGCAATTTGTGCACTCGCACAAAATAACTTCATTATTTAGTAAATGAGTAGTAGAGAGAGAGGGCTAACCACTTCAAAGACAAATCTCAAAAAGCTGAAGCTTTAGAAGTGATCATAGGAAGAAAGAATTTATCCAGGTTTGAAAAGGGAACATGTACTGAACTAGACAATTTTTTGAACATTGTGTGCAAAAATGAACACTAGTGCTGTGTGACTGAAAACAATTATATGTGATTGGAATAGTGGGAATGTTTTAAACTTCTTTTTCACTGGTATAATATTATACGATATACAGAGCCATTGAAACTCAGGCTGAGATCCTGTACTCAGTTACATTACTTGTACCTTGTCTCCTACAGGCATGGGAAGGATATATATATATTTTTTTTTCCCCTCCAGTGTGTCCTTGGCTATATGTATCCTTTTTGTTTTTCTTCCTTCCTCTGAAGCAACAAAAATCAGCTGTGGTTGGGAACAGAACATCAGGTAGGATAGGAAAGTGCTTTGAAGCAAAAAAAGAGAATCTTGTATCCTCAGTGTCTGAGGTCAGGAATGAAGGCTTGTTTGGTTTTGGGGGGGTGATCTTTTTTTATTCCCCTTTTCTTACCCTTCCTGCTGCCACAATCCCCAGCACCAGTCATACTGTAAGAGCCCTCGAAGGAGATTTATTCTTATGGAAGATGGAGAGTAGTTTAAGAGCTGACTTCATTTAGATCTATATCTCCCCCTCAGAATGTGTCTACTGTCCTTAAGAAGAAAGTAGTAAAGTGATGTTTACCTCTGACAGCTTTATTAAGAAGTTAAACATTAACTTTTATGTGATTCTTATGAAACTGATGAGCTAGGGAGCAACTAGACCCTCGAAAAAGCTGTTCCCTGACTTGGTGAGGGCTGCACTGGTGGTACAGTGTGGGGTAGTGCAGTGCTCAGGGCAGACCTATGCTGGGTGGAAGGCTTTCCAAAAGCCTTGTCACCAGGAGTATAATCACAGACAAGTATGCTGGCATAAAAAAGGGATTGAATGTAGTGAAGAAAGTCTTGGGTAAATCTGAACTGTCGATGTGTTTCATTTCCCTGCTAAGAAGTTTGTCTCTCAGGTTTAACTTGAAGCTTAACAAATGAGAACCTGAGCAGAAAACAAAGACTAATATGGAAGTTCTAACTCGACTGAACTATGACCCTGTTTTGGGAGATAAGGCCAGCTGCAGTCACCACTATCACCTCAGGCAGCAAGGAGTATGTCTCCTTATCACCTACCTTCTCACTATGTGCTCAGATACCCAAATCCGTGTAGGTGATTTCACAGCAGCTGAGCTGCAATACTTTTCCTGTTTCACAAATATGTGGAAGAACAACTGAGGTTCAACCCATTCATTTAGGCTAATATATTTAGTCTGTAGTCTAGGAGTATGAAAACAGCACAGTTTGAGCAGTGAATCACAAATAAATAAGGCATCCTGATCCTTTAGTCTTTCTACCTGTGCTGTGATACTTAGTCTTCTGAGGACTAAAGAATTTAGGAATAAGAGGACGTCTTGATGAAACATGTCAGATGATTGGACTGGATGGTCAGTTGTCCTTCTCTAAAACAAAGCTTTATAAAAATCTACATATGGCTACATCTCATGTAACTTAATGCAAGTACTGGTGTGCCTGCATCACATGTACGTGTACACTATACTTCTGAGGCATGGTTGACAGGTCTGAGAGAGGCAAATGTCTTATACACCGGGACTTGAAACTGTGGTGCTAATATAACAACGATATTTCATCTTGAAGGTACCCAGACTACAGTGTTCCTTATTTAAACAAAAGCACCGATTCTCTTGTAGCCCAATTTTCCCATATCTAATTGCAAAACGTGTATCTGATAAAACACTGCTATTATATGTAGCCCTTTCCAAAAGACAGAAAATTCCACCAAAACAGTAATAGTCCTTCCCTACCACCACAGAACTGTGCACTATGACTTTTGAGAGAGCGAAGGGCAGAACTTTTTGAGGACTTCATAGGCAGCATCTGCAATAATCCTGGATATAGTATTCCACTGTGGTTCTGGGGGTTGCTGTGCTATTAGAAATACCATTCTTCCCCTTATTTTCTTATTTAACTGATGAGCTCAAACACCACCACATCTTCTACCTACTCAGGAATACTCTTGGTAGTATAAGACATAGTTTAGATTTTTTACTTTAGCAGAATTTATTGAATAGTCTGTTCAGGTGTCAGAGTAGTTAGGAAGTGATGCACCTTACAGTAGAAACAAATTTGATCCAATTTAGAGGAGCCAATACATATTGAAATACAATTTCAAAGACCCCTTGGATCCTGAAGGCCACCTTCTTTGCCAGCTCAGGTATTCATGTACAGTTATTCAGCTGAGAAGCTGACATTGTGATTAGTGTGGGTAGGAACAGCTGCACAAAGGGTACAGCAGTGGTGATTCAAACCGTGAATTTCTGCTAAAAGAGAGAAGCTGTATTTTTGTGAAATGCTTTTAGATTTGATATGAATGCTGAGAAATAGAAGCATGCATCCACCTCAAAGTAGTCACAGACTTACCCTATTCTTGGCAGTCAGGCTTTGTGATCTGTAAGAGCAGTTTTCTCGTACTCTTTTACACACACATAGTTACTGTAGCTATGCATGAACAGGAGTATGAAAAAGGAGCGAGGCAAGGCATGGAAGTTTTTTTCTTTTTCTCTCAGAGATAACAGTGTGAAGCCAGGAGTCTGTTCTCTGCTTCGTGACAGGCATGTTCTGGGCTGGCGTGTTTGTATGTCACAAAGTAGTTGTGGAATGACAAACTGAGGTAACATTAGGATTTTGCTGTTCCGTACCCTGTGGTGCATGGAAAATAGTCCAATTCTGTTAGTGACATAAATAGGCTTGACATCTTGAGTTTCCATTTTCTACTTCATGGTTTGAAAAGCCCTTACACCTCTCAAGGCATCTTCTTATCCAGAGTTCTTCATAGAAAATGGAGAAAATCATTGCTTCTAGACTGTGATTCCTCTGCCCCTCTTTGGACAAGATGATCCACGCTCCAGTAGAAGTGTCAGTTGCCTTCCACTGGTTATACAAGGATAACTAACTGGTATGTCAACATCTGCTTTGTGAGCACCTAAGATGAGGTGAGATGAATCCCCTTGTGAGTAATTTGTTATGAGTCAACACAGCCCTGCTTCTAGCAGTGGGAGGAACACAGGTGTTGGGCTTTTTAAGTGCTAGTTAACTCCGTATATCAGCGTGTCCCTGGAGGCATTTGTTGTGTCTCCTTCTTACGTACTTAGGAACATTGCCAAGAGTTGCACTGCTTTGTTTTTCTGCTCCCTTAGTGAGTAGCTATATAATGCAGCATCTAGCCTAGAGCCTTATTTGTAGAGGCTTGTGTGTGAACTTGGGACAAAACTTACTTGCCCTGTCAGCATCTTCTGTGCTGCTGAGTGTTTAGAAGCAAATGCGATAAAGAAAGTAGAAATGCAATTAACAAAGACCAATAGATACAAAAGCCCAGAGCCAGTTTTAGCTACTATTTGTCGATCCAGGCTGCCATTGTACCAATGCTGAGACATGGAGTTATTGCAAAGTCAATAGTAGTAGCATGGCTTTCAGTAATGATTTCAAGTCAGTCGTGATATGCTGCAGAAAGCACTGCAGTCAGCTTGTAGTGTTCATCCTTGCCACAAGAAGTTTTGAAGCAGTCTTTTCTCCTTGTTCCAGTGACATATGCTGCCTGAAAGCTTTGTAGACTGCCACTGTATGCCACACATCTATTCATCTGCTTTATTCACAGAGAGGAGTTCAAAAAAACCAGACAAAAAACCCTCACTTGACTGCAGTACAGGTGTCTTTTTGAATAGATCTTACCATTTTATTTTCACCAGTAATTGTAGAGTTTCATCAACCCCTAACCTAAGGACAATTGCTGCCCTTTAGGGAGACCCTATTGTATTTTCCTGCAATATTTTTATTTTTTTTAGAAAAGAGTGAATTTCCACTTTTGGTTTCAAGTGCTGAAATGCTAGGGTAATCCTTGTTATACAGTGTGACTACACCAGAAAGATTAGACAGTCTTTAAACAAAGATCAGAGGAGAACATCTGGGTATATGTTAATGCCACACAGTTGAGCTGAAGCTATCTAAAAGGTAACAAAGTTGGAAAGCATCCGTAAAAGAGCACCAGGGACCTTGTGGCCTGAGGGCTTAAAGTTTACACTTTGTGTATCCCAAACACCATTTAGTGATTTATAATATTTACAGTGCTTCTGGTGTGCGGGAGATATTCAGTCTCCTAAGACTCTGTTCAGTATGCTTTAAAAATGTCTTGAGAACTGTTATCATCTGCTTATCAGGGTTTTGCATACAATGTCCCTGTTGTTTATGCTGCTGAAATACTTTTTGAGAAGTCCAGCACTGTGACAGAAAAGAACTGTGTGCAGGTCTTCAGCAATGTTTAAGCAAAGGCGCAGAAGAGAAAGAGGATGTGCTAGGTATATGTGATTCTTTTTCCAGTGTTTTGTTGCTCCCTAAAAATACAAAGGGCTGAGATAATCCTTGATATGAAAAATATAAAGGCTGAGAAAAGAAGAGCTGCATAAAGGAAAAAGCAGCAGTTTTTGACACAGAAGATTCAGTGTAGTATATTAGCACTAGCGGTGTGATTTATACTTTACCACAGTCACCACTAATAAGAAGGATAATTTAATACTATAATACTTTCCACAATGGCAAAAGGAGTTCTTGTGACAGAGGTTGGGTTAAGGTAATGTATTTTAGCAAATTGCTTCTTTGCACCGAAGAGGCCAAGCTGGACATAAGGCTTTCTTTTAAGCTAAGATTTTTGTGTCATGCTTTTTCATTATTTTACTTGTTAACAATTTATGGAGGTAATGTTTTACCACATTCACAGTCACAACAGTGCCACGTAAACCAGGGTCTGCCTCTTTAGCAGAGACGCTTGGGGATGTTACTGGAAAATATTGAACAGAATTTGTGGGGAATCACCTTTCTTCAGTTCAGCTCTTTGGGCGACTGGTGTGCTTGCCAGCTAGTCCCACATCTGAATGCCTTGTAGCAGTCAAAGTGCAGTTCTTAATTACCCCACTAACTTCACTGAAGCTGTTTCAATGAAATGGCACCAGTAAGTCTAGTCCTGTTCACAAAGTTCTTATTTCCAGTCCTCTGAAACTGGGTAGAACTAAATTTAGAAGAAGAGGGAAACTCAGTGTTACAATTTTTTGCTATTGAAACAAAAAAACCACAAACCCTTTTTTCTATTGAAACAGAACAAAACAAACAAACAAAAAAAACCCACAGAAAGACCACCACCTCTGTACTTGACCATACTCAGCATAAGGTTACAAGGCTGATCTGGCATTGCAAATTAAAAAAAAAAAAAAAAAAAAAAAAAAAAAAGGGTTATATTATTTGCCCTTTGCTGATTCACCATGAAATCCACACTGCTGGTAGTTTATAATTTGCAAATAATAGTCAAGAAGATGCAATTACCTAGATTAAAGACCAGGTGAATGTACTTCCTGCAAGTCTGGTCAATGCAAGATGGTAAATTCCAGTTTAAAATCAGTTGACTGTTGAGTAGAATTGGGCACATCAGGAGAAAAAGCCAGGAGCCCTGCCCCAGGCAACAGCTTTTGGGTTTTCAGCTGTAGGTTTTATAGTTATCTCCGTGTAGGTTATCCTCAGTTGAGGTGAGTGAATCTGGTCAGCATGTGGAAAAAAATGCTTTTTTGAGTGGTGGGTTGGCTTATGACCAAAACAGTAGCTTTGACTTCAGAGTGTTTTGTGACATTGGTGCTTAATTATTTTAATTTCAAAGAGTTTTGTTTCTGAAGTAAGTGTCTTATCTAATCATGACTTTTATCTTTTATGATGAATAAGATCCATTGAGTGCATCAGCCTATTTCAGTCAAGTCTGATGGATAATTAATAGTTTAAATAAATTAACTTCTTGAAAACAGCTGCTAGAATTAAGAATTAGTTCATCTTCTGCTTCCCTTCCCCATAGCAGTATTTCCATCAAAGTTTTAGAGTTTGCACTGTATTAAATTTCAATAAAATCCCATCACAAAATAGAAATCTATCGGAAACCAGCTTTGTTAACTCTCCTGTGCGCTCAGCTACTTCCTTTAAAGAGAAAAAAAGACAATCTCTAAAAAGACCTTGAAACGTTATAAGTAACCACTCCCACTTCCCCAGAACTGAATGTGGACTCCCAATAAAATTACTTTCTTGCTTTACTTGATCACTTTTCTGTCTGCTGAGAAGGACACAGGTGTGCAAGAGAAGAAGTTGCCACAGCAAAATCCCCAAGATGACCTTTTCCTTTTCTTTCTTTTTCTCGTCTTTTTTGTTTTATTTTGTTTTCTTTTCCTTTTTGGTGGTGTATATAATCACTTCACTTCTGCGTTGTAAAAGCCAAATGCTTCTCCCTGTCATTGGCCCAAATTTAACTTTTATTGTTTCTCTGGAAACCTTTTTCCCCTGTTGCTGAATTTGGAGACAGTATAGTTTAATCTCTTTTAAACTCAAATCTATGTGAAGTGCAAGCAAGAACACAGGTGTGAGCGAAGCTCTGGCTTAAAATAGCAAACAGTAGTAAGAGTAGCTGCTGTTCATTTGGGAGAAGATAACAAATGAGACCTCCCAGGAGTCAGCAGTGTGACTTCACACTGCTTCTCATCTATATAAATGATCTAAATAGAGATAGCAATGGTAAACAAGCAGATTCTACTGACAGCAAAAGTATCAGGGAGTAATAAGCCCAGAGCAAACACCAGCATCCAGGGGATTTTGATCTACTACATCTGCAAATCATAATTGTCAGTCTTTCTAGCAAAAATAATAGTGTAAGATAATAAGTACAAATAAATGTGACTGAGCAACAGTATGTTGTACAGACATTTTAGCAAAGACCTTGAAATAAAAAAACAGAACCTTGGTCTGAACTTTAAAATGCAACTGAAGTGCTGACAGTGAGCCAGGATACCACAGCAGATTGTGGTAAAATACCCAGGTCCGAAGGGCTATTGTTTGTAAACTTGCATCATTATAAATAAGGCTGCTCTGAACGTGAGCACCATTGTGATTAAACAGCCTATCAAAATTAAATGCAAGTTTCCTTCCCTTAATTTTATTTATTTTTCTCCTGGGGTTTAATTTATTTCAATATTTTGATCAAAACATTAGAACTAATTTAGACAACTGTGAATGAAAGAATGTTCATTAAATATCAATGTTTTGCTCCTATGGGTTTTTTATCTCTTTTATAGTGCTACAAGATAATTGGGCAAATAGACACATTCCCTAGTCTCCGATCATTTTTCCTTTTGCTGTGCTGACCTTCCTCTATTCCTGTTGTATGTTTTTTTGTGAAGGGCAAACAACTCAGAGGCTAAAGCACCCAAGAATGCTAGCATCTAGAAGATTAGTTACAATTATTGCATGGCACCAAGTCATGCAAAGATATGTTTATTGCATGACCTTAAGAAATGCTGTCGGTATCGTGGAGTATGTGAACAGATGGGTAAAAGAAAACAAATCTACAGACATATTTTTTTTGTGAGGGATAGATGCAAGGTGTTTATTTCGAAAGCAGAAGTAATAACAAGCCTCCTGCTGAGCTGCGTTAGTTAGCTACATTTTCCTTATCCTCACTCTCCCTTGATTGAATGCTAGTTGGTTGAGTTTGTATGGTTAGTGTTTGCTGGGCCCTTAAAGAGAGAATTGTTTTCTTCAATGGGAAAAGAGCACCCTCATGAATGAGCAAGTGACAAGTGGACTGATGGCTTGTTCGTTAAGAGTGGAGTCAACTAGGCTGAGAAGGAGCAAGAGAAAGTGTGCCTGGAAGGATAAGAATGAAATAACTGGCACAGTGATTTGATGACTGTGCTCAGAGACCAAAAGTAATCTTATACTAAGTGTCTGTAATCTGAAGGTATGTGATGCTCTTGGATGTCTGAACAAAAACCAGACTTCAGAATAGGAGAATTCTGTGTATTTCTGCTCAGGAAGAGAGAAGCCCGAGCATGCTGGCCAACAGAGCTGGAAGAGGAAGGGAAGAAAGTAAAATACAGTTTTGCTGAATGTCAAAGTGTTGATCTGCTGATATCACAAGGTACTTTTTATTCTTTTTTTTTTTTTTTTAATATCTCAGATGCTGTTCTCCGGTATGAAGGCTGTCCCTGTTTGGTACAGTGAGGAAAATTCTAAGCAGCTGTGGAAGCCCTTTGCCAGGGAATAACCCTGGTGCAGATACCCACAGTGGCAGGGAACAAAACGTGATGTAAAGGAGGTTTTGTGATTTTGGTTGGTTGGTTGTGGTTTTTTTGTGGTGTGGAGTAGGGACATGAGTGTTTGGGTTTGTGCTTTTTTCCCCCCATACTTTACTCTTCACAACCCAACCCTCTCTATCTTTTAGCATTGTAACACAACTTATCTTAAGCATTACCATTTCTGAAGGAACTTCTCTACTTCAGTTGGCAGCACTTCTTGCATGCTTGAGATGCTTTAACCAATGTTTTGTGCTTTTCATGTCGTATTTTAGATCACACTTGTATTTTAGTGCATTCCTTCTTGCTCTCCCACCTCTAACCTGTTTAAGAGCTTTTCTTAGTTTGATGTGCTCAGAAATCCCATCTAGCACCCTCACTGTGTGTGCTTCCATAGAAATCTACACCATAACATCAATAACTAATAACAACATGGTACTAGGGAGATAAATTTAATGTAAATTTAGTGAAAGCCATACTGGTAATGATAGTTAACCAAAAAATACTTATCAAAAGCAATTAGGTGTTACAGTTTGCGTTAGATTCTTGAGTTGGCCTGTATGCAGTCAATTTTTTAAGAGTTTATTCTCATCGGTAGTAGTAACATTTATGGCTAGCCTTGGCACCTCCCTTTGCATAGAATCTATGACAAACAGCTAACATCTGTCTTAGCAGTAAGTTACTGGTATCCCAGACAGACCCGAGCACTGAGAACACCCCAGACAGACCCGAGCACTGAGAACACAGTCAGTTGTCAGGGCACAAGAAAATAAAATATTTTGAAGAATATATATTTAATTTTTAAAAAATAATGTTATTTTGGGACCTATCAGGCTATTCAGGTTTCCTTGAATAGAAGACATTCTTAAGCATTTTTTTTTATTTATTTGTTATTACAGTTGTGTCTCAGAGTTCCTGTCATGGGCCTATGCCCTGTTGTGCTAGGAACTCTAGAAGCATCAAACAGAAATACAAAATCAAACAAATAAGGAGCAGAAAGAAGCCACAAGGCAATCTTAGTTAGTGTCATCTTGCCATTGTTGAGATTCTATAGTGATATAGTAAAAAACCTGGAACTCTGCTGCAGACAGAATCTGCATAGATAACAGAAACATCAACACCTGAGAAAGAGCCAAGGGCGGGAGCTTAGCACTTAGCACTTCGAGAAGGGACAATTAGTACCGATGGAGATGAGCTCAACAAGAATGTAAATAAGGAGCCTTCTGACAAGGACGTGCTAACTGCTAAAAGAAAATAAACCAAGGTAAAATATTTGTGGTAGTAGGTGATCAGCGACCTCCTACTCACATGGCCCCCACCCCAAAGAAGGTGGATCCCCCGCCCGGGGATCATGCTGATATAGATTAAAACCAGCCCAGCGGCACGTGTTAGCTTGACGTGTTTAGGGTGGACAATAAGGAAGGACTAATCGTTAGCTAGCAGATGTTTTCAGAGAACAGAAACTAAATAACAAAGACTGCTAACGTATGCAAAGATAAACAAGAACTTCAGGTAACTGCCCAAGAAGATGAAAAGTACATCTTGAAGAGGCGCCAGAGGGAGGAGATTCTGAATGTTCAGAAACCGTACATATATGCATGACTTTGTATAACAAATATCAGACTGCTTGTTGAAACGGTGTGCAAGTTAGGAGGAGCGATCCCCCATGTGCCTGGCGCCGCAATAAACATACCTGCTTTGTAACTCTCCTCGAGTTGTAGAGTTCGATTGCGCACGTCAATAGGCAGTGTAAAACAGGAGATTAAAAGAGAAGAGATGATTTTGTGGTTCTTAATGGGGGGTAAGAGTCGGGGGTCCTTTCACTTACAGAAGGACAACTGTGAAAAATGCCCACCTTGAAAACTAAAGATTTAGAGCTTTTCACCCCTTTCATTTATATATGACCTCATTAGAGTATAAGGGAAGAGATAGGTAGGCTATATACTTGCACAAAATTCTATAGTGTTACTGACCTAAAATATTGAATAAGCATGGTCCATCCTTCAGTTTTCTTTAATTAAAACAAATGTATTGAGGACAGAGTGGTATAATCCATCACTGGATTAATGGGAAGGAGAAAAGCTTCAGTCCTAAATTCTATCTAAGTACACTAATTTTCCATTTTATCACCTTCTGATTTTTACTTAATTGTCTTGTAGAGATGTGTTTTCTCTTCTGCTGATATGCCAATGTGTTATAGAAGCCACCCAAATTGAGCTTGTTGGCCTGATTCCAGCATGTGTTCTGCTCTTTTGTTATGGTAATTCAACTAACAGAGGAACAAAATCCATCAACCGATCAAGTGTGGATTTTTACTTTAAAAAACTTCCTGAGAAACAAAAGCTGTGAAAGACAGCAGAAAATGCAACAAAACCTGGGGCAGAGGAGGGAACCAACACCCTTCTCTTTGACTCCTTGCTGTGCATATAATTCGTATAGTTCAGTGAAGTGTGTTTTGCTCCTGTTCACGTGTGCAAGCAAATCCATCTGTGTGTTTCTATATGTAAACTACAGAGGAAGTAGGTTCAGGTTTTACCTCTGATGTGGGTTACCAGAAGTGTCAAGTGAGCCATCACTTCACTGTTCTTTGAAATCTCTGTTACTTAACTCTTTAGATAAAATGATGTGTTTTCTCTGAAATGCCAAACTGATCCTGTGCCGTCTGAATGGCTCCTGTAACAGACCTGATGGAATACAGGGCTAGTTTCTGCCAGTCATTGGTACTTCTGTGAAGTGTTTGGAATAGAAAAAAAAAAAGCCTTCTAAGTGAACTGCAGCATTTCTGGAAAGGATTCACTTCTAATTTTTAATGACTTGTTTTCTTCCCTTAGCTGAAAAAGAGGTATACCAAGTTGTAAAATCATATCAAATAATTTTCAAAAATTTTCTCAATCTTTCTAAGCTTAATTTTTCATAATTTCATAAGAATTATTCTCAGAGGCTTTTTTTCTGCCAATTTCTATGTGTCCCATTGCTTAACTAGAGCAAAAATAGTATGATATATAGCATAACTAATTAGTGGCTGTGAGATAAAAAGGTACGTTTGTACTCTACATTTGCATCACACAAGGTTAGACCTTGTAAATTAGATGAAACACCATTAATAATCAAATGAGGTCAGATCCATTGTTCTTTTCACTCTATCCAATTCTGTTATGATAATTTTATACTACTTGTGCTCCACAATTGAACAATGATTAGTTTCCTAAATACTACATGAGTTTTGACAAAGCAAACCCCAGTGGAATCAAAATAAGTAATTTCTCTCCAGCAGAAATTATTTTCACATTAGTCTGCATGGGATGTTATACAACCCAATTATCACAATATGTAGACATGTATAACAACAAAGGTACAGGAATTCTAATACATTATTACACTGTATCAACAGTGTTTTGCAAGAGAAAAGTGTAATGGTCATATCTATATCCAGTGAAATGTGGGATGTGAAGTAATAAATTGTTTCCCCCAGTCAAGCTGATACCCAGGAAGCGCAGCACCAATGGTGGGAAGGTATGTTATCAATTCAGCCTAAAGCTTCTGGCATTTTCTGTAGGGCAATGCTCTTGGCCAAAAGGGATAGGCTGATGTTTCCTCTAACATAATTTTCATGAATTTATTAGATCTGGTCAAGGTTTTCATTGGGTCTTTTTTTTTCCTTTCTTTTTCTGGGGTTGAGAGGCAGGGATGACTTTTTATTAAGGGAGAAGGAAAGGCATGATTTCATGTTGTTAGTAATGCATATTTGTTTCTGTTTGTGAAAGTGAATGTGAGTATGGAACCAGGAGGAGATATTGCTTGAACAACCGAAATTTACGTTGGGGCTGGGGAAATACTGAAGTTGTTGGAGAGATACACAGTGAGTTATGGGAAATACTGTCTCCTCAACCAGCTTTGCCAGGTGTGTGGAGGCCTGTGTTACCTGGCAAACACAGGAGACTGCAGCTAGTAAAACTTCGTTGACTTTAAATAAAAATAGACAAAATACTAAGTATTAATTGGGAAGGAGAGCACAAGGATTGAGGGGACCTTAAATCTAATAGTTTTTTAAAAATATTCAGATCTAAGAAGATATACAGGGCGTCCCTGTCCAGGCACCAGTTGCAGGCCCTCTGTGAGGGGACATGGGTGCCCCCGCGCAGGGCCCAGCCCCTCGGCCAGGCTGCGGCCGCCCCGGCACAAGGTGTTTATCGAAGGGCAAGATGGCGCCCAGCTGTGAGGTACCAAGTGTGGCAGGGGCAGGAGCAGGGGGCGGGAGGTGCTGTGGGCACCAGAGCGGAGGCTCCTGGCAGCCCAGGGGAGGCCATGGTGGAGCAGGGTCAGGGTGAGGAGCGAGGGGTGGCAGAGGGGCCGTTACAGGCTCACCAAAGCCCCCATGCCCATGTCTCTGTGCCAAGCAGGCTGGGAGAGAAGGTAGAAGAGTCAGGAGGGAAGCAGTCAAGTTGATCTTGAGAAGAAAGGAGTGGTGGAGGAAAGGTGCGTTGGTTCTTGTCTTTGCTTCTCACTATCCAATGTCATTTTAGTTGGCAGCAAACCAAATTAGTTTTCTCTCAGTTGAGTCTCTTTTGCCCACAGCGGTAGTTTGTAAGCAATCTCCCTGTCATTGTCTTGACCCATGAGCTTTTCCGTCTTATTTTCTCCCCCTGTCCTGTTGAATCAAAGAGTGAGAGAGCAGCTGGGCAGGCACCAGGCAGCCAGCCAAGGTCAGCCGCCACATAAGACAATGTGGGAAAATTTCATTACGAAAAATCCTGGGAAACTAGTTCATTGCATCATACACTGTAATCTAAGGAACAATTCTAACCCATTCCAAGCCTGGGATCCAGTTTATATGAGCATGATCTCTGTCTGTTGAGTTGAAGTTTTATCAAATTACACTTTTTGAAAACTGAAGTTAGAACTACTGCATGAAATTCATGTATTAGATATTATGGTTATTTGTGATGTTTGATTTGGTTTGTATGGTGGTTTAGTTTGGGTGCCCAAATAAGATGTGTTTTTCAATGTCTCTTTCAATCTGGATGATGTCATGTTCTACTTCTAAAGCATAAGACAAAGGGCATCTCCCCTTCACCAGCTGAATATTTTTGAAATTTTGGAGAAAATGTTACAATATATTTCCCCTTACAGTTTGGTTTCCATGGGTAGCTTTGTTTTTATCTGATGGTGAATCAGTTGCAAACCTTCGGCTTAGGAAAGTATGGCATAAATGGTTGTTTGTTTTTTTTAATGTGGGAATTCTCCTCAAATTATGACATGGTGGATGACTGTAGTACTGATTTATGCCAAATATTCTGGTACCTGGGTTCTCAACCTGACAAGAAACCTGTAAATGGGCTGTGTAGAACCTGCAGAACTACTTACCTGGCCGTTTTTACCATGGAGACCCCATTCTGAAGGACATGACACCTTATTCATAACCAGTGGCAGAAGAAAGGTGATATTTCCTTTTATGCATGTGTATATAATTTTATCTGCATAAATTAGACACGTATTAGGAAGCTGTAGGTTTGCTATCCCTTCCTTTCCTTTGCCTTTTTAATTAAGCCTAGCTCGTGCTCACCTTCATCTTCTAGTCCTTTTCATTACTGTTTTATTTTCTGGCTCTAAAATGCTCTAGTAGTCCATCCTGGCTTTCTGGCTAATTACATTTGCTCCACATGTTTCCACTTTTGCCAGTTCAGCTCTGGGAGCAAAATCAGCTGTTGAACACTTGTGATTCTTTTCTTTGAAGTATTTTATTTAACACAGTTGGACAGCCAGAGGACAACAGGAGAGTCAAGATGAAACAAGAAAAGAATTTAATGGCCTAACATTTTTAGGTGAACTGTTCCAGGGTGATGCTTTACTTCTATTGCATGTGATGTAAAACAGTACTAAAGTTAATCTGCTTTCCTTCCTCTTTTGCTCAACAAACCCACATTGTTGTTCTCCAATTATCTTTTTTTTTCTTTTAAGAATACTTTTAGTGAAAGTTTTACACCAAGCCTGTTTTGTTTATACTTGTCCTCAAATTTCAAGTCTTAGCAGTAATTATCAATATTTCTTAAAATTTTCCCTGCATGTCCAAAACAAGAAAAACCAAGAGACTGAATTATAAAACAACTGTGAGACAGCAAGGTATTATTTAAAGGTACATGTTTAAAAAAGGGACTTTCAGAGTTCTAGAGCTACACAGAAAGGCAAAAAAGATCTAGATTTTAATTTACTGGTTTTTCTGCTCATAAAGCTGTTCTCTGTTTATAGTACTTTGAAAGTTCTAGAAAAGTGTATTTGTAGTTAGTCCTGAAAGGAAATAGATTTAGGAAGGAATTAATTTTAGTGAGTTTCAGCAGAAGGTTTTGGGGACATTGCATTTAGGCTTGAGATGAAAAGCATTGCCAGGAAGTAATTTACCTTTGTTATGGATGTGTTGTGTGTATTATTGAGTAGTTTCACACTATAGTCTAGAAAAATAACAGTCCAAAGAGAAAGGAATCTCATTTTCACACAGATGCATTATATTTTGGAGCTCCCAGTTACCTTCAACAAAAGCGTGACCCTTAGTCTTAAGCAAAGTGGTTAAATCTTAATTAATTTCATTCTTATTTTGTTTTCTTTCATATGTCAGTAGCTACAATTGACCAAAAAAAAAAAAGTAAATGAAAATTCTCTGATGAAAAATGACCATTGTTTCTTAGGGCAATAAAATTTGCCAAAATCTTAATTCATCAGTACAGAGCAGAATATAAGTGTCTGAGAGAGATCGGAATTGAGAAGTGGGGAGGAGAGGGGATGTACTTCAGTCTGCTACTAACAGCAACCAGGTTATCTACCTGGCATAGCAGGTTCATGTAGGTACCACCATACAGTCAAAACACCATTATACTCTATCAGTTCTGTGGGGATTTTTCTATCCACCAAGTTTGCCTGAAACTGCTAAGTGTTTCTATGAGTAAATCTTTTCTGAATTTGTGCATTCTGTGACTGACAGTACTGTCGACAGGATGTGAGGATCAGTGGGTTCTGTCTGGTCTACTACTGACTGACATTTGTACTGCAGCTACGCTCTGTGTTTTGGTGTGTACCTTCTTTAGCTAACAACCTATATCTATAGAACACACAGGAAAATAATTCTCCTTGCACTTCTTGTCAAACTCAGTTTGAATTAGCCAATAGGTTCCAAAGTTGATAGGTTAAGCATACTCTCATGCAAATACAGTATAAATGTGTACCCTTTGCTTTAACAAGACATTTCTATATGAAACCTGGCTGAAAATGGGGTTTACAGTGTGCTAGAGACCTTGCTAACCAAGTTAAGTCCATAGAAATTGTTCCGTGTCTGAGTTATAAGCCCTCATAGACTGATTTTATATTTTAAGTGCTGAAACAACCTTAATGTAAGATCCTGAACAGCGTTGTTCTAATTAGAGTTTACTTTTTCATTTTATCAGAATTCAACTGCTGAGTACTTAGTGTAAAGGTTCCAAAAGAAACAAAGGATTAAATACTCATATCACAGCTTAAGGTCCCTTCAGAGGTTTATTGACTTTTTTAAGTTCACATACTATGGACTTGTAGGGGATTCAGAATCCTTAATGACAGCTACGGTAACGAACAATTCCCTTATGGGCTAGCTGCCCCAGCTAAAAGGCAGTCCAAGAGCTATAAGGCTGATTTTGTCAAACACTGTATTCCACAGCAATATTATCCATGCTGAACATGGTGACAAAATGACACCAGGGACAGGATGAGGAGAGGGGAGAGGAGCAATAATGGGACACCAGTCCAAAATTACATTAATTAATATAGCTAGAGATTACATTATGTGGCACTAACAGTAGAACTCCCATGAATAATAATAAAATTCAGTGATCAGCTGAATTTTAGGATTTATTTTAATATATCATCCCTGAGAAATACTTCTTTCTCAATTAGAGATGCAAACATTTAAGAGAAGTGGCCTCATGTAGATCATATAATAGATGGCAAAAATCAAATGTATTGGGGATGACTTCCCCTTTCATATAACCATAGAACTCTCCCATCTTATTTAAGCAATTCTTACTTGATTGTAAAGAATTAGTCTTTTTGTATAACAACCTAATTTTTGCAACTCATGGTCCTGATTTTGTTATGTTAGTGCCAGGCTTTACATGGATCAAAGGATAAATTGGAGCCATGGTTTCAAATAAATTTTAACTTGCCTTCAACTATGCTCTTTTTGTTGAAAACTCTTACAAAGAAATCTAAAATGAAACATGTTTAAGAATTGACTGTGCTGTACACAATAAAAAGAAGCACATTTAATTTCTTTTACAGTAGCTGTGGTTTCTGTAAGCAGGTGCGAAGGCATCCTTACAGACTGTATCATCAGTTTTTCAAAAGGGTAGCATTCACCTAAACTGTGAGTTACTGCAGATGTTATTTTCTAATGTTCTTAACGCACCTGTCTTTAGTTTCACTTTACCCTCATAATCTGACTGATTCTTGGATAATTTACTCAGCAGAACTGAAATCAGCTTTGAAAGGTGATCAGGGTTGGAAAACTTGCATAGGGAGTTGTGCGTCCTAAATCACATTAGAATATGGGGTTTTTATCCTTAAATTCAATGTAATCCTACTTTACAAAGAACTCCAGTGGCTTACTCTTTAACAGTAAACCAAGGTCTATATTTCCTTTTCCTTCCAAGTCATACCATATAATAATTTCCAAATAAAAGGAGATGCCTAAGCATGTTTGACAAATTGAACTGTTTTCTTCCATTTGTAGTAGCCCATTGTGTGCATATAGGGCTTCCAAGTACCTTCATAATCATATCTTTTGAGGCATACCTGAAGGTGCTTTACGACTGACTTCCTCAATCTATATGTAGATTTATACTGAGCCAGTAAATAACTTGTAACAATTCATATGATTTGTACCCTTTGCAGTCCAATTCTGTTCATTTGTAAACTGCTTCTATTCTCGGGCACATCAACAGTAATAAGATTGCTAATAAAAACCAGTTAATATAATATATAATGGGAATACCAAGTGTAACTTAGAGGGATGATTTTTGACACAAGAGCTTTTTCAAGCTTTGGGCGAAAATAGATTAATACAATTTTATTTGTTCTTTTGTTTTGCTTTTGAGGTCTAAATACAGCCTTGTGGCAAAACCTCTGTTTCTAATCCCATTTCTCTTTCTCTCATGTATGTTATAACCTCCTTGCTCATTTCAATATTTCTGTGCTTTGAAGTGTCTTGAGGTCAGGTGCCAAAATGAGTCAGTTGTACACTTCTGAAAACATTCACACGCTATTTTCAGTCAACTTCTTTGTTCCAAAACAGAAACTATTGAAAATAAACCTCTGTACTGTTGACTCAGTGTGTAAACAAACTCGTGGTTGCAAAGTATATGTACAGAGCCTTCCTTGGTAATAGCATGATTAGTGGTGCCCATGCAATCTCTTCAGGTGACTGTCGAAATTATTTTGCCATCTGTATTACTCCAGTTTATAAGAACATCAACATATGTTGATGGAAAGGGAGTAATTTTGTCTGCTGTAAAAAAACCCACCTCCAATCTTCCTCCTCTGAGACAGTCCAAAACTTAGTTTACTTTCAGCCTTCGGTTAGCCTGATTTGTAATATCTAAGGACTAAATTGCCTCACTGTAGTCATAGTGCAATGCTAAAACCTGAAAACCTGTTTTTTCTAGCTAGTGCCATGCAGCCAATAGGTGCAGATTGTCTTATGTCAAGCTGATTGTGGCCATGTCCCAGCTACTGGAATGGCTTCTCTTACCACCACCACCACCACCACAGAAGACATATTCCTGGCATTTTGATTGCTATTGCTGTGACCTGAGCAGCTTGAATGCTGCAACTTCATTTCTTAGAATCCTCTTCAGGTCTCTGCACGTAAAGTCTCTGAACTTCTCTCTATCTAAACCTTAAAAGAACATGACAGAGTTCATCAGGAACTGGTGTTGTATGGGTATGAGATAAGGCTTTGTCAAGGGGAAAACCGGAAGAGCACATGATTTCTTTCAGTTTCTCCTTGCATAAGGAGAAACATCTTTGATGAAATACAGTCTAATTATTTTGGCTGTTGTTTTCCATTGAATTTAATGCAAGACCTTTCACAAATGTTAATATTTACTTAGAAAAGGCCATATAGCCCTGATCTTGTGATGACATACATGTGCTTCTATTTGAAGATCCCCACAGGAACTTGGGGATTTCAAATGGAACCCACTTTCACAAACATAATTATAGGTGTGGGCTTCAGAACATATTTTTGTTCAGTAGCAAGATATCAAGAGACACCTACACTCTCACTTTTTTCTGCAGTTGGATCTGTGGTTTAATATTTTCATAGAATAGGGAATGATTGAGAGTGGGAATTGCAGATCAGAGGAGAGGTAGTGAAATGTCATTTGTGTTGCATAATTTGTACTATCACTTGTCAACAGTGATCCCCTTAATGCCATCCCTTTGACAGATGAGCAAAGCAAGCTTTTAGAATTCTAAAGAGTAAAAGCTGGGATAAAAAGACAACCATGTTTGATTCCCTTCTGCAGTTCAAAGGATTTGAAAGTCATGACGCTGGTTATTACTGTGGTCTTTGGAGAGATGCACAAAACTTAATCTCTCTAATCAAACTGTCTCAAAAGATAAACCTAATCAAAACTTCTACCTGCACAACTTCCACTATGCTTCCACCCACCCCCACAGTTTTTATTATTAGCCAAGGGGGATAGCATATTCAGTATATTAGCAGTATTAATTAACTGCTTGTTGCTACTAAATGCATTAGGTATGTTCACCTGATTTTGATAACCTATGCTTCTGACGACCTCAGTGGTGTCTTGGGGACATTTTAACTGCAGTGAAAGACATCACCCTGAAAGTCCTGGAGGAAAGGTAGAAAGTTTGGTTACATTGTTAGATAAAAGGTGTTTCACAACGTGATTTATTCCAGTAATCACACTTATCCAAAGCAAATGGGAGCCCAGCAAAGAGAATCTGCAATACCAGATTTTTATTCAGGATTAGGGGTGTATTACATGTCGGTGCATATATGTGCACAAAAATAAAGACTCCTAGTACCATCAGTGGGCCTTGGACTGAGCTGAAGAAAGTTAGGTAAGTTAATGCAAAGACACAGGCCACCTCCTTTCCTTTAAAATTCACAGAGGGCATGGACTGTCAGCATAATCTCACTGCCAATAAGGTTTTATAAAATGTGTGGATAAGGCTGGGCTAATCTCTCTCAAGTACATGATTGTGATACATGGGAGATTATTAAAGCAGTCTAAAAGGGAAGCTAATGTACAAATTCAAATTGTAGGAAGTATTGCCCTTGCTGCAAAGAAGGTGAATGGTGTCCTGGGATGCATTAGACAAAGCATTGCCCACAGGTCAAGAGAGGTGATCCTTCCCATCTGCTCAGCACTGGTGGGGCCGCGCCTCAAGTACCAGTTCCAGCTCTGGGTTCCCCAGTACAAGAGAAACAGAGCTACTGCTACTACAGAGAGTCCAGCAAAGAGCCATTAATGTAATAAAAGGACTGGAGCACCCCTCCTGTGAGGAAAGGCTGAGTGAGCTGGGACTGTTGACCCTAAAAAAGAGAAGACTCACAAGGAAATCTTATCAATGTGTATAAAAATCTGAAGGAAAGGGTGCAAAGAAGATAGTCATAGAATTGCTTATGTTGGAAAAGACCTTTAAGATCATCAAGTCCAACCATTAGCCCAGGATTGTCAGCTCCACCACTAAACCATGTCCCTAAGCATCATAGCTGCGTGTTTTTTGAACACTTCCATGGATGATGATTCCACCATGTCCCTGAGCAGCCTGTGGTACCCAGGCTCTTTTTTGTGTTGTCCAGTGACAGGATAAGCGGCAAAGGACACAATCCAACACACAGGATTCCTGGTGTTCTGCCTGAACACCAGGAAACACTGTTTTACTCAGCGTTCAATGTGACTGAGCAATGGAACAGGTTACCCAGAGAGGTTGTGGAATCTCCATCCTTGGAGATATTTAATCTGGACATGGTTCTGGGCAGCCTCCTCTAGGTGATCCTGCTTGATCAGGGTGGTTGGAACTATATGACCCTTAGAGGTCCCTTTCCACCTAAACCTTTCTGTGATTCTGTGAGTTTTGGAAGCTCTGTTTAATATTCTAATGACTAACCATCAAGAACTAGGCAGATGCATACTTAGGAAATTTGGGGGTGACATAGTAGGTATTGCCATTGCTGAGGATGCCGAAGTTGTTTGAGGAAGAATCGGAGCAGAATGGAACTAAAGACTGCAAAGTCGTATGCTCTATGCTCATGAATAAGAGTGCCGACTAAAAACCTAAAAAAATTGAAATCAGAAGTGAAAAGAAAGATCAGGATGTGTCATTAGGCTCCAAGATAGACAGCGAGCCATGAGCACAATGCAAATGCAAAACCAGGTCAATGAAGTTTTCAAATTTTTCAGGTTGACTGAAGAGGGAGGACTAAGATCATTAGAAAGATGTTGGTATGAAGATATGCAAAATATTGCATAATTACTTGTATCCTATATTTAGAAAAGATGAATGTAAAATGAAAAAAATTTTTAAGTCCTACAGGATGACCAAAGGAATGAAGAAGGTATTTTAGGCAATGAGACTTAAAGAACTCTATTTTGCTTAGCCAAACAAGTGCTATATGTGAATATGATTATTCTTTTATGAGTATAACAAGCATAGACTTTAGTACCAAATTGGGAATAGAACCATTTAAATTAAATGTAAATACTTGTATAAGATCGTACTTAAAATGACCGAGGTTTCTAACAATTATAGAAATGAAGCTCCAGATCTGCTAGAACACAAAGCAACATAGAAAGGAGCCTAAAACATTTTTCTGGGCAGTACTTAATAAAGTCCATGTAAAATGGACTGATATGTTTCCAATGTACTTGCACTACATTCACACACTGTTATTAATCCAAATGGTAGAGTTATTGCCAGTCACTCTTGAAGGCCAAGAATTTCCTTTATCTTTGGCTTATTAAAGCTGGAGTGGGAGTGGTCTTTGGAGCATCGGAAATTGTCTGCTGTTAGTGTGTCTGTGAGCTTTAAAGCAATACTAAGAAGTTTTTGAGGTATATACCTACTGTTTCCTGCTCATATGGTAGAATTAACCCAATTACCACATTCAGTGGAGGAAAGTTTTTAACTCCAGTCTGCTTTGCTGGGGTCATTGGTGGTGGTTTGCCACTGTGTGGTAAATCATTGATTGCAGCCTTAGGCTTCTTTACATGCATGGAACTTTTTAGATGAAATATATCCAAAGTCATGCTGTTGTCTTTTGTTTGTAGCCCATTGTAGTTCTGAAGCTCCTGACTGTTTGCAATATAGGTCTTATATTTATTGCAGAGTGTTGGAAGATATTTATGCCTACTGTCACATAAAAGAGTTGAAGTCTTGTATATCCTGGAATTAATGTCTGTGACTTAGTCACTTGTCCATTACATGAGGTCTGTCTTTCCAATCCTGGGGCTGTAGAGAATAACCACCATTTCTCACATGTGCACAGAGTACCAGTTGCTGAAATTCACTTTGATCTATCTCTTTTAACCTCAGAGAATTAGTTAGAAGTGTTAGTCTGTTACCACTGCCAGAACCCATGTGTTTGTTCATAGAACATCTACGTGTTATATCGCATCCTGGCTACAGTTTAGAAGAGATGGATTTCACTCCCTCAAGCCACTTCTGTGTCTCCGAGCAGAGTCAGAATACTTAGGTTTCAGTAAGGTAAGGTGTATTTCATAGTAAGACCATAGAAATTAGTTAGCAAAATAGTTGCTCTTTTCTACATGCTGAAAAACACTTTAAGTTACTGTTTTGTGAGTTGATTTTAAATTTGAACTGTCGTGTACTGTGTAAAAAATCAAGTCAGGTAGCTGTAAAGAGAAGTTCCCTTGCAGATCAAATGGAAGCTTAGTTGTTTGCGTATCTTGTAAGAGTGAGTAAATACATTGGAGAAAGTGTTGTAAGTGGCTAGAAATTTGCCCACTTCTTCATTGTGTCTTTCTTAGTTGATTCTTTCATCAAATAATAAACATTTCTAATAAGTTGTAATATATAATATGGGAAAGTACAGTTATAGTTTTTTCTGTCTAAGAACAAACTTGTTTGACACCAGATAGAATGGTATGACCAACATGTTCCTCTTTTTCAGCCATTGCATAATAACTCTGGACTGCTTCATGTATTCAATTATCTAATCTTTGCTAAATGGCTAGTAGTATGTTAATAACTAGTTGAAATTTTAGGGAACTTGAAAGGCTTGGGGGGTTTAAGTTTTTAGTATTAGAGAGGCAGGTTTTGAGAACAAACTTGAAGTGCTGAATAATTTGGGGAGTAGAATGATAAATACTGCAAAAGGATTCAAAAGAATTTCTAATTTATATCATTTTTGATTGGTAGTCTTGAGGGATATTTTCAAAGGTCAATAGAGAGGTGGAATGCATAATTAAATACAGATTATTCAGGGGAAGATTAGAGGTTGAAATATGAGCGGGTTACATTTGTACCAATAAATACTAAACATAGGATGACATTATTTAATTTCAGTCCAGATTATATATCACTTCTCACCAAATGAAAATGATGTATAACTGCAGTTTCAGAGTTGCAAATTAAATGTAGTAGGAGTGAAGATTTGATACATGTGATTTAGAATACAGAAAGACAACAAAGTTGAGTGTGAAGAGGACCTGCACAGTATGTGTATGATTTAATCCAAATACTTATACCTGTGTGCTAAGTAATGTGTTAAATAAAACTTATGGAAAGTGCAGGAGCAGGGGCAAGGCAATTTCTATCCCATACTGGATATGCCCAACGTATATAAACTACTGAACAAAACGAAACAACAACAACAACAAAGACTTAATTCTGTTCTTTATAAACCAGAAATACATGTTTAGTTTGAGGATGTTTCACTGTTATGCTAAAATGATGTGAGAACAAAATCACACCTCTAGTGTGCCACAAATTTGGTCTGTCAGTACATATTTCCTATTAGAATTCATTACTTGGTGGTATAGTAGGAGAGACCTTAAAGAACATTTAAGACCAGAATCCAATTTTAAATGTGTTACGTTGTTTAATGATGGAGTCATTTTTGTTGGTAAGGTTCTTATCTGATTCATCCAAGCAACAGCACTTTTTACGTGTAACAGTATTGTACTTGTAAACATAATAGTTTAAGAACATAAGTGAGATGGCGTTTGTAGGGAGAGGCAGTATCTTCTATTGGACTAAATGATGTGACTTGCCTGTGCACCTGACAGCTTGTCTGTTCTTTCCTTGCTATTTCAGTGTATCTAATAAGTAATATTACCTACAACCCCTGCCTTGTTCTTATCCATACCCGGAGGTGGAGGGTTTTCATGAACGTGCATGAGATATATTAGCAAAATGAAAAAAACATTAACAAACCCCAATTAAATTCTTATGCATTTAACCTGAAAAAAAATAATCAATTATTTCACAATTTTTTTCCTTAAAAGTCTTTCCAGAATGGTGGCAGGAATGGAAGTAGCAGAAATTTTTATTCATTGATGATTGTCTATGGAATTTTCAGAAATGTTGCTGCTTCACAGTTCTTCTGTATTAAAAACCCTACAAAATGGCTGAGCTGCATGTTCAGGAGCACATGTGCTGAACTCCTTTTTTAATTGATATAGCTTAGCTTGTACAACCATATGACTCTGGACTGTCTAGGAGGTGCTTTGCTGCCTAACTAACTTTTCTTTGCTGGACTGTGATCTTTAGGTGATTGCAGAAACAGCCTCACAAAGCCCGATTTCTCCTCCGAGTGCTTAAATTTAAGTAATTTCTTAGTCTTCTGCTTATAAAGCCTTGGATAACTCTTCAGTACTGATTTACCTGTGACCTTAATGTGGGACTTAATGTATTGTCTCCATGTAAATCTAATACATTCAGCTGTAAGAGAGTTCTGGAGAGCTGTTGAATCTCTTGTCCTATTGCATGGTGATGGAAGTTGGCCTGGTACCCCTAGGACTACACTGATGAGTTGCCATTACCTGAGGCTGTTTGCAGCCAGTGGAAGCTGGAGTGCAGGGCTGATGAGTGCTGCTCCCAAATCCACTTCAATCCCATGGCAAAGCTTCACGATATTTTCTGTTCTTGTTGAACTCGGTATAACCTGCTTCAGCTTTAGCTGTGACTCTGGTCTAAACCTGTACAGTGCTTTGCATCTTCTCAAAATAATAATAATAATAAAAAAAAATCAAGTGTAGCTTAATAACAGATAAACATCTACTAATAAGGTCTTGTAGATTTTTATAAATTACATTTAAAACTTTTTATGGCTCTTGGCCAAAGTACTACCTCATTATCATTCATGGTAGAAATATTTCTCTTGCCTAGGCTTCCATAGGAGACAACATTTCTTTTCATACTCTTAATAGGAACACCTTCATAGTTTTTGTTTAAAAAAAAAATGTAACAGATATCTAGTATAGTTAATTTCAGTCTAATGTACATCTACTTCTGAAGTGAATATAGGTCTTTAGTACACTTTTGTTCCTTCTGCTCAGACTACCAGGCAGTTTATCTAAGGATTTTTCCTGCCTTCTTTCTTTATAAAAGTAACACAACTAACGCTCCACATGATTTATAGAAAATTATGCATGTAATTGGCACATTTTAATAAGAGCTTGTATATGACTAAATGTCTTAACCCAATAATATAGCATTTAATTTTGTTTTTCTTCTTAATGATTTTTTCTTTAAAATAGTTTTAGAACAATTCTGTAAATATCATACAATACCAGAAAGTTAGATAGTATAAGATGTGCTAATATTTTTTAAAAGAGTAACATCGAGAACAAAAAGCCTGACAAAAAGTGAGAAGAAAAAAATAAAACAAAGAGCCAATGTAAACCTTGTTTCCTGAAGGTAACATGCCACAGCACCGGGTGTGTGTGCCCAGAGCTCTCTGTGAGGGGACATGGGTGCCCCCGCGCAGGGCCCAGCCCCTCGGCCAGGCTGCGGCCGCCCCGGCACAAGGTGTTTATCGAAGGGCAAGATGGCGCCCAGCTGTGAGGTACCAAGTGTGGCAGCCAGCCCTGTGGGCCAGGCAGGAGCAGGGGGTGGGAGGTGCTGGAGGGGGAGCTGGAGCGGAGGCTCCCGGCAGCCCAGGGGAGGCCATGGTGGAGCAGGGGCAGGGTGAGGAGCGAGGGGTGGCAGAGGAGCCATTATGGTCTGACTGCAGCCCCCATGCCCATCCCTCTGCGTCACTCAGGCTGGGGGGGCCCAGAATGAAGGAGTGAAGTTGACCCTTGGAAAAAGGTCAGGATAGGGGTGTGGGCAGGTTTTTTACGTTTTGTCCTTGTTTTCTCACCATTAAAGACTATTTTAATCAGCAGTAACTTAATTTTCCATGTGAATTGCATCTAGTTTGTTTATGATGGTAACTGGTGTGATAAACGCAGTCATGATTCATGTCAAAAATAGAATGTACTGTGATGAGTGTAATTGTTGTACCCTGTGTAAATCTGGGACCTGTATCACAGTTGTGGTGAGTGGGCGCGTGTGGTTCTCCTTTGAGACAATGTGATGGCTTCCCCTGAGGCAATCGCTGCCTGAAAAAGCGTGCCAAAGGAGAGCCAATAGGAGGAGAAGGTGTACCCTAACGGCCCAATGGGGAAAGAGCGGGATGAACGTCCGGCAAGAGGAGATTGGTCAAGATCCGGGCATAAAAGACGCTGCTTTTAGGACTCAGGTGTGCATGTGGTGGAACTAATTGAGTCCTCCATGCACCCAGCGCTGTTTTTGCTTATTGTTTTTCAACCTAAATTGATTGAACTCAAAATAAATTTGTTTTAATTGTTATCGTTTGTAACACTGGTAACCCATCTCCTTGTCTTTTTCTTGACCCATGAACTTTTTCTATCTTATTTTCCACCCCTGTTGCGGAGGGGAGTGAGCGAGCAGCTGGTTGGGCACCTGGCAGCCAGCCAAGGTCAACCCTCCACCTCCAAGCATTATGTCACTCCTTTGTTGCCATAAAGCCTATTCAAGGAAACTGAATTTTGAGACCTGTGTCTTTTTGTGTCCTAATCTAGCAGTCCAATAAAAAAAAATAAATAATCCTGCTTTCTTTCAATATGTATGCCTACTATTGGCTTTTATAACAATGTAAAGCATATGCTGTTACTTTTCCTTTGGGTCCTCTCTCTATTAAGGAAGAGGTCAAAAGGACATCACAAATTGATGGGCTTTTTCTTGTCCTGTTTTTTTCTCTTGCTTTTACAGTAGAAATACATGCCTTTGAACTGACTTAGTGAGCTTTGTAATTTGTATTACACTCAATGTCATTACTTGTAACATCTATTGCCATTAACTCATAACAGGGGTTTCCAGTTTGGAAGAGAAAGGAGAAGGGGCTGTGCTGGCATTTCCTACATACAGGATCAAGCATGAGCAAGTCAACCATTAATTCCATATTCCATGAATTATCTAACTGTACATTACGTTTTTCATCAATTACCTAGGCAGTTAAACATGGCTAGAAGGTATGTGTGTTCAGAAGGCAAAATCAATTAGTATTTCCCCCCAGTTAATACATGCTAATAAATTTATTAGGTTGAATAAAATAGTTTAATGACATACTTCACTGACCATAGAATAAGTTATGAAATTAGAAATACACCCAGTTGTCTGTGTGTGTATATGTAGTTCCTCCATATACTCTCTCTGTGTTTGTATTTTAATATTTAAATATAATTTGCATAAGACATGCAAGAACCCCAAAATGTTTTACCAGATTCATCCTTCATGGGGATGGATGAAAGTCATCCCTGATGGACTACCAGTGCCATTCAAGTTAGCAGAGGGAATAATGATACTAAGCGACTTACTTAACCAGTCACAGCAGAATAAAATTGCTTAATGCTGAATAGCGAGAGTCAACTCATAGGATAAAGTATTTAAGGCTAGTCTGGAAATGATAGTTTTAAAACTCTGCAAGGCTGGAGCCATATTTTTGTTAAAGAATTTCAGTGATTTATAAAGTTAGACACTGATTTAAATCAGGAGTTACAATAGGAAGAAATTTTTCCCTGTAAGAAGTGTTGTAAATAGGAAAACCTGAATGTGAATTAATTATGAATAGTGCATTCAGTCTGTATTCTACTGGATTGCTTGATATCTTTTTTTTATTATTTACAACATTACACTTCTTTTATCATCTTATCATGAATTTACCCCAAATCTATCTCCTAATCTGTGAAAGTGCATTTCCTTCCTTTTATTCTTAAATATCTGATTACTTTTTGGCTCAGTCTCATTACCTTACATTCCCATACACTGCATAATTCAGTTATCAGACCATAAGCCTAATTCATCCAAATAATTTCAAATTAATTTGCATTATTCTTCTTTATTTTCTGCACACCTGACTGTATCTATGCTGTTCAAAGTAAAAGCACAAAACCTGGGCATCTTGTATTCTTCTTTAATCCCTTTCTTGAAGATTGCTCTGCATAGAACCCTGGTACTCAAATGTTAGCAGGCACAGGAATCAAATGTAACTCCTTGATTAAGGTGCTATAATGCCTGACACAAACTCCCCTGCCTTTATAATGTTTGAATTGAAAATAAGGAAATTGCTTCAGGTATGATTCTCTCTTTATACCATTTAAGTACTAACTTTAAGGCACTAACGTATGCTTCTTAAAATATAATTAAAAAGGAGTATAGAATATTAAACAACTTACCTTTAACTGAATGTTCTTAAACATTTGGTATTCATTATTATTTTGCACCAGCCACATAGTTTTGTGAACACACACAGGGAGAAAACCACAAATGAAGAAACAAATAAAATAGAAAAAATGGAAAGGGCATAAAGCATGTCATTAAAATCCTGTTATTGCCATAAAACAGGGGAAAAATCCCTTAAACTGTTCTTTTCTCTGTATTACTTTTGTCTGTTCTCGTGCTGTTTTTTGTCAATTTCTGTTGAAAACTGATTACTGAGTGGCTGAAATGAGTGCAGATTTTGTGAGCTTCTGCCATAAGATGTTAAATATTGTAATTCTTAAGAAAATCATGCACCAACAGGCTATTCACAGAGACTGCAAAACATGGAGCATGTAAGACTTGACCATCAAAGAGAATTTCTACAACATTGGTTCTTTTGTCAGTCATAACAAAACCCTGGAAAATAAGGCCGTGTGAGACATGCAGTCATTTCCTCTTGAAGCTGCGCTGGTGTGTTGGCTCCCATGCAATCTCAGGAAGCCAAGGTGGCAAAGGGCAGCTTGCTTTTGTGACTTGATCTAGTGGCTGGCTAGAAAGTATAATGCTCATGCAATGCAGAGATCAAAGTGGAGTGTGCTCCTCGTTACACTTGGGTAGGACTTGCTTGATGACATCTGACAGATGCTGCAGAACACCAGATTCAGCATGTTGAAAGCAGACAAAAGAACTCATAGTACAGTACCTTAATAGTTGTAAGTAGTTGGGACCAAATGTTGTGCCCCAAAGCAGCTCAGCCAACGAGCACTTGTCCTCTTAGCTGCCAGAACAACTTTTCAAAACTGTGGTTGGGTGCAGCAGTACTACATGTTCTACTCTAAGGCTTACTCATGGCAGGTACAAACTGCTGACATCCCACTGGAGTCAGTAGTCTGGAAGTATGTTGCTAGACCAGCAAAAGAGTTTGCCATAGATTTGATTTTTAGTGGTATTGTAGCTTGTTTAAACTCATGCTTAAACTTTGTGTGAAGGAGATGCTTTCCAGAAATGTCTGAAGATGTAGGCTTTCTGAGGCATTTAGGATTCTGACTCCTGTGGAAGTCAATGGGGTTTGACATCTAAATGGTACTGAGCCCTCTAACTACCTTTGGCAATCTGGTTTTAAGATACTTTTCGTGCTGAAGTCTCTGAACGCCTTCCTCTTGGTACTGCTTCTGAACAAGCATTACAGAATATTACATCATATTTCTGTTGAAACCTGAAGAAGGTCTGATTGCAAGTGCAGGGCTGGTTGGCTGGCTTTTCTTTTTTTGGTCACAGCTGAATTATATTCATTCTGAATTTACAAACAGAGAAATGTTTTTATTGGGTAATTGGTTTTGGGGAAGAGGGGCAATTCTGAGAAGCGCGTTCCTGGAACTTTAAAGAATATGTGCAGGAGGAGAGCAGAGTTAGGGAATTCCCTCGAGCAACTTGGTATCTCTGAGTCAGTAAGTGATTTCACTGGGTGGGGGGAGTGGGGAAGCAAAAGCTGCAGGAAGTAATTCTCTTACAGCTTCTTATTTGTAGCTTGGTTTTCTGTTGGAAAAATAATGATGTTTCCTAGTAAGGAGTTTCACAGTTCTTAATGAATAAAGATATTTACAGCTATCACTGTTCTCTGACTCCCCCTCAGTTTTACCTGTGGGCAAAAAGATCCCTCATACACCTGTGTGGACAAGGCCAACCTGATCCAAGCCCTACCCAAAAGGTGGCACGAAGCCAGCCCTGGCCCAGGCACTGGCTGTCTCTGCCTCACCGGGCTTCCCTTGCTGTCAGATTGCTCTTATAACATAGGATTACCTTATTCTGCTAAGTGTACCACAGTGCGCCATACCATTAGCTACTGGAGGAAAGCCAACCAAAACTACACAGTGTGTCATGTGTAGTTTGCCTTTTGTATGATATATTAGAAGCTTTTTAAACCAGCTCACGTCAGAGAGTTTAACTGTGGAGGTCTTCCTGAAGCCCGTATTTCACTGGGGAAGAGGAGCTCTCATAGTGCTGTGATGGTGACGGCTGTTTGTCAAAGGAAATATATGCAGAAAGCGGTCCCAAAGATCTGCCTTGTAGTTAAGGTGAGAAAGCAAAACCAATGTAAGAGAAATCTGTCAGGATGTTACTGTTATTAGACAGGCAGACAAATGAGTGGATAGCTCCTGCTTGTTTTCTTACCAAAAAAAAACCCCAAACCAGTTCTCATCAGTGTTATCAGCTTAGCCTCAAAATGACTTTCCTCCCCATTATTGCTTATAAACAAACCTTTATCACAGATAGCTAGCCTGCTGAATTAAGACGCTGTATTAAACAGTATATTGCTTCTGTCAGGGCCGATCGGCTGTTTGTGCAGATAATAATGCCAACTGCAACAACAACAATCAACTAGTGTAAATTAACTTAACTGTGTGAAATAATGCCTCCTATATCAGATTAGCTTGCTGAATGACTTTATCCTTAAATTAAAGCTTGCTGGGGCGTAATAGTAAATCATTTAAATGGTGCTGGGCTTTTCAGGTAATGTCTTCATATATTACTGTAATTTCAATTCGCCAAGGCATGCAGATGGCTGTAGTCTCTAGTTCCTTGTCTCCAAAGCCTCTCCCGTGCTGCCATTTTGTAATTACAGTGCAGGCATGCTGCCTGCTGCTGTGAGATTTCCCATGGTGCACCAGCAGCCAAGGCAATGTATTTTAAAATTATTATTCTTGTGTGGCCCTCATAACATAAATGTAAATCTTTTATGCTAACGCTGTCAGGGGTTTAGCACTAGGGCTCCAAGGTGCTCTGATGTAGAAATCACCAGCAATCCATCAACCAAATATCATTTGGGATCCAGCAAATGACTTGCATTTTGGGAGGACTGTAAGCAGAGCATTATTGTAAGGTTAGAGAGTGATTTTGTTACTAGGTGCTTGGAGGCCTTGAAGGTATTCTTTATTTATTTATTCTGCCATTGTACATGGGTGTTTAAGTAAGAAATTCTGCCTCAGCTCAAATGCCCAGTATATGACTTGATGAAAGCTTACTGTACTTAATATGCTGAAGATAACATCTGAGCAAATAACAGCCTCAAATTAAAAGCCTTAAAATATATCAACAAGACCAGACTAAGATAGATAGCTGTTATAAAAGCAATATAGAGAAAGAAATTCTCCTGGGTCTGTGCTGTGAGAAAGAATGGGATTATTTAGTCCTTCATACTCACGTGCAAAGGTTCAGTGATTGCTTGGTATTAAAAATTCAGGTTTTATTGCCTACTGTTTCATAATTTTTTTAATTTGCATTTTATAAAAGGGCAACAAAATCAAATGGTTTTGGAAAGCCTTGTGATCGCTGTTAACTCTGCATGCAAGATATCCTTGCCACTGAATGCCGTGTGTGTTAGAGCTCTTCCTCAGCAGAAAGTGGCATCGCCAAGTGCTGCTTCCCAGCTGAGTGGTTTGGGAGCGCAATAATGGGACAAATGGCAATGGAGGTGCACCCATACGTTCATGCAGTTGAGGGTAGAATTAAACTAATGTAAGACTTTGACGGTAAGTAGCTGGGGAGCAGCACTGCGTCTGTGCAGCTACAGGGCTGCTTGTGCTGGGTCAGTGTTAACTCAGGTGAGTGCTGAACTGCTCTGCACTTTCTATTTTTACTAACAGCTTGAGCTGCCCGTATGTCCGCTGCTGGGTGAGGTATCCCACCCAAATTTCTGTTTTCAAAGCAGCGGGTATGGGCACCCCTGTTTTCCATGTCTGTTTGTGTCAGGAAAAGAACCTGCTCAGAGAAAACCTGCAGGCCTTCAGGTGTCACGCAACCACAGTCACTTTTGGAAGCAGAGGCCAGGCTGCCTAGCTCTGAGGTTTTTGTACAGCATTGTGCATAAATCAGTCCAAGATTTTTCTGATACTGTTAGCCTTGGTTGGGCCTGTGTACAAGTAAAGATTTAAGAGCATCACTTCTCTTGCAGGGAGCAATAAAATTCAGCTGTTTCCATTTCTTCCACCTGAGCACTCCTGAACCTATGCACTATGTTTTGCTTCTCCCATGGTAGTTGTAACCCCCTTGCAAATTGCAGGTCAAAGCACATTAGTCTCTTTACACAATGCACAGGTAGAGAAAACAATCCTAACATTTGTAAGCAATTGTGGCATGTTGTAGCTCTGCAATTCCCAGGAAAGAACAGAAAAGTGCTGGGTCAATTGCCTCTTGTCTTTTGGCTTCTCTCCAAAATTTGTGCCTCTTGTCTTTTGGCAACCATCCAAATCTGCTTGGACAGCACAGAATAGAATATTCGAGGACTGGGCACACACACTGCCACAAAGTGGCATTCCTTCAGTTTTATATGATCCTGTATGTGAAGTCTGATCCTCGTGACCAGATCATTCCTCCCCCAGGCGTACAATCAAGACAGCAGTCTCTTTAGAAGGTCCTGCTGAGCCCAATCTATTTTTCATCTTGTGCCAGAACATATTAGACTTGCAGCTGGATAAAACAGGGGGCTGTGCTAACTAGCTGATGTTTTTAAAAACAAGATATGAACAATCAAACCTTCTAAGCATGTATCCCTATCCAAAAAATGACAGATGAAGATGGCATCTTCTTCTTGCAGACTACAAGGGAGTACCAGAAGTCTCTGTTACCAGTCAGAACTCTCTTGAGTCTGGTATTTTGAGGATGTGGAAACTTAACTGTAACAACGTAAATTCTCTATGAACTTTTAAAAGTGAAGAGCAGAGAGATATGGCACAAAGGATAAACACCAGAAGTCTCAACACCCTTGCTATGCTCTCCATTGTTATCACGATAGCCATTACTGGTTTTCATTTGGCTTCTTCCCTACCCACTAGCAGCTTTCTGTCCATGCTTGTTTAATGCAAATATTGGTTTTGTCCTCTGCCTATCGCAACAGCTCTGCTTTTTCTCTTCTGAAGATGGGCAACATAACAATACTACGTTATTCTGATTCTACTTCATGGGATTTTTACTAAAAGTGTCCGTGTTGAAATTGTTAAATACGAGCATTATCAAGGTATTTATGATACTGTATGTGTTCCCACTCTGTTTATGTGGCCCTGGGGCAGACTAGAGGTTTTCACACAGCATGATAGCTCTAGTAATAGGAAGGGTGAAGTCTGAAGTGAGCTGAACTATCCCCTTCAACTCAGTCTGAAGCCACTTCTTTCTTTCTGGCAAAAGCATAGAGCAGAAGAGAGCTGCTCTGCACTTGCAGCCTCAGGGTTGTGAAGGATGGGGGTAACACAAGGTTCTGCAGTGGAAGGCTTTTCCGTAGAGAAAGGTAAACAAGAAAACAACAGTGATGTTGACACCAGCATCAGTGTAGGGCTCACTTGTGTCCTGTGGTGGAGCTGGCTGGAAGTGGCCGTGTCCTGCACGGGCAGCCCCAGCCGCTTCCTCACAGAGACCCCTGCGGCCAGCTCCTGGACAGGGCCGCCCGTACACCAGAGCTGCACAGCACAGCTGCGCTGTTCCTGCTACAGGTAGGCACTACTTCTCCAGATCAAAGATTCAAGAATTTGTTTTTAGAAAGCGATAGCCTACATTGAACTAATATGACAATATTGAATTGACCCTATACCAATCGCTCTGTCATGAGCCATCTAGAGGCAAAGTCTAAACAACTTGGCCTGAAATGCTGCACATGGCACATCAAAAGTGACATACCAGTGTCATGTATGCCAGGAAGCGATGAGGTCAATTGGCATGATTTCTCTTTCAATACTATTAGCTGAGCTGAACATCAGGCAATGCCAAGCTCTACTCTTAAATACACTGATCCCGTACAGGCACTGATTGCTATGGGAGGCCCGGGAAGTAACTCTTTCCCAATTATCTTTCTGCAGGAAATATTGGCAAGGTTAACATAGGTATCCCTCAGGATACATTGAACAAGAACATACTTCAGCTTCCGTCAGCTGTTCCTGAATAAATTGCAAAAGGAAAACTTCTATGTCTTAATTGAGAAGAGAGTAATATGTAATGCAGCAAAAGAACAATAAAAACTCTTGTTGTATTAACAGTGATAGATGGAAATTAATACACCACAATACTAGAGATTAAAAAATATGCACACGGAAAAAATATTACATAAACATGTGTGATGTGTAACTGTTTTCATCTCATTACCATGATTCTGTCAATTTTAGCTGGGGACTGAAACCAGCAGTCTTCCTGGAGAAGACGATGGAAGACTGAGGATTGCTGCCTCAAAAAAGTATTCTGAACTTCTTGCTTCAGAGTCAGTACTCAGGAGGGTTCATTGAATATTAAGATCTGCTTTTCTTCTTTCATCAGCTCTAGCAGAGTACACTATATGTTCACTGTAATTTAACCATAGCTAATTAGAGCTGGGAAAATGGGAGTTTTGCCGTTGTTTTCAGTGGAGACAGAATTTCTCCCAACCTGTTTTTCTGCAGAGATCTAATACTCCCTTAGTGGGCTAAAGATTTTGATAATGATAATGACATAGCTGTGTTATATCTCTGGGGGAGGAAGACTGCTAATTGTCAGCCATGACAAAAGTGTGATTACTCTTTAATTGTGTTCTTACAAAAAGTCAGTATATGTATTTCCTGTTAATTACCTAAGCACAATAACTTTGCTCTGAAATATGGAAGTTTCTTGTGTTGGGAGGCCACAATAAAGCAATTAATTTGGGATAAAACTTTTTTCATAGCACAAAGAACCACCTAAGGCTCAATATTCACGAGGATTGTACCCATAATTTTGGTAAAAGTGGTGTTAGTAGATAGTCACCATGGTCAGATGTGACCACAGATGCTTTTCAGACCTTGATATTTTCATAGTTCTGATGTTAATACACCATACAGTGTGAGTTCATTAATTGACTGACAGGGATCTGAGTTGGCTATTGGATTTAACCCTGATAGCACTTTTTAATGTTATCAGAAGTCAAACTTCTCCGTCCAGTTTGGGAGGTAGAAGTAGAGTCAGCTTTCCAGCTTTCCCTAATCGCTTTTCAGAATGTTTCCATATAATGAAAATATTACATTTGTAGGCCTGTTTCATGCAGTTAGGTTTTTCATTAAAATGCTGCATTTTACACCTCCCTTCCTATGTAAAGTGCAAACATCTGCTGCTAGAGTCCATAGCACTTCCTCTTGTGTTGTGTCTTGGCATTCCCAGCCTTGCCACCATCTGACCTTGGGTATTTAATTCATCAGTGGTCATTATTTTCTCCAGGAGGTCAAAGGGTATACCAAAACACCTATGCAAAATTTCCTAGCATTCTTATTTCAAATTTAGATTGTTGCAAACTGCACTAAAATCAGATAACAAAAGTTGTAATCTATCTTTTTTTAACATTAGGAAGGGTTCTGTATATCTTCCCTTTTCAAATTGAAACCCAGGAGCTTTTAAACATCCATTTATTTATAATCTGTATCTACTATATACGCAATGGAAAACTAGTTTCCCTTCTGTGTCTGTGAAATCTAAAAGAAATATTAAATACAAAAATATCAGTATGTCAGGTAAAATCTCCTTACTTTCAGCTACTTAAACTGGCAGGACATGATATATCTGTGATAACATTTGATAACATAGTCTGTAAGAAAAGTTAAAGTCCTTGAAAAACGATGAGAGGCTAAAAAAGTGATTCCTTGAGAAGTTGTGTTAAATGGAAGTTAAATTAAAAGGAAAGTTGCAGTACTGAAAATTAGCCTTCTCTCCTTGAATTTGCAGGGATGTGGACAACGGGAATGCTAATATTAACATGTAATCGAACATCATAATAGGCTTTGTTTCATACCCAAAAAGATTATTTGTTTTGACTCTAAGCAAGGGTGCATTGAAGAACATTCCCTGCTGATTTTTCAGTGTGGGCTGACTGATCTTGTCTCCTTTCCTGTAAACCAGTATTGTACTGTCCTGATGCAAGTGAAGGTAATCCAGGATTTCAATGGGGAAAAGGGAAGAAAAGTCTGATCCTCCATATTCTTGTGTAGTTTACTTAGTATTTTGCTCTTAATTTTCTAAACCACATTTTTTCTGTAGAAAATTGGTTGGTTTTTCATGCCTGTCGCTTCACCTTTTCCTGATGATTATTTACTTTCCTCAGTATTGCTCTAACCTGAACAGAACCAGAAAAAAAGCAGGGGAGGGGAGAATCCTGTTGAAGTGTGTGTGTGTGTGTGTGAGATTGATTTACATCACTGATTGCTAGGGAAATAGATGGAGCAGTTAATGGAAGAACACCTGCTATTGGGTATTCATATGTCCTTAGTAAGCCTTCAGAATCCTAAACAGATTTTATTATCGTTAGCTAATTGAAACTGAGTTCAAAATAAGAAATAATAGCTATCATTTTTCCTAGCGCTAAAGCTTGGATTCCCTCCCCAGTCACTATTTCTAATTGCAGCCTCATCTGCTGATTACATTTACCTTCTTTTTCGTAAGATCTGCTGGAAAAATTTTTGTATATAGTGTTAATGGAGAGTAGGACAATTGCAAGTTACTGGAAGCTGATTTTCCATAATAACAGACATCGTATCAGTTCCCTTTGTTAAAAATGAGAGTAATTCCAGGCTTTTAATACATACACACACTCCTCCTCCTCCTCCTCCTCCTCCTCAATGGCATTTTGTACAATTATCAGTCTGTAGAAGCCAATAGAATTTCTCCATTTACTCCAATGGAACCAGTATTTCACCTTTGTATTTTATATAAATTTACAAAACATAATAAAAGAACAATGCTTATCTATATTTCTTTGATTGAACCTGGGATGGAGATATCTGCCTGTAAATGCTGCTGCCGCATACTTGAGTTCCTGCTAAACTAGGTAGAGGTTTTGCGGATGGCAGGAGTCGCTACTGTTAATGACCGGTTTTGAACATTGATCAAAACTCTGGCATTTTGTAAGGTTTATGTGCAGCCCTTTTTCTTAGCCTCCAACACCATCTTTCTTCCTGAGACTTGGTGATATTTTATAAAATCTATCATATAACCTCAGTTGCTCTGGACATTTTCTTCTAGGTCTAGAATGCAAGAGTCAGCAGCGCACTACTATCAATTGTACTAAAAGATACTGACAAGTCATGTATTATGAGATTTGACCTCTAGCCATGGTATAAGAAGCCTGTGCAATGTGCCTTGAATTTCTGACCCTGAAAAACAACTAAAGAACAGAGAAAGGGTTTCTTCAGCTTCACTTCTTATAGGAATGAGCAGGGAATAAGTGTCTTCTGGTTTATTGTGGGCACTGATGGAACTTTCTTTTCTCTAAAGTCTAAAAATGTATGTGCCCAGACTATGAAGAAGCAGAGAAGACTGAACAGTAGAACATGAAAAACATGAGGAATCTCTATATTCATCTCTAAATCTAGATTAATATTTTGAGAATTTCAGGAGTCTGCTGAAAAAGAGATGGCTCTTGCTTCAACTTAAGGTAATCTTATGGCAGTGGCAGCGTGTTATAAAAATGGTTTAGTGACTAACATTAAGATGAAGAAAATTATCCCATATATGAAGTAGTCTGTCACAGACAGTATATACTGAGAAAGGCCACAGCAACAGGCTATTTGAAATACTGGTTTTTGAAACCCCCCCCAAACCAGCAGATACCATAATTGGAGAGAACTAAAGGTGTAAGTATTGCTGTGTAGAATGGATTATCTCATGTGCAAGATAGTTCCAATAATAATTTCGTGAGCAATGAATCTTTGATGTTAATGACATGTAAGAGTAATAGTAAGAGAATGAAGGAACACTTGGTACAGAGACTGAGTTGTGTTTGATGGGTAGAAAGTTTATGCCTAAGAGTCCTGGCGACTTTGCAGACTGCTTTTTTAAATTCAGTTTCAAAGAGGGATTGTAGAGGCTTTTGCTCTGTGCTTTGCCTTTCTTGCCAGGAAGATAGCCTGGATAAATTGCAAGCTATGCAAATGAGGTCTTAGAACCCATTTTGGGTGCAGTCCTGTAGGTTATGTAAAATGAAATAGAAAGAACTCTAGCCCTCATTTAACATTATTGTATGGTGAAATTATTAAGCAATTATTACAAGCACATATGATTTTATACATCTCAGGGGTTGCAAACAGTTATGATGCACTAAAGCCTTTAGGTCTTCCATAAAGACTGTGCTAGACTGTATAGGAAGGAGAAGGGCCTGAGAATTCTTCAAAACACTGTAGTGAAGACTAATTGGACTCGGTTGTGATTCAGCTATGTGAGATGTAGGAAAGCATCAGATGCTTATTTGTGTGGCTCATAGTATCTGTACTCAGTAACATAGCATGTGATTATGCAGAAGAGTTACTGGTCTCTCCCTTTCCACCTCTTCCAGAATGCATCCTCTGCTAAGCTGGAGACAGGTCATCCTGCTTTACCAGGGTGCTTCCGACGTTAGTTCAGATCGTTGCTCAAACATGTTTTTTGCCTTCTGATCAATTCCAAGAATATAAGTGCCAACATGGGAGATAGTCAAGGTTTTAGGGTTCTCATGTGTTCCATTGAAGCGTGGTTTACAAACTGATCCTCATGGGGGAAGTGTAGTGCTCCCTTAGCAATCACTTAATTATTTTTTTTCTTAAGATTTTCTTAAGATTTTCCAACATGATAATCTGAAACAAAATTAAAACGAAATTAAATTACCGTGATATACTGTGACAGAACAGACTCAGTGGGGGAAAGTACTGTACTCTCTTACCTTTACTGCTACAGAAAAAGTGTTTTTATAATCTCTTTATATAAAACCTCACCATAAGATATGGCTTCTTAGTGTAGTTGGTAAACAGCCTACTTTTTAGTCAAGCACATCTTTAAAAGTATGATGCATCACCTTACAAAAACAGTTCAAGATTTTTCTACAAAAATCCATATCTTGTCCCATAAATAAGAATGTTAAATGATGAGCGCTTTCTACATTATACACACCCCTGGATGTGATGTCCTTCTTGGGAAATTTTTGTTAAGAAACAAAATACTACTTTTATTGAGATCAATAAAAGATTAAGGTGACAAAGTGATTTATTGGTTGTACTGAATGCTCATTTCCCCCCCAACAACACAACCAACCAAAAAAAAAAAAAAGGAGGATGCCATGAAGTGTTTTGGTTTTAGCTTTGTGTTTACCTTGGGTCCTTGGAAAACTGAGAAAACAAAGCTAAGTCATCCATCAAATCTTAAAATAGTGCTTAAAATGAGTAACTGCTGCTCTGGCCCTCAGACTACAACATATGGAGGAACTTATTATATGATCCACTACACAGCAAAGTCCATGGAAATACCCCCATTTACTTCAATGAACATAACTCCAGTTATAACTGCATAATGAAAGCAGGAGAGAAAATAGTTTGTCAGTGCATGAGAGATGGTGCTCACCATCAAGACTTTCTTTTGAAAGAAGTCTGGCTTTTTTTTTGAAGAAACTGGCTGCAAAGCCAGTTTGCTTCCTTGATGTATGTATGATTTGATGTGCCTCTGAAGAAAACTTTATTTAAAAGCTCTCAAAGAGAGGTGGATTAAATGTCCTTGGAAAAAGATCCCCTGAATGACCTTTTTCCCTTAGGATCGACATCTCATATTGGCTTCCCCTTGTGTGAATTTGAGTAGGTTCTGTAAGGAAGCAGTATTAAAGTTGTTGTTTCTGACTCCTGCAGCTCCTCCCCAGCACTGGCAGAATTGCTTTCAGTGACAGATCCCATGTGAATCAGGGGATGGGAAATGAAACAGTGTTTTGCTGTGTTGCTGCCGAGTATTGCAGATGAGCTATCACCACTGGTGTTCTGAGATGCTCAGGGTGCTGCAGGGGAAGCTTCGGAGGTGCTTGAAATTGGTGTAACCTGACTCTCACTGCAGAAAAATTCTGCACCATCTATTGATTAAGTGGCAAATATCTAAATCTGTTTCTGTCTAGTCTCAGAAGGAAACAATTAGACGAATTAGTTTGCACCCTCAGCAAAGTTGTTCACACTTCACTTCTGTCTGCCCATCGCTTATAGCCTGGCCCAGACACCTAGCTCGGAAAGCATGCCAGGGTGAATACTAGCTGTCTTGTATTTCTGCAAATTGCCATTGACTTGAAAATGGATGTTTTGCATATATGCCAACAGATAGACCTTTAGTGTGCTTAAGTGCATGAAGTGAAATGAAATGCAAATGTGAATTATTTACACTGGAGATGTTTGCTTGAAAGGTTTTGTGTAAAGTGAAATTGTACCAGATATATCTGAATACGGGACTAATCACATACTTATTGTGTAAGCTGTAAAGTTTAGCATAGCTTTTCATAACATGAAAAACAATAGTAAAATACATCTGAAATCCTAAAAATGGAATGCCAACTCCAAACACAAGTAAAATTTACCTCTTACATCAAAGCAATGATCCACACCTCACTAAACATGGGTTCAATCAAATATATAGCATGAAACCTAACAGTTTATAACCGTTTATGAACATAGTCATTACTGTGTTCTGCTTTTAAATAACAGTTTAAATTTGTGGGTTTTGGTGATATATCTTTATCACTTTCTTAGAGTACCATTCCAACACTTTATATTAAATGTAATGTTACCTGTAATTTCATCTTAATTTTTATATCAAATCCTTTCCATTATTTAATAATTTATGCATATTTATTTCAACTATTGCTGTTGTGTCCTTGAAATTGTTTATACCATTAATTGGAAAGGAAAACACAACATTTCACAGAGTTTTGGGGAAGGTGTGTTGTAAATGAGAAAGCTCAGGCACATTTTCATTGTTGTAGTATTCTGTATGGCTGTTACAGAACAGAAGTGCTTCTGCTTAAACCCTTTTAGCAGTGAGATTCCCAGCCTTGTGAACCTGCACCGGTTCGGTGCGCCATCCATCAGCTGTTCTTGTCTTGTCATGAGCTTGGCTTCCTTCCTTTTCTTTTCCTGCTGATTACATAGGTTATGACCAGCTGCAGAATATATGGCAGGAGGGGAGGACTATGTCATGTGAGCATGGCAGAATGAGGTACTGGGTTCTGCCTAAGCTGTTCCTTACTTTGAGGGCTGCTCACCCCTCTACAACCCCATCTCAACACACAGCACAATTTGATGAACTTCAAAAGTGTTGGTACACCTGATGTTTTGCCTGGTGGTTATTTGGTGCACCTAAACAAAATGGAACTTTTGTTCTCTGCACATGCTGAGCATCAAAATTGGGGATTTGGGGTTTAAGCACCAGTTAGGCTCAATCCCTAAAGAGAAGCTGTGGAGTTGGAGAGAGTCTCTTATATATGGGGAGTGTGGCCAACTAAAACCTAGTAAAAAATGGTTGGAGAAAGGATATCACTGCAATAATCAGATCAGTAGCCCACTACTAAAAGCAAAATAGTGCGGTGGCTTCAGATACAATTTTTTTAGCAAGTAGTAAAAAATTATTATGCACAGAAAGTACTTCTTATATGCTTCTTCTTCCTATATGGAATATATAGAGACTGGGGTTTTATCAAGTTTGGTAATTCCTGATATTTCAGAGTTAAAGCCCTCATCTGAATATTGTTTTCAAATGAAATTTTCAGCATGTGAGTTTACCAACTCTATCAGAGAGAAAGAATAAGTGAAATGTGTAGTATATCTTTGAACTGAAGAAAATCTCAGCTGTCAGAATAATCTGTTGGGATGGTATTGCTTTTGAGCATCCTGCATATTTAGAACAAGCTAGCTCATGTGTGCTTGTATGTGTATACAGTAGAAAAGCTTGCATCAGCCTTTCTGCTTTTCGGAGTGTTTCTGCTGTTTGAACTTCAATGGAAACTCGCTGGAGCTTTCTTGCAATGGGGACAAGAAAAGCAAGTGGGGTAGAACAAGACAGTCAAGTTCAGTTATTAGTTTGATGTTCTGGAGACTAGTTTCTGCACTTAATCTTCCTATATGACTGTTGGTCAAGTCATTTACATCTCTGAGCCTCTGTTTCTCCCATGCTAAAGGAGCTAGTAGCATTGCTTTACTCCACAGATGTAGGGTTTGGAGGTGAATAAAGCTCAAAATTCAACTTTCAAAATTCTATTTTAAACTGTATGATGGGTGCAATGATGAAATAAACCCAGGGTTATCATAATTACTGAGCAATTTATGTCCTTACCTGAGATAACTGTATTAATTTGGCTTAGCTGTGCATGTAAAATTCTGGGAATGCAAGCTCATACCAATGCATATCACTTGTTTGTCTGGCGTATTAGCCTGGTCAAGAAACCCTGTAAAGCATAAAGCATGTTTGTAAAATTAATTTTCATGTCTTAAGGCCATCTTGGAGTACAAGCAGGTAAGATTTTATCTTACTTCCAAAATACTATGTTGGTCCTTAGAGCAGATTTGTGATATGGTCTGTGTTTTTCCTGCATCATCCTTCACAGGGTCTTCACCTTTCAGTCTAGTAGGGTAGTAGTTGCCAGTCTAAATGCGCCATTTTTTCAAATCTGTCTACACATCTTTCTGCTGAATTAAACCCTTTTCCTTCTCCATCTTCTCTTTCTTACTGCAGAGGGAAAGGCATATTAACATTGTTTTTTATTTATACGCCCTAAGCATGTTAATGAACATGTGTTCTATATTTTGTTTGTTCATTTTGTGATTCTTTCCAATGGGATAGTAATCAAAAGCATGTGTAGCAAAATGTTGCTGTCAGCATGTGAATTGGAAAGTTTTTGCCCATACATGGTCAAATGATTTTGTGCATCATTTTGGAAAGAGCAAGAATAACTCCAGTGTTTTGAGGAGCTACTCTGATTTGCACAGAATTATTCACAGCAAAATATGTGTGGATGTGGAGCTTTTATCTATAGATATCTTAAGACTTAGTGCTTTTTAATTATTTGAAACTGCATCCTTCTTAAAACAAGGTTCAAGGAAAGTCACAGGCTGCTTAGTAGTGTGTATGTGTTTTATTGGAGGAGATTAATAAATAATTTCTGTTTAACTAAGGCAGATGAGACATTCAAAATAGCACTAGTGTTAATAATTGGAAGTTAAAACAAATGTACAGCTGTATTGCCAGGACTGCAGAAAACAATGAATCATGCATTTTATTATTTTAACTGATACGATACAATCAGCAGGGAACTCTTGTTTGGAGAGCTGGTTAGTGTCTGCTTGGTTAAAGCCAAGTCCAGGGTGCTTTATTAATGCAGCTCATGGAATAAGTCTAATGCATAGAAATCAGAGGGCAGAGAGAAAAAGAATAATATGAAGGGGGTTATATTTTAATTATTTTTTTTTTTTAAGAAACAGAACATTCCTGGTTTTCACATGTATTATTTGGCTTAGTTAAAGACCACTAGTGGAAGACAGAGGATAAATGGAAGTCACTTCCTTTACAGAGCTGGTTTTGCATTCATGCTGGGCAAGACTCGTCATGCCATAGGGAGGTATTCTGAAAGAGGACAACACCTAAATGTCCTTCACACATGTGTCATTGCAGGAGGATATATCTCTTATATGCACTTCATATAGCTGCCTGAGAAAGAGAGAGTAGCAACAGTACCAGATAACTGTTTAAGATGGGAAGTGAAATTGCAGGTGTTCGTGGTCTCAATATTTATGTATTAATTACTCATATTTGCATAAAAATAAAACAATTTAACTAACTCATGTAAAAAAAAACTACAAACCAAAATGGCTCTTGATATCAAAGATGCACCTGCTTATGGTCTCTCTCTGCTCCTTTCTTCCCATATAAAATTCTACCGACTCCTCCTTGGGGAAGGAAGCTGCTATCATAAAAAGATCAGATAAAGAGAGGAGAATAATAATGGCAGCATTAGCAAGAAGCTCTGCGCAATACCACTGCTTCTGCCACAGTACCTCTGTCCTTCCTAGCAGGTTCCCTGAAGCAAGATGCAATATATCGCTTAGTTTGAATATTTCATTTCCAGGGGTACATCTGCTTTTCTTTCATGTTATATTCAGCGTTACCTATTTATAACACTTTTTAAAACCGATTTTCCAGCTTCTTGATATGGTACAAGAGAAACAGAAGCTATGTATCAGTGTAATGATAAAAGGCATGAGGAAAAGAGGAGAGTAATAATTGGTTGCAAATCAAGTTATGAACCTCAAGCAAAAATAAAAGTGGAAGAAAGAGGCAAGAGAGTTTTATAACCTCAGTAAATAGCAGAAATTACAATGTGCGGTGTACATTTGGTTTGTACTTTATACCAAGTCAGTGGATAAGGATATTTATCTGATGTTGTTTTCTCTACACATAAACTCTTCTGATTTAGATGATAGAAAGAAACGATTTATACAGATAAACACAGTAGGGGTCTAAACATGGATCCCTGTGGAACACCAGATGTGAGTAAATGAACATTTGATTTTCCTCTTGTCTGCTTCTGACAACCTGATGGATAAGAAACCATCTCCTGAATTCCCTTAAAACCTGATAGCACTAATGCAGATAATAACATAGAGTGAGATATGGTATTTATTAAATCTGCTTTCTAAATATTAATACGACAGCAGCTGTGATCTTTCTACTCTTTAACTGTACTCTTTAAGCACTGTGTCACTTGCTAACAAAGATAAATTCACAGGACTGATGCAGAGGGTTTAGGACCACAGGGGTATTCAAATACTTAAGATTCATGCAATTTAGAAATTAATATTCTACATCACAATTGATTAAATAAAAGGAGTGTGAGAAATTTACAAAAATGCTTTTAAAATGGAAGCCAATTGTGTGAATGGAATGAAAAGCAGCTATGTTAATTCCTTTTTGTCCATTGTCCCAGGTGGATCTAATGCTAACCACTGAAGAGTGTATTAGCAGAAAGGAGCTTTAGTATTTCATAAGTTAGAAATATAATTTCTGAAGCATCAGCAGTTTTATATCCATTTTTCTCTCCCTCTCCATTTCCTCCATATCTCTGAACAAAGGTCTTGCAGAGGAAGAGGCCACCAGGGGCCATATCTTGGCCAGATGCTTTTATTTTTTATCGTGTCTTTTCCAGAGGTAACTGTCCAACGCACTTGTAGTTCAAGATTCTGGGCTGGTGAGGGGTGACCTAGAGTGCTACAGCTTCTTACCTGAAGCTGCACTCACCAACTCCCATGTCCCAGAGAAGCCCGTAAGCCCAGCACCTCTCCCAGGTCACATGTGCTTCTTGCCCATTAGCCTGGTTTGATTGACTTTGGCTGAACCTGGCTTCACATTTCTTAGTGAAAGCATACCGAAGGTCAGGGCTGGCTTTCTGCACAGGCGTACCTTTTGTGTGGCATAAATCCCAGCTTAAGGGGAAAATGAAACCTGAATCTCCCAGACACCATGGAAAGCAAGAGATCTGTTGCCTTAAGCAGTTGGTTTCTTTGTATCTTTGGGAGAGGGTTACAGTGCCCAAACACCAACTGTGGAGCCATGGCCACATCTGTGTGGGGTTTGAAGAGCTGATCATGTGCGGCTTGCCTCGGCTGCAGGCAGAGCGGGAGGCGGCGTCCAGCATCAGTGGGCAGGCGGCTTTGGGAGTCCCACGCTGGTGCGTGCATTGTGCACGTCCTCTGTGCTCAGCTGCATACACGTGTGGAAGAGGAGCCCCATTTGTTTCATATCAACTTCTCTGGAAAAAAACCTCAGTCCACAGAAAAAAGCCCCACTTGTTTACACCAAGACTAAATCACTCATAGGCATCAGAGGAAAAGGCTTCCTGGACACCTTTTTGCTAGATTCATTAAGGATCCTTTCAGCTCAGCTTTGGCCAGCTAATGTTCCCACTCTGAGCTGTTCCAGTTCCACATACCTGTTAATCTCTTCAGTCTGACGTTTCCGATACTGCAGTGTTTGTGGGTATTGCAAATGGGCTGTATAGCTTCCTCCTACTCCATGGCAGCATTGCGTTGCTCTTGATGAGATAGTGCAGCTTTATAGGCTCTTCTGCATGACTTCTATCAGTCCCAATCTGAATATGTTGATTAGTGATTTCATACTTGATTCAATAAACACAGTAGCTGGTACTTAGAATAATTCTGCTGTTAGGGATTAAAAGCTAATTGGCTTTGAAAAAAATAACCCACACACAGTTTGTACCACTCCACTGATCAGAAACTGGACCATGGATAATTGAGATGATATGAAACACCTACTGCATCATGCTCACAGTTTTTGGACCCATTAATTACTACAGCGCTTTGTGCCTACCTACAGGAGGATGTTACAACAGCTTAGTTCATTATAAATGATTCTGCCCCATTTACTTGAGAATTTTGTGGTTGTTAATCCATAAATGTGTAGAATGCGAATTTGCAAACAAAGGAGCTTGGAGGTAGTGACTTTTCTGCAATCCACTGTTTCAGTATGATGTTAAAGATTAAAATTTTATAAAAAGGAGAATCACATATTCACATAAATGCCTGTATGGTTATACCTGAGCCTAAACGTAAAGAAGGGTTTGGATGATAGGTGGCTTGGGGGATTGTTTAAGGGGTTTTGGTTTGTATTGCTTTGGCGGTTTTTTGAGGACACGAATCACAAAAATTGTGTGTTTGATTCCAAAATGAAACAGAAGTTTGATGTGGATTATGGGAGCAGAGTTTGTGGCCAGTATGATTACATTTCATTCTATACAAATAAAAAATTGAGTGAATTGTTTCACTCAATAAAAATGTTATTCAACATTGTTATTGCTGCTCCTGTTATGCTTTTTAGAAAGCGGAGGACAGGAGTGTCATGGTGCTTGTGACAGAAATATTTGAACTGTCACTGAACGTTGTTATTTTCAGTATGATTCTGATGTCAAACGAGGGGCAAATTTTCAGAGATTTAGAATTTTGCCTTAATCCGAACAATCTTGACAATGTTTTTCTTCTCATGGCTTTCATGAAAGGATACATTTTTAAGTCTTTCCACAGCATTTCAGGATGCTGATTGATAGTTCAGATGTCTTTCTCCTGGAAGACAATGAACTCCATCCCACTGTTAAGTACCAGCAGATTCAACAGCATATTTTGTACATTGCATTTTCCTAGATCAAAGTTTTTTCAAACTTTTTTTTTTTTATATGGTTTATAAAAACTTTGTTGTCTGGAGACCCAAACTCCTGTAAGGAAATTTAAACCTACTGATGGTAGGCTTGAGATTCTTGGTTTCCTTTTATAGATTCCTTACAATAATCCTCGGATTCCTAAGAGTAAACTACTTGAAAACCACTGTTATGGGTTAAAATAGTCTCAAAAGATAAAAATATCTCGTTTAAAAGGGAAACTTCAGATCTGGCAAATTTATGCTAATCTTGATTTTTCAGTCAAACTAGCAACAAAGTAATTGCTAGGAAGGGCAATAATTAGGGTTCTGATGTTAATATTAAAAGAGGAAATCTTCTTGGAATATGGAAGTCTTATTTTCACCTGGCATTTGATTTGTTTTCTTTTTTTTTTTTTTTTTTCCACTAGTACAAGTCTAGAGAAGAAATTGCTCATTGGAAATGGTATCCCAAGTGAATAACAATTTCTGTGAATGGAGTCGCCATATTTTTTTGTCTGTGTCTGCAAGAAGCTGATCCAGTAGAGAAAGCAGCAGCATTATTCATAGCAATATGTAAAGTACCCTCTTGGGCTCACCACACATTTTATCTTTCATTATCAAATTGACACTCCTGCATGGGTAGATTCATTCTCTGGCAGGGAATACCACAGGCTATATTTCTGTACTTTTTCTCCCTCCATCCAGGCATTCTCTCAGTGCCTTGGTAAATCATCATGTTAAATCATTAACAGTGAAGACAGGCATGCTACGTAAGCAATTATATGCTGATTAATGTTCAAGTTAAGTCCCTCTCTTCAAAGATATTGCTGACCTGCTGAGTATCTCCATCATATTCATTTTCTTTGTTCTTTGGTAGAAGCTGATGGCTTAGCAGTCCAAGCACAAAGGCAGGGGTGTTCTTAGGTTCAAATCCTCATGCACAGTGCTGAGCATGAACAGTTGACATTCTCTTTCAAAAGCAATATGGGGAACACAACAGCTGAAAATCTTCAGTAATGTTTTATCTAGCTGGTAAAATTCTGTGCATGCCTTCAAAACTCTCATCTTTGTTAACATCATGGCACTTCCAGTGGTACTAGCAGTGACAGGAGCTCTCACAGAGATGGGCCATTAGTGCTGGCAGTGCTGCATCCATTCAGCCTGCTGTGAGGAAGTGTAGATGACATGGTGCTTAAGCTGCGGACAGCCATAAGTGCTTTTCTCCAGTGGAGCTCCCAGTGTTATTACTAACGTGAGCACCAAACAGGCACTGGCTCATGTCGGAATGGTTTGAATCACTTCCTTATCGAGGTGTTAAGAGTCTGTACAATGCAGGCAGGGAAACAATAGAATGAAATCCTGACTGGGGAGGCAGGATGGGATTCAAGGAAATGAGATTAAATTTTGGTCTTTTCCTGGCAATAAAAAATAATGTATAAAATACAGAACCTGTTGGAATTCCTCAAGGTATCTATGATGCTCAGTCTGTATAAATACAATGGAAGCATCTGTAAAGTTATTTTACAGGCAAAATTAATTCTGAAACAGTACCATGTTAATCCTTATGCAATTTACTGTAGGGTGGCCTTCCTGAGCAGAGGAAGACTCCTTTGAAAGACACCTTTGAAAGATACCCACTAAAATCATGAACCTCTTTTGCTGCTTTGTACTAATAGTTTAAAAGCACTGATTTCTCCTTCCTGTATGCGTAAATGTTCAACCACTTACACCCCAAAATGTGCTCACACTGGTGACCTTATGCCACAGAAACGTAAATCTGTGTTATGAGCTCTTTGGGATGTAGGTGGTGCTTTCCTTTTGTGCTGAGAGGCAAATTACTGACAAACAGCATTTCCATATTTAGTAGCTACAAAGAAAAAAGAAACACTAGTATTGTTTATCTGCTGAAAGACATATTTATAGGATATATATATTGATAGTGGTTGTAGACATTTTCTGTTGTTAAATCAGAAATATGACTGATGAGTTCCACCTCCCATACCCTTGAAAATAAGATTTAGACTAATCTCTTATTTTTTTTCTTTTTTCTTTTCTTTCCCTTCACTGTGCTTCCTATTCCTTTGCATTGGGATTATGCGTTCTCTACTAGACCAAAGCCTGGATGAAAGAGCATGATTCAATACAGCTGTGCTGTAGCCAGGACTGAAAAGGCAGTAGCATTTTCTGTAACATCAGACCTCACTTTGTCTCTCTGCATGAAAGAACAGTAACGTGGTAAGAATGGCTTTGCAAACTCTCCCTATTTAAACCTTAATCCTCTCACATCAAGGTTCAGATCTCTCATTTTGGTATGCAGGTATCAACCTTTGATCGTTGGCAAGTGTATCCAGCTTTCAGCTGGGGACGGATGCCTGCCCAATTATGTAGCAGAAGTGAAAAACACACCTTTTAGCTTGACCAGGGACATGTATTTTGTCAGAACCACCGAGGTGCGAAGCTATGACTTCAGAATTGTTACTCAAGCTGCTGTTTGTGCTGTTGGTGAAAAACTGATAATAACTAGTGGGGCAAAAGCTGCAGTCCCTGCTGAGGCCCACCAGATTGTTTCAGGTGACGGAGAATATGAGATTTTCTGTTAGCTTTTACCCCACTGCAGGCACACCTGCAAGATAAAGGAGAACATTAGCCTTCTGGATGAGCTCAATTAAAGTCAAAGGCGAGTAGTAAAGCAAGCACCTAAAGTGCTACAGTAGTTTGGGGCTCATGGGTCTGGAATAAATGAAAGAATGAAATATTCAGTTGCTGCAGTAAGACTTTCTGCAAAGAACATTTTATTGTATGCAGTGTTTCTCCCTTCCATGTTCATTTTCTCCATTATCTATCTTTATTTTCATCTGATGCTTTAGGGTTAAAAGGCCCATTAAAATAATGCAGTTTAATGTTTTAATATATTCCTTCATTCTTTCTTTCCCTCCTCTGCTCTCTTTCTCACTCACGTGTTTCAAAAGCATGCACCAAAAGCACGAAACAAGATCACCCACCAGATGAGAGCTCCTGAGCATGCCAGAGTTTGAATTACTGACTGGGTAGATGACACCACTCTTGCTGTTTTTCAGAGAACGCTGGCTGACTTACAGGAAAACTAATAAGTCCTTTCAGGCTTGCAGTGAAAGGTAAAACTGCAGGGAAGTAGCAATAAAAAAGTAAGATTTTTAGGGGCTCCAGGTCTTCTCCAGGCAAGGGAATAGAGAAGGCAAGAAAAGGTAGCTCTGCTTCAAAGGAAAAGCAAACAGACTATAATCCAGAAGAGACATAAAATTAATAGCAATTTGAGGCAAAATAGTCTCTCCTAAGTCATGTTTGGATAATGTTATGCTAATAAATTCAGTGTCTTTTAAAAAATCCATTAATTTCATCAACTTTCTCAATGATTTATGAAACAGGATGGCTCATAGATAGTGGTGGAGCTCAGGACACCTGTGATCTCTTGGTTTTATTCTCTTTGCCTTTGACTAATTGTTTCAGCCCTTTGCACCTCAGTTTTCCTTCTTTCCCACCCCCAGTTTACCATCTGTCTTTTCTACTGTAACTTGTGCACCATTTGAGAGATAGTAGTATACCTGCAGTGTACCTATCATACAGGGCTTGATTTCAGCTGATGCTTCAAAATGTTATTGTAAATGTAAAATATTCTATTTGTATATATTTTTATTAGGTCAAGTAATAGACCTTCTAATTTTCTAATTTTATTGATCCCTTTTTTTGGCCAAACCTACAAATCAGACAGTCCATCCCCTATGTTGCCCCACTCCTTAATGAACTGTTAATATTAAAAGGGAAGTAATCACTTGTATTACACTGAATCTGTTCCTGGAGCACAAGTTGTGTTAGCAAATTCTGGGGGAGAGAATTGAGGCTTGGGGGAACCAAAGATTATTATGTTTGTCTGAAAGGAGAAAAACACAGCTGTAGGTTGTTCCATGAAACGCTGTAGAGAAGTGTGTTCCAAGCTGCCTATAATGATGCATTAACCTTTCTGATCATGCTGGAAACACTATAGACTGTCTCACAAGCACTCTTGCTTTCATGGATGGATAGCATTTACAAGCATCTATATATTTCCTTGCTAAATCAAAACGCAAAATGTCTTCTGGCTTGAGATGTAATTTATATTATTAAAACTGCAGGACCCACTAAATCTAGAGCAAATCGAAAGCAACTCGTTTTTTATTTAGAGATGCAGTGCAGAGCAAAAATAAAACTTAGATTGCCAGTTGATGATAGGCATTGAAGCTAATCCTGTACAGCCAGAACCAGAACAGCATGTCACAAGGACAGAAGGAAAAAGCAAAGATGTTATTTGGCAAGAAAGTAAACCATTATAAATCTTAAAACTCTTGGTATTAAACAATGAAAAAAACCACCCCAAAAAACCCTATGTGAAGCAGTGGTACACGGCAAAGGTTTGTGAGATGTCATTAGTTTATCTCATGGTCCTGAAAATGTAATTTTGTTATTGCTGCTGTTTTATTACTTGTGCCCAATAATGTTTTTGATAGGCAGAATGTTTTCCAGATCTCCAAGGAGTGGTCCAGACTTCGCAGTTTAAAATAGATGGGGAAAATATTCAGGGAACATTAACTTCAAGTGGGACTTTCTGCTCTGATTGACAGAATTCATTACAGAAGGTGTGTTAGAGTTTTAGTGCTCTTGCAACTGCTCTGCTGGACGTTAAGCCTCACCTCTGCAGGCATGATTCAGCTCAAATCCCCCTCCACCCTGTATTGATAATTTTTTTCCTGGTCTTTATGTGACAAAACTGAAAACTAATTTTAGTTAATTTCTTACACAAAAACTTGATAGTTCCAAGTTCTCTATTAAATCCCATTCAAAATATAATGATCTGTTTCCTCTGCTCTCACTCTGCCTTTGCCTGTTGAGGTTGGAGGCTCCCTAGAGCCCAGTGGGGTCCCTTGTTTCTCACTGCCCCAGCTTACAAATGTAAGCACCACAGGAAATTTAGCCATATCTCCTCAGGAATCCCCAGGATTTTTCATGTCCTGTGAGGGCTGTCCTAAGACGACACTCAAAAGCATGATGAAATCAATCACTAGAGAAGACAAATGTCTTAGCAATAGCAAAGTGCATACTGGAGGACGCGGTCTCTGAGGAGGTCTCCCAAGAAAGAAATTTGCCTACTTACCTAATAAGGCACATCCTGCAGTTTTCCTGGAGGGCTGGCTAGCAATCTTAAGTCATTATTTATTTAAAGGCTTTGTTTAAAAAGGGAAGCTACAAGAAACCTCCCCAAGCATTTCCAGGTGCAAATCTTCCTGAAGTTTGGGAGTAATTCAAAGACGTTTGAAGCTGTTAAATCTCAAATGCTTGTTGACCCACTTGCAAGTCAATCCTTTCTAAATGGCAGGTATACTGTTAGGTATTTATCCATCAGTTGCTCATACCAGACTGCTCTAAGGTGATGCTTGGAAGAGAAAGCTCACACAAGCTAATGTTTCTTTGGAGGTCAGCCTAGAAAATTGTAAAGGTCCTTATTGGCCTTAAAAATCTATGAATCGATAGCAAGGGCTGGCAAAAGGTCACTGGTCACAGATAAAAGGCTATCAGACCATCTAGCAGAGTTACTAACACTTTTTTATTATAAGGAGGTTAAAATTTGGTTGTCAGTTATTGTTCAGGCATGTTTCTTCCCCTTGAACAGTTTCATGCAGATGTTTTCTACCTGTAGGCTGCTCCTGAAAAATTGCCAGCTACTCCAGAACACCTTATAGAGCTTCCAGTGAGCCCATCCCAGACATTTCCCAAATATTGTGCAACAAGCAGTAAAGCAGCTCTCCAGTCTGAGTGCCTCATGATTTATGAATAACTATGGTTTCCATTAAGCTGCAGAAAGGGGATAGTGTGTTTCACCCTGTGCTGAGAACCCCATTTGTTTCCGTTCCTGTCAGCAGTTTGCATAAGTGAATGATTTTATTTCATGTGAGAGAGAAGGCAAACACACAAGTTATCCCAGCAGTGGAAGATTTGTCAAATAAAGCTTTTAATAATGGTGTTATTTGACAGTTTTATAGTGCTTCAACTTTCAAGCAGTTTGAAGGTGGTAGGTTTTCAATAAAAATTAAGTCCTTATCTAGAAGAAACTCAGTCCCTGTTGTTTTAAAAGAACTAGTCTTGGCTGCATTGGAGCACCTTAATCTACTATTGAAAGTAAATCTCAATCCTTTTCTGTATTAATATATCTTGCAATCCATCATCAGTAGGTGTTCTGTGTATTTTTTTGCCCTAGTATATCAAGGTAGCCTGATAAACCACCTTCCTAACCAAACTTGTTGGGTGATCATTATGTTTCTCACAAGAATAAATTATCCAGTGTAGTTCTCTGCAGCTTACTTAAATAGTCCAGCAGTGTTTCCAGTCACTCTTACTTATTTCTTTAATTTGTTTAAGGGGTCCAGTAAGTTATTCAGGGGAGAAGAAAAGGGACAGGGAAGTTGCTGGTTTTCACAAGGTCAGAGTTAATCCTATCTGTGTTCATATATCATTGTACATCACAGGATAACTACATAGCAACTGAGAACATGTTAATAGAAAACCAGTTCTGCACTGAAAGTTCCCATGCTTGAAGGAGGGGTTTTGAAAAGAATCTAAGGTTGCCTGAAATTCCTTGCCAGTTAAATAAATGTCAGTTTAAGGGTTATATTATTTACAGGTCTGCTACTTTTGTTACTAAAGTTTGTTGATCTTTACCATTCTGCGGAGAAGTTATTTTAGCACAAGCCTTTTACCAAAATGATTCCTGAGAAAGGGCTCTGTAACCTTGGTAAGTGTTTTATTTGGACAATTGGAATAATAAACAATGATATGAGTAGAAATGGCATATCAGATTTAAGTTATCTGCCCAAGTTCACCCATAGAGATGTTGTGAGAGCTAAGATTTGTTGCAAAGAGATCCTGCCTCCAAACTGTCATGCAAGGTAGCCCCACGCTAGTTGTATAGAAACAAACTAGCTCAATTAGGTGTAGGAGCCCTTTCTCATGCTTAGAAATTCAATTTATATATTGCTATACCAACTGATGCTTATAAGAAGAGTGTTCAGCTGGTATATACTTGGCAAAATTTGTTCCCAACCTTTGTATATCAGACCGAACATCCTGCTTCCCAATGATTTCAGCTAAGTTTCAGGAATCATTAGAGTGCAGCCTTTTTACTCAGTAGTCTCATTAGCAGTGTTGTTAAAACCAGACACACATATGGCGTATTTTCAAATGCAATGCCACAGTTTTTGTTCCAGAGACCTTACAATCTGGTCCACTAAACAAGATCAGCAGAAGACAGGAGCTGGAGGGAGGAAGGACAAAAAAGCAGCAACAGGATTGTTAGCTGATGTGTTGAAGCTGTTTTTACAAGCTGGTATCTCCCCTAAGAGGGCTTAGGGGAATTTTTATTTTCTTCTTTTGACTGCAACTTGCTGAAAAGCTCTTGAAAGAGATTGTTCTGTTCAAAGGCCTTGAAATCTTACAACCTGCTCTAGAAAGAGTTATTGGTTAGGTGTGCTCAGTTCTATCCTGCTGCTGCCCTTTCCACTGCTCAGCTGGGTTATGCCAGCATGGCACAGGGAGCACCCATGTGGGTAACAGCAACCTCTGTTTAACTCCAGGGCAACCCCTCTCCCTATTTTCTGATTACTTTGATTAGCAAGGATCCGACCAAGTCGTTCTCTGTTCAACAGCCCCTTCCTATTGTCAAGCCCAGAAGAAGAGAGGGACAGAGACTGGGTTTTATTGACTGTTGGCTTTAGGCAATGCCACCAGAGAAATTAGGAGTCTTTCCACTGACTTTGTGAAAGTTGGGTAGTGTCTTGTGCTGTACGTGTTGTTTTATTATTTTATACACAGTCAGCTTAGAGTCTCCCTCATATCTCTTTCTCCCACAGTGCTCAACTCCTCTCTCTCATCACAGAGAAGTCTGACAGGAACTTTCCTCTCTTATCTGTCTCTCGCTCTGTGCTTTCCTCCCCCTCCTTCTCATTCTTTACCTCCCTCTGTCTCTCTCATTCTCTCCCCTGCTGCTCTCAGATGGCTGGCTTTGCTCAAGGTTGCAGGCTGGCACAGAGCATGCCTGGAACAATATGTTCCTATTAAATTTACCCTCTCTCATTGCTTCCTGAAATTAAATTGAATTTTACTCCCAAGTTTGTTTGTTGAAATCGCACAATAAAAACATCCCTGAATGCAATCACATTTAATCAGAAAGCTTTTCAGTATTTATAATGAAGAAACACCATTTAAAAAAGCTTGGTTTGGTGTTTTACAGAAAAGAATAAACATGTTTCTTATTTACAACTGAAATTAATCTCTCAAAGTCCCTCCGAAGTATGAGTTCCTTCCATGGGTTTATTTCCACAGCTTTCACACCACTTTGGCCACTCCAAGATCACCAAGACAGACTGAAACAAAACTCGGGTATTTTCAGTCTTAGTCCTGAGCTTTATTTTGCAGCTCATTAAAATTCAGACTGGTATTAATTCCTTGTATTTATTTGATCAATATTTGTATGTTCTGCATTTATGCTAATGGTTGCATTATACTTATTGTAAGATTATTAGGTTTGAAACTAGTCAAAGGCCTCAACAAGAGCACAGCAATGTTGTTTAGGGTTGGACCTTTAGATCAGAGAAACGCAGATCAAAGATTTTAGGCTGCTGAGCCACTATAGCTGTGTCAGTGGAAGTAAGGAGTTTTCATCACTCCCAAAATGCTAATAGTTTGCACATTTCAGGATCAAATTTGTGACAGCTGGACAAGAAGGTGTTCACAGTTATGGGAGATAAGTATATAGAATGGTATGCATTGCACAGCTTAAAATTGCTATGGTGTTAAAAAGCCACAGGAATATTTTATTGTTTCAGAAACATCCTTCTTTGATTTGACTACAATTTGAAACAAAAACACAGCAGTATCACCACGCTAATATATAATAGGATGTATTTCAGAGAGAAAATAAGACATGTAAAAGTTGCAGATTGATCACCCTGGCAGGTCCTGCAGGTTTGAGCCATTCGTTGGCAATTCCAACATCTCAAAAAGTAGAACACTCCTGCAATAATATGCAAAACTCCAGAGCCATGCTGTGCCTCTCTCTTATGTGCCCTGCACTTGTTTTATGTGTTGAAGACATCTTGACATCAATGGGGTGTTTTCAGAGCAGAATGTGTTTGAAGTCTGCAATAGAAATCCATTGTAGAGAGAAGGGGAAGATGTGAACTTTGGCAACAGTTTGACAGATCTTTTTCCAGTAGTGCTTCAGAAGATCCAGTGCTCATCTTTTCATTATAAATGGTGTTCATCAAAGCAGAATGATGAGTCTCTGGCTAATTATGATTTTTCAATAGTTTGGCTGGAATTTGTATTCATTCCCTTATTAGATAGCGTGGGCACCACAATACAAAAGTAACTCGCACCAGGAATGCAGTGTACTGTACAGGCACACACACACTCAAAAGAGACAGATCTGTCCTGGCAAGCTTCCAGCGTAAAGACCATAGCAGACAAAAGGTTAAGGATGAGAATGTACCAGATGATGCTGAATGTATTGGTAAGCTTTGTTAGTTACATACAAGGTATTTTACTTGCAAGTAGTCAAGAAGGAGAAGGAAAAATGAGACTAGCAGCTATTTGCAGGCTACCTTATTAAGCTGACAAAGCAACTCTAGTGGGTTACCCTGACAAAGGTGTGAGGGAATGATCTGAAGAAGCATGAATCTATAGCAGGTGTTGACATTTTGTCCGAGAAGCAAAGTGAGAGATCATGAAGGAGCAGAGAGATGAAACTGAGCAGAGAAAGAAGGAAGTGGCAGTAGAAAGGCAAGAATCAGCATCTAAAAACGTTCAGCAAGTGGCTGTCATCCATTTCCGCTGCTGACTCTTCCTCATTAAACTGGAAAGGCTTGGCAGCAACTGATCACTGCTCCAGAAATATCTGGATAGCTGCTTGTCTCAGCTACTAGAACAAATTTGGTTAATTAAAGTCCCAAACAAACTAACTTGAAGTACCTAGGTAGCTAATTTCCATTTGCGAGTTTTTATAGTTTGTCCCTATTTTAAAGGCAGCTGGTAGCTAACCTAGGGTTATCTACTTGCACAAAGCTTGGATATAAATAGGAATGAAGGCAGCAGTGTAGGCCCAATCACTGCTACATAGTTTGAAAATAAGCTGAACAAACCTTTTCTTGGAGAAATCAAAGGATATAATCATAAGCTGCTGTTGCAGGGGACGGGCTAATGATGTGCCAGTGATTTTTATTGCCTTGGGTTATAAGACCTTGAGGGACCTTATGGGTCTTCCCTTGGACCTGAAATATTTCCACAGTTCAGTGCTACCCAGTAGATATAGAATGGCAAAAGATTACTTCTCCATCACCTTAAAGATAAATCTTGAGACCTTGGCAACCTTTGGGAGAAAATATAATTGTCTTCCTAATTAAAATTGATTTTTTTCAGTGAATGTGCCCTTCTATTGCTATCCCAGCTGTATAACTGACTGTATCTCCCTTATTACAACAGATATTTATGGTCACCAATTGACAGCATACTCAGCACGGTATGCAGTGTGTATGATACCAGCTTTGGCAACAGATCACAGACCAGTTAATCCCTTCAGAATATACATGTCTCCCTAACTAGTGCTAAGAATGGCTGTGTGATGTGGTTTTCCTTGTTTATTGGGCTGTACCTGTGGGTGTTTCAGGTGACATGTTAAGTAAAACTATCGACCAAGGGACTAGGTTCCTCAATCCTATTGTCAAAAGGAATTAGGTGCCTCCCTCCTTCAAACATCTTCATAAATCCTGGGATTAGTAGTTTGAGTATGAATACCAGTCTTGAATGTAAACATTTGCAGAACTATGACGTTAGTATTCTTCATGTTTTCATTGCTTTATTAGCGCTCTCATGCTCGCTCGCTCTCTCTCTCTCTCTCTCTCAGAAAGGGTATAACTTTCTTCACAACAGTCTGCCTTATGTTAATGCTTCTGAAGGGAGTTGTAGAGGTGCAAGTGATGTTGTGGTTTGGCCTTCAGCATCTTCTGTACTGTAGCAGAGGTAATAGAAGTGGACATCTTACTGTACTTTAAAGGATAATATGTTATGTTTTGGGGGCTGGCACATTTTTTAGGAGGAAATTGGGAAAAGAAAAAAGCAAAAGGGAAGTGTTTCCATCTATGAACTAAAGAGAAGTCCTTTGGATACATTGAAGTACAATAAATATGATAGTTCAAAAGGCATTCCAGAGTGATACCTCAAAATACACTGCAAGTTTAAAGGTAATGGAAAGTGCAGCATGAGAGGAAAAAAGCCAGAAGGAAATTCTTGCAAAAGTTTAATTGAGTAAAAGTGAAGAAGTCGAGAAACGTAAAGAGGAGTTTTGCTGTCACTGGACTTTTTTGCCTACTCTTCAAGTGTAGTACATCTTCTGACAGGTTGCAAATGTAACAACCTCCAGATATGAGTCATCGCCAAGGAGAGACCCTCTTGTCCTCAACACTGAAAATAAAGATCTCACTCACTGAGCCCAAGGAGCAATTCTCTTAGTGTCAGCCAGCAGAATACAGAGTGAACACTGAACCACTGATTTATTCAACCTGGAGGCCTTGAACTTGACCTGACTAACCCAAGTGCAGTAAATGGGTTCAAATAAATGCTGGCATTACAGAAAGCACCATGTTTTATGACATATGAGATACAGGTCCAGGGGCTCTGGAGGCTGGTACCTTGGGCTACTAGTCCTGAAAATTAAGAGCTCCATTACCAGCATTCATATTGTTGAAAACTGAGCACAAGATAGGACGCTGTGGATTACATTCTAGTAGAAAGAGACGACTTTTCCTTATCCTTTGTTGTCTGAATGTTCCTTTTTTAACATGACAGTAATTATTTAACTATCTTCCAGGAAGCAGATTTGAAATCTTCTTTTCAACTTGTGGTGAAAGCTATATCAATACTCTCAGATGTAGGGCAGTGGAGGTGAGGGAGAAATAACTCAGTAGCTTGGCTTAAACCTAACTGAACATATTAGTCATGAAATATTTAAACCATCAATATCACACATTGATGTGCAAAATGTTTAATTATGTATCATTTCAGTTATTATTCATGTTAGATCTTAGACCTTAAGATGTACATACATTTAAAAAATAGCTCAGGAGATGTATCAGGAGTGTGGAGCAGCATGAAAAATCTGAAGGCTGGCTGTATGCTTTCGTCTTGGAAGTGTGTGTTAGAGTTCCTTTTCTTTTTTTTTTTTTTTTTTCTATATTACCGAATCCTTTTCTAGGGCTCAGTGCAAACGATGTTTCTGCCTTCAGTAAATGTCTCTGGTAAAACAAGACCATTTCAAAGGAAAAGCTTCAAAGTTTTAAGCTTAATGCCTCTTCTATTCTATTTAGGTCCATATGCTGTTTCCGTCACTGTATCTTAAGTGTGCGTAACTAAGTGTCTTCTAGTATTGCATTAAGCAGCACAGCTACCATCTGTCACAAATGGTTTGTTCTCTCTTCCCAACAGCAAAATCGTATGTACAGTGTCATGCTTCACATGTACATATCTGCTAAGTATTTTCTGGAGAAGCCAGAAGTGAAGTGGATTGTTTAGCATTTGTACTAGAAAATGGTGAGGACTGTGTTTGGTGGCCCATTGCTCAGTGCCTACTAATTCTGCATAGGGCAGTGGGATCTTTGCTTTCCAAGGGCACCTGATCACACCCCCAGTGCTGATTGCTGGATAAACTTCCTTGCTGTCTGTAGGACTGTTCATGTGAATAAGAATCGTAATGAGGAAATAGGTTATTTGGGTTCTGGGCCTGAATTCTTATGTTGCTGTATTTTTATCACAATAATTTCAGAGATGCTGCTGTGAAAAGCAGTCTACCTGTTTGTTTCTGCAGCTACCTGTGGTGGAGCTGCATGCCACTAAAAATTTGCGTTGCCAAACCTTATGCTGGCAATTCATAAGCCAAATGAAGGGGACAGATGAGCGGTAATGGTAAGGAGAGGAGAGTTTTGAAATTTTTCTTTAGTAATTTTACAATATTTGAAGAAAAAATGTCATATATGTTTACTCTTTATCACCTGTACAGTAATGAGTAGTGAAAGGTGTAAAATAGCCAACTTCCAGAGGTTGGGCTTGAGATTAGAATTTGTTTACAGGGGCAGAATCTAGTCTTGCTGTATTAGCAGCTTTGTTCAGGCATTCACATGCAACAGTAGTGTCACACAGCAGTGATGCTAAAACAAACACTAATGAAGTATCTTTTTTCTTTTATAGAGATTAACACATTGCCTTCTTCTCATCTTTAGAAGGCATTCAGAAAGACTGGATTGCTGATGCCTATATCCAGTTTCATCTTTCAATTAACAATTTGCTTTTTCTTACAATCCAAGTGCTAGTGGAATTAACCTAAGCTAATTATCGCTGATGGACTGATCTTTCTGCGAAGCCTAGAAAGCAAAGCTGTCATATTTCATCTGCAATTTGCATACACATTTGCTTTGTGATTGGGTTGCTCAGTTTTGGAAGCCTAGTTTAAAGCTTAAACAGGCTCAAATTCTCAAAAGTTTCATAGAGTTCAGCTGCAGCAACAGCATCTGTGTAAAGTAAGCTTTAGGTGTATTTAGTTGGAGACCTAAACTGTGAGTTATAGATGCTTGTTGGACATGGTTTGAAATTTTGAGTACGGGTTGATGATGATTAGTCCGGTATTGTCATTTTTTCCTTTGTGATGGCTCTCAGTGGCTGTCCAATACAACCACTGCTAGAACAGGTGGTGTACCTTGAGCAGTGTAACAAAACGCACTGCCTGCCTGTCTTTCTTGCCCCCGTGTAGCTGCCTTATCTGCCATAGAAGTGAAACTGCATTATTACAGACTGTGTCACAGCATAGCCCTGACTTCTACTTTTGTGCTGTCTCCAGAATCCCTTCAGCTTCTGCAGATAATCCAGGTGAAATACGACTACTAGTGGGACATAGTAACCTAACTTCAGCTCTTGGTTTTCTGCTCCAGGAGGGTGGTGAGATCTTGTTTGTTATGTACCTCATTGTGGCAAAGTAAATCCTTCCTCCTTGGTGGTAACAGTTTTCAGCTAACAACAGAACTGAAACAACCCATGTAAATGATGTGCCCACAGGCTGCCTGCAATGTAGTTCTGCAAAATATTATTTGTAGATTGGCAGCGTTAAGTTTACAGTTGGACTCAATCTGAAAGGTCTTTTCCAACCGAAATGATTCTATTTGTAAATACAATCTGTGTTCTCTTGCACAGAAGTCCTTACTTGTACATCCACTACTTTGAAGCATTTGATGGATTTAACCACATTTAAAAGTAGCGATTTTAAGTTTTAGGGAAATTTGCATCTTACCTCTATAATTTACACCGTTTCCCAGTAAAATGACACTTTCGTAGCTGCCTAGGCAAGATCTGCAGCTTCTAAAGTCTGTTCAGAATGGCTGAACTGCATACCAGTTGCCAACTTGTAAAGCTTTTCTGAACACTGTTGTGGCTCCAAAGGATTATTTATTGAACATTCAAGTTTGTGAAACCTTCCCAAAAGCTGCAATGCAAAGCTGTCACAAGCCACGAGTCTATTGAAAATTCTTTACAGAAATGTGATCCTCCAGGAACAAACAGGGCATTCAGGTCCCACTAGCCTTGTAAGAGCACTTTCCTTCCCTATGAGTAAGATGTCTAACAGAAACATGCTACACGGAAACAACACAATTTTCCATTGCCTTACAGAAAGTTTTCTTACCTACTGCAGCAAAGTGCAAGTATAAAACATCTTTGTGATGTGGAGGGTTATATGTGCCCAGCCTACGCAAAGGTATATAGTGTACCAAGGAGAAGGCACTGGCAAAAATGGCCTAAGAGCTTGGCTTCTGAATTCATGTGTGTATGGTACATGATGGATGAGCTCAACAAGCAGCAAAAACAAGCAGCACATCTCAGTAACAGCTATATAGGTGTTTTAATAATTTTCTGTTTGATTTCAGATGTGTTAGTGACGGCTGGAGATTTGTTATTCTCAATAGCTGGTTAGGTCTGTTCCTTCTTTTAAGGAGATACTGTTTACTGTAATAGATAACACAGGTCACTTTAAACTGAAGCCATCTTTGTACTTAATTTTTTCCTGTCTTTGCCTTGGCAGTGATACTTCAACAGCAAGTAACGCTCCATCCCAAAGAGAGACGAAATAACACCATGCTAGGCATGGAGTCTGCAGGTATTTTTTTAATACTCTTAACTGGAGATGTTCTGGTTTACTTCATTTGAACCAAGATTTCATCTAATAAAATAGCTCTGAGATAATCTGAGCAATTGTAGACTTTGACTAATCCTGAGATCAGATTCATTTATACACACAGCTCCAGTTGGCATGCAGGGCACAGCCAGTATTATAAACTGTGCCAGCCAGGGGCATTTGCTGTATCTTGTTTGCTTTTGTGTGCCAACAAATGATATGTTAGAGATCTAAAAATGCAAACTGCTGATTGTACAAGATCAGGACACAGAAGGTGGACATAGCAGGTGACTGCCTGTTGCAATTTTTATGCAGGAAGGCTGGAAGAGCCGGTATAGACACAACTGTGGGTTTGTCAGATACATGCTGCCATCAGATCCCAACAGTACACAGACCTGTAAAGCTTTATATAGTAAGTTGTTCTCTTGGTGGCAACTCAGTTGCATGCCCCACTCAGTGGTGCTAATTGTAACTTATATGACTCATAAATCAGTCAGATTAGAGCATGAGATGTCCCTGCGTGTCTCAGTTTGGCCATAGGTATAGGGAGGAGGACCTCTTCACCCATAATACACCGTCCCAGTTGTACGCGGTGAGATTCCACACCTGGGGATGGTGGGGGAAAAAAAAGGAAGCCTGCCAATATTTTTAAGCTTGCTAGGTGGGAAAAAAAAAAGTTTATTCTTAAGCCTTATCTTCCTTTTTCAGTTGTAAAACAGGTTCCTTTAGCTCAAAAAGTCTAGAACTTAATATGAAATTCTTTGGGGGCGTGGGGTGGGGTGTGTGTCAGAATTTATATATATAAATATTAAAAGAGTGTTTATTCCCAGCACCTCGCAACAATCAAACTGATTTCTGTACCTATGCATGCATTTTAAGTGGGCAGTTTCAGTGCTAGCATGGAGTAGTCATGGCACAAAATTCAGCTGAGACAGAGCAGACCATCTGCCAGTAGGAAAACCAGGGGGCGAGTGGCAAAAAGCCTCTGAGCTGGCAGGAGGGGTGGGAGCATCGCTGGTTTGCTGGAGTTCGGAGCTCTGGCAAACTGCATACGCCACGTGAGCTCTTGCCAAAAGGAGGAAAGGAGGTAACAGAAGGGCAGTGAGCTGGATGGCTTGGAGAGCGACATTCTTTTGTGTCAGAAGTGGTCAGTATTTTACCAGCTGAGTTCCATAAATTGGCCCTGGGCTGTCAATGCTCGTGCCAGCTGTTAACTTTGTAGCAGCCATAATCTCAGCAGGGACAAATAGGGTAAGATGTATTGACAAATGGCACTGAGCATAATAAACTGCTCATCTTTATGAATGCTGGGATCCAAATGATCAAAACAGATGTACAGTTTCCAGATCTTAGCTGCACTGTCAGATTGTTCCTAGTTTCCTCTTGCATAGTCATCCATTATGAAAAGAAAACAAGCAGATTTGCCTTTCTCTTGGGTCTTTCTTTATTGCTCACTCAACATTAATTACAGAATATTGTTGGAATAGCAGACTGGCAGGCACCAGCACCCTGAACAGAGTATGTCACTTACTCCTGTCACTTCTGCATGTAGCATATAGCTAAAATTATCCTCAGTTAGAAGCATAGCATTGACATGGTCATTTGGGAAAGCATCGTTTTTGTCTACTGCTTTGTTAATTTAAGTTATGCCACAAAAATGTGTCATGTTGTAAGGCATGGGAAGGGAAAATGAGTGAAGGCTGCCATTTTCCCATTGAAGCTGTAAAAAAAGGAGGTAGGATCCAAGGTGAAAAAATGTTTAATTCAGATCAGATAACACAATGATTTCTTATATTTTCATGTCAAGGGAATTGTAGAGGGTGAAAAAGGAGACACGATGGAAATATATGCCTTTAAAAATATTTGGACACAAAAATTCTCTCCTGATTTATATGTGATTTGCAGGTTCATCAAAATGACTTTTATACTTAGTGTTGCCTGAAGTGTTTGGGGTCATTAGGGACTTTTCAGCTTATCAGATAAATCCTATGTATTCTGCCTTGCTGTTTGACTATAGCATTTTTTAAAAGACTTGTCAAGTCAATGGGTTACCACATCCCTAAGGCAGTGCATTTAATAGTTATAAAGTGCTGTCCTTTGCTAAGTGAAATACCGAGTGCTGAGAAGAGTATACAATTCTTAAGCCATAAGCGAAAAGATGAGTTCTAATATATTTCCCATGTACAATGGGGATAGGAAATTCAGAATACTGCCCATTTTCACTCTGCCTGGAATGATAAGCATATTGCTTATTAAATATTAATATTATCAAGCTGATGCATTAAGTTACAAGCAAAAGTGACTAAAAAATCAGAACATCTTGAACCTTTGACTTCCCAGTTAATTGAAACCTACCCTCGTAAAAATGGTATGACTAGCACAATTTCCTGGTGGACTTCAAGTCATGTTCCAAGGGAATCTGGCCTCTCTGTTTGGCTCTAGGCTCCCAGAAAATACTCAGATTATTGACAAGGACTTAGCGCATCCTGTGCTGCCTAGGGCCATCCTCAGCAAGCCACAAAGCTGCCTGCCATGGAGCTAGGCATTTTTAAAGCCTTATCCCCATGGACAGAAACTTGCACAATTCTTACCAACTTCCCTTCTGCCAGTGATTAGATAGCAGCAATGAATCTGAAAATCTCCAGATTCTTCTTTTTAGGTGACTAATGTTTAGTAACTGGCCTCAGTCAAGCTGACCAGAACTGTGCATCTCAGTTCCGAGGTCTGCAACAGCAGCAGCCTGCTGAGCAAACGGCAAGATGTTGGCAGGCACCTTGCAAGTCAGAAGCTCCACAGTCCCTGAGATGAAGTATTTGTATTTGTGTGGAATTGAAATCCTCTGATATTCCAGGGGTTTCTGCTGTTTTTTCCCATAGATCGATGAGAAAAAATACTCTGAGCTGCATAAGTATTTCCTTTTCTCTGTTTTGTTTTGCTCTCCATATAGAAGCCTGACATGCTGGGAAAATTATTTTAAAGCCCTTTTCTCCCCCTCCAGTATCCCAGAACCAGGAGCAAAGTAGCAGGGAATCAGGACTCGTGTTCACAAAGGGGATCTTGTTTTTTAACTTCCTTGTGCCTTGCATCCTCTGGTTGGCAACGTGAACGACACTTTAATACTTGAAATAATTTAAAATCTGTTAAATTAGAAACAGCAATTATACTGATCTTTTCTGGGTATCCGCTGGCTCTGTCTAAGAAGTAAAATCATTAAAACTCTCTCCCGCAGCCTGTCAAGAGAAATAATATTTAGTGGGTGTTGAATTTCATATGATTCAGCTCAGTCTTGAAAATTGGCAAACCTTTTATGCTCAATTAGATTTAGAATCTGCTTTCAATACCTCATTCTTCATAGACCTGACTTTTAATGGAACTCGGAAACAAAGCGAGCACTGACCCCCTCGAGAAGGGATATCTGCTGCCCTTCTTAATGTAGCAAAAGTCTCAGACAGAACCACTGTCTTTATGGGTGCAACTGAGCAGTTCAGAAGCAGGATCTTTTGCCCCAAAATACCACAAATAGCATTACAGAGGAACGGCTTAACTACATATTATCAAGTCAAGCATGCATGAAGTTACATAGAAAGGCCATCAGACTTTAATGCATTCTCTTAGTAGCTATCTAAGTAAGATAAAGTTAACCATAGCATGGATTATGCTAAGGCACTGCAAAGAATGCATATTGCTTGTATTTTTGATACCCTGCCAAGTCAGGATACCCTGCTGTGAGGTACAGTGAGGTTTTGGCTGCATGTGGCTTATTTTTCTCTGCTTTCCTTTGCATTTATACTAAAGGTAGATTTCAGATCTGTGACTTCCTCTGCCGCATTATACTCAGTCTTCCATTCCACTTTTTGTCTGTTCGGCATTACTGTTTGGCACCAACTCAACTGGAACACCTGTTTTACTTTTCAAGGCTGCATGATTAAAACTTAGGTTAGTGTCTTTTTTTTTCTTTTTTTTTTTTGGCTTTGGAACATGATCTTCACTTTTAACCTCCTACTGCCTTTATTTAAATTTGTCCAATTCAAAGTCATTGGCTTTTCAATAAATCTTAGCTCCTCTAACAAGAAAAATGTAGACGGAAAGTATTGGAAGAGGGTTTGGGTAGGTTATGAAACCTGACAGTGTGGAAATTGAGTTTGTGAAAATTGTTCTAACTTTTTAATGCTACTTGATCTTATCCAGAGGTTATAAATAACACATGGGATCCTGTACAGATTATAAACCTGGCACATCTAGATTTTACTCAAGACCAAAAGTAGAAATTACTTATCTCCTAGTTAAAGCTGTTCTCTAAAGGTGTCCAGCACAATTTTAGAAACCTAAGAAATTCGAGTTAGTACAGCTAGACTTTTAACATGCATCTTCAATTTAAAGCATTTAAAGGATATTTATTCTAACAGTATAACCTTTATCTGGTTCATTCAACCATCAAAAAGAAACAAGTCTTATCTTGGGAGTTTACAGTCTAAATAGACAAGAGAGATAGAAAACAGGAGAACACGAACATTATTATCCCTGTCTTGCAGGTAGGGATGTAACAGACTGCTTGCTCTGCCCCTTCACATGAACTGAAGGACTGAACCTTTATTTTTCAAGACTAAGTCAACTGTCTTGACAACAAACCTATTTTGGTTTTGTTTTTTTTTGTACTGCCACCAAAATTCCCAGTATGTTTCTGGAACAAATAATGATACAGTAGCATCTTAATTTTTAATCAGCTAAGTAGTAAGCCACGTGCAAAGAAACCCATAAATATTCAGGATTAATCCCAGTCTGTTTTCATTGACTGTAATGAGTGTCCACTGTTGGTTTTACAGAAGCAGAGTTTGGTCACTAAGTGCAAGTTACCACTCCTGAAACCCAGTACAGTTTAATTCATGGACAATTGTGCTCACAAGTTTTTTTGGATGTTCAGGTGTCTTCTAAGCATCTGGCTTTCTCCTTATATTTCATTCTTGTGTAATGAAACCTGTTCACAAGCATTCACTTGACTATTTGAGAATTCTGCTTGCCTGAATTTAATAATTGAAATCACACAAGAATGTGAATCATTATATAGTAATTGCAGTGGCTTTCTGCATGTATCGTCATCTGTTTTGATATTTTGTTTAGCCTTATTGTGAAGTCTTCATTTCCTCAGCGCACATTCTATATAGTTATAAAGTTTCTGCTGCTGTTGAGTTACAAGTTATTATATGGCTGTTATTTATTAAGGTTATATTGTTGCTGCTGGAAAAGTAAGAAAATATTAGAGAGAGAAGAACCCAAGACAAATTCAGAGGTGTTGTTTTCTTACTATCTATGGTCAATTAAAACCCATTTTCAGGAGGGTGCACAGTTTCTTTGCATACAAAGAAAAATGATGCTAGAAAAATACTATTGAACTTCCATCCTTTTGGATCCTATGGAAATATTCTTTTTCCTAAGTCAGATATTCTGGGAAATTCGGAAGCCAGGCTTGAGCTTTGAAGCCACTTCTTTTCCAGTGGTCCATGGCCTCTAGCTGCACTGTGCACTGATACCTGTTTCCTATGGAATTCTGCTCCAGGGCTGAATTGTGGTTTGGGGTAAGCTCTGCCTGAACCTGCATATGCAGATTCTTCTGGAGTCTAATGCAGTGTGGACATACTCTGCAGTTGTTCTCCCTGCTGGGCCTCCATTTTCTACTTGGATTTCTGCATCCATCAAACATTTAAGATGTCTGTCAAATCTGGATAAAACCTGACAATGTGTCCAAAACTCTTAAAGACAGAGGCATGAAGACTGTGTGAATGTGTGTGCCTCTCCTTTGGGGAACAAAGCGGTAACATCCTTCATGATGTGTCAGGCAGTGAGAAGCTGAGCCTTTGTTACTGCAGTGATAAAAACTCCATAGTCAACACTCACAGTGGGTTATCGTACAGACTGTGTAAAGCAGATGAATTCCTTACCTTTTCAGCTCCTTTAATTCAAGCCTGGGAGTCCTCTCCCCTCATCTGTGGCACTGGGAACTGAGCATGCAAAATTGCGAGGGTGTACTCCACACATCCCAGCATTACCACTGAGTTTTTTTAATCTTCATAGTGATCAGCTATATTATTACTGCTCATAAATTTCAGCTGTTTCTTTTTTTGTAGGTTTTTTGGGGGGTTTTTTTGTGGTTTTTTTTAAGTGACACTTTAATATCCTGCAACTTAAAACAGTTATACTGAAACCTAGCAGAGCAGCTAAGAGTGAGGATTTGCCTGAAAAAATATATTCATTGCAGAAATCATATTTTGGGTACCAGCGTGACATACCTTTATCCTGTCCTTGTGTACAGTAATAAGAAGCTACCCTGGGAGGAGGGCCAGGAAACATAGGCTTTGGGGTACAATCCAAACATGCGAAAGAGGAGGAGGAAAAGCTACACACTAAGCAAGCACAGATGGCGTGGCACTGTGGGACAGCAGGGCTTGTTGGAGGCAGTGTTAAGTAGACAGTTTGGGAACTGGCTGTGAGTTTTAGCAGCTGATTCAATCAAACCACCTGCGCATAGCTTGGTTCCACCTTATTTTGCCTCCTGCAAATTAAGTGGAGTGGTTACTCTGGAAGCTGGCATCTGAAGTATCTGTGCATAGCTACTAGTGCTGCATAAGTGCATGTACAACCATGTATACATGCATACATGTATTTAAAATATACGATTAAAGATACATTTTAGCAACATAAATAAGGAAATTAATTTGTTCCTTCTTCACTCCACCCTCTGATCTAATCTCGACATTTTATTTTTAATATAGTGACATAAAAAACACTCAAGACACAGAGCCTAAGAAACTTTTAGGGCTTTATATTGATTTTGGGTTTGGAATATCAATTACAGACTAATAATCTAGGGTTGTGAGTGGCATGATTATAAAACCGTAAGATGTCTTAGAAAAGATCAGTGCATTTTGTTACCTCTGGATGCATTGCTGAGTTTCAGAAGCAAGGAGAAAATAATGGTCTGCATAAACTGAGCTCTTCTCTAGTAAGTTCAATAAAAATTTGGCTTTTTCCCTTTTTGTAAGTTCCCAGGTGGATTTTCTTCCTCACAGTGGGGTGCAGACGATTAAAGGTTTATTTCTGAGAAGCTACGATTGGCTTTTTGGGCACTTAGTATGCTCTAGAGACATTAATATCTAAACCATTCAGGGATAATTGCATTAGTTGTCTTTTCTCCCAACTAAATTATTTGAGTACATTAACAGTCAATTTTGTGTTGACAGGGCATGAATTTCTACTGATGGGAATAGCAAGCTTTGTATTATCTCAGGCAAGACATCAGTCTAAACTTTCGGTTCTAAGAGTATATCATTGGATCAGGGACTTTGTAGACAATGTATTGCAGATGGGAGAGAGATATCTCATTTTAGCAGTAATGGGGAGCTGGAAGTGTTGCTTTTAACCCAATAAAGCTTCAGATCACAAGCCACTCCTTCAAATTAGATTGTTAATTTTTAATGCATGTAGCAATTACTGATGTGACAGATAGCAGACCTGATCTTTCTCCCATCAAACTCTGTGGGAGTTCAGGCATTGATATCACATGGGGAGACGGCAGGTACAAATGCAGTTAAGTTAACAAGGCATGATGTATGTCATCTATGTATGTTTTCAACTATATATGGGAATGCCAGTAATGTGTGTGGCTTTTGACATTAGGTCATTTGGTTATTTTCAATCAGTCTAAAAAGCAGTTTAGAATGGATGAATATGTTTTGACATAGTAATTCCTTGTTTCTGATCCAACTGCATATGAAAATTGCAGTAAATTAACTTTTTGTTGAATACAACAGCAGGCAGGTACAGCCCAAATTAGAAGTGGATCCCACCTTCAGGCTGCTACATTCTTGTTCAGTTCTGTGTTTTTCAACCTTCCATCTCTTTGTAATATTATTGCTCCTTCCTAGAATTATACCCTAACTCATTCTTTCACAATTACACCTTCTTGTTTTCCTTTTGCTGCACATTCAGATGCCAGTGGCAGCTCTCTACCCTGAAATCTACTTCTTTTTTTTGGAATACAGACAGTGCCTCCTTTCTTTTTTACTACAAGCAGTTACTCATAATGATCACCATTTTCCCTCTCTGGTGTCCAGAAGGCCAGCCCTTTCCTGTCCTTGCAGGTTCCCCACCCAAAGATGTCATTCAAGTAATGCAATTTACCTGCCAACAAAGCTGAACTCTTTTGAAAGCTATTTACTATGCAGAGCACCTGCTTCCTAAATCTGAAAGCAATAGAAATATAGAGTAGCCTATGAGTTTTACTCTTCCCTCCCCTCACACATCTGAAACAGAAATGGGGAAAATAATGTAGTATTAACTTCATTTCTGTTTTGTCAAAGAAAAGGGAAAGAGAGAAAGATGACAAGGCAGAAACCACACCTGACCCTTAGACTAGAACTTCAATATAGAAAGGTATATACTCCATGTTCATGTAATTCTGAGGAGAGATTGACTGCTATGAACCTGTTGAGATTGTTTAAATTCTTCTAACACTAATCTTTTGTCTATTATTTAACTACTACTGTGTGTAAAATGTCAAAACAGTCACTCTCCCTTTTGTTAAGGGGTCTTTGCTAATACAAGATAAGAGGGAAAAAAAATCAGAGTTGATTGTTCTTTGTCTGAAGCAACAATTTTGTGCAATAAGAATGAAAAATAGCTGTACAATTAAAATTGTATTTTCTTGCAGTAAGAAACGGAATCAATGTTGTATATAATTTGGCAAATTCCTGTTTGGAAGCATTAAGGATGATTCATCCCCAGCTGAGCTAGTTGTTTGTGCTCCCTCCACAGTCAATGAAAAGAAGACACTGCCACCTCCACCTCATTCTAAAAGACTTTTCTAATGGACAGAATGTTTACAAAACTGGTAATATGGCCAGTTCCCAACTTCTGAACATGTATTGCATTGCAAAACTCTGCTGCAAATCTTGGTAGATGTAATTAACAAATTGTGAAAATGTTTGTTCTCTTAATAACTTTAATATTTTTATAAACTGGGATTATATTGTCTGCAACGTCTTATATTGGATGAGTAGCGTCAATGGAGTTTAATTATGATTGCTCAATTTTTAGTTGAACATAAATATAACTAGCAGCTAACTGATGAGCAACAGATTGTATGCCTCTGCTTTTACACAGGGGACTAATATAACTTTTCATGCTAAAGTAAAATTTGTCATTCAAGATACTAGAGAGACTGACATTGTTTTGTATTGTGAACTTTACTAAGTGAGCTTCTGAGGACTGCTATGAACTCCGCCGTTATGTACAAATTCTGCACATGTAGATTCATGAATGTGGATGTATGAATGCAGCATATTGGTTCTGAGCCCTTTAAAAGAAGTTGTTACAAAACCTAGATCTAAATTCGGATCTGGATGTGAAGGTTTGATGGATACTTGGAGCTGAGATTTTGTTGTGGACCCACTCCCACACTTGTAAATGGATGACAGAAATTAGGGAAATGTTCCTCTTTAAGGACTACATCTAAAACCCTGGGTATATGCTTTTATAATAAAAGGTAGGGCCATGTTGTGGCAGGTCTTTTTAAGCATTAGTCACCATTGAATTCACTGTGAAATTCTGCATAAAACATGATAGCATGCTGTGGCATACAGCAATTGCTGTGATGGGATAGAAGAGTATGGAGAAAATATATTAGAAATGCAGTGGGTAAATGAAGTTGACATGCCACATGGGATATTTTGAACTACATTTCACATTTCAGAGTAGAAAAATCAATGTAAAGGGAAAAGAACTTTTACAAAATGGGTATCAGGGGCTGATCACTCTTGGAAATTATTTTTGGTCTCTGTTATCTAACTCCAGCATATAGTGAGGGATGGGTTTTCTGTCTGTAATATATTCTGCTGCTTTCTTTAAAGTGAAAGAACAGCTGTTTAGCAAAAATTCTGCCTTTGGCATTATCTGTTAATTGATGTGTTTCCTCAAAAAAAACCCCAATCTGCAACAACAACAACAACAACAACAACAAGAAGGAAGGAAAGTACTGCAAGGTGTTTAATTTCTAAATATATTAGGCGACCCAAACCTGTTCAAAGTATTTAAGAAAAAAAAAATATTGCCGTTGTTTGTTAGAAGCATGATCCCCTTTGTGTTGACTTTACAAGTGGGACTGAATGGGTCATAGCTGCCACCTGGGTTCTGCCAGTGTCTGGGACTGGGGGTGTCAGGAGCCTGCTCCCCAGGAGGGAGCTGCGGTCCTTCAGCCCCTTCCTCCCTTAGAGACCTGTGCCAGCTGCCAGCTCCTGCAAGTGCATAGAGAGGCTTTGGTGGGCAGAGCCACAGGAAGGGAAAGCAGTGTTAACTGGCCATCTGATTTTCCAGTTGTCCACATCCATGCTAGTAAAAGCTGGTTACTGTTCAGGGGAATCCAATGTGCTGGAAATGAATGCTTGCGTTATATAATCTTCTTTGCCCTCCAGCTAGTTAAAAATTGCCCACTACATTTTGTTTTCCAGCTAGTTAAAAATTTCCCTCTACATTTTGTTTTCCAGTGATTTGCTTTGTCCGATTTTAACTGACCCAAATAAGCAGACATTCATTTCCCTCTATTTTTCAATCCAGTTGTGCTAAATCTTAGGAGCTGTTCCCTGTAACTGATCTGAATTTGCTTTTTCTTAATTTTGTAGTATAAATGGGGAAGATGATGTGGGGAAGATAGAAACAATTGAATATAGTTTGTGGGCTTTTTGATCTTTCTGATTTTTATCTAAAAATTAAGACTAGCTTTATTTATTGTCATCTTGTCACAGCGCTGATTTTGCATCCGCTAAGACATTTGGGAAACCAGCTGAAATAATCAGATTTGGTTCACATTCTGTCTGGAGCAAGGCAGCAGGCTAGGTCTTGAATGCAGCAGCAAAAAAGCTCTTGCAGTACCTAATCAGGAAAAGGAAGAACCAGACAAACTGTCCTTGTGAAATTCCCATCACAATTTTGCTGATATAAGTTGTTCGGATAAGCTCCAGATAACCATCCAAGCTTATAAGTGCTCATCTGCACCATCTCCAGGTGGTTTTGAGGTTCAGTCATCACTAATGAAAAGATGTGATTGAAAGCAAAAGAAGATATGAAATGCCCTCTCCTCTAAACCAGTAGCTATCACTCACTGTAACAAAACATTGCCGATAACACCGCTGGCCACTTTTCTCTGTCCTGTGCTTCAGTACCAAAAATAGTGAGCTATCTTACCGATTCTACTGTCAAAAACGAAAGCAATCCATTTTTATCATTACTTACCAATAATTATTCATTTAAGTCTTGGCAAAAGAGGATCACAAAATTCCAAGCTGATGGAAGAACTTCAAAGCTTTACAATGTGCCATGAAATCTCATGCAGAAATTATGTCCTGTGAAATGTTTGGCCATGGAAAGTTCAAGTGTCACCCAGCTGTAATTATAGCCTTGGTTTCTGAGAGGTTTATAATTCAGCAGCAGAGAGGATGCCAGCATGAACTGAGCATGCTGTGCTGGACAAGACTCTAAATAAAACCTCAATATTTTTCTTTCAGATTTGTTCCTAAGGATGTTTGGGAGATTTTTCGTTTGCTTGTGTTTTTTAATGACAGGTACTTTCTTTTATTATTTGGTATCCTATCACCCGAAAACCCTCTAAAGAAAATGTAGGTATTTATATCTGGTCTATATTATGCTTCCAGGAGACAAATAAAAAATTATATAGTGTCACCTTTGTACCTTCTGGTATTGAAAATTGGGATCTGTAGTACAAAAGCAGACTCTGGCTGTTTCCTTAAAGAAACTATCCTTGCCCTGCCTGTGGTTGTGCTGCAGACAGAGCTTTCTATAGTGCCATGCCTTACAGGCTGCTGTATTTCTTTCCCTGAATTACCGGGACACCGGAATTTGCTGTAAAAATGAGATCTCCCAACTCTGCTGTGCCGTGCCCTTCCAGCAAGGAAGGAGTACATCCCACAGCACCTCAGTGGAGTCTTTAGCCGTGAAGCGATCGCAGAGAGCATCTCTTAGATATTTGCAAGTACTGTTGCTGAGATGGGATGTTAGAACCCCTAGAACTGCTTTCCTGAAGGAAAAGCTGTAACCTTTCTCCTTTTTCTGCAATGGACTTTGTGGAATCTGCAGGTGCTTGCCCTGTTGTCTCAGCCCTGCAGAGCACAGGTTAGTGCAGTGTTAAACCTTGTTAAAGTTGGCTTCCTTCAGCTGTAGCTCAACAGGCTAGTTTTATGAACACATTAAATAACAAATAACTTCTGATTAATTTTTAATTGGATTTTCTTCTTCTTCTTCTTGCTGTGGTTTTGTGCCAACATATTTATTAGATGGAACCACTTTCTGCAACTTGGGGAGAAAGAATTCTCGGATTCCTCTGTGAGCTCCTTTTAACAGCATTGAGGTAAAACAAAATGGGGGGCCAGTTTTCTAAGCAACTATAGTTAAAGAAAAACGTTGGTCCATCTGTCCTACTTATGTCAATTACCACTCTTCCTCCTCCTGATTTTCTTCTAGTGAGGAGGGCTTGATAGTTACTCCTAGTGAGATTCTTTTACTACAGTGGCACTTCTCAATCTGTTCCCAGAGAAAACATGATCATATTTTCACATTGTGTCTATTATCAGTTTTCCATCTGAAATAAATATTTCAATAGTTATATACTTGGGGATTGAGAAAAAGTCTCTAAATGAGTCTGTAAGGTTGAGTGAGAGGTTAGTTATCAGCAGCTTCATCCCCCCGTAGCATTTAGCTGCTCTGGTAGCGGTGACTGGAGAGTTGTGCTCCATACTGGTGTGCCTGGGAACTGGAGAAGGACAGCCTTTCCGTGGTGTCTGTGCTCCAGAGCACTGCACTCCGAGGAACGGTGACAGAAAGCATCTGTCTTGAAAAGTTTTCTTTTTTCTTTCTAAGTGAAACACTATGGAAAGATGTGGGTGAATTCTCTAAAGGCCCTCGATTAATATTTATCTTGTTAAATATCTAGTGTAAATTATAGCTGTGAGTAGAAATATGTGGTGGGTTGTTGGGGTTTGTTGTTGTTGTTGTTTGGTTTGGTTTTTTGGTGGGATATTGGTCCAGATTGCTGATTTTTTACATTCTGACAGGGATGCTGGAAGGGGGTATAAAGGTTTTATGCAGCCTTTGTCTTCCCCTTTTTAGTTGCATCTCCTTGCAACAGTTCTGATTTTGATGTGAGGTTTGAGGCTGTTTTTAGTAGTGTTTGGATGTATTGGATCCTTAAAGATTGCTTTGAGAGGAAAAGCAGACTGCAGCAGATCTGCAGGGGAACCAGGTACACAGGCAGCAGATTTCTGGGCTACTAGACTTCTGAGCTCCTCCAAGGTCTTTGTTAAAAATGCTCTGGGAAAACTGTTTCTCTAATTAAGCTTTTTCTTAGGTTTTGGCCACTACTACCAGCATTCAGCAACTGAAATCTATACTGTTGTTTGTTGAAGTTTTCTGTAATGTATGACTATAGACTTTTTGAAGTATCATAACTTTCTAGAACAAATCTACGCTGCAGGACTTAAGAATGATTCCAAGTACAGTATCATTTATATAGCAAACAGTGTAAATACTTAGACTTCTACTCACCCAAGCACAAGAGCAGAAACAGACTATAAGCAGACATTTTAAGTACATTCTAACCCCCAGTACTCAGATTTGGGAAAGCAATGTTTCAAGAAGAATTTGCTGATCGGTTAATGCAGAGAGACATACATTAGATTAATGTCACAGCTTGTGCTTAGAAATACCCATCACAAAAAATAACAGTACAAGTGTTTCTTCAGACTCCTGTATTCTTGTGCCAAAAAGAGAATATGCAAGTGGATCTGGATCTGGGCAAGAAATGGTATCTTATCCCATGACAATTGTGACTTATAAAAGTCCCCACTCTGTTTTAGTATAAAAACTTGAACTTTAGTTTCCTATGTCTCAAAAAAGAGCCCTGATCACCAGTTACCATGTATTTTTGAAGTACTGGATATGTAAGAGACAAGCCCATCTTCACAGAAAAGAACTGGTATTTCCAAAGTAACATAAAATTAAAATCTGTATTCAGTGACACACATATGCTGGTTTCTTCATGGAAAAGCAGGGGTAATAATGCTTCTTAGACTTTATTATATTGTGCATTATTATTTTCTTTAACTTTATAGGAAGATTATTTCTGCAAAATTGTTTTATGTAAAAAACCTAGCCCAATGGCATACAAATGAAACAGCTAAAAGTTCATATATTTCAACTGAAAAGTAACAGCAACATCAGCAACACTACATAGCGGGCATATGCAGACAATACCAACAGCGTGCTTTGTTGGGAGGGAAATGGGATAGGTGGCAAGGTTATACTAGGAGTTTAGATACCCCTGAGTGTGCCCCGTCTCTGAGTCTGATCAGTGGCACAGGGACAAAAATTAACCTGTACTTTTTGAAGTCTGGTGATAAAAACTGATGACAAGGGAGAATCTAGCACGGAGCTGCTAGTAAAATACAGCTGTGAGACCTCTGGATTCATCGGGCTATCTATTTCTGGTACATCAAGGGAATGGGTTTAGTACTAGTGCCCAAGATGTAGCTGCCATCTCAGCAGGAATGTGACTCTGGTCACCCGTGCCCTCAAATAAAAGACACAAAGTAGAGCAGGCGGCAGGGTGTTGCTGCGACAAAGAGAGGATGGAAACCTCCTCTTTTTAAGGGAGACTAGAAAAGCTAATGTGATATAGGGTAACAAAATGAAGGCAGTGAGGGGAATAATAGTGCTACAAAACACAGTTCAGAGCCTGTTCCAGGAAAGAAGAATTTGCACCAATTAATGGTGGTACAAGAATAAATAAATCTGAACTGGCTATCAGTAATTTTAGACTGGAGTATAATAGAGGGTTCCTAATCACAAGGATAATTTTGGAAAAACTTTTAGTCAGGGATCGTGGCAGTGAGGTGAAACCCTAGCTTTCAGCAATAGAGCGATTTTATGCACTGGCTTGGCGGTTTCAAAGAGCAAGACTTTACTTCGGCTGTGCGCAGTGGGACTGAGTATTAAGCTGCAGTTTAGATTTGATTATTTTTCTTGTTGCTCTGAAGAATCAATATAAATGTTAAAGTTTAGTGAATAGCTTTACATAGAATGAAGTAGTTTTAAAATGAGATTTACTTCACCATCTGATTTACAGCTATTATAGCTTAGGTGAGGTGTTAGCAATATTGCAGGTAATACCCCTTCTAAAAAGAGATTAATGTACCTTTAATTACAAGTAAAAAATACATACCTAAAAACACTTGCTGAATTTCATTTAACTTCTATTATTATGTCTTCATTATTGCTGACCAAAGAGTACCCCCCAAATACAAAATGCCAACTGAAGAGTTTCTTGCACTATACTATTAATGTAAGTGAAAAGTAAGATTGCAACTAAAATAGACCCTTCTGAAAACTTCATTAGTAGTTTAATTTATCTGGGAAATTAATTATCTGATTTAACATGTTCAGCAAAAATAGTTCTGGAAACACTCCAAATAATTTGCAAGAACATTTCATAAAAAAATGTAGTGCATTGTACCTAAGATTTCACCTAAGATTTTCAGAGCTGGAAATGGTTGTACAGTGTGTGTTTTATTAAAACTCTTGTGCTTTCAAACATGAAGACAGCAGTTTACATTTATACAGAGATGTGCAGGAGGATATACGCAGATTTTCATGATGCTTAGCCCAGTCTTAGGCATTGGTCCAGTTCCCAATATGTTAGACTCATCCTATTATAAATTATTTTTTTAATATCTTTAGAGTTCTTCTGGTTACTGAAAGCCTGCTGGGCACCAGAATACATTTTCCCCTTGTCCACGTTGCTGCAGTACATCCTTTCTGGGCTGAAGCACCTATTGCAGTTGCAGGGGACTTTTTCCTACCAGAAGATTCAAATGACAGGAACTGCTTGTCAGAAAGCTTAGTTGCACTGACAACTGTCTTCAGCTTAAAAGATACACACACAGCTACCCGTGCGTGTGGACACATGGCCTAGCACTGCGCACCAAGACAGACAGCAGTTACTGTAAAAAAAAAGAAAAATTAATCATCCCACGGTAGTTGCTGCCTGAGTAGATGAAGTATAAGAAGGGACTGTCAAATCCCCGAACGTTTTTGTAGCAAACACTGAGTCAACCCTGAGATTTCAATGGCAATAGCAGCCATTCAAAACTGGTGCCACACTCTTCTGTATTAAGAGGAAACTTATTTTGCCCCTCAATTAAGTTCCTTTACAGGAATGAGCACAGCCTGGAGGGCCTAAGGTACCCTCAGTGATGAAGCAGCCAGCCTGAATGGTTAAAAGAGAAATGTAATGACAAACACCCTAGATTTTATTCTGGACTGTGGTGGCCTCTGTAGGAAGCTCCCTAGCGTGCACTGGTAATTATAATTCATGATAGCCATAATCAGTTTTTAATAGCTTTATGATCAGCCTGAAGTTACCACTAGTACCAGGAACTCAGCATCCCATTCAGCTGTTAGTGTCTTTTGGGGAGTTTAACTGACAAGATGGTCAGTTAAAAACAGACAAGTTGTACCTCGAGTTTTTAGTAGCCCGTGATCTTCAACAAGGATGAATTTGAGCATATCTTGTAAAAACTGGCCTGACTCTTCCCTAATAAGCAAATCTAGATGATTATTTCATCCAGAGTCCTTTTAGATAAAGGTCAATGTTATATTTTGCACATTCTTTAGTTTGTCAGAATTCATTGCTTCCACCACCCCTCCCCCCCCCCCCCCCCCCCCCCCCCCCCCCCCGCCCCGGCCTTCCCCTCAATTCTGCCAACTATTTAGGCTTGGTCCTTTTTCATAGTAAGAGAAGAAAGAGGTGGGTGACTGAATCTATTCAACAATATTAATGCTTGTCCTATGGGATAGCTTTTACATTATAAAGTGGATATTGACTCTCATGGAGGTGAATATTAAGGTTTATCAACCCTAGAGGTATGTATTGACCAAGACAAACTAGAGGTTACTACAACATCAAGAGTGAATAAATCTTAATACTGCCAAAACAGGAAATCAATATGCATATTTTTCCACTTATTTTGAATGTCATTGAACTATCTGGAAGTATCTGGACTGTGTACCTGAATTCCAAGGTAGTGGATTTTTTTATTGCTGTGACTAACCCTCTAAAGAAAAGTCAGAGGTTGGGCAAGGGTTCAAGAAAAACACTGGGCTATTGTTGTCCTTTTCTGAATAAGACAGTATGCTGCTGAGATGTAGCTATGATCTTGGAGTCCTAAGCTGCATTACATTATTATAGCCTCTGACTTTTCTAGAAATAGCTTTTATATTCATGCACTCTGAGGAAATATAAGGTCCTTTGTAATTTTCTGTATGTATGTGGCTAGACACTGTTCAAAAGCCATTGGCAGCACTCCTTCAGAATCCTGAGCAAACGGGAAGAAAGATGGATTCATTTCTTGGTAAGCAACCAGGTACCAAGATGTGAATTAGAATCCAAAATGGAAACAAAATGCATTTGCATAAGTAGACAAATAGATACAAAAAAGCAATGGTTTGTCTAAAATTAAAAAGCATTTACTGTTTATTTAAAGACAGGTGAGCCCAAAAGTGTAAGCCAGATAAATATATTTAATATACATTTAGGCTCACATGTGAGTAATTTGGTGAGGGAGGAAAAAGGGACAAGGGTAGGGGAAGCAGAGGAAAGATGACCCTGACTAAAAAATGAGCTTTGATAGTTTAAAGGATCAACTAGAAAAAAAAGGAAAAAAAAAAAAAAGCAGCTGCTTCAGGTAATGGTGTATAAGTTCATGATTGAGGATTTCAGACTGATGGTAAACGATACTGACAGAAATTGAAGGTTAGCAGCACAAAGCTCACAGGGAATTTTGGCTTGGCCCAAGATTAAAAGAAAATTGGAGGTGGGGAAGAAACTTGAGAAAGATTATTTATTTTGAATGAAAACATAAAGCCAAGCTCATGAAACTAGCTGGCATGTTATTCCATAGCACATTCCTAACAATAAGGTTTTGTTTTCATCTGTTTGTGCTTTCAATGTCTACAATTATTAAGAGGCAAATTTCAGCAAAACATCCCAAGGTCGGGAGGCTTGAAGACTTGTCTGCCTGTGCTTTTGCAAACACCTGTGCACATGCTTCACTTTCAGGCTGCAGATTGTGCCAGGCAGGACTCTTCATCCTCTATTTGAATCGCACTGACCTTGTTGCAACAGAGGCTGGTGCTTAAGCGAAGGGGCTGCTGAAGTTGGGTCTACATGCCTGAAATCTGATGTGTTTGTTGTTTGGTACCTCAGGCAAAAGGTTCATTGAAAGTAAAAAATGGGCAGGTCTGACCTTCATTTAGAGCCCAATGAATCAAAAAGCAGTCTTCAATTAGGCCTTTGGCACTGAAGGATTATTTACGCCTCTGCAGTCGGAGCTATGGGACTGCTCCTACAACAAGGCATGGCTGACATTACAGCTCATGCAGTTGCTTCTCTCCTGCTGCTGCTTCCTTGGTGACAGCACTGCTGCTTGTCTGACCTTGTGATAAACTGGCTCAGAGAGCTGAACAGGCAGCAGAATAAACGTACCAGAAGTAGGGAATAGTTTTCTGCTGGCAGGATCCAGTCCTCACCCAAAGAAGGAAAAGCATGACCAGGAGAGACCTTGAGGCTGCAGACGTGTCCTTCCAGTGGCTGCTAGCTGCAAGGTCAGGTGGGTTATAGTGTGAAGGGCCCCCAGAGGCACATCATCTGCCATGAACCTGTGCTGCTACTGTCAAAGGCTGGTCCAATCATGTCCTCATGCTTAGCCCTTCTTGCCATCGTTAACATTCACTCAGCATCAGCCTGAATGGGACCAGGGACTGCATCCGGCTCCCTGTTTGCTGGCCATAAAGAAGGGGCTGGGAACAAGCAGGGGGCTGTGATCCTGTGGCTGGGAGGAAGAGTGGCTTTATTGCTTCTGCCTTGGATTTGTGGTGGGTTTAAGTGTAATCACGTCCCTACTGTTGGCTGTAAGGCTTATTATGTCTCCAGGATTGCCTGGATGACAAGGGACATCCTACGCTGGTATTGTACATAACTGGCTTTGCCATCACAGCAGCTCCGCAGAGCGTGCTGCGGGGTGACCCTGCTCGCTCAGTCTTGCCAGACTGGCGGTGAAGTCAGGAGAAGAGCAAGGAGCTGTGGAGTTTCCTTATCTCCCCAGTCCCATGCCTAGCTCATACTGCCCTCTCTAAGCCATGCTAGATACTTTCAGCTAAGAACCATGTACCTAGTTATTTACACAGTTTAAATACAAACCAAGCCTATTTTTTCCTCTGTGTATTTTTTTTTCCAATTACAGTCTTCTGCTACAAAGAACAAGCCACGTCTCCCTGGACTTGAGAAGAATCTTTTGAATTGGGAGAACTTATTTTTAAAGCCGAGTAATAAGTTTGTCAATCACTTCTTTATTATCAGTCACTCTCTGATGAACAACATTCAGACTTTAATATCAGCAAAGAGACAATCTGAGGAATGAATGCTCAAGTAATAACATGTAGGAGTTTTTATGGCCTGACTCTGTTTCTGAAGTGTATACACAATGGCCTAATTTAACATCAGTGAATGTAACAAATTCCCTGTGGCAAATGCAGCATATGGGAATTACTTTTTATGCTTTTCTTGAAGTGCACAAAACTCCCATTAGCATCACACGTTACAAATCAGGGGGGGTGGGGGGGGAGAAGCCCCTTAATTTGTGTTAGGTTTGGGGTGGGGGGTTTTATAGAGCAACTGTACATGCTTCTAGATTGATCATGTGCATGACTATACTGAAAGAAATCTCACGACTGCATTATTGTAACGTAACTGTTGCTAGAGGAAAATAATCCTTCTAAAATTTGTACTTAGTCATTTTAACAGCTCAGGCTCTCAACCACTTTTTTCAGCAGCCGATTATTATTTTTTTTTACTTTTTTTTGGCATTAAACATCTCCTTTCTGTGTTTAAAATAGGGCTCTGTCCATCGCCGCCATGCTGTGCAAGTACAGAGCTAGTCATAGAGCCTGAAATATGTACATCATTAAACAGGACCTCCAGATAGCCTCAGAGGTGGCCTGGCTTTGTTTTGTTGAACTAGATACAAGGCAGAGTTCTTTCTGCTGAGTTCAATAGCTGCCCTAATAAACTATAGGAAAGTAATTTCTTGCTTGTATTGAATCTCACTGGAATTTTCCATAAAACATATTTTCATTAGTTTGTGTTTTTTTTTTTTTAATCTGAAGATACAAGTGAATGAGGGGGCATCTTGATGGCTCAGTGCTCTTTGTACTTTTGGGGGGCTTTAAGTGTGATCTCATCTATGGTTCTGTGAGAGACTGGAGTAGGGAAGTATTTATGAGCAACTATGGTATCTGAAGATAAAAAAAAGGGGGGTTCTCTTTTCAACAGGGTGATATAACGTTTAAAACATATTCTCACAGATTTCCATGAGCTGTACCATTCAGAGGCAGGAAAGTGTCTCCAGTGTCTCAACCTTTTCTCTGAGTTCTGAACTGAAATGGGTTTGAGCCAGGTACATGCAGCTGCTCTCTGATATGGATAGATCCCTAGCAAACATCTTGTTTAAATTTGGTCTACTCATGCTCACTGAAGAAAGTACCAGAAATTATTCGATATCTTACATGTGGTTATCTGGAAATGGGCAAAATAATTGCATAGAAGGGGTGTCATGTTGGTCGTAGGTTGATGACACTGAGTTCTTATGCAGCATCTATTACAACTGGGGGGTTTAGTACCTTTTAAAGCTGCTTTGAAAGCTCCAATGAAAACGAACAGAGAGTATCCTCATATTTCTTCTTAGAAATGAGGACTCTGACACAGAAATTGCAACTCCAGGGAAGGTTTAGTGAAAGAAACATCAGAGATTTGAAGACCGAGTCCAGGAGCATCACGAATTTGAATTGTGAAAAGCATCTATCTTCACTGTCACGGGTTTTTCACAGGAATCATTAAAAAAATGAGATTCCATTCAAGGGAATTAAAGATCCACGGAGTTTTTCATAGGACTGGGAGCTTAACATCAAGTTCTGTGGCCAGATTTTTCTCTTCATTAACTACCTGGCAGTGTGCTAAACAACCAGAGGTCATATTCAACATTTCAGAATCCGTATCGTTGGTATCATCTGTTTAACTGTAACGTGATTTGAAGCTCGCAGAAGTCTTGCGGGTATTTTTGTCCTTATTTTCCTTCATGATGTATTCAAATTAGAGGGCAATCATTTCTTTCAAACTGTATACAACTTAATGTTGGGGGTGTGGACTGACCTCTTGTCCAAAGAGAGCAATTGTCTTCATATGCAATCAAATCCTGAATATGCAGAGTAAGGGCTGCTGCAGTAGTTAACATAATTCTGGCTTTATGGACAATTTTGTAAGGCTTTTCCAGACGCTCTGTATTTTTAATGTGCCTTTAGCAATGCAAGTCGGATCAAAGGGAATAATTTGTGCCTGTTTCTAAATGGCTGGCAAGAATTTCAACAGATATTTTGAGTAATAATTAATTAGGGATATGGTATGATAATTACTACAGAAACACAGGTCTTTTATTTAAATAGGATAATAATCATTGCTACAGTGAAAGAGTTGTTTGGATTATTCAGAGAATCTCATTTCTCAAATAGAAATTTGTTTTATGGAATTAGAAAAGTAATAAAGCATTTTGAAACCTTCCATTGTCAGAGCAACACTTCATTCTAGTCCCTATTTTTTTTCATCATATCTTTTTTATTTCTGAGTTTCTCTTTTTTGTTTCCCATGCCCCCATGGGGAATAAGTACCCAGTTTTCTAATTTTTGCCATCACAGTTACTCCCGTACAGATTTGGTGGTGTTCCAGTGACTGTTCAGATCCTGAGCTAAAATCAAGCCCACAAGGAAGATTCTTGTCTTTTTCAAAGAACAATAGATTGGGTAAATGAAAATTTCAAAAAGTTTTGCTTTTTTTTTTCTGAATCCTCTGTCTCAAGTCTAAATTTTGTTATTATTCTACATTATTTGAAAGATTTTTAGTGAGTTATATTTGTACATTATATGCATTTTCCTACCTTTTCCTACCTACTCCTGTGTATAAGGTAAGAGATTTTGGCCTCATTATATATTTATTGTAAGGTTCTTAAACTGCCAGCTAGGACCAAGCTGGAAAAAACTTTGGTAGGGCCATTTTCTGCTGGAGTTTGCCTTTCTATCAGAACTAAAATGGTTGTTATCAATCGTGCTGAAATTCCACATCTGCAAAAAACTAGGACAAGGGAAATGCTGACAGTGTTAAACCATCTTGTTTGACAGTATATAATACTTGGACCTGAATTTTGAGGTTGTAATCTCTTTAGAGCTGTGGTCTGCTTTGGAAGAACTGGAAAAAGACAAAGAGGAAACTTAAATGTTTGTGTGAGTACAGTTGTACATTCTTGCTCTAATACTTATTCTTCTGCAACTGAAATTTTAAATAGTTTCTTCATTGTACTGCCATACGTAAATTCCTGGGCTGACTGGGTGTCCGGCTGCAAAGTGCTAGGGTGCTGCCCATAGTCAGTACATCATAATGACAATTAGCTACATAATGTTGTTACTTGCATTGTAATTGAAAAATGTGGAACATCTTCAATGGAGCTTTTTGTTTGGCAATTGAGGAGAAATTTGAAAAGCCCAAACTATCAAAGCCAAAGGTTTTTATAAGCCTACATAGTTCTGAAGATTAAACAGGTTTGGTAGGGGTTTTTTGTTTGCTTTTCAGGGTTTTTTTGGTGGTGGATTTTTTTGGTTTTTATGTTGTTAAAAACCCCAGATAGATTAAAGGCATGTGCTGTAATCTCAGAATCACTGGCAAAATTATTTTTGTACCTTTCGCATATGCCCACTGACAGTGCCATGCTCCTTACATTCAGAAGAAAACTACTTGCTCAGAGATCAGGGACACGTACAGAATGAAAAATCTTTGTTACACCATTCAGGAACAGTGACTGCCTTGTCTTCGCCCTAGAATGAGCCTGCTGCCTATTTTATAACCATTAAAATGGCATCTTGCAGCCAGTATATACTGTATTATGAGCCCTAATTTTCATATCTTTCAAAAATTTCTCTGTGATTGCTGCTCTGCCATTTTCTTTCCCTTTTTTGAGCATTTAAAAAAAAAAAAAAAGACATTTCTTGCAATTTTGCTAAGAAGCAAAAGGAAATTAAGTACCATTGTTTTAGGGGGGGCTACCTTTGTGAGTTTTAGCTGAAGGCCAGAAGGAAAAAATCATTATGGTCAGAACACAGGAATTTCTTCTAAGAGCCACCTTGAATCTATAATTTCTACCTAAACGTAGACCTCTGGACATGTTACCTAGTCTACTTAGAGTCAAAGTCTCTCCAAGCCCTCTTTTCAACTATTCTAAGACCTCTTCCCTCAAAATATGGCTCTGGCGTGGTGTGAGTGGTGAAGGAATTTGAAAACCTGCATTTTCAGGCTGGCTGGCTCATGCAGAGGAGGAGCACACAGTGCTTCCCTCCCGACTGCTGGGTACCACCGAGTGCAGGTGTGAGCTCTCACAGGTGAGGGGCTGAGCAGATGAGAATAAACTGCCTGGTCAAATGTAAGCTGCTTTATTTTCCTCCAATCTGAAGAGACATTTTTCACTTTTCTGTGTGATCCAGTAGAGTGAGCAAAGATGAGTTTTCTTTTAGCATCTCAGCAAATTTAAGCATCAGGATGCAAGAGCTGAAAAAAGACGAGCTTCGACAGAGACCAGTTTGGGTAACACTAGCTTAAGGTAGCTGTTTGTGGGAATGCCCTATTCATTCAAAGCTGAATTCCTAACTCATACAGTTTTTTACAATTTGAGAGACAGCAGCTTGTGCGTATGTGTGTAGAGGAGATTCCTGGCTCTCAAAGCCTGTTATATTACGAGGCCAGACTTTCTTTGAATGCTGCCTGATGCCAGTGCAGATGAAATCAGCAGATTGTAGTGTAATATGGTAACTGCTTACAGAAACTGGTGCGAACAGGGAGGCGGCAGCTAATCGGATTAAGGAAAAGTCTATCACAGCCGCAGCTGTCAGTGGATTTTAGCAGATTTTTTTATCACTGTTTGTGTGGGAAAACACATGATGGAGGGAATCTAATGAAGGAGATTGAACTAATAAACAGAAGTGCTTTTTGATCTGATAGTTGCTTTTCTGAATAAAGTACTCTGGAGAGGTTCAGGGAAAGTTTTGGTGTAACTCTTATGTAGAAGAAATAACCTGGAGACATTTTAGGAAGAGGAAGATAAAATGATTGAAATGTTCCCTTTGCATCTCAAAAAAAGTTAACAAAAAAGGTTAACTTGAATTCTAAAAGCTGCGCTTTAGAATCTCAAAAAAATTATAACCCTTGGGAACCAGGCACACATGTCATTACGGCCCCCTCCCCCCCGCCCCCCCCACAAACACACACACGCTCTTATACTTTCCTTGAAGAAAGAAAGTGCCTAGACAGCAAAGGCTGGGGAAGAAAGCATGTGAAAACAAATATTCTGCGATACTTGATTAGGATTGAGCACACTGCAAGTGGAGCAGAGGTGGCCACTTTAAAATTTTTCGTTGTCTGACATAAACGTCCCCAGTGCTTGCTGAGTCCACAGCTGAGATGGGGCTTGGATAGAAGATGAGGCAAATTAGCAACCAGTAGTTGCAGCCTCATGTTTGAAAGAGACTGACTAGAGTAGGTGACATGGGTATGATGCACGGGGAGCAAAGGTACTCTGAACTCACTCAAGACTGAACTAACCACCAACTTTATGTGCCCAGTTGGAGACCTTTGGGGCCTGATTTTTCAGGGAATAAGTTGCATTGTGCTTATTAGAGCACAGCCCCTACTGACTTCAGTTCCTCCAAAAAAAGAATGTTTCATTGGCGACCACCAAGAAAACCTGATTCCAAAACCTCCCTTTGATCTTGCAGGAGCTCTATGACAAGGAGGAAAAAAAATTACCAAATTATAAGTGAGCACTGTGTTTTCATGGACACCAGCCCTCGGTCATTTGTCGTGCCTCCTCGCACGACTGCTTAGCTCAGGCATACATAGCTCCACACAGTGATGGATATATATTTTCCACTTCTAGGAGCGCTGTTTTGAGGGTCTTAGTACCTCTTTTAAAGCTGAAGTATAATAAAAGTTGGTGCTTTGATCCAATTTTATGTCATGGGAAAATAACCAGCACATCTTACAAACAAAACATGCCATGATTCAGGAAAGAACTATGGGAGGTACTTCAGGTCTCCATTTAAAACAAGTGGTGCTACTGCTGGTATGAATTAACGTAACTAAGACAGGAATCAAAGCCTGTGTTTTAATAATTAGATCATGACAGAAAAAGATCAAAGTAACATTCACAGTTTTTGTTGGTTTAAGTTGTAACTTCCACACTGAAGTAGGTTTCTATTTCACTCAGATTCATGGCTGTACACAGGTCGGGGTGAATGTACTTCAACCTTCCAGTTCCTCTCTTCATCATATATTTATATCAGAATCGAGCAGTAACTAATTGAGGTTAGTCGAGGCAGTAAAACACTTTGGATTTGCTGAGTACTTGCTGTGAATGAGGCTTCTAAAAGTCATGACAGAATCCTTTAATCCAACTTTTTTTTTTTTTTTTTAATGCATGCAAAACAAACTGCAGTATTGGTGTGTTCGGTCCTGGAACTAATTGAAGTGAAGAGATTTATTCTGAGCTACTAGTGAATTAGAAAAGAGGAAAAAAGACCTTGTAGAACATGTGTGTTGTTTTCTAAAAAGAACAAGCAAAACCAAAATGAAGGAAATGCTGTTTTCTAAAGGTTGTTAAATACTTCAGTTGTCTTTCCTGGACATTTTAATAGTTATAGTTAGAGAAAATAATTCTAAAAATATCTTACTAAATACTAATCATTTAACTGGTATTGCAGGTTCTGGTTTTGTCTCTCGTGGTTTTTGTCTGCTGTTCTGCAGAGTCCGTGAACAGAGGACAGTCTCTTATGACTTGATGAGATTGCTTTGTGTTATACTGGTGCGAGTATGGAAGCGTCTGTAGGCAGGGCACTGCTGGCTTTTAGTCTCTTTGGAAAGGGAAAGGCCAGAGCTGCAGCTGGAGTGAGGCTGGAATGGGCCTGGCCTTTCTTCACACCCTAGATATCCCACAAAGTTCCTGAGAACACTGCCGTGCTAGTGCCAAAGAGCAACAAATGGCAAATCAAAACGTTGTGCTGTGATTTCAACTTGACCATGCAAAAACACGCAGGCTTTTTTTCTACTTTCATAACTCAGTGCTTGTCACGAGGGTTTGCCCCTCCACTACAATGTCACTACCAGGGTAAGAGAAAAGTCATAGCTCAGGGCATTCAAATCTCATTTTGATCCAGCTCCTGTACTGGCTGCAAAGCTGGAGGTATTCAGACATTGTTACATCAATTACCAGCACCCTTTTTTAGGATTTATTCTCAGGAGGCCAGTTCCTTGCATTGAGGACCCTTCATGCTGCCACAGTGATATAAAACTATCTTGGGGTAAAACCTGCTTTTCAAAGATAGCATCTCTTTGCTCAGTGGAAGAGTCCTTTGGCCTTGAGGGATCTTTCTGTCTGTCTGCTCTCTTTTTCCCTTGCATGCATACTCATCCTTTCAGAACTTTTCTTCTGTTCCACAGTTTAAAACAAGAAAATTGCATATATGTCATGTTAAAAATGTATGAGAGTAAACAATTCACAGCATTCAATGTCTTTTTGGTAAGAAAATAACTCAAAATGCATATCTAAAATAACTTTCCACATCTTTGGTTGGAGGAGGAGGAGAGTGGAAAAGAGGGTAAAAACAGCAAAGCAGCCAAAGTAGAGAGCATCATCTTTTCATTTCAAGTGGTTTAACGCTCAGCTCCATCACACTTTCATCCCAGCCCCACCTTTGCAATGTTCAAGCTCTGGCAGGTACTTCACAAGACCTTGGTTTCAATGAGCAAGGCAGAAACTGTACAAAGGTGCTTCTGCATCTTGTCCTTTCAAAATATAGGCTTTCACTTTCTAAATTCTCATTTTGTCACAGTAGTCATGTGTTTGGAGGAGATGAGGTTCATTGAGATAACAGCAGAAAATGAAGCACTGGGTTGATTGCAGAAATGTTGCTATTATGCCCAATAACTGTCTTGAGTTGTGTACGTTGATCCTGCTAATAATGCTAAATGATTCAAGGCAATATTTTTTTTTTTTAACCTAGGAAAGGAATTTGTAGAGCCAAACAGGTCTTCACGAGATGGTGATAGCAAAGTGTTATGATGCATCCGGTTCATGCAGTTGCTAAAATAGGCAGTAGTAGTAGATCTGCGGTTGATGGCTTTAGCTGGAACTCAGCAACGTATGTGTTCAGTACACGAGAAAGAATTGGTGATGAGCAGAGAATAACAAGAATATTGTAGCTAAAGAATGTTTGCGAAGTGTCATGTGACTTAAATATTGTTGTTTATTCAATTTATCTCCAAGTGTAATCATCTTAAAATTGCATTTATGAGTCATACACATAACATTTTGGTCAGTCTCAGCACTTCTTAGAGAACAAGGTCCCAGATTCCTCTGCTTTTCTACAGCATTACCCAGAAAGCCCAAGAAACTTCTTTCTCTGGTAAAGACTGGGAGACTAGAAATCCTGAGGATCACCAGCTTCAGATCTTCAAGATATTGCTTTGTATGGGTTAGAGAGTTCTGATGTGCCCTTTATATTTCTTGGCTAACTGGTTGACTATTGGATCAGCTTTACCTCCAAGATAGCTAACTTCAAGAGCACCTGGCTTCCTGGAAATGAAGAAATTCAACTCCTGGGAGCCTAAAGGGTGCCCAGTTCCAATTCATTCTCCACAACAGATGTGCCTGGGAAAGGAGCCATGCAGCGAGAGAGTGAGCTGATAGGAAAAACTTCTGTAAACTTCAGTGGGACTGGTGAAAATTCAGCTGCTCCCATGAACTGTCTCACTTTTGGAGAATCAATAAATCTGATCTAACTTTTTTAATCTTTCAGAGGTATTCTGCCAGTCAGTTCCACTCTCCATTAAATACCTTCAAATCATTACACAGCAGTTTGAATACCTGGCCAAATTATGCAATTTTTGCTTTTCTGTAATCTACTTCCTTTTCTCAATTAAGTCAGTGGCAAAATTCCTGTTACCTGTAATGAAAATAAGCTTGAGCTTTTGCTGCTTCCAGAGGTATTTCCCTCTAGGAATATTTTAAACTGCTAACTTGCCATGGTATACTTAATGCTCCAAATTGCTCCTGACAACCCCCCTGTTATCTTTCTTGTCTTTCATCATGCTGAACATTGCATCCTGCACTTGGGAAGGTGCCTGGTGCTGTACCTGCTCTGTGCAGCTGAGTCAGCAGCAGAACACAAGTTGCCAGCTGTCAGGTACTGCTCCTGCACCAGCACCATGCAGCGGGGTGCCCCTGTGTGCTCGGCATGTGGGGAAGGGAGTCAGCCCTTCTGCTGTGATGGTGTGTGGCTGCAGAGGCTAAACGGGAACCACTGCCACAGGGCAACACATGTGACTCCATCCAGTGCCACGCCAGGGCCCAGCCATGCTCACCTTGAGCAGATAGAGCCTTTGGTGTTTCCTGAGACCAGAAAAAACATCCTCCACTCTGCCTGGAGGAGAGAAATTGTTCAAGGATCTTTCTGTCTCAATTGTATTCTGAGCTGATAGCGCATATGTTCTACCCTGCCGTGAAAATGTGAAGACTGTGTATATACTCCAGTGGACATTAGCTAATCTTATACAAGGTTTCAGAGAAATCAGTAACTTCCTTAAACTTGTAAAAAGAATATCTCCTGGATTCTTCTTCTGTGCGTTTGCAGAAGAAGAATCCAAATAGCCCAGCATCTCTTAAACAGGCTGCATAAAGCACGAAATATCAAACCCAAAATTCGTAGTCCACACAATGTAAGAATGTAGGATCAATTTTTCCACCTAAAAATTTCACATGCAAATACTACCCCTCAGTTTTGAAACAGATGCATTTGTTTAAGATGTTACAACCCCCTGTTGTTTGTTACAATCCCTATTAGCTGTGCCACCATAACAGATTGTCAGACTGGATTAGGTTGAGCCACTTAAGAAAAAAGTTTACAATAAGATGCCTGACTTTGCCCTGAAAAACACTGGGAGTGTTCATGCAGGGGGTTGGCAACAGCTTTAGAAATGCTAGGGCTGCACGAGCGTGTCTGTCTTTGCCTTATGTGACATAGATATTTAAGCCTTATTTGCAAAAGTGATTCAAGGGTTTTCAAGCCTAAGTCTCATTCTCTCCTACAGATCCAAATTGCTTTTCCCACTCCTCTCTCTAAATAAATAATCAGCTCTGACTACCCACGCCAGAACAGCTATCTGCACTCTACATGCATTCCTCACTAAATATTTCAGGAGATATCCTAGAAGCTCTTTGTTATTAACCAGTTTTGCCATTCTGTGAACCATCAGTTACCAACAGTAGCTTAAAATAAACAATCCCTTTTCTATACTAAAAAATGTAGCTGTTATTTTAACTCACAGCTGCATTGCTACATCGTGTTTCTGGAGGCTTCACTGTTTAACCAGTTCTGCTTAACTCTGCCAGTGAAAGAAAATTATTCTCCTTTCCTTCTTTACGCCTTTCCATAGTGCATTCGCATCCTTAAGTGTTTTTAAAAAAAACGTCTTGAAGTATATCAAATTGAATAATATACCAGCCTGACCAATTTCTTGGTTTCTCTCCTCGGCTAGTCTGGTCCAGACTTGGAGTTTTCATCTCCTTTCTCCACTGGACCCTTACCAGGGCTCACCTCCACACTGCTCCATAACTCTGTCCCCCCTCTCAGACTGCATCGGCTGGTTGACAAGGAAAAGCCATTCAGCACTCTGCAATCCTTCAGGGCACAACTCATTCAATCAGGATGGGACAGATTTATGGCTCCTACACTTGGGTCCCAATTTCCTGCACTGACATCCTGATTTGTTTCTGTGACATTAGGCGTTTGCCAGGAACCGTGTTTGTTCACTCTCAAGGTATGTGAAGGAGGTTGTTATGCTAACAGCTTGGGATTGTCCTGCAAAGGCAGGGGGAAAGGCCCTGCCAAAAGGGGACCTGTTTGAGTCTGGGACTACCCTGGCCTTTAAATGCATTTTGTTAATCTGGTTTTCCAGTTTCTAACAAAGCACCAATAATAAAATAACAGTAAGACTGTCTTGTAAGGGGGCAGCATGAAACCAGTAGTAATACAAAAAAAATTTCTTGTGTTCTAGTATCCATCATGCTTGTCAGATGTGTGTAAAGTATATGCCATCTTGTGTTGACAAGCCCAAAAAGCAGCTGTGATTTTCAAAACTGAAATTACGTCTACTGTTTGCTGTTTGAAAGACCGGCAGTACAAAAGACCATAGAAAGGTTTGATACTGCCCAAGTTCAATCTGCTAGCTTTCCTTCAGATTTCCTGGGAGAAACACAGATATGAATTCATAAAATATCTGAATAACATTTCTGCTGTCTAGGGATATACAGATAGGAAAAGAAGGAAACCACAGTTTCCCAAGAACTTGTAAGTTAAGCAGTAACAGTTGTTGGAAATCTTTCAAAACTACAATTAGGAAAAGCTTGAAATTACCTGAGTATGCAATGACCTCTCACTTGCCTCCATAGAAGTGCTTCTGTAAGAGATTTGCTCCCTGGAAGGTTATCAGACCTGAAAAAGCATGAACAATTTTGGTGCTGGCATTATCACCTACACTAACAAATGCTGAGTAAAGAAGCATACTGTCAAAGTTAGTTAAGTTATCATGTGTGCTGCAGTGTGGATTAGCAGATCCTGTCATTATCGATACACAAAAGCTGTGCCTGGCCTAACATTGTTGGTCGTGATGGTAGAGAATTAATATCGTCAGTTTGTTATTTGTGCCCAAGTGTTTATAAACCCTGCCTAGGGCTGGTAAGAGTCCTAAGCTTAGAAAGGACTGTCATAGTGATCCTGATCTGACCTGTATAGCCCCCCAGGTATAGACCGTGGTTGAATGAATTTCTGTCTCCAAGCAGCTGTGGTTGGACCAAGTCAACAAGACTAATCTAGGATTCACTCAAGGCAGTTCTCCATTTCCCAAAACATCAGTGGCCCTTGAAACTTTTTTTTAATTGTTTTATTTTTTTTGGCTCTGCAACTCACTATCAGATGTATTAGTGTCCAACATCCCCTTATTGGTTCCAGCTTCAAAAGAAAAGTGTTGTGAAGTAGTTAAGGAAAGAAGATCCTGTTAGATGCTCTTCCTGTGAATTAAGCTTCACTTCTTCTGTAGTATTTTTGTTTGTTCAATGTTTTAGTTTTGTTTCAAATATTTAGCATGGAGAGTCATGCAGCTCACGTATTGTCACATGCTTCTGAAAGTAGAGAGGGCAGGTAACAACTGCAGCTCAGTCATAGAAACATAGAATACTTTAGGTGGGAAAGAACCTTTAAGATGATCAAGTCCAGCCGTTACCCGAGCACTGCCAAGTCCACCAGTAAACCATGTCCCTAAGTGCTACATCTGCACATCTTTTAAATACCTCCAGGGATGGTGACTCAACCACTTCCCTGGCCAATCTGTTCTGTTTCTTTGTTAACAGAAGAGGCATGAGAGGAAGCATCAATGCTGTTCCCAGTGCAACAGCTCAACCCACTGCTGCCTTTATATCACAAGTCTGCTTTTTCCTTTGCCTGATATACTGTCTTTTCAGAGCAGTTGCACTCAGAACTGGTGCTGTGGGTGATAGCCCACACCTAAGTACATCTTCTCAGCAGGCAGCATTTCTGTGGGTGTTAATTTGAGGTAGAATAGGAGAAAATACCTCTCAGCTGGGTCAGTTAAAAGATTCTGATTTTTGGAGGGCATTCCTTTGCCTGGATAATTTCCTGTGATACACAGGACAACTTTGGTACAATTACAAGGCAGGGTAGCTGTGGGGGGAAGCCACAGTGCAACCTGCCCTGCCACTGGGCAGCAGGGTGGATTTATGCTGGACTACAACAAGCATAAACTGAGGTTTTGTTCCTTGCTGTTGGCAAGCTTCCTGCTGCTTTCCCAGTCTTTACTACTGCTCTAGCTATGCTGTTTTCTGGGCCTTTTACTACCTGCTTTCCAAAGGTGTTATCTATTTAAGCACCAGGGTGTCCTCAGGGAAAGCAGTCCCACCCTTCCTTCCAAAGCAGGCACCAACACACCAGTCAGCATAAAAGGAGTTCTTAGTGCCCAGCTCTGCCTTTTTCACACTGGGAAGAAATGTCCTCTGCAGTGTGCCTGATTCTGGTGAGGAAGGTGAAGGGAGAGGGTTAGAGACAGTGGGGTTTGGGGGAGAATGGCCACGGCAGTAGGGTGCAACAGGGGCTCACAGTGTTCTAGCAATATGGGAGGAGGCAGAATTTCAGGGGCGTTGAGGCTAGGCTGTAAGGACCTGCTAGGAAGGGAGGTATGAAAGAGCTGTGCCTTCAGAAGCAGGTGTCTGTGCTCCCTACCCTACACATTTTCTGCAGTTTGTGGAGAGGAAGTTTTCCACTCTGCCTGTGCTGGCCTCTGCCATGGGTATGTCTCCCAGCCTCGCCCAGGAATGCTTGGGGCTGGGCTTCTGATTCACTTGAGACACGCAGGTTGGTCATGAGGAGTGAGAATGTGCTCCCTTGTGAGTGAGAGGAAAGCGTAAGGTCGTCTTCTATTAACAAATAAGGTTGTTCACACTCAGATTTGTCAGTTGCTCATCCTCCCCTGTGTAGCCAAGGTGCACTGGTTAATTGTGCATAGGAAAATTGCCCTGAAAACCAAATACTTACTGTAGCCTTAGTTGCTTCCTTAAAGTGAACATTGCAGAGCTTTAATTATAATTTAAAACCAAAGTCTGATATCTTTTACAACTGAAGTTTCTTTTTGAGTTAAACAATGATGAAGAGATTAATGAAGCTCTGTAGGAAGATGATTTTTGATGGAGATGAAATACTGTCTGTGCAATTTCAGAAGATTGATTTTCGTTGATTACGTACCCATCAAAGTGCAGTCAGCAATGCTCAGGATATGATCCTAATACACTGAAAAAAGGGGCAGCTCATTAAGTGAAAAGAATCACCCTGCCACCACCACCCCACCTCCCATATTCTCTATTACTGCTTAAGGAATTCAGGCCTCACAAGACTTCTGTGCTAGCTGGAAAAGGGTAGGGTATGTATACCAGGCTGCAATAAGACAGAGTCCTTGATATGCAAAATGAGGCATGCAAATATTTCTCCTCATTTATTTTATTTATTTTTAAAAGTTTTGAACAAGTATAAATTATCCTGTGAATATTCCCTACTTTGAGTAGAAGCAGTTCAGTATAAGCAGAAGAGCAGCCTTCAATTTGGCTATTCCCAGAGTAGGAGTATGCTGCTAAATCATCTCTGTTATCAGTGGAGCTCTAAAAACAAGGCTATTGACCATGAGATGAATTTTGTCACAAGCTTGATGTAGGAGTCAGTTTTGACATTGCTGTAAATGTTCTCTTCTCAAAGAAAAGCTCTATTGAGAGCAGATGTATGAAAGTTAAGCGGGAGATTTTAGATTGCATAAATGAGAACGAGACATCTGATTTACCCAGGCTTCCACTGAGAGTTGAGCATCTCACTGTCCTTTATGCCTTTGAAAAATCTTCCCTTTAACAGCCATCTTACAAAATGTGATAGGAATATAGTAGCAGGTTAAGTCAGATTATATCTGTACAGGTTTCTTGATTTTGGTATCTCAGTGCATGTTTATAACGCTTCCAAAGGACTCAAATGTTTTCATGTCACTTACCTTATGTTATATGAACCCTGCTTTCACCTGTCCCGTAAGATGAGTGTATTTTGTTTCATTTGAGGATGTTTCAGTGACCTCAGAGAAATTTGCTGGAAGAAATCTTTATGCTGGTGGAAAATTTTTCATTCATAGCAGTGAAGCCATTATGCATTGATGTTACTGGGATCAAACTACTGGGATCTACCTTTGTGCAAGCTTTGAATTTGGTTTTGCCAACTTCATTTCGGATTCATGTTTTAGAAGCGTAACTCATTACGAAAGTGAAAGCTTATGTCAACTCAGCACTACTGCTACATATTGGGGGATTTGAGAATTTATTACATAAATGAATTTGTGTGAATATTTATGCTTCATTAGTTACTCATTGGGGTGGAACACAGTATGGGAACTTTGTACTTACTGATTTTCTCAAGTTAAACTGCCAAACTGTTCGTGACTGATATTCCCATATTAAGTATGTGCAGCTTTTAACACTTGACTTAACAAGTACCTTTAATTTCACTGAACATAAGTTATTGATCATGGTGCTTGTTGCCTGGAAGCTCCATTCCTGATTGTTAATTGAGCCATTGATTTTTTTAACATTATCATTAACAAAAGGGTGAATGCTGTATTGTAGAGCAGTCTGCTTAGAGCGGGGAAGGGAGCAGTGTAGCTGACCAAAGAAAATATTTTTTTTAAAACCTATCACAACTGAAATCAGTTCAAAAACTTCCATTGACTTGAATGAAGAGAGGATTTCACTCAGTATGGATATGGATTTGATTTGGCAAAAGTAAAGTTAATAGGAAAGTTCTGTGGATTTCAGGTGTGCCAGATCAGACCAGATGTTTGGTACAAGTTCTGCATGTTAGCATGCTTAGCATGACGCTAAATCCAGCCAATAGGCCTCGCTGAGAAAAAGCTCATCTGTATAAGCACAGGCTTGGCACCACGTTCATACAGCCAAACAGTTCCCTGTTTAGAGCTGGCTTAAGGCCAGCTGACTTGCTGCTCAGGCACAAGGAGCTTGCCTCTGTCTGCAAAAGACCACTTAGGCGGTGCCAAGGTTAGTGGAGCCACATCGATTTACACCAGCTGGGCCAGCCCACTGCTTTGTTTTGTGTTCACTGTTCCCACATTAACCATAAGGTGTACGTAAACATGGCAAATGAACGCACCCAACAGCAATGCCACGTCTGACTGTGACGTGGAAAGCAATATCCCCACGTTAGAAATTCAACCTGTGGACATGAAGACTTAGTGATAGCAAGGATAGACTTAGGATTTAAGGTGAATAATGATGCTGGTGGCAGAATGGGGACAAGTGTAATATAAACACACATCATATATGTATGTCTGATATTATGGATATGACCTATAAGCAAATTTTATATAGTTTCTGGCATACAGTGGTATGTAGCATGCAAGCATCTATTTAATTACAACTACCTCAGTGTCTTGGAACTATTCTTACTGACCATGAGGTAATCTCAAGTACCTACAGGCTTTGAAGAAAGTAGCTCAGTTCACTAAAAGCTTTTTGTCTGTATTCTGTCAGGCACAGCTTTTATGATTTTTAAAATAGAACAGAAACAATGCTTCTGTCTCAAAGGCATTTGATGGAATTAATTTTCCTCTTATCCTATGGACATTGTTTTTAAGAGCACATACCACAGTATTCGGAGAGCAAACTGTTTCTTCTGAGCTGTCTCGCAGGCTTACATGGTGATTTTTAATTGGCCTGACTGGTAGGTGGAGTCTAGATAGTTTGAAGGGATTCATTATTGCTGTCCTTGTAGAATCATATCTAAAAAATAAAAGTACCTATCAGAGCCTACTGCAGAGGTGCTCATATTCGTGAGCCCCCTGCAAAACACTGTTACAGTTTGACAACTGTGGTAAGAAAGTATTCATGAGTTTGCGATTTGAAGGGTTTGAGTTCTTTGTAGTTCTCCAAACAGTTTCCAGAAACTATTTTATGACAGTTTTAAAAGACTTCAAAAGACTTTTACTCTTGGGTATACCAGCTTTCTCTGGAAGACAGGAGTGTGGTGAGAGGTCTAAGCAGAGGTAGTAATGATTCAGGTGACATCAGCTCTCCTCATTTCCTGACCTTGTGTGGCTGACAGTTTTAGTGAGGATGGAAACAATGCTGATTTCTGAAGACTGTCAAGTGCAAGCAGTTTTCTGCTGAGTTGTAGGAGGCTGGAGATCTATAAACCTTTTTAAGTGCTAGGAGGAACGAGAGGGCATTGTTTTCATTGCAGCTGGTCTTTGAGTCAGAAAGAGAATAGTAACTATTGAGGGATGGACCTCTGGAACAAGGCTAAGCTTTATTTATTAACTAGTAAAATTTCTTAAAAGGAGAGTGAGCAAGCAAAAATTTCTTAGCTATGCTGCTGTGGACAAATAAATAATGCAAAAATTGTTATAATAAAACAGTATGAAATTATATTGCTAAGACAACACAAGTTCTTCTGTTTTGAAAAGTCAACATAAATGTGAACAGCATCTCAAGACTATCCAGAGCTAAAATACTGGCTACTGGAAAGCAACACCCTGAAAATCTGGGGGAAAGCAGCATACCCAATGATTATTGGTTGAAGTTTTTCAAAGGATTTGTCTGACTTTGGCCAAGATGTTTCTGTACTAAGTTTTTGGCTCTACTCCCAGCCCAACCAGCCAGATTTTTGAAAGAGTTCAGAATGTATTTAGCTAAATAAAAAGTCAAAGGTGAAACTGGTGGGGTACCCAATAGGCCCTATATGGTCTGAAATGTCACCCTCGGAGTTTAGTGTTGTTTAGCTCATATTTAATGCCAGTATCTCGGGACAGTCTGCCAAACGAAATATGCTGAGCTCTGCTGAAGATCTTTTTACTTTGTTTATGTCTGAAAGGAAGATGAAGATGCGAAATTACTCAGGAACATTTTGGGGTCTTTCTCTATGCAGGACTCAGCCATTGACTTTTAGTGTGTTTGGTAGCTACCTTTACAAACACAAACAGGGAGAAAAATTATATAGCGTACTTCCATAGTATTTTGTCCAAAATCTGAAGACTTTCTGAGATACCATCTGGCTAATCACTTCCATGGAAAAATGTATGCGTGTCTGTCCGGGGGTTTTTCTGCAGCTGAGCAGAGAGGCACAAAGGTGAATTTTTAGGGTAGCACATCACAAAACAGCACCATTTGCTTCCAAAATACTCTTCACTTCTGGGAGGGCTGCATAGACATCCCCCATTTTCTGAATGCTTTCGATCTATGATCAGACCTGACAATGGAAATAGTCATAATGAATCCTTGCCTTCTACATGAAAAGAATATGAAAATGTGCAGAACCAGGTGAAGGTGCTATTTTTGTCTCAAGGGAAGGCTTTGGTACCAACTATGTGATAACGATACAGCCAAATCCCTGGCTCTTTGAAACAAAGGAGAAGGAAGCCACTGCCTTTGGCCTGGTTCTCCTCCCATCTCTCCTGCTTGTGGTGTAGACAGCGTTAGGACTGTACCTCCCAGGCTTAGAGAGCAGGAGGGAAAGCCTTGTTTGGGGGTCATTTGCAGCTTGATGGCCAGTGTTGTAAGCTATCGTTTCCCAGCTAAGAGTAATGCCCAACTGCACACAAAACTGCGTAAGGTACATCAGCTCTTTCAGGGAACAAGTTCTTCATTAGTCTACAATGTAAAGTTGATTTACAGTAATCCCATGGGACACCTCCTTGATTTTGTGTTAAACAGCAATTTCCCAGAAATCCATATCCCAGGACCCCTCTGAATAGTTAAAGTTTCCCCAGAGACTTGACAGGATTAGGTAGCAAGAGATTTTTAATACTGTGTCGGTTTTTTTCTCCGACACTTTTCCTGAACTGAACATGTGTATGCTTTCAGATCGTGGCTGGACAAATCACTTGGTCTATAGCATTCACAGCTACTTTGTTCTCTCAATCCTATTGTGTTAAAAGTGATAAAAAAATATTAAAAAACAGCTAGTCTTTCAATCAGTTTGATTTCTGTCCATCTGACACTATTAATTGAACCTGAGGTCCAATTTTGAGCAACCCGGTGAAAGACATTGGCACTTTGATTCTTGCATGTGACCTGTCCAGCTAGAGAAATAAGTTCCAAATAATGTCGGTGAAGTTAATATGAGCAGCATACAGAATTTCAACCCACCAAAGGGATTTGTTTTTAAGCTTCTCTGAACTCCAGTATCTGGATGAAAGCTCTGGTGTTTAGAATTAATGATGTCTTGGGTTAGCTCACACAGCTTGCAGCGCTCTAGGTACTGCGGTTTGATGACTGTCACTGTTGGTTGGGTCAAGAATAGCTGCCACAGACATAATCAGTGCGTTTCCTCATTTTATCAGACTGGTGCAAAAGGTAGTCATTTTTTCCAGGGGACAGAATTAATGGGTGAATGTGCTGTGGGGCTGGCACATGCTGCCTCCAGTTTAATAGCTGAATTAGAATCTTTTTAAGCCCTTGGCACCAAGAAATGTGATTTCCTGATGCTTAGGGCTAATGCTGTGGTAAGTGCTGGGAAATCTTGACTGATAGTGCTAAGAGTTAGCAGAGACAAAAAATAAAGCACAATAAATCTTACCTGAAGTGTCCCTATGTATCAGTTACACATGTGCATATATGTATTGGTCTGAAAGGTATAAGCACATGCAGAGAGATTAATTATAGTTTAACCTGCACTTAAAAGGATCATCAAGTCTAATATTTTTTTGCTCAGTATTTCAGCATTGCTTCTGGTGGCCAAGCTTGGGGGAAAAGAGATTTATAACCACTATGTAAGAAACTGTATCAAATAAATAATGGGGCCAAATTAAATGCATTGATTAACTATCATTCACTATCCTGTAACCTCTTAATGACTAAAGTCTAATTTAAGACAGACTAGAATCAGGATTAAATTCTGAATTGCTATTATTATTACATGTATTTATTAGGTTCTAGAGGAATTCAGGAGAGATTAAAAAGGCACCTGTGAATTAAGACCAGCTATTAATGGGGAAAGTTGAAGGACTTATCCATATTAATGGAATTTTTCTTATTCAGATAGCCTAACAAATGAAAGCATTAAACTTTACAGATTGTTTGTGTATTCATGGTTTTCATCAGTCTAGTTTATTGTCAGAAAATCTGTAGAGCACGTGGAAATATAATAATGGCCACTGTGTTGCATGTACTAATTGGAGTAGCAGAAAGCTAATTAGAGTGCTTTTTAGGGCAGTTGAAAGGGATAAGACTCAGTCAGCTCTGCAGTCAGTCCAATGAAATAAAATGGAGGGAGAATGGGAGAGGAAGGGAGAAAAGCAGTGTTTGTTTTCATTGACCTGTTGATGAAGCTATTTATGTATAAACACTCTATTCCAAGCTGGCCAAGATGTGCCAAACCCAGGCAAGTTACCAACCCCTTTGAACTTGAAGAGACCTCATCAAAGAGGTGACTAACAAGCTTTCTGTCAACTTACTCATGCATTTGGGTCAGAACAGAGGTAGACACTACCATAATCTTAATATTTTTTGCAATTTCTCATGTTGTTCTGTCAATAATATATATGTAGCCCTGAATCAGGTGTATTGGAAGTCTACATTTTCCAGCTCCAGCCACAAGTTTGATCCCAAGACACCGTGGCCTAACCGTTTGGCAGCTTGTATAGTTAGAATTGTAAAATAGCAGCGCTATCTTCTGGGAAAAGCTGGTGTAGGAAAGTGCCGCTAGAGCACTTCAGTCTGTGTGACCTTGTCATCGCTAGGGCTCCTCACTGCCAGTTGCTGTGAGCTTAGTGGGCATCACAGCCGCCCACCCCCCGGCTGGAAGAACTTGTTTCCATTGGCAGCCTCAGTTCTACAGAGTAGAGAGACAAACGGTTGCTCAAATCCAGGTCATGCTCAGAAAATCACTTCAGTACCTGTACAATTTTCTCTGGCCTCCAGAATGCCTGGAATTAGGTTATTAACTTTATGTGTTTGTGGTTTGGAATTGCAATGAAACAAAAATGATCTTAAAAGTCAACTCTTAGAGTTTTTCATCATACTGGAAACTATACATAGAGTATTTTTGTTTCATTGCAACTACAGACCACAAAGAGTTGACTTCTAAGATCATATATGTCCATCTCTTGTTTGATCATCTTTTCTTAGGCTTTGCTTTCCTAGGTATCCAATATTTTGTGCCTACGTGAGCATCGTCTATCTTTAATACACAGGTAGCCTTGTAAAAGTGAATATAAAATGATGCTGCCTTCTTGAATAGTTGATTCCATACTTGCTAACAAAGCTTGCTCTATTCCCTCCCTCCTCTTCTGCCATTTTTAAGCCAGTTTTCTGACGTTTTGCTTTCAGTAAAGAGGCCATTATTCCTGCAATCTATCATTATAAGGAGTGCTGCCTACTTCAGAGAACCTCTTGCAGCCTAACTGGAATCACTCGATGATTTGGATCATTAATATATTGCAAAATGACAATAAGAACTGAAGTGAGGGGGCAGGCAGACACAAAGTGCTGATGAAGATATATCTGCTCTGCTGTCAAAATTCCACTACAAATATAGGACCCACCATCGGATTTCTTTTAGCTAGAAGGTGAAACATTAACACACCTAAAGAGTATTGATTGTTAACCCTGTTGGTCTCATTTTGGGAGTAGACTCAGAACCCTTAAGTCTTCTGCTTTTCCTCTAGGTTGGGGGTGGGTGGGTGGGTATCTGGTGTTTACTGTGAGATCTTTTAAACCATTCTGCTACTGGTATGTTTTCTTTTTCTTGAAGCTTTGTTTATTGTTATGATGACACTGAGAAAGACTTCTCCTAGGTGTTTTCTCCTTTGACACATGATTTTCTGAGTTCTGCTGCTCCTTGTTTTCCTACAAAAAAAATTCTTGTTCTTAATTAGATTTCATAATATCAATGTTTTTTTTTTAAAGGATGCAAGCCTAGGAACAGCAGTAGTTCATCTCATCTGCAGCAGCAGCACTAATCTTGTACACATTGGCATGCACACAGGGCAATAAAAAGTGACATGATGTAACATTTCAGTGAAGAATTGTAGGCACTAGAGCCAAATCCTGTCATTTAAGACTTTCTGTGAGGAGTGATTTATTCTCAATTTGCCAGTGTGGGCTTTTTCGAGAGAGAGATTGTGTGAGTGTTGGGAATTATGCCTACACTTTCTAAGCAATACTAGTGATTCTAGGTGTCTCTGCCTTCAGGTACTCAGCCTGACATTCCAGAGAGGCTTGACTCTTGGCAAGTGTATAGTCAGCTTGTTTACAAAAACTCTTCCTCAGGCAGAACACCCCAAATCATTGGGGTTGACTATCTGTTACCTTCTGTTCTGAAAATGCCAAAGATCATGGCTGTAAGGGACAGTGTTTCAGATATTGTGCTCTGATCTAGCAAAAGAACTTCCAAAAGTTAATGTTTTCTCCTTCCATACAGATTTTTAATAGGCAGAACTCTTCTTTTGCTCCTAGAATCAGAGCTAGGACAGAGGCTGATGGGACAAACCAGTTCACTTTTCACATTATTACTCTTCTGAAGGCATAGATCAATTGCCCAGAGCTGTTTCTTCCTTTTCAGAGACAAATATATAATCTTATTAATGATAATGGTTTTTTGCCAACAGCATGATATTCTGTATTGTTCAGTTTAATAATCAGCATGCAACCTATTAACTGTGTGAGATATGGTGTTGGAAATCTGGGGTAAAATCTTTGGCACTTGGAAATATTAACTAACTTGTTTGCAGTACCACAATCTCCTGCAGTTAACATTCTGGCAATTACAAAGATACAAGCTCTTACAGATAAGCTTTCTGTTTTGTGCCATGCCTGCACTTTACCCTGTAGTCAAAAGCTCTGAAAGGTTGGAAGAGTTTATTTTTTCATGATTGTGAACACTTGGGTACCTTCTGCGTCTGAGTGAGTCTAGCAAAGACTAAATCAACAGAACATCTCTTCTCAAGCAGTGTTGATTAGGGGGGAAGTAAATCAATTACCCAACCACGGATTTTGCCTCAGTTGTGTTTTGACATTTTTATGTTGTGTTTTGTGTTTCTCCATTGCCATTTCAATTTTGGCTTGCAAGAATGTGCTATGAAGCTGCCTTTATCAGTGACTCTAAACATGTCTGCTTAGAGTCAGTTTTCCTTTCCTTGCATGTGCCTGTCTCAGTTGCTCAATTTTGCTGATGAAAGTTTGAAACTTCCCCTTCACAAGAGGTCAGCGAAGTTTGCAATTTGTCACTTCAAGACATCAGTTCCTATAGCAAATCTCTCATTAAATTTTCTTTGTGCATATCAGAGGTTGAGGTCATATGGCCCCAGGTTGTCTTGTCTCTGAGGGGAAAACTGGCGCTGGAGTATTTGATTGCTCTACCACAGCTGTGAATTTGAAGAAGTCAATCTTTTCTGGTTTGTACTCCCTCTAGGGCGTATTTCCTCCTCTACCCAATTTAACAGTGATTGGCTGTTTTAATAGCTTTTGAATAAGTTTGTTCTGAAACGTGTTTCCCCCATTTCTCCTCCATACACAGTATGGAGTTTGCACTCTGAATGACTTACTGGTTTGTCTTGGTGCTTTCCATGCCCTCTGATCCCTCTAATCATCTTTTCAAGTATAGCAATAAGTAATTAGGGAACATCATTTACACTTTCCACTTCTGGTGCCATGAAAAGAATTGATGCTTATCGTGGTGCCTAGAAGTCCCTTCATGACTTTCCTGTTAAAACTGCTCTGCTATCTGCCAAGCCCTGAATCTCTCTGTAATTACTTTCCCAACGTTGTTCTGGTAGCCAGACTATCTGTAATCACCCTATGACAAGTTTCCTTCACATCCTTCCTGTAGACTTCCACTTGCTGGAGCCTGTTGCTTTAGATTCTTTTGCTTTTCAGAAACTAGGCAGTGAAGAGGACAATTTTCCACATCCATTTTAGCTATTCCCCCATTTACTGGTTTTCTATGCCAACATCAGAACTGCATCTTTCAGTGGAAGGCTATGGCTAGCACAATTTTTCATGAACTTTTCATTTCTTTGGCTAAAGTAGATGAGATTTTAGCAAGTGAAATCACCCTAGTCTTTTATTTCTGTTGGGTGGCATTGGATTCACTTTTTCTTCTCAAAGAAACCTGACCTTGATGTTTAATGGAAAGCGCATCTATGAATTCAATTTCCTAAATATCACTCACACAAACAGCAGTATATTCTCAAAACATTAACTTGTAATACTTTGTATATGTTTTAACAGACAATAAGAAATACAGTCCTGACTTGTATGACAACACTGTGCATATCTTCTTATTTTAGGCTGGCGTTGCTCAGAGCCTCCATGCCCACTCTGGCAGGGGCTGGGTGGGGGACTGAGGCTTGTGTGCTCACAGTGCAGTGGAATTTGCAGTCAGAGACAGTTCCATCCCCTGGGGAAAAACAGGCTGCAGTGAAGGAGAATAGGATTATGGTTTAGCTACAAGTCGCTCGTGCAAATCCACAGCGAAACTGGGGCTTCTAACTCTCATTGCTTAACAAGGGACTTGAGCACTTAAATCCTTCTAAGAGGCCAAGTGGGAGAGGAGTTGTTACAAAATAATTAGCAAATACTTTGGTCTGGAGACAAACAGGACTTGTCCTGCTTTTCCTATGCTTTCCAGTGTACCTTGATTTGCAGTAAACTCCTTCCCTTTAAGAACAAAGCCAATGTGGCTCTGGTTCTTATTAAACAACCCAATGTAGTTTGTTGTCTTTGCAAAATACATCCTGCAGCTTCTTGTATGGGGTCTTCCCTGCACATGCTTTCAAGGCAAGCAGTGCCTTAGAAACGTAGCTAACAGTGCAAGTCAGCTGAAGAGAAGAAAATTTGGAGAGAGGGGGAGATAGCCCTTAAGGGACAGGAGCATAACCTGTTCTTTTGCTTGAGGTGTGGAGCTCTAAGGACATGACAAATGGGTGCAAATGCCCTGGCAGCCAGAGAAGAAGACAAGCGAGCCAGGGACTCTTAGGAGAGAGAGGCACTACACCACTGGTGCTGGAGAGAGAAAATTCAGGCTAACAATCAGGAAGACATTTTGGTGAAAGTGCACTGAGTGGTGAATGCAAGCATCAGACCAAAGGAGCAGACACTTCAGTTAGAGAGACGTGATCCCCCTCACCACTACCACCACAGCTTGCAATAGGAAGAGGGTGTATCAAAGCCCACAGCTGGAGCTGCTGCTGCCTTGCTGTGTTGTTGTGAACAACCACTGTGGTGTTCTCACAGCAAGGTTCCAGGTAACTGAAGGCACCCTTGAGGACCAGGTTCTGTTGGCCCAAGACTTCCTGGAGCAATCAAAACTTTTGTCAGCCTCATCCTGATGAGGAGGTCGATAACAGATATCAAACATAAGATCCCCTTGGTGATGACCCCTCTAATCTTGATTCAAAGGCATTTTAGACTTTTTGTGGCCTCAGCTCACCTCCATAGACCCAAATTTCTCTGTCACATACAGTGCATCTCTATCTCCTCTTCTTCCCTTCCTATCTTTCTGAAAGTTTGTAGCCATCCACTCTGATCTTACAGTCGTGCAAGTTTTCCCACCAAGTTTCTGCGATTCCTTTGATGACATAATTCTCAGACCAGATGTGGAGCTCCAGTTCCTCCTGTTTGTGTGTTGGTATACATGCATTTGAAGTAGCTGGACTTTAAGGTTCTTGCCTTTGGAGAGGGTCCAAAAAAAATCATGAACAAAGGGTACAAAAAATCATGAACAATGAAAGAGTCAATGGCCTGCTGAGACACTAGGTGCAGGTTTTCCTTATCTTTTGTAATTGCAACATAAAGCATCAATTTCTACCCATAATGTTTTCCTCATCTGGTCACAGTAGAGTATTGGAGAGATGGTCAGGGTCTTCTGTGCTAGTCCATAATTGTTCTAAATGCATATACAAAGATCTATTCCTGCTGGTGTTGGCAGGCCTTATAACTGTGTGGCTGGGATGTCAAAAAGAGAGCAGCTCTCTCTGGCCGAATAGACAGGAGCTGAACTACTACTGCCTTCCATTCCTGTGCAAATCCACGCAGTGCAAGTGCTCCTGTGAAGTGTATTTGACTGAACAGGTTGCATTGTCTTTCTATCCTAGTATTAAAAAAAGAATAATAATTTCATAGTATTAAAAAAAAAAAAAGTACCATGACATTTGTCGCTAAGCAGAGAGGCAAACTATTTGTGTTTCTAATAGGAGCCACTGGGAAAAAGAGATATTTGGGGGGAAAAGTCAGCCAGAGGGAATAGGTTGATGAAAGCGATAAGTTCTAAGAGGGTTTTATTTCTTTGCTGCTTTGTAGTTCCTGTGGGTAAGCAAGTAAGCCTGACAGTTCAAACTACATTTTCCTCAATATCTCAAAATTCATTCAGCTTCCCATGTTACTAATTATTTTTCCATCTGAGAATCAGCTATTTTGTTTCAGGCTACAGCACGGAAAAAAAGATGCAGCTTTATTACCAGGGTAAAAAAAAAAAAAAAACAAAAAACAAAAAAAATCCAAATCTGCATCCCTGATAACATGCAGCCTTTTGTAAATAATAGTATCAGTTCCTCTGGTTTTTAGTGGTTACAGTAGGCTCTTAGCACCTACGAGGTGGAGAAAGGCAGTAAATCCTTTCTTTCCCCTCTTGAATGAATAAGCTCTGTTATTTAAAAACTTATTGATTTCTGTAATGCTAAATATATAATACATTCAGGACATTTTAATGAGTACAGAATCAGTAGGCTGGTGTTGAGAACTGTGGAAACGATGAGTGTTAATTTAACTTCTTTTTTAGAAAGCATCATACAGGCATTAATTAAGTCTCTAATTAGGCATCCTGTTACATTGTGCTTTAGAGATGTTAAAGCCCTGGCAAACATACTCTGTCAAATCAATGGAATTCTTTGCATTGATTTCCGTGGGATTTGGACAAGTCAAAAAGGAGTCGATTAGATTTTTTATGGTTGTAACAAAGAATTAAACTGCAGATATCTGACCTACCCCCATCTTTTCTTTTTGTTTGAGTCTTTGATGGTCAAAGAATGAACTCTGAGAAAAGAAAGGCTAGAGTAAATATATGATGTTCAGAACAATAGCTTAATGTTTTAGTTGATCTGTGAAGTTCCGGTGTCATTAAGTGAATAAGAAATTTAAGTGGATAATTCATAAAATGGATATTACTCAAGTAGCCATAGGTAAGTGTTTTGGATTCGTGGTTTAATAGCAAAGGTGAGGGACCAGAATTAAGATGGTCTAAAGACAGGCCTTCCTAAAGACAAAAGTAACATGCAACTTGCAAACAGTAACTTGAGAAATTATTTATAGATATAATTTATAACCAACCTTCAGAAATGCAACCTTGCAATAATGAAATGGGATTATTCATAGAGCAAAAGCTATACAGTAAGGTCAAAGCTGAAATATGAAAACAATATATTCTGTAGTTTTACAAGGTCCTGGAACACCCTAAAATATAAATTCACTAACCTCTAACTGGCCTATCTGTGGAGCTGCCACTTTCACTGCCTTTTTCCTAGAAGACTTTTCTAGTCCTGTTAAGAGATGGATGCTGTAAGAGCTGGGCACAGGGGTGCTCAGTACCACTTGTGGGGGTTATTCCTCAGGATTTTCACAGACATCCCAGAAGACATTCATGCTTTGCAGATGTTAGTGAAGACTTGTGATTATTGTATCATAAACCTGGAGGCCTGGGCTAGTAAATTTTTTAATGAGAATTTTCAATAATTTGTGGAAGTTGGGCCAATGTTCTGAGGAGTGTTTTTTGTATCTCATATCCCTATTATCAATTAGAAGATTTGATGGTTAATTTGAGGGAAAGACAATTGTAAAACATGACAGAAATTGTTTTGTCACCTATATCAAGCGTACTATTTTCCTTTTCACATATATTTTCAAAAGTCTATTCATATAATCACAAAAAAAGTTAAATCAAACTTTCACCTTATAATGTATTTTTGTAAGAGGTTTAATGTTCTTCTCTGCTTCATTAGATAAATTAAGCAGTTTTGGAAAATAGTTAACTACATCAGGAAATGTAAAAAACAATTTTCTTCCGTTCTTTCAGAGGGCAGAAGCCATTTTAAAGTCAATTATGCTGAAGGTCTAACAACTTAGTCCACAATCTGAAGCTTCTGAGATGTGGAGTGTGGAACTGACAGCAGAAGATCATCACTGATCCATCATTGAATTGTTTGATGCACCAAGTGTCCCACTTCAATCAAAAGAAACAAGAGAGCCTCATAAAATGTTCTCTTGTAGGTAAGCTAATTTATCTAATTCTTTTTATAATCTGAGAGTAAGAGACAACGAAAAATCCAATCATGTAAAAGTTGAACAGAGATCAGGTTCTGTTATTTCATTTGTACATAAAGGTAGGTGGTGGTTTTGCTTGTTTAACTGTGATTGATCTACTTTCATATTACAATAAATTATTGTAATGTGATCAAGAATATCAGTTGACAACTTTGTCTTGTCCCTTGTCCGCTTTTGTGTCCAGAGTTTTATTGTGGCAAGTTAATAGCAGGGGATGATCTGATCACAGATGTTTCTGTGATCAGGCCACATTTGCATGGAATTGGCAGTTTTGATGCTGAGCTGCCTCCTCACCTTCCATCCATGTTAGCTGGCTTTGGAAAACGATTCCTTATGGTTCTGTGCAGGTAGCAAAAAGAATAATTTTTGTAAGTGTTCTTTGGTCCCTTTCAGCAGAGAAAGACCAATCAAGAATAATTTTGACATAGGAGATGTTACTCCTTATTAGTTTCTTCTTACTTTTTTCTGAGCCTGGCCTGGCTTGAGGGATAGGCCAAGATACTTGGTGTACCCTCAGAAACTTCCTTTGCTTAGACATTTAGCAACTTACTGTAATTAAATTATGTTCTTGCTTTTTCAAGCAGCTTAAACTGCATAGATAGAGCAGCCACTGGGAATTTAAATGCCAAAGTACATTAAAGAGAAGGGTGCCTGCAGTTCGCTGGATGGTTCTGCATGGTCTGTGTACTGAGGCTGGGGCAGGGGCAGACATGACCAGTTCAGTGAAAGTAGATCACTGGAATATTTCCAAACAAGGCCTTCTAACAAGATTCTGTGGTAATAGATTATGAAGGGAATACCTGCAGAAGTAAGATTTTCTCCCCATTTTCTATTTCCATGAGATAGGTGAAAAGCGGGGAGAGCAAACCTAAAGCCAAATACCGTTACTTTATGCACTTAATTGAAACTGCTGCCAACATCAGCTGATGGAAAGAAGATTTGAATCTGTCTCACAGTAACTCTTCACTTCCATTGCATTAAAAATATAATATGAATTTATGATTTTTTTTTAAATAATTTAAAAAGGAAACAGTCCTTTAGCTGCTTACATAGTGATTTAGATAAGCATTGCACTGGGTTTTCTCAGATATTTGGAATGTTTAATGAATTTCTGAGACATTTCATTTTCTTTGTAAGTGCCAATTATCAATCTAGAGTAATGGAAGATGGTTTAACATGAACTGTCAAGGAAGTTTATAAAATTAACATGTCAACACTGTACTCTTCCTGCACAGCTGGAGAAAGATTACAAGAAAACGATATTGTCATTTAATTAAACAGTGTGTGCGTTAATATTTTGCTATTACTCATTACTTTTTCTTCATACTGACAAGTACTAGCTGTCATTTTATGGTGCCATTAGTTTGTTGTGCTCAGTGATGGACAGTTCCTTAGAAGCCCTGAAAACTTCAGGTATTAAATTAGAAGGGGGGGCTGTGTGCAGTAGAAGTGGTGATTTTTCTCCCCCTCTTAATGTGATGCTAAACAAGATTTCAGTCACAGTTGACTGTGCAAATATTTAAGATGTGATTTCCTGTTCTCACTTTTTCAGCCTTCAGTGGAAGTAGTACCAACACCCTAAACTAACATTTTTTTGAGGCATAGGCTCAAGTTGCCTGTATATTCAGGGTTCCCACATTCTCTCCAATCATTAAGGTTTTGTATTTAAATTTATATCTGAAAGCACAAACTTCTGCCACTCAAAACTCTGTTAGCTCAGTAAGCTAGCAGAGCTAGCTGAGATGCCCATGCTCATCTGAATCACATGGCACTGCCTGTGGGAACAACATGAGCTCTCCTGGAGTAACACCAAGAGCAAATGTAAAAGACCTTGCTGTAGACTAAGGATGCCAGTAATACCTGACCAACAGTCCAGATGGATAGAGAGACTAGGCTCAGATTAAGTCACCAATGCTACTCCCAATTTCCACTACTACAGAAAAACTCCTTTGAACCACATTTTATATTCTAGGTCAAGAAAACAAATGTTTCTTTCCAGTAGTGTTGATAGGTCTTTGGCAATGCTAATTGACAAGCATTCTGTTTTCCCTGTGGTAACAATAGATTTGCTCTAGACTTTTTAGGAACATTTTTGGTTTTTCTTGTGGCTACCCTCAATTATTCTTTTTTTATTTTGAGGTTTATGTTAAAATAAACCCTGTTCCCTTCAAGATACTCTAAGGGCTGGTGGAAATGCTCTGTGTGGTGCTTCTATTCTCCATTAGACTCTAAATGAATAAATAAGTACAGTCCATGATTTTGCTTTTTCAAGTAGTCTCACTCCTGCAAGCGGCTTACTTAAATTTACAACTTGGCAGTTTCATGTCTGTCAAATTCTGGTCATTGTGAAAATGTATTTTTGTAATGTGTCTCTCTTTGAGGAGGTGGGCATCTTCCTAACTGTCTCATAAGGAATTGTGAAACTTCTCATATGATAAAAACAAGCAGTCTGAAATGGGCACAGTGCTGGAAACTAGAAAGCTGTAAAAAGATAGTACATGGCAGACCCTCCTTTAAGAATTTACAGACTGAAGAACAAAACAGAAGTGTGTACACAACTCAAGGAGGATTTAATGCCATCCAGAATAAACCAGCATGACAAAAGATTGGAAGTGGCTCAAGAAAGGGTGGTCAAGCCCTGGAACAGGCTGCCCAGGGAAGTGGTTGAGTCACCATCCCTGGAGGTATTTAAAAGACCTGTAGATGTGGCACTTAGGGACATGGCTTAGTGGTGGACTTGGTGGTGTTAGTAGGTTAATAGTTAGAATCGATGATCTCAAGGTCTTTTCCAACCTAAGCGATTCTGTTTCTATGATGACCATTTCTTTATTGGAGTCTTGAAGAACTGAGCCCTGGGCAAAGCTTTGGATCTGAGTGAGGTCCTTGAGCACACACAGCTGTGAGAACTCTTTAAAAAGTTTTCCAGAATCACAGAAATCATGGTCTTGTTTTTGGGCAATGTGGATTGCTTGATTAAGGAGCATCCCTCTTTATTGAAAGAAAAGAAATTTCACTGGGAACTGTGCATGGCTGACGGCTCTATAAATCAGACCACATGCACCTCCGGAAACCTAGAGATGGGTGTACATGACAGTTCCCATTACTAGAAGGCCATTCACATCTGGCAGAATTCAGCCTTCTATTTTTTGTTAATTTTGCATATGCAAGCAAGAAGAAAGTGATCTGTTCTTGCTACATACTCAATATAACTATCAATACAGGTACATAGCAATAAGTAGTAGAAGTACTAGAATCATAAGATAACTTTGGGTTGGAAGGAAACTCAGGAGTTCTTCTAGTCCAACCTCCTGCTTAAAGCAGGGTCAGTTATGAGATTAATATACTTCCAAGTTTTGGGGATTTTTTCAGTTCCCAGCAGATCACAGGTTAATTCCAGCAAAGTGGTAATTTCACCAAGTGTCAGTCATATCTTTAGAAATTCAGGTATTATCATTTTTATATGCTTTTAATTCATGGGTTAACTATGGGAGCTCAGTAATGTACAGTGACAATTCTGTAGTCCTTTAAAATGTTACACTCATTATTATACCACCTTCTAACTTTCCTCATAGTTCTAACAAGTGCTAGAAATACTATTGTTATGATAAGTTATGGATCCCCAATGGAGGCATTTAATTTCATGGTATGTTAAAGGCTATAACAGCCTATTAAAATGGGGTGGGGGGGGAATTTTACTTAAAAAAAATAAAAAAGCAGCAGAATGAAATGCTCAGTGGCATTTCTCCAAGACAGCCATTTATCAAAATCCAAATCTTAGAGATAAGATTTTTTTGAAGTAATACATTCTTCGGGGGCTTACAATGAGAATGGCGTGTCCATCCTTTTTAGCAAACATTGACTACCACTTCTAATTCAGAAGAGATATCAGTGGCAGCTGAAGGGAGACTAAGCTAATACTGAAGCTCGTATATGATTTTCCTTTCATTATTCTTACTAAAATAGCCAAGGAATTAGGACAATTAATGATTCTTGCTCATGTGTGTGATTATAATATCAGTGCACCAACCAGTAAAGGCTTGTGCAGTGCTTAACTTCGCTCACATAAATAGTCCCTTTGGCTTAAGAACAATGATAAGGCCCTAGTGTTTGTGCTGGCCTTTTGGAAGCTTTCAACATGCAGTTATCCCTGTGTGAACCTTAAACAGCACTCGTAGATTTGCCTGAGAATCTGAAAATAGGTCCCTGTGCCAACGGAAGTGGCAGAGCACAGCTGCATGCTTCTCAGCTTCAAAACCTTTGGGGTTTTTTTGCAGCTGTCTGTCGTAAGTACTTGCTTTGAAGAATGTAAATAACTAAAGATGAAAGGTGATTTTTGTATAAGGGAGAACAAGTAAATAGATGAAAATTTTGCTAAACTCACTGCTCTCTTTAGCTGTCCGAGTACCTGGTTTAGTGCCCACTGGAGCCATCAGGAACCTTTCCGTTGGCTTCAGCAGACACTGTGCAGATCCCTGGAACAGGAGCTGTAAGTGCAAATGAAGAATCCTACAGAACTACCAGAGCTGAAGGATTCAAAAATCTGGAGTAGTATTAAGTATTCATTTCTGCCTGGATGGTATCTTCTGGAATTAGACACAGAGGACATTAAAAAACAGGTTAAAATAAATAAAAAATAAATCAATAAAAAAAACCTCGCAGCCTGAAAATCACTAAAGTCCCTCCCTATCCCTTCCCCAGGAGTACAATTTTATTGTCCTTCATTAATAATATATCATAATAGCACCAAATATGGACTGAATGTTTTACAGTCTGGAGCAACATAGAATCCACAATTTAAAAATGTCAGATAAAATTATAAACTGGTGAAGGGGAGAGCTGGAGAAAGCAAAGAGGTGAAATTTGCAGGTGGTGATCAGATAATGTTGTCACCTCAATTTTTTTAGTACCTCCATGATGTCCTGGAGGTACTACAGTGGGAAAACACAGTTAATAATGGTTTCATGAGCCAAAAGAAATGTGAAGATGGGGGTGTGGCAGCTGGCAGAAAATACTGAGCTAATGGGAAAAATAGACTTTGGTCACCATCATTCCATGGTAACAGTAAAAGACTTGAATATGAGGGCAAGCAGCCTCAATTTGGAACAACTCAGAGAGCAAGTCAAAGTTTCAGTAGTTAAGGTGAGAAATAATTTGTGACTTTATCAGTGAAGGAGCTGTATGTATAGAGAGAATGTGGGGCTATGAATTGGAGGCAGAATGATTTAGTACAGCAGGATTCTTTTGAGAGTATAATGAGCTTCTGCCCCTAAATTAAAACTTTTCTTTAAAGATTTTTGAATCCAAAAATAACTATCAGGGGAGTTTCACAGAAGCATTAATTACTTTCATTCCTAAATCTGACGGTGATCCAAATTCATGTTCCAACTACCATCCTTTTTCCTTTATAAATTAAGGTTGCAGAGCTAAATTATTGGCTTCAAGGACTGCAAAGGCAATTTTCTACATCATATCTCATTCCCAACTTGAATGTTATATGTAGATTATGCACAAACAATGCTGAAAACCTTTATAGCAGTATCTCTTGAGCCAGTAGACTCTTTGTCTACTAAACAGAATTTCCTGATAACAGTGTGAAATTGTGTGACTGTCTACAGTGGGATTATCTCTTTTCTAACCCTCCAGTGCTCTGTCTTTGGCCCATATTTGACCATTTTTCTCCTTTTCTATAACCCTACAAGTACTATGATTTTATGAGTGGTATTTCCTCGTGGTCCTTAATTATCCTCTTTCTGGTGGCTTTGTGAAGTGTTCTTGTTCAATAACATACAAGACGTGTCTTTCAAACTTATCTTCTGTTTCAGTTATCACTAACTTGGATTGGTTTTTTGTTGGGTTGGGAAAAAACGTTGGTTGCCTGTGGGGATTTTGTTCAAATAAAACAGGGAATTGGTATTGCCATAATTCAAGACACACTCTGTCCACTGGTTGAAATAGAGTATTTTTTTTTCAGACCAAAATTAGTGCTTGTACCTGGGGACAGCTGAAGTTGCTCCTGCCTCATGTAAGGTCTAAAACACCCTATGCTTATCTCTGTCGCAAGATTTCAGTACAGAGGTCCATCTAGCTTCCACTTGTTTCTTTGACATCCTAAATGCTACTCTCCATTCAAGTGTAGCAACAAGGAAGCCATAAAGAATAACAACTGGATGTGAAGGATGGGAGACAGGAATACATTCTGCTGTGGTTAAATAGTGAATGTGCATCTCCCTGCTTTTTGCTGGGACCTCTGGACTGGTGCAATGGTTGCAGGTCACCTGAGCACCATGCTGGCCACCTGCACCTCAGCTGGGCGTGTGTCTTCTGGCAGTGACTCCATTGAAACCAGTATCTGAATGAAGTATGCTATATGGGCAAAACCTTTTTTTTTTTTTTTTCTGTGTAATTGCAATTTACTCCCTTTCTTCTGTTAGATTTTGCTGATGTACAACTGTAATTAAAATATCACAGACCTAAAAATCCTGTGAACAAACAGCAGCAGCTTCTTGGGACTACTTAGCTTGGCACAGCCCTGAATGGGCTGGTTTTGCAGGTCTAGTTCTGAGAAATTACTAGAAATTCTCTTTCTAGAAACTGAGGTTTGGATTTAGCTGAGTTTCAGATGAGCATAGACATCAAAGTAGGTGTTGTCGTTTGTTGCTTTTTATGATATGAGAGGGATTTTAAAGCCCTCAGTGCCTTGGTCTACATGCATGCATGTCGGTATATATCCTTGCAGTCACCATCCTCCTTGTTTTCACACGGAGTGATAGAGAGTGGTGCTTTGTTCTTTTTCTTTGGTTGTATCATCAGTTTGGAATAGATGTCAGATTTTTTCAGTTTTCTGGTTGATGCTGGAACAAAAGTCAAACTTGACAGGTTCCTGCCCAGCCCTGCTCCCCAGCCCTGCCCCCAACCCACCCCACCCACCCCCCCGCGACTGCTGGCACTGTCTGAAGGCTGTATCTTTGTTTTCCTACAAATACAGTAGCACAAAAGTTAATGTTACTGGTGACCTCCTGGTATAGCGTCATTCTCCCAGAAAGGTATGCTTAAAAATAAGGCTCTGAAAAAAATATCCTCTAATTCTACAACTGCCATATTTTGAAACTTCTGAAGATATTTTGCATTCCAGAGGTACTGACATCCTACTTCAGTAGTTAACTTCCATTAAAATAACTGGATCCTGGAATAACTTGAAAATGCGGGCTACATTTTTCAGTAGATATTTTTAGGTAATACAATGAAGTTAAGGGGTTAACAGTAAACATAACTTGTATCTTTCACCATTTTCTCACTCTTTGGTCTTGTATTGACTTATTTAAACATCTAATAATTAAGGTTTAAGAAAAATGCACATAAGTTTCATTGTAATCTGGGCCCACCCTGGAGGGCCCCTCATAACTGAGACACCTGAATGGTATAACAGCTTAGCATAATAAAGCTGAGACATGCACATCACAGGCACTTGACTCAAGGCAATGAGAATGTATGGAACTAGCAGGATGAAATCTTTCTTGTTTCCATGCAAATTTTTTCCCAGTCCAATGTTCTTAGCAAGGGAATTCGGCAGCAGCCTTGTTCCCAAATTGTGCATGAGCCCCCAAGCTCTTCTGGCTACCGAATTCTGATTTTCCTTGTTTTTAACTAACTCATCACACTCTCTGGCATTTGTTTGCTTTGAAACACGTAGATGGGATGGCAGAGCAGCTTACTGCAGTATTTGTACTTATTATTTGGGAACCAATGAGAAGAAGAAATAACCTGGGATCTTTTGCAAGGGAATAGGGAAAGGCTTGTTTACCAGATCTCACGTTTCTGGCAAACAGCTGGCTGTAGTTTTAATAATGAGCTGCCCATAATTGGAATGTATTTAATCCAAGTTAACACACATGCACTAAACTTGCTAATTGGGAATTTCTTTTTATAATAAGCACATTACTCTTGCCTTTTCAAGTAATGTTAACATGCTGATACAGCAGAGAGAGTGCACCTCGCTACATGAATGCAGCTAGCAGGCCCCAGTGCATGGTAATTTTGGATGAAAACATATGGTAAGAGTAATGGCTGAAGTCTGTAGACAGCTTGCCTAAATTACAGTGCATCCATTGAAACCAGGACACATGCTAAGCTGCTGAAAGGAAAGAGATGTCATTAAAAAATGATTCATATACCTTTGCCTTAATGAGAGCTCACACTTGAGGATTGCCAATTGCCTGATCAATAGCTTCACCGCTGCACAAGGCAAAATTCTCTGTACAAGGTGAAATATTTCCATTACAGCAGTGTGGGACTTCAGCATATACACTTTTGCCTTAAAGGAATTTGAAAATAATATATTTTTTTTTATATTTCTGAAACCTGCCTATATTTGAATCTAGTAAATAAACAATCATGCACTGCCATATGGAGCAATTTCATAACAGCACATGGTGAGGTTCTAATGAGTTTTACCATACTGTGCCTGACAGGTGAATTTTCAGCTTTGATTACAGGAGGCCAAAAATAATTCATCCAGGCCAATAAAGTTTGATTTAGATAGGACTCGATTATTTTTGCTATCGGCCATTAAGAACTGTTCTATCCTCATTTTCATTTTCAGGCACATAGCCTGGCAACAAGCAATAATGGATATTTATTGGGCTACCAAATCCACAGAGACTTGTTTACTTATACGAGTACCGCAATCATCAATATTCTGTAGTCCACTGACTGCTATCTTTAAAAGGTGTCATGTTTAGGAGTTGTTTTCAAGCTCAACTCTTAAACTTTAGAAAAGTACTTTGAAGATATTATTAGTAATGCAGTGCCTAGAGACCCCATTATGCCAGCCGGAGTACAAACAGATTAAGAGACAGACCTGACACAGAAAATGTGCAGATAGTCTTTTGTGCTTGTTGGTGAGCCCGACCAGCTCCAAAGCAGAGAAAGCCAGTCTCAGTCCTGCTGCAGGCTGGTGCCCCTCCATCGAATTAATGGCAGCATGAGCTCTGTTAACGAGACATATAGTGCTATTGAAGTATTATATCGTGAAGCAATATAGATGTTGCTATGCTCAAGTGGAGCTGAGTTCTATCTACCACAACACTGCATATCTTGGAACAGACAAAAGCAGGTCTGACAGAGGGAGGCTTAGAAACCTTGTGTTAAGCCTGTGTCATAAGCTGCTGCTACCTTGGACCGCACCCTCGCCTCTTGTAATTGAATAACGGCCTTGGGCCCTGAAGGCCAAGTTATACGACCGAGGCAAAGCCACAGAGTTCATTTTAATGAAACAAACAAATATTGTTTCACTCCGCTTTCCACCACATGAAGATGTACATGTTAGTATAGTGTTTCAGATAGCCCAGTTTCTCTGATTTTCCAGCAATCTAGGGCATTGAATTATTCACGGAAGGCAAGTGCAAAGGGAGGTGTGTGCTGCCTAGACCTCCTGCAGCTGCAAGATTAAGGAACTGTGTTGTAGCTCTTGCCTTAAAATTTGTAATAGTCTCTTCCTTGGTGCTCCCTAAAATACCTTCGTGGTCGTGGGAGGCTGGTGGGTCTCAAGCTTCTAAGATTTCACCTTAGTACTAACTACTGATTTTTAGATATCTTAGGTGAAAAGGCATACTGGATGTCACCTTGATCTCTGAGGCCCTTTATTCCCATTGCTTTGTTCTTCACTGATCTCCTCCTCCTTCCTCTGATGTTCAACAGGTGAAAAATGAGCATTCATGACTTTTCACAAAACTGGCAAATAGGTAGGCATGCCATTGCTGCGTAGTGTGTGACATTTTATGCAAAGCTTTATCTCTGACCTTTTTTTCTTATCCTTGGTTCAATTTCTTTCTGCCCTGGGGTTTGAGACAATGAAAGTTAATTATGGCTCCTGTTAGGCCCTTTGGGGGGTTTGGCTCTTCATATGCATCTACACAAAAAAAGTGACCTCGAAGGTCCTTTTCCAACACGTGTCCCCTATACAACTTCATCTCCTTTTTCTTCTTTTTCTTTCAGCAGAAATTTTAATTTTCTATTAACTGAGGGTCATGTAAGAATTCAGTTTGAATAACAACAATATCAAATGAAAATCTGTCTATTTATTATTTTTGAGGGAATAATAATCTTGGGAATTCTGCTCAAGAAATTCAGAATTCTTTGCCTAAAATTGGGATTACCTCTGAATCCCAAAGTGGAAGTCTAATTTGTAAATGTATTCCCAAAGATGCTGAGGTTCAGACAGATCTTTTAGGTCTCCTATTTAAAAATTAAGTAAAAGGGGCTTCCGATGGTTTCCAGAATTAATGAGAGAATGACTTGGGTATTCATTTGAAAGTAGCACCAGTGGCTTGCAAATACTTTTTCTTTGCATTCATGAGCTGTGTTGCAGTCGGGTGTCCTACTTAAGGATTAAAAACTTAGGATAAGCAAGGAGCTATGAAATTAAACCAGCATATAACTGAGCCAATCTTAGGTAGTATCTCTGAGGTAATTAAGAATGGAGCAACACAGTGATCAAATCAAGGTTGCAATTAAAACAGAATCAACAGATCAATGGGTTCGAATGAGCAAATCATCATATTAATATAGCAGGTAATCAACTAGAATTAAGAGGTTGGCACTGGAGGGAATTTCTGTTAGTTTGAGTGTTAAATTGCAGGGAGAGACAGGGAAGAACCCATTTTATTTCAGCCTGAGACTTGACAGCAGTGATCATTGACCTAAGAAAGAGGCACCCGCATGATCTTCCTGATCCTAACTTTATACCTAGGGTTTTCATCCAGTGTTTGTGACAGTTTGATTTGGGTTCATTTTTAGAAGGTGAGCTTATCAAAACTGTTTTATTCTAACTCATGGTTTTACAGATTTACTAGTTCTTATAGGTTATTGATCTCTAGAACACTAGAGAACCCACTTGTGGTTTTAACCATCATCTCTGTGCTCAAATTGCATACCATGGCAGCATTTGGACTGTCTGCTGTTAACCTCTATTGCTAAAGTACCTTGAAGTCCAGTTCTGAAGTAGAACTCATCAAACAAGAAGAGGTGGTCCCTTTTCTAAGGTCTTACAACTGAAATATAATGTAATAAAAAGTAGTCAGGAAATCTCAGGGAACATAGTAACTGGTTTAGGTATGTGAATACATAGAACTTAAAATCATAGGGTGATTCTGGTTTTCAGATCAGGCAACATCTAGTTTTGTTTTCAAAAATAATCTGTATCAATCAAGCACAGCCTAGATATGAAAATACAGCAAGAAATTTGTATTATGAACATACGCGGGCTTCAGGCACTAGTAAGAGATAGGTGGAGTCTGTGGTGCAGAGACTGAACTTGAGAAAACCAGTTGAGAAAACCAGACTAATTCATTTATGTGGATGTGCTAAAAAAATACGGTTTCATGAAGAGTCTCACTTATGAAATGTACAGTGTCGGTGGTGCTGTTCTACATGGCTCCTTCAGCATCTCATACAGTGCTGAAGCTTAGAGGCAACCTTTCCCTGCAAAGTGGCGTTTCTGCAGTCAGTTTAGCCCCTTCTTTTCCGCAGCTTTGGGAATGCCCATCTCTGAGATCTCCACCATCCTGTAAATTTAGTTAAAATACATTCCTAGTCTCAAAAGTTATTAGGGGCATACAGATAGTGCAGTAACACAAGGCTTGTCTCATTAGGTAAGAATAACAAGATCTTTTTACGTTTTGTTGGAATAAATTCACATCCTGATTGAAGTATGAATCTTCCCAGACTCAACTAGAATGTGGGCATTCTCTGCAATTCTTTTAAAATATTTTGCCAAACTGGTTAATTTCAAGATTGAATCACATCTTTTCACTGATACAAGCACAGGTTTTAAACACAGAGGTAACTCATATGTGCCTGTTTAGTATGATAAACTTGTTTTGCCTTTCCTGTGTTAATGGGGATGCCCTTTTGGAAAGATTGTAAAAATGATTATGTGAAAAAGAGATTGTTTAAAATTCAGCATGATCTGGGGAGCTGGGCTATGCTTCTTTAGTCAAAATGGATGCCTACAGATCTTGCCATCTTAATTCAGAGACCAGATGCAACACAGGTCAATTTAATTTCATTACTGTCAGAAGGTCTTCTGAAAAGATTATAATGTTTGCAAGCCACTGCTTGCCGCAAGGTGATGCCACATGAGAAGGGTTCACTGGGGACCACATGCTGGAGTGAAATTAATTAACCCATGTCAGCAATGGAGAGTTAAAAGCAGGCCCATAACTTCTTCGATTGCTCACCAAAGGCAACATAATAATCAGTTTAAATTTCTTATGCTGTTAAGAATCAACACGTAAAAAGTTAAATAAGTAGTTTTTTTAAAAAACTGGTGGACATTGTGACAAAAAGGAAAGACTGAAAAAGTAAAAGTAGGCATATTTTTATTTCCTCTCTTTATGGTAAGTGCTTACTAAGCTTAAGCTAACAGAAATGCAACTGCAGCACTGCATTGCCCATGATATCTAATTTTCAAACAGACATAAATACTACAGAACAACTTGTCATTTTAAAAGGGTAAACAGAAAAATCATATAAATTAAGTGACATTTAAGAAGTTCAGGGTTTATATCACAGCCACCAGGGAAATCAAAGACCTAAGGAAGAAATGTTTCTTTAGAGCATTGATGTAATCAGGCTTGGGAGAGAGGAGTTGTTTTTTTTTTTTCCTAAATGATTGTCCAAATAACCTAGAAGCATAACTTTGGACTCAGATTGTCACAAAGGATTAGCTGTTTCTTTTTAATTATGGACTCTGCATTTGGAATTCATTTTTAAGTGGATTGAAAATTAGTTCACTAAAGCAGTAAAAGGCTAAATGCAATCAAGTGGCTGTAAGAAATAAAAAACCCCACCGAGGCTCTGGGTTTTTGAAAACAGAAGAAATAATGGCACAGCAGCAAATATGATTTTGGGCCCTTACCAAAGTGTTTATAAAGGCATCAGAGCCTGCTTTGGAATAGCGGAACACTTTGATCACCTCCGTAGGTCCATCCAGAACATTTGCTGTAAGTTAAGACTGTCAAATGTTAATGAGTAGCTTTGAAAAAAGGCCCCCTCACCCTGGTGAAGGACCTTGAGGTGATGAGTTAGGCACCGTGGTGTTGTCTGCGACTAACTGGAAAATACGTTGACAGCAGAGTCGCATTTGAACTGTTCAAGGATGCTCAAGGCCAAGCGCTGCTTAGGCTGGGTGGGTTAGTTCAGGACAGGAGCAAAGGGAGTCTCCCGCTAAAATACAACTTTGAAAGGATGCATATAGCATAAGAGAGGTTCCCCTGAAGTGATTTGGGCGTTAGCTGCACCCCTGGTGAAATGCAGCCTGGGAAGGGAATGGCTCCCACCTGCTCCGCGGCAGTGGGGTAGATCCCGGCATGCAGTCAGGCTTTTTGGCTCACTGAGACTTGATCAGGCCCAAAGACCCCTGCCAAAGGCACACTCCTGTTCTGGGGCAGGGCAACAAAACCAAGCTCTTGCTGTAGCTGATCAAAGGCATCCCTCGGGCGTGTTAGTGACTGAGCAGCGCGACATCTGGAGCCGGTACTGCCTTCATGGCTTGCTCCAAGTGCAGGCTGCAGCAGCTGCTGCTACATGGTATAAATGCTGTTTCCTTTTCAGTCTGCAGTCGGATGCTGCTGTATCAACAAGCAGATGATGAGAAGAGCAAGCGAGGGGAAAGGTCACCTCCCTTACTGTCACAGCACATCAAACAGCTAGCTGATATTTCTAACCCACAAGTGCAGGGATTCATCGTGCTTATCTCCGAACAGTGTTCTGCGCACCAGACAGCAGTTAGGGCCTGTCCTCGCTGCTAGCATTTATCATGTTAGAAGATGACCTTTGAAGGATCAAGTTACCAAACACTGCGCTGGCCGCAAGTTTTCCATATGTATAGCCGAGAGCTTGCTGGAATGCAGTGTTATGCCAACTTGCTTAGCCCAAATGGGACCAGAGCTTCACCTCAGTACAGACCATGACCCATTCTTTGTTGTATTATCCAATTAGCCAGAGTCATTAATTCGTCTCTTTAAGGTCTTGTTCTAACAGGAGACGGTCTTATTGCCAAGATAATCCCTAACATTTTACAAACGTAGCATTATAAACAGTTCTGATGAAAGGCAACCTCAAGGGGGTTGACTAATCCTCCCCCTATCCTAAGGCAGGATCAACAGGACATTTAAGCTTTTCATGAAAGAAATTTGTCTAACCCACCTTTAAAGAGAACCTAAAATTCTGGGGAAAGGGCTGGGTTATAACCCCTGTGCCTTATTCTGTCTTTCTCTACAGCTTTTTTTTTTTGTGGTTGTTTGTGGGTTTGGGGTTTGGTTTGGTTTTGTTTGTTGGTTTTGGGGGGTTTTTTTGGGGGGAGGGGGGGTGGATGTGCAGGGAGTGTTGATTCGTTTTATCCACCAAATGTTTGCTTGCAGATAGTAGAAAGAATATATTTATCCATTGCATATAAATAAGTTATTCCTGTGTCTTAATAAAAGATTAGCCAGTGGCTTAGAGTCCATTAATGAATAAGCTGAGGCAATCTCTAGTAACTTCCACTGATGTGTTGAGCTGTCCATATACATACCATTCTGATGTATCTTGTACATAGAACAGCTGATTGTTCACTTAGAAATC